>NC_048596.1:91576928-92188770 GCF_003668045.3 Cricetulus griseus
GTTGCCAGTGATGAAGCTTATTTTTGGAACACCCAAATGAAGAGGAAAGTAAGATTGGAGGTAGGTTTCTGAAAACAAAGAATTAGCTAATAGAACACTGTGGGGCCCAAGTCTATCACCCCATCTCAACTTGTCTCTTCTTGTGAACCTGGCCTATTGTCTCCACAGAGTAGTTTCATCTATATGCAGACAACATGAGTTTTGACTTTTAAATTTTACAGCGTCAGTCACCAAAGAGGGACTAACCCAACTCTTGGTCTTGAGTCCAAAATTCCTATCAGGGAGACCCCTTGACCTTGCTTGGGTCAGATGTCTGCTCCAGGAACCACAGTGCCATGGGGGTATGATTGCATAAGAGACTGGGTATCCTTCATATGAGCATATGGATAGAGTAATGGGTGGGAATGATGTAGTTACAGGGAAGGGGAGAGGAGTGGAGGGGTGGGAAAGAGAGGGGAGGAAGGGAAGGGGAAGGGAAGGAAGGGAAGCTATGCAGACATTCCAGTATTTGTTCATTATAGTAACTATTAACCTGGCATCCAGCATGAAGATGCCTTAGAAGGTGCATGACACTGTTGGCTACAGACAAGAGAGCCATGAGGAAGGATGAGTGCACTGTCAGGCCAGTCAGCAGAAATCTCAGCTCTACTTTTGCTTGTTGATTTGGCCAGCCTAAGCAGGATTGGGTTATCCTAGACCATTCGATTCTGGGACAGTTGCTTCCAGTCCTCATGCTCCTAATAGGATCACATCTAGACAGATATTCAAGGTGAGGCTGGCCTGAACCAAGCTAAAGAGCTCCCTCTGGGGCATGGGTTTGTGAATTATTATAATGTTCTAGGACTTCCAGGGAAGGCATGAGATGGTTCCTTGACTTGTCTTGTGTCTGTAGGCCTTGACTCTGTCTTTAACATAGAAGTCTGATCTATAGCAACAGAAAGGGAAGATGAAAGCAGGTTCTACCACAGGCCTTACAGTCAACACAATTGAAATAAAGGGTCAAGGGTAGGGTCTGAGCTTACCAGAGAGGTCCTGACATCCAAAACAGCCTTAGACAGAGGTGGTAGCTTATACTAATCTCCTTGACCTTGGCTCCCTGCTCTAGCTGTGCCTCAGCTCACAACAAAAGCCCTTGGGCCTCCTGCAGATCAATCTATATCTCCCCAAGGATGAGACTTGCAAATGAACATTAGAGAATTTCTTGAAATAAGGAAGGAGCTAGGCACAGGTGGAGGTAGGGGGAGTAGGAGTGGGTATGTCAAGGTTCAGACTTGGATCCAGGCTGAGGCCAAATTCCTGTACTAGGCAAGCTTTTAAAAGTTTCACAAAGCAGACTCTGAAAATTCTGAAATGTGGAAAAATATCAAGATGATTTTATTAGTGGAGAATCAGGATTCGTTTATTTGTTAAGAAAAAGGTTTTTCAATAACAAGACCCCAAGTTACAGTAGCAAGAGTTGGAGCTTTATTTCTCTCTTTATAACAGATTTAAGTCCAAGTTGGGAGGGTAGTAGAAGCAGGAGGATCAGGAGTTTGAGACCAGCTTCAGCTTTGTAGCAAGTTCAGGGCTACATGAAATTATCTAATGTACTTACATATGTATATTAGGGTTACTTTACAAGGTCACTCAAGAGTCCAGCATCCTTCCATCTTCTTTCTCTGAATCTCTTACAGTGTCACTCTTATCTACATAGAACACAAGATCCCAGCTTTGGGAAGAGGATAGGAGAATATGCTCTGGACAAGCAATTTCTTGTATGAAAGAGAGGTGAAACTAGTTGATCTTTTCTGCCTACACACAAGAGTCACTAACCTACCTAGGGAATTGGGTAATGGGGTCTCCAGCTGAGTATCCATGTGCAGGAGAAAGGGGGAAGACAGGTATGAGGGGCACTACTAGCAGTCAGGATTGCCCAGAAAGAGGCAACTGACCTTAGATCTGCAAGGAGACTGAGAATTTGGATCCAGGCTTTAGTCACTGTCACCAACCAAGATGCATGCCCCCTTGGTTGCACTTGCTGGCTCTGACACTGAATCAACAGCCTGTCCCCCAGGTGGCTCAATCTGCTCTGTTTGGGCAAGTCTAGTGTGGGCTCCGAGTGGTGGATGATTGTGACCTCCAGTCCTGATAGGACTCAGATATCTCTGTGACTCACCACAGGGGGTGGCCCAAATGCAGGGGCTCAAAGCCTGACTTGGAAGAGCCCAGACAGGCCCTGGGTAGCACCAACTGCAGAGAAATGTAGGCTTCTAGAGTGATGGCTCTTTTCCCAAATTTGCATCACTTAGGAGTTGGCAGGCCCTCTCAGACAGCTTGGGTGCTAGGTAAAGAGGAATTCCTTTGGTCTCTTGGATCACGAGTCAGAGATGAGACATGAAGACCCTACCAGAAATGAGGGAAGGAAGGAGTAAGTTGGGTGGCTGTGCCCTGGAGCCAGCTGTCTCCACATACCATAACCCCTGCCTGCAGCACTGGGGAGGACTCTTTCTGAGATTTGCGTGTTGTTGGGACATGCGGCAGTAGCTTAGGGGGGACCACCTGTGTGTGGGTGTGTTCACTCTGATGATCGTGTCGGGAAACTGTCTGTTCTCTGGGAGTGAGTCACAGTGCTCAGCTCCATGGACCAATCCATGGCAGTCCAAGAAGCTTGTGGACCAGCACCAGCCTTGGAGCCTTTGGTAATATCTGGCTTCTCAGAACCAGTCCAGGATGGCTGGAGGGCTCCAGTCTTCAGTGGGCAGGTGACGGGGGCCAGGAATGGGAACAGGCGATCCCTCGTTGTGAAAAGGGGGGTTTAAGTCAAGATTCTGAAGCACCAGGTCATGCTAGAGCTCAGTTGCTGGGTATTTTTAGTTTCAAAGGTGACCATTGGGGCTCCGGTGGTCTTTGGGGAAAGGTCCTGAAGGGCAGAAACTACAAGGATGAATCCCTTTGGAGACTGGAGATCCACCCCCAGTTTTTGAGAAGCCATGAGCTCCCCGGAAACTAGACCTTTGTTGTAATCAATTCTCTGAGCAAGCTAGTTGACTAGATAGATCAAAGAAATAGAAGGAAATAAGCAGAGGGCAAAGGTGGTAATGCGTGGAGGGCAAGGGCAAGTTTAAAATCTCTGACATGGATTGGACTGCAGAGACCTCATCTGACCCATTGCTCTCCCAAGTCAGGGGCTGAGAGAGATGATGTGCATACTTCTAGCTTAATAGTTTTCCTTTTATCCTTGTCACACAAATAATTATACAAATAACTATGTAATTAACTAGATCGTTGTGATAAGCGCTGTGGGGAAAAAAAAAAGGAAAGGATATAACAGGGAGATCTAGCCTAGTCTTGCAGAGACAGGCCACCCTGATGTTAAATCCCAGACTTCAGGGGTGAGCAAGAGGTGGTCCAAAGGAGAGGGAGGACATTCCAGGCCAGAGTCAGAATTTCTGCAAGCCTGGAGCTGGGCAGTGCTTTGGGAAACCTGCTACAAGGGCAATTCATTGCATCAAGGGAGTAAGGAAGGGGGTGTTGGTGGTGGGAACATGTCAGGAATCAAGGAGAACCTGTAGAGGATGCCGGTGAGGGTTGCTTGTTCCAACATTCAACAGGAAGCCACTCTGATTTGTATTTTTAAAATTTCTCCTGGCTGTGTGTTGAGCTCAGAGGTACCAATATGCAGATCTTGTGGTCATGTGCAAGAATCCATGGTCCCTGAAATGGGGCAGTAGCAGTGACCAAAATAAGTGTGTCAAAAAGAACTTCTGACAGACTGAGGACACAGCTTACCTAGCACACATGAAGCCCAGGTTCAGTCCTCAGGGCTGCATAAACTGGACACAGTTGCAGGTGTCTGTAATCCCAGCACTGGAGAGGTGGAGGCAAGAGAATCATACATTTGAGGATATCCTTGCTTACATAATGAGTTTAAGGCCAGCTTAGGTCATGTCTCAAAATATCAAAACAAAACAAAAAAGGGGGGCATCAATTTGTTTTTAATCAAAACGATAAGTTCTTTAACCATTATAAATAGCAAGAAGATTCTAAATACCCCCTCCTCCCCTGTCTTCCATTCTCCCCACTAAGGCCTCCAAGTTTGACAGTCTGAGCAGAGGCAGCCCTTCCCACCACCTCCCATCTTTCCTCAAGCAACTTCTCACTATAAGGCATTACAGCCGTGCTTATTAGTTGGTAGCTTCAGCTCAAACCCATTGTTCAGGGGTACATAGTACTCTACAGCAGGGCTGGAGGACAATGGGTTCAGCGTTTGTTTGTTGTGAAGGTTTGTTTATTTGTGTTTTGAGTTAGGGTTTTACTTTGTAGGCCTGGCTACCCTGGAGCTCCCTTTGTAACCAAGGATGGCCTTGAATTCCTGATCCTTCTGTGTTTACCTCCTAAGAGCTGGGATTACAAGAAGTTTACAGCACACCCAGACACATTTGCCCCAGACTGTAATAGATCATACCAGATGCCCTGTTCAGTAGCAAAGTTTTAATAAACGTGAACATTTTACTCTTTTACACTGTTTTTTTCAAAGTTGATTAATTTGAATAATGAAAACTTATTTTGTTTTAACTTGCATTTTCCCAGGGGATAATGAGGGTAAGCATTTGAAACCTCCTGCTGTGAGAGGCCTCTTTGGACCCTGTTCAACTTTCTTTGGGGCTTTCCTCCTTTCTTTGCAAATTGCAGAAAGTCTTTATGTAGACAGCAATGTTTTTCTTTTATTCCTGCACAGTTGGCAAGTATTTTCTCAGAAAATTATTTGTATTTTTCCTTTGTTTATGTTACTGCTTGACATCCAAGTCCAATTATGAAGTGTCCATCATGGCAATGCATGCCTATAACTCCAGAAATCTGGAGGCTGAGGGTTCAAGGCCAGCCTAAACTTCATAGCAAAACTATCTCTAAAATAAGAAACAACCAAAAGCATGTGGAATATTTTCTTTTTCCCCCTTTGTTACTCTCAACTAATTATTTGTGCTTTTACTTTTCAAACTCATTAATTTCTTTCTCTTAACACTTTTTCTAATGTTTTTTTATTCTTAAGGTATCTATATCACTTGAAACATAAGAGATTTTTATATTTCAGGGAGTAGGAATCCCATGTTTCTAAAGATAGCTAGAGCTAGGCACAACAGTGCACACTTGGGAGGTAGAGGCAGGAAAATCAGTTTAAGGTTATTCTCAGCTACAATAGTGAGTTCCAGGCCAGCCTGGGCTGCATGAGACCTTGTCTCAAAAAAATGAACAAAGATACATAGTCATTTATTAGCACCATTTTTAAACAAATTAATTGAGATGTAATTCATATTCCCCATAATACACCCTTAAAGGTAGGTAATCATCAGAGTCTCTTTTAAGATATTTCTATGACCTTGAAATGGAGCTCCATGTCTTTTAACTATTACCCAGTCACTACTCTCAGTCCCTGGCAACCGTTAACCTGCCTTCCTTCTCTACAATCCCCAAAATCTTGAACATTTCATAGAAATGGAATGATTCGTGTGGTCTTTGTGAATGCCTTTCTCCATATCATGTTTCTAGGATTCATTCATCATAAGGCATCTCTTTTTATGGCCAAATGATATTCATTTTTGGTTGGTAGATATTCTATTTTCCCTCCATCTTTTGGCTTTTGTGAATATGCTGCTATAAACATTAATGAACAAATTTTTACACAGACACACATTGTCAGTCCTGGGTATGTATAGTGTATATAGTGGAGTGAAATTGCTGATCAGATAGTGACTCTGTGTTTAACTTTTTGAGGCACCATCAAGCTGGTCTCCAGAGTGGCTGTAGCATTTATGTTCCTGCTAGTAGTGTGGGAAAGTTCTGATGTTTCTCTATGTCCTTGCCCATATTTGTTACTGAAGGTTTTTTTTTTTAAAATAGCTTTTTTTCTGTGTATGAGTATTTTGCCCACATGTACATAAGTACATGCAGTTCTTGCAGAAGTCATAAGAAGGTGTCAGATTCCCTGGAACTGCAGTTACAGACAGTTGTGAGCCACTATGTGGGTGCTGAGAGCTTAACCCTGGTCATTTGCAGGAGCTGCTTGTTGGTTTTATTATGTATGTCTTCTGTTGGGATATCGTTGCAGATGACAATACCATTGATTATATTTTTCCTCTAATAAGTTGAAATGAATGTTTTGTCATAGTTCAAATTACTTTCTGTACTTGGATCCATGAATTGGTTCTCAGGTTCTCTGATTTAGTTCACTTCTCTGGCTCATACCATTAGATTATGGGTGGCTTTATAGCAAGTTCATTATCTGATAGCACAAATTCCTTACACAGGCATTCCTCAGATATGTTTTCATAAGTAACCTTAGATGTTTATTATTTTTCAAATGCATTGCAAATTAGGACTGGTGCTATGGTTCAGGCAGTAAAGTGCTTGCCACACAAGCATGGGGACCTGAGTTTAGACCCCCCAGAATCCATATAAAAATGGAGTGCACTGTGCATATCTGTGATCCCAGCACTGAAGGCAAAGACAGGTGGATCTTTGGAGCCTGCTGACCTGTCAGCCTGCTGGGTGGGTGAGCTCCAGGTTCAAAAACTAAGGTGGAGAACTAGTGAGGAAGATTCAGGATGTCAGTCTTTGCCTGTACATGCACATGCACACCCATATTCGCACACCTATGGGAGCATGTTATAACACACACACACACACACACACACACACACACACACACACACAGAGAGAGAGAGAGAGAGAGAGAGAGAGAGAGAGAGAGATACATTGCACATGAAACTTTCAGTTCTAAAAGTGCTGAATAAGAGATTATAAAGAAAAATAGCATCAACTCTATGGACTAATTTAAGGAGGACTGGCTTTTTAGACAGTGCCTTCCTCCCTCCCTTCCTCCCTCCCTTCTTTCTTTCTAGTGTGTGGCTTTTTATATGCTCAGACCTTGTCATATGCCCCTAATATAATATTGTCACTTTCTCCAAAGAAGACCTTTACATGCCATGGTGCTTCTTGTTTTCACACAACTCCTGGATATTTGATTCCTTCGTCACAAATAATCTATTTCTGTAATTCTTTTTTATATTTCACATTTGCATTTGGAAAAGTCTATAGATTTTCATTTTTATGTGTTTAGCTACCTTCTCAATTACTGAATTAATTATATTGCTTTTAAGCTAAATTTTATTGGACTGTCTTGTTTTACAACAACATAACTTGTAAGTAAACATATTTTATCCTTTTAAAAACCTACTATTTATTCTCATTAGTTCATTTTCATATCTTACTGAGTTATAGTCTCCAGAAAATGTTGAATAATAGAGGCAATAATGGGCCTGGCTAAAGCTCAGTGGTAGAGCACTTATCCAGAATATGTGAGTGCCTGGGTTTGAACCCTGGCTGCACAACGAAGTGGTTTTTTTTTTTTTTTTCTATTTCAGTGTCACTGAATGCTTTGTTAGCAACATATGCAACATCTGCTGATTCTTGGTTTCTGTTTTGGCTATTCTGAGACAGAATTTAAGATAGCCCAGGCTACCCTCAAACTGTCTATGTAGCCAAAATTGACCGCAAACTCCTGAGCCTCTTACCTCCATTTTGCTAGTGCTGGGATTATAGGCATATGCCAGCATTCTGGGTCTGATTTTTGACATCTGTTACTACAATATTTTGTTCCTTTATTCATTGATATGGCTATTTGTGTAGGTATATTTTCTGATGCTGACTCAGGTTTGTAGTGTTACAATAAACCTGACTCTTTTATAGTATGCTATTATGTTGGTACTTTTCCCATCTCCAGTTGGTTAATATCTTATTTCAGACTTTATACTCCTATCAAGCTGTTCTGTGATTTTTTCCCCTTTCTTTTAAAAAATCAATCTTTATAAGGTTAGGGAATTAAGAAATTGTTAGCTCATAAAACAAACCAGAAAGCGCTCCAACTTTTTATATTGCCTGGGATGGTTTAAATAGCATTAAATTGGGCTTTAAAACGCATAAAACTTGGTGTAATATAATCTATGCTTTGAGTTTTAAAATGTTTTAATTGTGAATATATATATATATATATATATATATGTATTATTTCACTGTCCTTATACCTATCAGGTATATAGGTTGGCTATTCATATTTATATTGCTGTGCAACCATTTTTTTCACTTCTTGAAATCAGAAGTGGTGTGCCTATTAAGCAATAACCCCACACAGCTCCTTCCTCCCTGTCCCTGCCAGCAGTCATTCTGCTACAAGTCTGAGTGCACCAGTCACCCCAATCTCTAAATATTGTGAAGTCAAACAGGATTTACCCTTTTTTTTTTTTTTTTTTTTCGAGTCAGGGTTTCTCCGTGGCTTTGGAGCCTGTCCTGGAAGTAGCTCTTGTAGACCAGGCTGGTCTTGAACTCACAGAGATCTGCCTGCCTCTGCCTCCCGAGTGCTGGGACTAAAGGTATGCGCCACCACCACCGGGCAGGATTTACCTTTTTGTAACTGGCTTATTTTACTAACCATCACATCCTTAAGGTCACCCATGTTGTAGCACGCTCCTTCTTTTTAAGGTTGACTAATATTTTACTGTATGGCTATACCACAGTTCACCCGCTTATCTATTGATGGACTCTGGAATTGCTTCCCCATTTTGACTATTGTAAACAATGCTGCTGGGCAAACTTGCTTTCAGTTCTTTGGGGGTGTATATTCAACGGTAGAATATCTAGAGTGTGGGGTATCTTTCTGTCTTTTAATGACAGATGGCTGATTTCTCTTCCTCTATTGGTTGAGTGTGGATTTTGATTTTTGTGCTTGGTTTTCATAATTGTCTACCTTGCTTGATGTCATCTATTTTCTCTAGCTTTCTACATTGACTTTCACAGGTCTATGCATATGAACGTTACAACCTTTTAAGCTGTTCTGTATGAGTGATGTTCTCCATCCCCCTGCCCTCCATGCTCTCTCGTTTTCTTGTTTGTATTTAATACTGTATATTTTTGCTTTCTTTATTTCTTAGTCAAGTTTGCCAGAAGGATTTTTTCTATTTCATTGGTCTTTTTATAAAAGTAGACTGGGGTTTCAATTCTTCTTATTAATTATTATTTTTGATATCTTCCATCACTTTCTAGCTTTAACTAGACTGGTTTCCTTCTGTTTCATGGACTAGTTTGTACTTTTTGTTTTTAAAAATATTTAATTACATTTTTATTGGTGATGGAGGGGTGTGCAAGCTCAGTGCATGTGTAGAGGTCAGAGGACACTTTCATGAGCTGGCTCTCCTACCCATTGGGAACACAGGGATTGAACTCAGGTGCTTGGTCTTGGAGGCTAGCACTTTAACTAGCTGAACCATCTAGAAGGCCTTTGTCTGTCCTTCTATAAATTTCTTATGTTGTGTATATGGATCATTTAAGTCTTTCTCCCCCACCTCCATTTTCTATTTTCTTTTGATGTTAAAAGCATTTAAGGGTATAGATTTCCCCTCTGACTACAGCTCTGTCTCATAGGTTCTGCACGGTATGCTGTTGTTGTCATTTCCATTATTAGATAATTTCTATTTTAGGTTTGATCTTATTTTTGATTCAGAAGTAACTCCAGAGTGTATGCTTTCATTTTCAAGCCGTTTATGCTCCAAGTTTGCTTTGTTTGACATTAATATTGCTGTTTCTACTCCCTCTCTGCTTGCATTTGCTTGGTATATTTTTCGCCCCTTGCTCTATTTTCAGTCTTTTTTGTCACCTTGTTTTGGGAGAATTTCTTGTAAACAGCATTTGGTTGGATTTTAAATTTTAACTTACTCAGACAATCTGTTTTGCAGTAGGAAAATTCACTCTCTTTGCATTCCCTGTAAAACCCTGATAACATGGAACTCCATTGCCACCAGGGGCAGTGGACAGTGGGCCTGCTTTCTTGTTATTGTTCTGGTCCATTTTTGCAGACAAGGCCTTTCCTATCCTGTCTGTTGAGCAAGTAAAGCATATTGGAACATAGACTATATAAATGCTAAGTGCCAGGCTTACACAGTTACAATAATTTACCCCACATTCTGTTGCTCCAATTCTCTTTTCCAGGACATCTCCTCCACAAAGTGCAAGACCTTTTAAAAAACACTTATGTGTACAGCTCAAGTCCCCTCTGGACACCACTAGATTTCAAGTTCCTGAGAGTAATTTCCTGAAAATCCAAGGGTTGAGAGGTGAGATTGATGGGCTAGGAGGATCAATGACTCCCTACAGTTAGAGCAGCTGTCTCGTTCTCTGCCAATGCCACCATGGTGCTGATCCCTACCTTTTTTTTTTTTCACCTTAGCTTAGCAAGGTGACGCCTTACCTTCTAGGGACAGTGGTTTCATAAGGGGCTCACAAAGCCACACTGTAGAGTTCCTAGTGACTCAGTTTCTTACTTTCACCACTGTTCCCTTCTCAGTGTAGCAGCATGTCTGAAACCATTGCTTTCTCCAGACTAGGCCTTACAATCTAACCTAGTACATTGCCTCTCCCTCAGTTTGTACCCACCTCCCCCCACCCCCCTCAGACACACACACACACACACACACACACACGCTATGGGAACTTCAGCCCTTATGGCTAGTCTGCTCATGTCCCGGTATGAACTAAGTTCAGTATCTTTCACCAAGATTTTGGGTCCTATGCAAAGGCAAAATGGGAATGGCTGTATGTTGTCACCAACATGCAGTATTAGTTTTTATTCTGTAGTAGTTAGATCTGTGTGTGTGTGTGTGTGTGTGTGTGTGTGTGTGTGTGTGTGTATGTGTGTCTGTCTGTCTGTTTATCACTCTGTGTCTGTCTCTGTCTCTCTCTGTTCTCTGTTCTCTCTGTGTGTATCTTTGTCTCTCTCTCTTTTCCTCCCCCTCTCTGTCTGCCTCCCCCTCCCCCTTCTTCCCCCTTCTCTCTCTTAAGGTTCATACAGGCTCTTGCCACAGTCAGGATGACTGCAAAGAGACCCAGGCCTCATGCAGAGTCCCGGATGCTAGCACATATGGTACTTTGTATCAATTATCAAAAGATGCCTTTCCTTCTTGGGGTAGGTACAGCTTATGCCAGGCACATGGCTTAGGGAGTGGAGGGCAGAGTTTCAGGTTCCAATTGCCCCCTTCACCAGATGTCCAAGTATAAAGACCAGCTAGCACCAATTTTAGGCAGTGGTCCTTCCTGGTCACACAGAGAACTAAACAGAGAGTCTTGCATATTGGGCCTGTAGAAAAAAATATGCTGTTGGGCTCTTTGACATCCTGGGAAAACTTGGTGTCCCACCTCTGAGCCCCCATTTTGAAATATACAGTTCAAAAAAAGGAGAACAGAGAGCTGAACCCTGACCTCAGGGCTGACCTCATCCTCCGTGTCTCCACAGACACATGCACGCATCACTCAGCAACCCCAGCCTTCATATACACAGCTGCTTGGAGGAATGCAAAGAACAGTGCCTTTGTAGGCCTGTGAGAACCAGGGAAAGACCTCTGTGGGGAGAGTTATGTATGAAGGGTCACTAAGGAAGAGTGAAGCAAGGGACATGGTGGTGGCCAGGTGTTCCCAGAACACGAGGAGCTTTAACTGGTAGGCTGAGCATTTCCAAGTGTTATCTGTTGAGCCCTGGAGAGCCATCACTGATTGTCTGAGCAGGAACCTGGGGACATAAGATCAGTTGCTGAAGTCCTTGCCTCACAAGCCTGAGGACTGGAGTTCCAAGAGCTGAGGAGGAAGAGACAGTAGGATCCCTGGGGCTCACTGCCCAGTCACTCTAACCTAATTGTTGTGACCTTGAGTCAACAGTGGTGGACAATACCCCTGGAGATAACATCTGAGATTGTTCTCTGGCCTCGAGATGCACGAGCCAACCCTCATACACACATGTACATGTGCCTGAGTACACAGGCACACATACACACACCTGCAGGCACACACACACACACACACACACACAGAGGAACACACATGTATGCATATGGAAAGATTGTTTAAATTTTTAAACACATTTATTTGGTTAGTTGGTGGGGCAGAGAACACATGTCATGGAGCACATATGGAGGTCAAAGAACCATCAACAAGAGTTTATTTTCCTCTTTAGCCATATGGGTCCCCAGGATCCAACCCAGGTTGCCAGGCTTGGCTGCAACTGCTTTTGCTTGCTGAGCCAACTTTCTGTGCCACCCCCCCCCAAAAAAAAGATTGTCGTAGCAGGAGAGGCACAAGGTGACATTTGGCACTATGAAGATGACAATTCTGGAACTGTTTAGGATATGGAGAAAAAGGAATTGGCAAACCCCACCATGGCACTGATACACCCAGGGTCTCAGCAATATTGGGTACCTAAGCAGCCAATTTGGAGGCACCCTCTGAAGAGCCTTCTTTTCATCACTAAATTGAACATAATTTGTGCAATAATTTCAGAAACTTTCCCAGATACTTTGAGCCCATTTGCAAAGATGGAGGAGGGCAGGAGGATCAGTGTGACCCTCCCTCTTCTCCCCACCCCTTCTTCAGAATGTGTTTTGATAAGTGGGGGCTTGAGTACAGCATAAGGGCTACTAAGCCCCCACCACCACCAATTAAATTTTTTAAGCCTCCATGGAAGGAGTGAATATTAGTTTCCTGATTTATAAAAGCCAAATGGATTAAGCTCATTCATTGCCCGAGGAAACAAAAAGGAAATCTTCAATACCTCTGTGCACATTGAGAACTTGAACAATACCAGTCTTTGGAAAGCAGAAACCTAATTTGGGGGAATCAATTACCCTCTGTGTCCCTGCCTCTGTGGGCTCTCTCCCTAGCTCCCTCAATAGAGATTTCCTGGGAGGTAAAATGTAGAGTCGGTCCACCATAAGCACACCCTCTCTACAGCTTTGAGACTGGAGGGAAACCAGGATGGCGTGGGTGGAGTTGCCCTGGTGTCAAGCATATGTGTAAGTGGGGGTTTTCGTATTACAGTGGAGAGTGAGGGTAGTATTGGATGGGGGGAGGTAGTGAGAGGGTAAAGGAGTGGGGGTAGGGTGGGAACTTGGAGGTGCATATAGCAAAGCTCGGTGCAGGAGCAGGTAGGTGATGGGAATGGGTAGACATGGCCTCAACTGGCTCCAGTCTCACACATTCTGTCCTCGCTGACCCCAACCCCTGCCCCAGCCTGATTTTTCTTTCCTAGTCCATGCTTTTCAGGTTTGTAGCTGCAATCGCTGGGCTATAGTGAAAAAGGGGTAGAATGCCGGGGAGTCACAGTCTCAAAGTCATACACGGAAGCACTCTGCATTCCTGTGCTGGGTCTGCAACCTTGGTCCAAAGTCCCAGACCTAGAGCCACACCCAGATCAACTCACACTGACACACACACACACACACACACACACACACACACACACACACACACACACGAGTCCCATGCTCACACCAGAATGTTCATAGGTTGAAAACTGCATACTCCCACACACGATGGCACAAATGCCACTCTCCCCACTGGTCGTAAACTCTCCCAGTGGTTCACCACCCCACTCATCTCTCACTCAGGCATGCGATCACACACGCACACACACATGCACAGAGTCCCTCACACGCACACACTCTGGCTGTGCTTTTGTGTTTTGTCAGAATTAATGAGAAAAGTTCCCGTGCCCTGCGGGTAATTAGTGTCCTTGGAGTTAAATAAGCTAATGGCGGGCACCTCTGGCCCAAGCAATTATGTTTGTGTATTGAATAATTGATTCAAAGGGGGGAAGGGCCGCTAATCAGATCTGAGCATAATGAATTGATTTAATTAACAGGGGAATCTAAGGGGCCCTGGGAAATGCAAGCTGCACTCTACTGAGAGCGACCTCGGCAGACTGCAAGAGGGAACCGGCGCGCGCGGCTGCAGTGGCTGTTCCGGCGCGGGCTCCGGCCCTAGCTCGGGTTCAGGCTCCCGCTCGGCTCGCCGGGTCCCTGCAGCTCAGCCCACAAGGCTGCGGCCCCGCCCGGCGCCCGCCCCCAGCGCGCCGCGCCCTCGCTCGCTCCTCCTGCGCGCCCTGCCCGCGGCGCTGCGCTCGGGGCGCCGCTCCGCCCCGTCGGCGGCCGCGGGGCGCGGGGCCCACGCGCGACCGCGGAAGGCAGTGCAGGCGCCCCGTTGGCGACAGTCCGAGCTGCGAGTCTCTCTACATCCTCCGCTCGCGCCCGGTTGGAGCCGCCTGGGGACTATGGTGTTGGACCAGGAGGACGGTAGGTGACCGGGGACTTGGGAGCAGCGAGGGCTCTGTCGAGACCACCTCGACCCCAGTGGCAGAGGCCCAGACTCTGGTCCCGACTGCTGCTTGGAGCTGGCTTGGCGGCTTCCCGGAAGCTCGGAAGCTGGATGTGTGCCCTGTGTGTGTGTGTGTGTGTGTGTGTGTGTGTGTGTGTGTGTGTGTGTGTGTGTGTGTGTGTGTGTGTGTGTGTGTGTGTGTGTGTGTGTGTGTGTGTGTGTGTGTGTGTGTGTGTGTGTGTGTGTGTGTGTGTGTGTGTGTGTGTGTGTGTGTGTGTGTGTGTGTGTGTGGTGTGTGTGTGTGTGTGTGTGTGTGTTAAGGTGCCAGGCTCAGTGTCCCACGATGAGCAAGTCCCTCCCCAGCCCCCTACCACACAACGCATCCTAGAGCCTGTGAGCAGGGCATGCTCTGACCGGGAACTTTCTCGCTCCTGCCCCCATCCGGAGCGTGCAGAGACCCATGAGGCTCAGGCTTCCCGGTAGTACTCATCGCCAGCCAGTTAGTTTCTGGGCCTCTCTTCGATGTGGAAGGGCCCCTCAGGGAATGCTCGGAGAACTTGGCTGGTGAAGGTGCATTCTAACCAGCATGGTCTTTGAGTCCTCCCGCCTCACCTAGGGTCGGGAACCCCAGGGCCTGCAGTCTCCTGTAGGGCTAGGAGACTGCATGCCATCAGTTCACCCAGACTACTTTAGTGAGTGTCCTGATGGTTGGAATTGATGGGTACACTAGCCACGACAAGTTTAGGATCCTCAGGTTCTCTTTCTGTTGCCAGATCCCTGGTGATCAGGTTTTTTTTTTTTTTTTTTCAATCTCATATTCCTCTCAGTTTTGGCCAGGTGGGTCAGGGTGGGGGGACTCGGGACAGTTGACAGTGTCTTGATCTGCAGCCCAGACTGGTCAAAAAGTCACTGTGTAATCCAAGCTGGTTTGGATCATACTCCTTTTCTTAAACAGCGCCCACCCCTAAAACTGCTGTAAACTTTGTGCCTCACAAAATCTAAGTCTACCCTTGGATCTAACTAGCACCCCCTCCATCATGGGTATCTTAAGAAGTCGTCTCTGTAATGTCCTTAGGGCTGAGGACAGAGACACTGTCATGCCTGGAGTATGACAGTAGGACAGGAGGCTCAAAATGTAGGGTTGGGAGCTGCTGATCAGTAGGAAGAGGGTCTGGCTGGCTGGCTGGCTCCTCTTTGGTTCCGTTAATCACTTGTCTTATCCTACCACTTCCCAATTGTCCTGGCTTGTCCGGGCCAGTCTATTTTCGCATATAGAGTCTTTTAGCACAGGGAACCCCCTCTTAGGGCAGACCTGGGTCCTCCTAAACCCCTAGCTGTCTGGAGCCTCTTGTAATGGGTGGGGTGAATTTCATGGAGGGGCAGGGTAGATTTGTCCTGATTTGGCTTAGGCATGTCTAAGGCCTAACAGTTTGTGACTGCAGTTTCTGAGAAGGCCTCTCAAGGTTCTCTAGAATCCCAAAGAGGCAGTTTGCCGACTGCACTTGTCCATGATAAGTTGGTTGTGAATTCCTGTACATTGGCTGCTTCTATGTATGTAGGGAGAAAGGCAGGACATCTGAACTTGGCTAGCAGGCATCCTGGTAGCACTGCAAATAATGGTTTACTCTGTCCTGTAACTGTCATATGCACAGGGAAAGGGTCCTTGTCACACTGAATACCTCTCCAATCACCACTTCGAGGCCAGTCTGTAGCCCCATCTTGGAGATAACTTCACTGTGCTGAGAGCAGGGCCCTCAGGCTCAGGCATGTTGGCCAAAGTCCGAAGAGTTCTGGATTATCTAGTCTGCCTTGGCCCTTAGGCACCAAGTGAAACTGTCCCCCACCCCCAATGCAGGAACCCTTTTCTCTGGATGTTTCTACCAGGCACAAGGATGAACTGCTGGGACCTGTTCAAAAATATGTAAGGCAGCAATCAGCCACCCCCATTCTCTTCCAGGCAACCTTGGGGACTGAACAACTGGTGTCCCTGGCTGTCCCCAGAGGCATTTCAAGGGCATTTTGGAGCACTCTTGGTGTGTTGAAGTGAGGATGCTGTCTCACCACCTGTGGAATGTACTGGGTGAAAACCGCCTCTTCCAGCCCCGGAATCCAGCTTAGGATTCCACTCAGATGCTGTTGGCATATCCGTGGACCTGGAAGCTGCCTGAGAGGGGGAGGGTAGGAGAGTGGGACCCACCTATGAGCTTAAAGCCACCCCAAAAATGAAGGCACATCTGGCTCCTTCCTAGATGTGAGCTTTAAGATTTGCTAATCCTCTAAGACTTCCTGGGCAGCTCTGCCACTTAGATCTGGGGTTCTCCCTTCAGAACGAATTGGGATGCCATGCTCATAGCTAGTATGTAAAGAAGTCACTTGTGGGAACCAGTTCCCTGCCGACATGCCCTACCTGCTTCTGTAGCTCCCGGCCTTGTGCCTCAGGCTTGGGAAGCAGGGGTCCTGACTCCTCAAAGGGATGCCAGCCATGTGACTGCCAGTCGGGTACCTTGGAAGCTGGGGTGAGTTGAGGCTCAGACAAGAGAGTGGGAATATGGTTCAACTGAGTCCTGATGTGTGGGTCAGGGTCAGACCCCCAAAGCAAGAAGTGGGTCCTGGAGATCAAGGGGAAGACTACAGACCGGATGTGTCCAGATAGCTCAGAGGTTTCCTCTTCAAGATGCTCTTACCCGGCCCTGCACTTGCTACATTGATTGGCCCTGGTTCAGAGCAGGGTGGGGGCTGCACCAGATGGGTGGCCTCAGCAACAATGAAGCTCCCCCCACACCTCGAGGGCACAGCTCTGGCTGCAGTGGCAGGGGAGAGATCAAGCCTGCAGTCCTGAGGGACAGCGAGTCTGAGCAAAATGATATATTTAACATCAAATATACTCAAGGACTATTAGGATTAAGTATTCAAGATGAAGGGGAAAGCGAAACCCTCTGAGCTGTGGAAGAGGCATCTCATTAGAAACAGCTGCACTTCAGTTTCCTCAAAGCCTGACTCCCCTGCCTTGGAGTGAGTATGAGCTGTCGCCCTCCCCCATACTCCTGTAAAGTGTGGGGGCCTCCCAGGATGGAAGGAGCAAGACTGAGCCTCCAGATCTCCTTTGTATGAGGTAGTGCCCTACCCCACATTGTCTGGAGTACCAGTTTACCTTTTCATGGCACCTTTAGAGACAAAACAGAGGTGACTTGTTCATAAGCAGGGAAACTGAGGCAGAAAGAGGAGTGACTTGCCAGCTCTGTCATTTATTAATTGGCAGCAAATGGATAGATTCCCATCTGATGCCCCTTCCCCCCTCTCACCTTGCTAGAGTCAAGTCCCCTGCAAACTGCCAGGAACAAGCTCCAAACAATTCTGTCTGGAGTCCTTCTTGAACTGAAGAAAAATCATTTCCACTCCATTTTGGAGCTCTGTAGTATCTAGGGACAAACAAAAACCTCTTGGGGTTTTAAAAGTAGGTGGCCTTCCTGGAGTAGGCAGCCTGGACCAGGTTTTTCAGGGAAGCAGGGTCTAAGAGGAGAAGCACGGGCCTGCCTTCCATCCTGCTGTGTGAATTATAGAGCAAGAATTTGTCGGCTCCATAACAGAATCTTCGTTTTCTTCTCTGCTGTATCCCCAGAGCCTTAGAATAGTGTGTGGCACATAGTAAGTGCTCAGTAAATATTTGCAGACGGAAAAACTCCTTCAGGCATCTATGCTTGCTCAGAGAGAAGCTAAAACAGGACTTGCCCTCTGCACAGAATCAGGATGCTGATGGGTGGTGGGGATGAGGGTAGCAGACACTGCTGTAGTCAGGGACAGTCAAAACTCACAGTAGGAGGTTTTGTGCCCTGCAGAGGAGTTAACTTTGCCAAATAACTATAGAGTCAACTAGGAACCCTAGGCAGAGCTGGTAGAGAGGAGTCGCGATCAGAGAAAAAGTCCTCCTGTGAGGAAGCAGAAGCCAAGGTTGAAGGGGCTGGGGCAGGCAAGGGTCCACCAGACTGGCATGGGAGACCAGAAGAAATCTTGGGACCTAAGCGCAGTCGTTTGCCGAGCTGGAGCGGAGAGGCCTCCAGGTGGCGCTGCAGAGCCAGGCAACCGCGCGTCTCCACTCCCCATTAACCCGGCAGGGAGGGGGGCCTCGGGAAATGTGTGCATTTATTCAGTAGCAGGAGTGCAAACCTCATACATTGAGGGAGAAAGGCAGCGGGAGTCGGCCGCCGAGATTCCCCCATCTCTTTGAATATAATTTCAGATTGAGATTCAGATTAAATCCGAGGGGAAAACACTTTATGAGGCTGAAAGCTGTGTCGTGCCAGAGCCAGGGTTATGAGCTATCAAATGCAATTACATTAAGACAGATTATACTGGGCAAATTGAGCCATTTAGAAGGTGAGAATCAAAGAAACGGCTCTGATCCTCTCTTCCCCCTTCTCTCTCCCTCTCTCTCTAAATTGCAGTTCGTAGTTCCTTGCAATTCTGAGGCACAAAAGTAGGTGAGACTGCTTTTGTATCTGCGAAGTGCTTCACTCCTGAATGTAATTCTAGCTGAGTGCAATCTAGGTTAAGAGCCGGACAAGCGGGTAATTAGAGCCCGCTCGCTGCCGGAGGACCGGCCTCCCAGCCGAAGCGCGCCCGGAGTCGGCGGGCGCCCTTTTCCCGGCCGAGCCGAACAGCGGCTGGACACGGAGCGCCGGAGATGATGGTGCTGGACAAGGAGGACGGTAGGTGGCGGGCAGGGGTCCCGACGCCCCCAACACCCTCGCCACGGCGCGCGGGATGCCGCGCACCGGGACCCAGGCACACAGATACGGGGCCACGCCGGGCTGTGGAGCCAGCCGGCGGCCCGGGGCGGGAGGACAGACCCGGGTGGGGTGGGCGAGCTCCTGGCCTAGCACCCCAGGTCCCGCGGTCCCCGGGCTGGCGGGCGGGCGGGGCGAGGCGATGCGCTCAGGGGCGGCGTGGAGGTTCTGGCTGCCCTCTGGTCTCCGCGCCCTGGTGCTTGGCGCTGAGCGTTTGGTCTCTGCGGCTGCTCCTCGCTCACCGCAGCCATCACCTCCGTGCCCGCCGCGTAACTCGAGAGGTGCTGAGCGCCCAGCAAATCAGCAGCTTCAGGGAGAATCGGACTAGAGAGCTTGGGGGGCGAGCGGGAGAGCATAGAGGATCGCGCGAAAGCCGGGATGCCTGGCAGAGAGGGGGAGGCCAGCTGGGCCCTCAGGGGACAGCTGCCCACGGGCATGACTTGGTAAGAGGGACGCCTTCTGTGCTGGCTACTACCTCATATCTCCTTGAATGTGAAGGCGG
Source organism: Cricetulus griseus (assembly GCF_003668045.3). Classification (NCBI taxonomy): domain Eukaryota; kingdom Metazoa; phylum Chordata; class Mammalia; order Rodentia; family Cricetidae; genus Cricetulus; species Cricetulus griseus. Next base: position 91,596,381 of record NC_048596.1, read on the forward strand.
GAGTTTGAGCCAGAGGAAGAATTGTCCCGCCACGGGCCAGAGGAATGGCCTGGATGTATTATGATGGTGAAGAGCCTGGGTGCACTCAGAAGGGCTTCGGAGCCGAGAGGTTCACATGGCTATAGTCCACCACTAGCAAGTGGTCTTATAGACCTCGAAGTCTTTTTGGCTGGGGGTGCCTTGCAGTAAGTCGCCTCAAAGGTTGGGGAATCCTGGCTGACTTGTAGGTAAAATGCAGCATGTGTCCCGTGAGCTAAGACAGGCACCAAGGTCCAGGAAATGGCTGTCTCAGGCCTGTGGGCCCTGTAGGTAAGGCTTGTATGTTCTGTGGGTGTTTAGGTAGAGCTGGGCAATATTGATGGCAAGCCCACTGTTGCTGGCATTTGGGTGGGGACTGGAAAGGCTGGGAGTAATGGGACATCCCCAGGAATCCTCCACTGGGGACCTTCTGTCCACTAAGACACTGTTGCCATGGCTACTGCTGAAACTGGAAAGTTAAGTGACTTGCTCAAGGTCATACTGGATGTTCACTTGCCTGCTGTTTCATCTAGCTATCCCAGACTAACTATACCTTCTGAGATATCAGCAGGAGAGGGCCTTTAAAATGTCTGGCCTGGGTGGATGTATGCAGGGAAGACATGGGACCATTAAGTCCCCGAAGACTGGCTCTTGGCATAAGTGAAGGAAGAGATTAAAGAGGGGATCTAGATTCGATGGTTCTGGGGCTGGCTGGAGGATAACATCATCTTCGGCAGCCTCTCCTCTATTCACAGGAGATCCAGAAGGCCATCAGCACTGGGCTGGAGCTGTTTTCTATAGAATGCAAAGGAGAAGGAGAGGCCTGAGGTGGGGCCAGACAGGGAGAAAAGAGCCATTGATTTGGCTGCTTTCAACAGCATTTCCTTATTCTGTGTTACTCCAGATCAGTCATGCCCAGCTTCAGAGCTTTCTTTTTTAAAAAGGGTGCAGAGGGCCCTTTTTTGGTGTCTTCAGGGACTTGTCACTATGAGAAGCATTGTGGAAACCAAGATGCATCGTTAACCAAAGTTATTCCACATTCTTGGCTCCCCGAGCCTAAGCCAAGAACCCAAAAGACCTGAGTTTTGTATGTAGGATCCCTCCATCCAGGAAGATTAGGTGTATGTTAGCAAAATGATGTTTCCACCTCTACCCAGGATCTGTGCCCTAGAAGGGCTTGGGTTCTGGGGATAATGCTAAAGGCAGTGGAAGTCTGAAGACCTTCAGACTACTGTGTAATTGGATATCTTGGGCATGTGATTCTCTGCCCCCCCCCCCCGAGAACTATAGAGGGGAGCTCAAAATGTCCCTTCATCCCCTACCTGTGCACCCAAACAATATGGTACCCTTCACTATTGTACTGCTTGTCACTGAGACCCTTGACAACATAAGGAAATCAGGTGGCTGGGGTCCTGAAGGTGACATCTTCATTGGGTAATGAGGAAAAGCTGTGTATACACTCACCTGCCTCTCTGTACCTACTGCCTAACTTCATATACACTTCTGCCCTCCCAGAATGTGGCCACCTGAACTGTGTGGCAGATGTGATGCCCTAGGCCCTTAGGGGTATGTTCCTCAGTGCTGAACACAACACCCATTGTCTGGCAGCTGCAGGACCTCAGGGCTCCTATTAGTCTCCCCCAACACCTTTTTTGTACCCGACAGCATCTTGTTGAGAGAGGCTGGGCTCCTCTGGTTGAAGTCAGGTCTGCCAGCTGCAGAGGACCAAAGCCCTCTCTCTGCTGGGCTGCAGGGCTTTCATGTTGCACTTCTGAAAGATAATAAAATATCAATCGTTTTGCCCTAGCAACGGGTTTAAGAGACTTTCTGAAGTATTGAATCGTCAGAAAAAATTTTTTTTTTTTGCTTTTAAGCACAGTGCATTATTAATAAAGTAATCCATTAGGTCGAGCAGTGAAGGGTCACCACAGAGACAGAAAGATCTGTTTTGCAAATGGTTAAACTTCGGGTTTTAAGATTAATTGCTTTCATTTGGACGCTTGCTCTTGGCCTAGCCATCTCCACTTTACTGGAACTCAGGGTCTGGGCTTTCTAAATGCTGCCCAGTCTCTCTGTCAGCAAAAGGGGAGGCAAGCTCCAGCTCTCCTGGAAAAACAGCCCAGCCCTTTCCCTGGCACCTGCACCTTGGGCTGTCACCAGGCTATGGACTTTGAGTGTGGGCGGGGGAGACTGAAGTCCCAGGGGAGCAAAGAAAACTCCTGCCTTGAACCCTGCAAATCAAATTTGACCTTCACTGATGGAGAAGAGGCCCCCCAAGTGGGGACACACTGAACAGTAAGAGCTTGAGCTGTGGGGGCCTGGGCAAGAGAGGTTGCTGAGGGCACCCAGCTGGGAATGCCAGCATGTTCCCAGATGCATGCTGGAGCAGGGCTGGTCTGGGTCTAAAGTGCCTCTGTACAAGCCCAGCAGGATGGCTTGGGTGACCACAGGAAGCAGCAGGCACATTGTGGAACTAAACACCAGACATGACTCCCAGAGCATTTTTAATAAGTAAAAAATGCTTAAGGAGGAGTGGAGCTGGGTTGAGGAAGACCAGACAGAGGAGTCTTCAATTGTTAATGACTGCTAGGAACACAGCCTCCGCAGCTGACTCAGTTTGTCTGAGAGGTTGCTGCCAGCAAGACCTCTTGGTCTGTCCCATCATGCCCTAGACCACAGAGTGTAGAGGCCTCCCTGGCCCTGGAGATGCAGGTGGGGAGTAGGCCCCGGTACTGTTCCATGGCAGAGACCCTAGCCCATCGGTGAAAAGGCAGAGCCCAGTGGGTACTACATACAGCCTTCTAAGAGCTTGCAAAAGCCTGGCATAGATGGCAGGGTGGGGGACTCTACCTGGCACTCACCTAGTGCCTGGCAGGAGGGGGTGTCTTCATCCACACCTGACACACTAGTCTTAGCAGCAGCACTCTTCTGGGAGGGAGGAGTCGAAAATCCTGAGCAGCAGGACAGTCACTGCCCCTTCCTGTACAAACTCAGCCAGGCAGAGAGTCTGCAAAGATGGGGCTCCCCCACCCCTCTTGGAACGTTGGGCAAAGAGGCAGGTATTCCACTCGGTTCCCCTGCTCTTCCATTCATTTGCCCACACAGAGGACCAAGGGGGGTGGGGGACAGGGAAACAACATAAATTGGTCTGTCGTCCAGAATCCATGTCTCACTAATGTACCCAGATTAACTCAACTGTAAATTGTCTCCTTGGATGGCAGTGTCTTGCTAAAAGTTTCCCATATGATTCATGATTTGGATTGCTTTTAACGGCTATTGGCTAAGCAAGCCGGTGACTGTACAAGGTGATGCAATTGGCATTAGCGAGGGGAGGCACGGGAGCGTGTAATGCAGTCAATACTGCATTAACTACTGATGCCCAATTACAGGGAGCCTTTCAGGAGCATTAAGACCGAGGGAAGCTGAGATCACTAGCCGCTGCTCGCCTAAAAGCTTCACCCTTTGCGTGCCAGGCCAGGCCGGGGCTCAGTACTGGCGTGGCCACCTGCTTGGCCTCTGTGGCTGCGGGAGCTGCCTGTCTCCCTTGCTCCCTGCCTGTGAATATGCCCCACAAATATGCTTTTAGCACATGCCTCTCACCTCTTCTGAGAATTCATTTCCTCCCCTACCCCCTGTCCCATAGAAATCAGACTCAGTGACAGTCAGGTCCCGCCTTCTTCAATTTAAAGAGCCTCTCAGCATTTATGGATAGGACTTGGAAGTGGTTTACCTTGGTCTCTCACCCTTAGGACAGAAGGATGATTGCTGATGAACATGGGTGGCAAGACCCTCTGTGGTGCTTGGAGAACGACTCATGAGAGTCAGCCTCATCTGGGCTGCCAGCTCCAGGCAACCAGTGCTGGGAAATGGCTGTGGGTGCATGAGCTGGGCCATCTTTCAGCAGAAGACAGAGCTGTGGTGATGCAACTGGGGAAAGTGGAGCCCATGAATGACTTGAGCCATGTTGGAAGAGTTCTAAACAAATACAGTTTCAGAGATTTGGGGGCTCCCTGCACCAGAACTGTGACCCACACATGACAAACCCATCTCTCTATGCAGCAGGGAAGCCAAATTGTTGTTTGGATCAATCCCCCAGGCACAGGACCTCCGGTAATTTCTGATCAAGGCATTAGACAGACTGAGAGTTAGGACAGTTGGTAAAGAAAGGAGTATGGGTATCCACCCCAGTGTGCCAAGTTATTAATACTGCTGTGATCTCTACCATTTTGCTGAGCTCTGCCTGTGCAGTGTGTTTTCTGCGTGCCATGTTCTGCCCAGAGTTCAGGCTGCTTTGCCTTTGTACCCTTTCACCTCTGCAATGAGAACAGCTCCACCTACCTAGATTGTCACCAGAATTAAATGAGGTACTGTCAGTGCACACACCCTGCCATGTGAGGCATCACTGCCCCTGCTAGGTTTCAGTACAGTCTGAAATAAGCCCTGGGTGCAGTCCAGTGGCCTGTTCACTAATGAAAACTGGGCCCTTCTCACTGTACTTCCTGGCTTTTGGTCATTTCTGGGAGACGAACTACCTTACTTCTTACTAGTGTCTGGATTCCCAAGGCAAGAAGTATCATGGGAAAAGCCCTAATGAGTACTTTTTCCAAGTCCTTCCATTTATATGGGGAGTAGATTAGGGATCAGAGCAAGCAAGAGAGTAGTTCAGAGTTATGTGGAGAGATACAGCCCAGAGCTTCAGTGTCTTTCTGTTTTCCATGTCCAGCTGATGTGCCCTTTGTCCTGTCCCCAAGGCACGATGAATCTGGGTTCAGATCACCAGGTGAACTAGAACAACATGCCTGCCTGGATGTCCTAGTTGTGGCCCTAGGCAAGTTGCTGACATCCCAGGGAGCTGTCCTCAGATGTAAGGTATCCCAGAAGGTGCCGATGGGTACTCATCTGTCCTGGGCCTTTTGGACTGAGAAGGCCCACACATTTTATGACATATAGTCCATCCTGCCTTCCTGCATATCTGAACTGCATGGAGATCAGATACACTGAGGCACGAAAGAGTCCTCCCAATACCAGGCTTACTAGCTCTTCCTAAAATGAGGCCTCATGGCAGGTCCCTACTCATAATACAGCCATACCATGAAGGCAACTTGGAATGCTTGCAGTAGCTGATTTTGTGCATTGCTTCCAACTCTGAGCTCAGTGACATGACATCAGCAGCTTGGAATCCATCATGGTGTGAATAGTTGTACCCGGGAAACTGGGAACAGCACATCAGGTCCTTTTCCTGGAGAGCTGATGGCTTAGCATCTCTCAGCACATGTCTAAGTTGCATTTAAGTGGGATTTTGGACCTATCCCTTTCTCTTCTGCCACTACCGTCTTCCATCTCATCTACCATCCGTCTCCTGGTGCTTATTACAGCCAGACAACTGACCTCTGCCACTCTGACATTCATTCTGCCCAAGGCTGATTGCCACCCTAGTCGTCACACTAAGTAGTGTAGACCTAATACACCCACGCTGGCTTATGTTCCAGGTGGTCCCAGTGTTTGTCTCCATCCCTTTACTCCTGTTGTTCCCCTTCCCCTACATACCCCTTATCTGGCCACACTCAGAGACAGTATCCACCTAGTAATAAGCTTGCCTCTCATTGGTTGGCTTGTGTTTATGTTATAAGGCAGGAGGCCACTGGGACTGATATAGCTGGAGACAAATAAAAGCAGATGGTAAGTGGAGTGAGCAGGCTGGACCAGGTTTCAGGGGCAGATGCCTAATGTGAAGGCCTACTGGGGCACATCACTAGCTTCTTCCTCCTGTCCTTCTCCTAGGGATCAGCTGGGCTTTCCTGAGGGACCTGATGATTTCAGTGCTGTGTGCTAGCATGGTTCAGAAGACCTGAGTGGTCCTAGTTGAGAGCTGTGTGACTTCAGACAACTGACTGGGTTCAGTTTTCTTGTCTCTACAACATGAGCAGTTGCTGGTATCTATTGTCCAGGATGCCTCATGCCTATGTGAACTGACATTCTGCACTGCAGTATGATTTTCTTGGCTTTTCTTGGTCGTTAGGTGCCATAAACATACAGCAGCTTTCATTTTACTGAACCCTAAACACAAGCCATTGTCCAATGCATATGTATCAGTAATGGCTACATCACCAACTAAAATTCAGTGGTTTGAAACAATGAACATTCATTCAGCTTACAAATCTTTGGGTTGGAGATTTAAGCTGTGCTTGGCTGGCAAATTTTTCTGCTCTCAGCTGGGTGTATTCAAACCTGGAGGATGGAGAATGGCTGCTTATTTAGACCCTGGGGTAACAAGACTCAAGACCTCATCTTCTAGCTATGTCATCTGGCTAGTTACCATGACAGAGATGGGTCTAGAGAGAATGGATATACATCAGCTTCTCAAGGCCAAACTGTTTGGTGTGGAGATATTGTCACTTATGGCACACACATATTCCACCAGCAAAAGCAAATCACAAGGTCATCCCAGGTTCAAAGGATTGGGGAATGGACTCTACTCTTGAAGATAGGAGGTGGCAGCTTATATCATGAAGGACGTGGCTACCAAGAGCATATAGATCAGGCAGTTTTGGAACCGACCTTCCATCCATCTTCAGCATCCTCCCTGATCTCATTCAGTGCCCCTAACAACCTTAGGAAGAAGCCATCTTCTTATCCTCATTTCACAGATGAGAAAAAGTAATACAAAGAGCCAGGTGAATTAACCCCACAGCCTTCTAATGCCAGGGCTGGACTGTGAAACCAGGAGATCTGATGGTGGAGCCCTGAGCTCATTTCCTGACTTGCTGGCTCCCTTTCCCATCTGCCACCCTTGGGGCCAAGGAGAACTCCTAGTAGAGTCTATTTGAGGATGACCTGGGTGGGAAGGAGCTCTCTAGGTGGGCTCTGTGTGTGCTCTTGTATGTGTGCATGTATGTTTTCATGCTCTCTGGAGCCCTGGGCCCATTCCTCCAATGGCAAGCTTGGGGGTTGGAGCCCATCTCCTCTGCTTCTTCTTGCCCCCACTCTGTCCTGCAGAGTCACAGGACAGTCTTGAAGGGGGTGAAACTCCGTGGCTAGCCTTAACTGGAGCATGTATGCAGATGCAGGACACATCAAAGTCATCGGTTGGCCCCTGGCCTCAAAACAGGGCAGTAAGTGGGCTGGTGAGAGGCCTGTGTACATTCATAAACCAGCTGATTGAAAAGCAATATTTCAGATAAATACAAGCCAGCGATCTATCAGTGGTTGTAATAAAACCCAGGCTTCAGGCTGTGATTTTATTTTGAAATAATAAGAATTGCTTGATTCTTTTTACTTGAGTTACCATGGTAATTCCGGCGTGGAGCGGTGTTATATTGATTTAGAAAGTGGACAGTAATATTTCTTTTGTGTTATTCTGTTTCTAGGCCTTGATTTCTAATTTCTACTTGGAGATTACTTTTATAAATTTCTTAAGTCCTTCCACTTTCTCTCCCCCACCCCACAGAATAATTTTCCTCTCATGCGCCACGATGTTCTGAGCTTATTGGTTTGCTCTTATTTTAAATTAAACTTGCTGGTTTCAAATATTGAAATGACATCTTTGTCTGTGTCTGTACTTTGGTTTAGCAAAATATTACAGTCTGACGCTCTCTGCTTAATAATTTAAGGGAGGCTTTCTGTCGGCCCTCACTGGGTGCTGATAACTTATGACTCAACCAACGCAGGCCTTAAACTCGTGACATTTTAATATTGTGTGGCGGGAGCAGCCACCCCTCTGCTCTCAGTCTCCGTGGAGAGAAATCCGCATGGTACCCCAGAAAGGAGTTTTAATAATTCAACCTTGCTGGTTGGCTCTCTGTGACTCCATTGAAAAAAAGGGGGGAGACCCATGCTTTCCAGAGGAGCCAGGCAGCACTAGCATGGACTCCCAGAACCTACTGCCAGCGCCCCGCTCCAACCCAACTCCCCATCTTTCTTGGGTGTATAAGTAAAGCACTATCTTTAGTGTCAAATGGGTAGGGCTGCCTGTGGGTGCCAGAGAAAGCTTGAACTCTCTGATTCGTTGTTTGATCTTGGAAAACAAGTGCATCTCACACAGGTTTTAGTCAGATAGACTGGGTTCAAGTCCCGCTTCCTCACACTTGATAGCCAGGCCTGTCCTCCAGAAGGAAGCTCGTAGCTCCAGACCATAGGGTAAGAGATGTCTGCAGGCTCCCTCAGTGGCCTCAATGGTAGTAGATCAGTTACTGATGGGTAACAAATAGCTTGGAACTTAGTACCTGGATACAATAGGCAGCTGTCCTTGCATTTCTGTGGGATACAAGGCTGGGGCAGTTTGACTGGATCCTCAGAGCCTCTGAGAGATGGGAATGAAGGATGTCTGTCAGCCATCCACCTGGAGAAATGACCACTTTTCCAGTCTCTTATTTGCCTGTAAAGATTGGACTGGAGGCCTCCCTGGCTGCCTACTGTATCTATTCCATTCCTGTGGGCCTCAGCAGCACATGGAAGCCTTTGCACTGTGGTAACTTGCTCTCTGAAAGCCATCAAGAGACTGAGGAGGGAGTCACAGTCAGCTTCTGCAACTGCACCTTTGGGCCCCGGTGTCTAATAGGCTACATGCACTGTTCCCAATCCTAAGAAATTCACCTTCTATCTGGAAGCCACAAAGTCTTAAACCAAACCAAACCAAACCAAACCAAACCAAACCAACAAACAAAGCCAGGGTCTCTTGTAACCCAGGCTGGTATTGAACTTCTGATCCTCCTCCTTCCACTGCTCCATTTTGTAGAGGAATAGATCACTCCCAGAGTAGGAAACACACTCATCTGGAATATCCCAGAAAGTGGGTGAGTGGCAGGGCTGGGATGAGGCCCCTGCCTGTCAGGAGCATGGGGAAATTGGGGGAAATGATTGGCTCTAGTATTATGAGCCGCCCCGCCCCCCCCCCTCTCTCTCTCTCTCACACACACACACACACCACATGCATGCATGCACGAAGTCACACACATCCCTACCTACTCATGTACACATAGGCATTCTGTCTGCATCTGGAGGTTTCTGGACTTTGGAGGTTTTGTTGTTTTGTGTTTTAATAGGTGGTGAATGTGCTAAGACCAGTTATGGGCCGAATCTGATAAGATTCGGTTGCCCAGAGATTGCCCTCTCTCTCAGCACCTTGGAGAAAGTGAAGGTGGTCCTACAGCCTACCTGTAGCTGTTAACTGTTAGGACCCCCATCCCTAGTGGCTTTGCTGGGTGAGGTGAGGACAGGCCTGTAAGGTAGCCTAGGCAGAGATGGCTTTACAGTTCCCTGTGACTACAGGACTCCTGCAGACTAGAGCACCCCCATAGGTGCCTAGGAAACACAGAGCTGAGAGCCAGAACTCCAGCATCCCCATCCTGGCCCATTGCCTAATAGTATGTCCTTGGGCAGGTCCTGTCCCCATTTACATTGGCAGGGTGGCTGGCTGCAGAAGCAACCCGGACAGTCGGGCTCTTTGCTTGTTGATGGGAGGCTGCCTCTTCCAGGCAGCTGCACACCCACCTCCCATACCCAGAAGTCATTTACCATCTGTGAGGCCTCTTCTTGGCAGGAGCCAGGACCCTGGGGAGCATCAGGCAGGGGGCAGGGCTCCCTGGGGCACCTGGTTGCAACCTGGCACCTGCCCAAGTGCAGAGTGTGGTGTTTTCACCTGCCTGTTTGCCCCAAGGATGCCTTCATGCTGCTCTTTGATCTCAGGCGGGCTTTATCAAGTTCATGGCAAAGCTGTCTTACCCACAAGAATAATATCTCATTAGTATTATTGAAAATGCAAAGTAAAAAAAAAAAAGAATCCAGGAAAAATTAAAATCGGTTGAAATAATTAACACAGTAAAGCTGGCAACAGTAAAGCCTGCACCTGGTAAAATATGTTATTGACTAAAAATTGACAGAAGAATTGAATCTTCCTGACAAAATTTAAATCTGCAGAAGTTGGCTCTGGAAGTATTTTCTGGAAGAAATCATTGTCACAAAAGAAGTGTCAACGGTGACAAACACTCTACTTTATAAGATTTGATATGAGCTAAAAACAAGTCATAGACTAAGAAGTCACTAAAAATGTAAATATAATTGCTCTTGATGAAAATAATACCAATACAATTAAAATAGGGGGTGTGACTTCATTATTGAGCAGAAAAATTGATCAGGAAATCCAGTTGACTTAATGAAGCTTATTAAGAATTGCTTTCTTAATTAAAACCACCACCATTGGTATAGTTATTACCAAAATGCAGGGGTCAAGAATCAGGTCCTGGTAGCAGGTGTTTCGTGACTTCATTTGGATGGATAGTGAGTACAGGTGAAGGATGTTCAGAGTAGAAGGCCAACGTGAATCATAAGGATCCATTTGTCCCAAAAAGAGGACAAGGTGGTGGCCAAAGAGGTCAATTACTGGAGCCCAACTCCTCATTGGTATGACCATACTGGTGATCATGGACAGAACCGAGCTATTGTGAGCTATGCCTTGGTTAGAAATGAAGATTCATGCTGAGGTCAATGGGAATACTCAGAGGACTCTAGACAGAATCAAGACACTTTATCAGATCATTTGACCACTCTGTGGAGAATGGGCTGGAAAGGACAAAACTAAAAGCAGAGAATGTGGCATACAGTAGGAGGAAGGGGTCTCCTTTCATCCTTGTAAATGATCACTCTCCACTCCTCCAGCTTACATGTCCTTTGTACCTTCCTTTGGTTTCCTTCCTAGCTTGTCGTCTGAGCCTGTGGAGAAGGCAGTGGAGAGGGCTCTGGTTTGGTTATGAAGGAGGCAGTTAATGTCTCCCTACAAGTGGAAGAACCTCCAAGGTCATGTGCCCAGACACTGAATATTTGAAATCTGTAGAATCCTTTAAAAGAAATAACAGTCTCATTCAGGACTAACTACTGCAGAGGTGGCTTTCTGGCTTAGGAGGTGGCAGCCATAGCTTTTGTCCCATTTCTGCCCTGCCACTCTCTGTGAGATCTCGGAATTTTTCTGTTGCCCACTGCAGGGTGACCCTGGGCAGATAGACTACTTAAGTTCTCTGATCCTTCGTTTCTTTACATACACATTAGGACTGAATGGATCTCAGATGAGAGACACGTTTTCATGTGCTTTGTCATCTGGGTGGCACTGTGCTCCCTGAGGAACTATTGGTGGCTTTGGAAAGCCAGGAGTACCTGCCATATCTCTGACCACCTCTTCCTCTAGACATCTTCTCAGTCCTAGGCTCCCTGGGATCTGAGAAGGGAATTCTTGAGAAGTATAAAGTAGTTTTCCTAAGGTGCAGTTTCCTGAGCTGGCACCCCATGACGAGTTCATGGAGACCCACAGGAGCCAGCCTCATGCTTTGAAAATTCACACATAGCTGTTGATATGAAGGCCCAGACAACCTTCTCAGAGACCAGTGCTGTGCTGCCCCCTTCTTGAGGCCATTTCCACAGGTGAAAGGCATGGAAGCTGGCCTGGCTTTGTGGAGATGAGCTGTTGACACAATTCTCAGCCCAGATTCTGGGGCAGGTGGCCATTTCCTGCTACAATATGTGCCTGGCACCCCTTGCTGGCTAGAATGCTTTTTCATTTTGACCCTCTCAGACTAGTCCCTCCAAGGGCATCCTTGCCTTCTTCCCTCTGGCCTTGTACCTGGGATCTGAACTTTCACACCCTGTCCAAGGTGAGGCTCACGGTCCCAGGAAAGGGTATCATCTCTCTCCAGTCTCCACTATAATCTAGTAATTGTGTACATGCCATTATAACCTCTGATGACCCATACAAAGCAGACCACTCTTCACATACCACTGGGCATAGTCACACTGTCCCACACAGAACAGGTTCAAGATTCTGAAAGATACTCTCCCCCACAGGCATGCCCTCTTTGCAGATAGGGTATAGTCCTTGAAGGACATAGAAGCTTCAACAGAGAGCCCATCCCTAGTGGTCCAGTGGTTAAGATTTAGCACTCTCAACAGAGCCCTGGGAACTAACTCGTACAGTTAGTTCATCCTTTTCATGATCCAATAATATTCTACTGCATGTAACTATTTTTTTATTTATCCATTTGTCGAATGGTAAATGATAGACATTTGGATTATTTCTACCTTTTTGGCTGTTGCACATACTGTTCAGACCATTTTCATTTCTCTTGGACATGTACTTAGGAGTTGAATTGCTGGGTCATATGGGAACTCTGTACTTAGAGATATGTTGTTGGCATGTATACACATGTTTGTGATGGGATGTGTGCATGCCATGGCACATGTGTGGAAGTCAGAGGACTACCTGAAGCATTGGTCCTTGGTTTTACCTTATTTGAGACAGGGCCTCTTGTGTGCACACCAGGCTATACGGACTGTAAACTTTGGGAATTCACCTGCTTCTGCCTCCACCTTCCTGTGGGATGATGGGGATTACAGATCCATGCACCACTGTGTCCAGCTTTTGTGTGGGTTCCAGTATCAGAGCTTTAACCACTAACCCATCTCTTCAGCCTAAGATATTTGCTCCTAAATGAACGGTGCTTTAGGAGTGTTTGTGGGCAAAGTTCCCCAGCTATCTGAGGATGTGAGGTCATTCAATCCCTGCTGGGTTCTGGGATTCACTGTAACCTTTCCAGCCTCAGTGTTCTGATCTGTGAAATAAGGTCAGTGCTCTTTAAGCTCACCTCAAGGGTGTTGTGAAAAATTATGGAATCTTCTTGCTTTCACTGTTTACACTCTTTTTGCCCTGTGAGTTGGGTATGGCTGATGCAAAGGCCAGTGCTCTCAGAAAGGCTAAAGAACCAGTCTCCTTTGTTAGTCAGTGGCAGAGCCAGAACTTGAACCCAGACATATCAGAATCCTTAAACTCTGACTGATCCCTGCCTCAGATGCATCTTGTGTGTGTGTGGGGGGGGGGGCTCACTGAACAGCCTCCAGTTCTGTGCTTACTCCTGCACACAGGAGATGAGATCCCAGATAGAGTCAGGTGTAGGCTCCAAAGCAGAACATGCTAGAAAAGGAACAAAGACTTTGCCAAAGTCCTTATTTTTCGCTGTGAGGCTGTGGAGAAATTGCTGCACCTCTCTGTGGCACACATAGCAGATTGTCACTCTGGAAGGGACACACAGGAAGTGTCCTGCACAGAAGGCATTAGGAAAAGCACTCTGGGCAGTTGAAGAGGATAGAATACAGTATGGGACCATCATGGAGAAGTGACTGGCTTCTAGGCTGCTCAGAGCAAGCTAGAAGGAAGAGATTCTATTCACACTGTCCAGGAAGGTTGGAGGTACCTGGGAGATTCCAGTGTTTACTAGTCTGAGTCTGCCAGAAACTTGGAAGGGTTTACAGGAGTCCCTGGAGATCTCACCCTGGAGGAGAGATGTGAGCAGCTTCCTCTGGTGCCCCTGATCCTCACCCCCTCCATACACACACACCCTGCCTGCTGATGCCTGAGGTGAGGGGCTTGCCTGACTGCCTCAGTTAGCCAGAGCAGTAATAAAACACTTTAAATTTATTGTGACATTTGGATTTAATTAAAAAGTACATACTTAGAGAAGTAGAACATAATGGGGAGAGAGACAGGGTGGCTTTTCCCCTCCTTTCTTCCCCAAACTAATTAGCGTTGTATTTTAAATTGTTTATGTGCCGCTAATCATCGTAATAAATCATTTATACTGAAAAAGACACACTCGGCTGTGCCCGCCGCGCGGGTTCCGCTCGCCGGGCTCTATCGCGAACAAATTGATCTAGAAGTGAATTTATTAACCACTGGGGAAGAAATCATTAGTGCTTTCTCTAAACATTCCCCAGGTACGCTTTATCGCCACAGTTTATGCTGTAACTAAAAGGAGCATTACCCAGGCCTTCGCTGCAATTTCCTTGCAAAGCCAGCAGCCCACTCACAAGCTAGGGGGTCCCTGCCTCCTCTCCCCTATGTGTTCTGGGAACCCCAGCCTCTGTTCCCAGGGTTCCTTTTTAATTAAGGAGCTCCCTGTAAAGCAGGCGCAAGACTCTGGTGTTCCTGTGGCCATTTGTCCCCTGCTGAGTGCTTCGTGGTCATTGGGGTTTATATCGTTGGACCACCATGGCATAATGAGGCCTGAGGTTTTGGAGAAGTAGGGAAGGCTGTGTTTGCAGGGACACTGGGATCAGAAGCTTGTTAGAGGGTAGCTTCCCTACCCAGAGTCTGAGAAGACATCAGCTGTGGGTTGATTGTAGGCTAAAAGGGGTGGGCCCAGGTAGGAGCACAGGACCAAGCTGGGATACCTAGAGCACACACTAATGATCTGGGCCCCCAAGGCCTTCCTCTTGCAAGCTCTGAAGCCTTCTCCAGGGTTTGGCTGGAGTAGTCTATTCTGCCAGGTTCCTGGCAAGGCGAGTGAATGTCCTACATATTGCTGTGACTTCACAGTCCCCCAGGAATGGCCTGACAGATGACAGACAGCTTGACCAACAGGCAGCTCCCAGCTACAGATACCATGTTTCACAGCTGGTAGTTCTGCTGACTGCCACATAGGGCCCTCTTGCTTCCCCGGGGCTGTGCTCCAGGCCTCCCTGCTTCCCTGGGGCTATATCCAGCTCTTCTTCCTCCATTTGGCTGGAAGGAAAGTTTGTTTCGAACAAGGATCTTCTTCCTAGGAGTCCATTGCTAGTCTAGAATCCATAGCGATCTCTCTAAACTGCTTCCCAGAAGGTTGGGCACTTCCCAGTTCTGCAGAGAAAAGCTGTAGTAGCCCCCAGAGTGTCAGCAGGAAACCCCAGCCCTATGCTCTGTCAACCAGTACTGAGAAATCCTCTGTCCTTTTTGTCCTGGTGACAAGGTGCAGGCCCCCTCCACTGTCCCTCTCATAGTAGCTAGCAGGTGCTGTGCTCTGTTGCTTCATGAAAGAAGCAAAGCCCAGCAGCTGGGTAAGCTGAGCCGGGCTGGAGGTTTCCCCTCTTTGTGCCTGGAGAACACATTTAAAACTTTGAATTCAAAATTGATTTTGAAGGGCCCTAATCTCTGCTCCCCTGATGCTCACGGTGTGTCTGCAGCTCCTGCCAGACTCTCGTTTTCTGGTTCAGCGCGTTGGTGCTCATGTCCCTGATGCTGTGAAATTGAGACTCGTCTGAGAGTCTGGGTCCTCCTCCTCCTCCTCCTCCATGAAGATTGCAGGCCTCTTGGGAGCCCCGTTTCATTAGATGGGTGATGCTGGCTTTGCAGGTGCCCAGGATGTAGCTGAGTCACCATCTGGGGAACACAGCTTCCACACACATCCTCCCTGGTCTCCCATAGATGTGTGGCTACAGGCAGCACATCTCTAAGGAGCATGGTGACTAGCCTCTGCATCCTGGGATGGGATTGAAAGACTCTAGACAGAAAAAGACTTGGGCCTGGTGTTTACCTACTGGAAATCCGACCCCAGGGGGGCATTACTTCCCATTGGGTGCTAAAGACTCAGCCCAGGCTATAAGAGGAAAATGGTCATATTAATACACCCAGAAGACCTTCCGATAAGAGCAATGGAAGCCAGGGCTGTGTGGAGCCAAAGGGTCCAGGACAGAACTGAGAGGAAAGGACTGAACTGTTAGCCTCCCATTGACCCCTGAACTCTATGGTGCTGCCTCCCATAGAGTCTGAGGGGGTCAGAGTGTTGTGTGTAAAGGAAATCATGGAGTAGAGCCCTGGGATTTACCTCTCAAAAATTTACTTCAAGAAAGCTAAGTCAGTAAAGTGCCTGCTGTTTGAGTACGAGGACCCAAGTTTGATCCCTGGTACCCATTAAAAACACTAAAATGCATGCATACAAACAAGGGGGAAAATTGCTTTGTGGCAGACAGGACTAAGTCCTGTCTCTTCTTTTTTCCTAGAGCCACAAGTGTCTTGGGCTCCGTGACAGGGGGCAGCAGTATGCCATCAAGGCCCCCCTCTCTGGGGCCCTGCCTGTATAAATCTACCCACTCCAGCCAGAGAGATGCTTGCCAGTAATATCTGGATAGCTGCCATTAAGTCTCTTCATTCATTTATTGAAGCGATGCTTAGGACTGCTGTCAGGTTCAGTGCTAGGAGAACAGCGGTAGATAAGACAGGGCCCCTTCCTAGAGGCTTCAATGCTTGGGAGAGAAGTCGTCATTTTCCCAGTAAATTCTCCAGAGGAAAACAGAGCAATGACCAGTTGCTTTTGAAAACTCAAAAGGAAATGACAGGCAGAGACGGGTGGTTTAAATAAGGAAGTAGGGGTGGAAAAGTCAGTCCCCTCTGTTGATATTTAAGTTCCAGGGTGGAAAGACAGGAACCCCTAGAGAATCAGGGAGAGCTGGAGTGTGGTGGAGCTCAACATGGAAGGGGGATATAGGGGCCAGACCACATGAAGCTGTTCCAGGCTACATGCAGAGCAAGTGTGCCATGCTCAGTGTGCCAGAAGCTATGGAAAGGTTCCAGCCTGGTTTATTTGGAAAGGTTTCTCCTACTGCAGAGTAAAGAATGGGTTGTAGAGCACTAGGCTTATGAGACCAATGCCCAAAATATGGTGAAAGATGAGAGTGGGGGGCTGGGGACGTTCCTCGGGGTAGAGTGTTTGATAAGCACATATAAAGCTCTGGGTTTGATGCCCAGCATTGCATAAACTGGGAAGGATGGTATATGCCTCTAATTCCATCACTCAGGAGATAGAGGCTCAGGAGGTAGAGGCAGAAGGATCAGAAGTTCAAGGTCATCCTTGGCTACATAGTGAGTTCCAGGCCACCCTGAGAGCCATGTGAGACCCTGGCTAAAAAAAAAAAAAAAAAAAAAAAGGCTCTGGAGATGGAAAGAAGCAGCTAGGATGGAGAGTAGTAGGACGTGTGTGTGTGTGTGTGTGTGTGTGTGTGTGTGTGTGTGTGTGTGTGTGTGTATGTATGGTGTTCCTGAGTTCCTCTGGGGACAGAGGATGGCCTGGGGTGATGGTGTAGGTACTGTGAAAGAAAGGTAGAGCAGGGCACAAAGGTAGAGAGGCCAGGTTTGGGTTGGCATTCAGAGCTCCTAGCTTAGACCTGTAGCTTTTAAGCTATGTCTGAGATTGCAGGGAAACCAAAACAAACAACAACAACAACAACAAAAACAAACAAAAACCAGACACCCATTCCTAACCCAGAGAGGGAAAAGCCACCTTGGATATCTGTGCCATTAACTTAAGCCTCCTTCCAGTTAGGGGTCTCCAGTGAGCATGCACAGCTTCCTGTATGGCCAGGTCCTGGTTAAAGGCCTACAGAAGACCTAGGAAAACTGTGGGAAGGTCAGCCCATGAGCTGCCACAGTCTTGGGTGTTTCTGCCTGCTGGCCTTTCTACAAGTTCTTAGCTGGTTCTTGGAATATATGTGTTTCCTCTGAATCTCTGAGCTTAATCCCTAGCTCCCCAGTAGTGTGTTGTTAGGAGCCGGGGCCCTTGAGGGCAGAACCTCATGAATGGGATTAGTATTTTCATGTGTGGGAGCCTAGAGAATTCCCCCACCCCTTCTGCTATGTGAAGTACAGCGAGAAAACAGCTGTCCATGAGCCTGGAAGCAGGCCCTTATCAGACAATGATTGGGCCAGTGCCTTGGTCTTGATCCTCCCAGGCCCTAGACTGGGAAAATGAATCTGTTGCTTACAGTCCACCAATCTGATGTTGTGTCAGAGGTGCCCCAGATAAAGACTTTCTGCAAGGCTGTTGTTTCATACTCCAGGCTGTGCAGCCTCCACTTTCTCCCATCCCTGACCTTAGCTTTTTCCATCTCTAGACACACCAAAGTCACAGAGGCTTCAGGGTTTAGATGCAAGATGCTAAGGACAGTTGGCCTCCTCCAAAGCTCACTGCAGAAGTGCTACTGCTTCTTAATACTCTACTGGAAATTGCTCTCCAAACTGCTGAACCTGAGTCAGTACTCAGCCCGCAAGCAGCCCATCATGATAGCTGTCCCTGGAATGTGCTCTGGAGCTTTCTTCCTTAGCAGGGTTCATATGGTCCAAGAAAAGTTCACTTTTCCCCGTTGTTTAGGAAAAAAGACAGTATGGCCACCCATGTTTCCAGCTGGGAATGGGTGCTTCCTGACAGTGACCAGTCTCCATGGCAACCTTGGTCACTCCTAGGATTGCCATGGGGCAAATGGCATGAGATTTCTAGGCACTGGCTCACAGTGAGTGAACCTGCAGCACTCAGGAAAGGGTGGTGTGGAGTGTTACCATCCATCTGTGTCGGGTGACCCTGGCAGCAGGTGCTAGGGATGCTGCCAGGCAGTCCTTTCTGGTGGGCGTGGCCTGTGGATTAGTCAGGAGTGCCTGCCAGAGTTTGAGGCTAGGACAAGCAAGAATTGTGGGATGGAGCGGGAAGAACACTCTGAGACATAGCAGGCAGGACACTTCAAAGAAACTGAAGGAGGCAAGGTTGCTTCCTGTGTCAGTGCCTGGTTAGATTTTCCCTCCCTAACCTGACCCAGTAAACACCATGCTGCAAATGGACTTTCAGAGGTCAGTAATGAGTGTGGACTAGATGACCATGGCCGTGGGTTCCAACAGTTGTTCTCCTTGGCTTTTGATTCCAAATGAGTAGGAAATGCTATTAGTTCAGGCCTCACCTGCCACGTGGCAGGGCCTGGGATAGGAGTGCAGCCAGACGAGAAATTGTGGAGATAAAACCCGTGTGAAATGGAAGCCTTCTCACAGGCTGCACGGGCCCGTGCAGAATAGAGTTACTTCTGAGAAAAAAACGAGATTGAGAGAGATGCATCAGAATTAGATTACACTTTCAAATTTCCTTGTGGAAGGGATTTGACGCCCAGGAGGGACACAGGCAGGCTCTGCTGGGGTGCTTCCCTTGAACTCCACATCTGGGATGGGCCCAGGTGGATGGCAAGAGCCCTTATCTATGAGGCCTCTGAGTCCTGCTGTCGGCAGCAGAGGTGGGAGGGGATGACAGGGCTGACTGCTGGAGGCTCTCATGCTCTACAAGGATTCAGGTGGCTTCTGCTTCCTTCTGTCTCTAAGGTGTCAGTTTTTGATCGAATCAGAGTCTGTTTTAAGAGTGATGGGCTACGGCAGCCCATGACTGTGTGCACCTGTGCTACAGTGTATGTTTATATCAGCACACCAACATGTGTATGGGCCCAGCCATGCATATGCACACTTACACGCATGAATGTGTTTTCGTGTGCGTTACTGAGAACCTGGTGTGTGTCAGTTCCAAGCTGGGCATTGATAGAACTGATGGAGAATAAAAACAGACACAGCCCCTTCTTGTGTGGCCCTTGTGGGCCTGTGCGATTCCATGCCTGTGGAGGAGAATTTGTGTGCTCTACTCATGTGTCCTGTGGCTGAGTACATCTTCACACCTTCTAGTGTCATCTCATCTTCACAAAGTCTCCTGTGTGAGTCTCCTTAGCACCTCATCATACAGCCCTGCAAAGGAACAGGGCTGACTTCCTCCTTGACATGCTCTCACTGACTACTGGACCAGCCTCTGGATGACACTGTTATCTGGCCAGAGCCAATGTGACTCTGACCACAGTGGCAAGTTCATATCCATTCTCTGCTCTGCAAAGGAAGTGCCTGTCCCTGGTATAGGGCACTGAAGTGGGGCTGTGACTGAACTTTCCAGTGTGTGGAGTCAATGACACACAACTAGCTTGACATTCAGGCTCAGCTAGTCCTCATGACTCCTGTATAACTCATGGGGGCTTTCTGAGACGAGTGTTCTTTTCTTCTTTTGGGTTTTGTTTTTGTTTTGCTTTTCAAAACAGGGTCTAACTACATAGTCCTGGCTGTCCCAGAACTCACTCAGTAGACCAGGATGGCTTCAGAGAAGAGATCCACCTGCCTCTGTCTCCCAAGTGCTGGGATTAAGGTGTGTGCCACCACCCAGCAGGAGTATTGTTTTCATACCCATTTTTACAAAGAGGGAAACTAAGGCCCAGAGTTAATGAAGGCTACAGGGAAAAGTATCAAATAAATCCAGATCAGGGATAATCTAGAAATAGTGGGCTTTTCTACCTCAGAAGTACTGATCTCTTCAGACACCTAGGAATTCCTCTAGGTTCAAGTGAATGAATGTCTTAGCTAGGATTACTGTTGCTGTGATGAAACACCATGACCAAGGCACCTTGAAGAGAAACAAGTTTATTTAGCTTACACTTCCACATCACTGTTAATTATTGAAGGAAGTCAGGACAGGAACTCCAACAGGGCAGGAACCCAGAGGCAGGAGCTGATGCAGAAGCCATGGAAGGGTGCTGCTTACTGGCTTGCTCATCAGGGCTTGCTCAGCCTGCTTTCTTATAGAACTCAGGACCAGCAGCCCAGGGATGGCACCACCACAAAGGGCTGTGCCCTCTTCCGTTAATCACTAATTAAGAAAGCACCCCACAGGCTTGCCTACAGCCCAGTCATATGGAGGCATTTCCTTAAATTGAGATGTCCTCCTCTCAGATGGTTCTAGCTCATGTCAAGTTGACATAAACCTAGCCATCACAATGGGGGAATGTGACAAGTGACCCAGGAGATTGCCATAAAAGATGTTGAGAGACCTGGTGAAATCTGAATGAGGGTGTGTAGATTGGAGAATAGGACTCCAGTGATAATTTCCTAGTATTGTGGCTGTTTTCACCCTTGTTTTCAGTAATGTATTTTACATACCAAGAGTGTCTTAGGGTCTAGAGACCTCATGTCTGAAACCAACTCTTAGATGATTTGTGGGGGAAAGTTATGCATGTGTAAGTAAAAGAAAGAGGATACAGAAAATGGGCACATGGGAATTTCTCCTGTTATTATAATTTTCTGGGAACTGAAAAGATTACTTTCAGTCAAAAACAAAGTTGGGTGTGGTAGCCCAAGCCTGCCATCTGCATTCTTGGGAGACAGAGGCAGGAAGAACAGAAGTTTAAGGGTGTCCTCAGTTACATCCTGAGTTTGAGGTCACCATGCATGGGCTACACAGAAAACAAACAAGGGCCTGGTGGCTTCGCAGTTATGAGTAGGTACTGTTTTTTCAGATTACCTAAGCTCAGTTCCCAGAACCCATGTTGGGTAGCTCACAGCAGCCTGTAACTCTAGCTCCAGGGGACCCAATGCCCTTTTCTGACCTCCACAGGCTCTGCATTTACATGTACACATGTACATACTCATATATAGACACATATGTAAACTCACAAATAAAATAAATCAGAGGCTAGAGAGACAGCTTAGTGGTTATGATCACTCTTGCAGAGGGCCTGAGATCACATCCTAGCATCCATGTCAGGTGGCTTCCATCTGCCTGGAACTCTGGCTCCAGGGGCTCGGAATGCTTCTGGCCTCCACAGGCATTGGTACTCACATGCACACATCCACACTGGCACACCCAGACACAAAATTAAGACTAATCTTAAACTGGGCGGTTGGTAGTGCCCATCTTTAATCCCAGTGCTCAGGAGGTAGAGGCAGGTGGATCTCTATGAATTTGAGGACAGCCTGGTTTACAGTCACTTCCAGAACAGCCAAGGTAACACATAAGATTAATCTTTTAGAAAAAAATATAAAGCTCAAAATGATAAAAAGTTTGAAAGAAGCAAGTACCCAAAGGAATAGCACCCTAATGAAGTAAGTGTATGTTGTTCTTTACCCCATTCCAGCCTTTGGGCTGTGGCCTCAGGTTTCTAGCTTCCTCTTGACCCACAGTCTGTGGACAATGAGAACCCGTGGTTCCATGTCACAGGTGCTCCTTCACAGGAAGGAGGGGCTGCTCCAGGCCTCTAACTCCCAAAGGTGTGCACTCCTAGCCACCAGCCTAGAACCCACAGTTGACTCTGCCCATTAGGGGACAGAGAACATAGCCTGAACAATGGCATTTCTCTCAGAGCAGTGGTGAGCACCATCCTTGAGGCAGAAATTAAGCAAGGTCCCGGATGAGGCCAGAATGGGAGGGGCACCAGGATTCCTCCAGGAGCAGCTGGCATCTGCATCTCTATCTCCAGGTATCTATCACTGGCAATAGTGCAGTCCAGTAGGGGGGCATACCTGAGATGTGGCCTGCAGTGACCTGCAGCAGGGTAGATACACTAGGGTGGAAAACTGGCCTTGCAGAAGGTAGCAAGGGTGGGGAGGGTTCTCTCCTGTGATTCAGGCCTGTCCATAGTGGAGCCCATAGGCTTTGCTATTTGGAGAAGCCCACATCCCACTGGAGAGGAGCAGCCTGGGTTGGGCTGCATAGGTAGGAGCTGCCAAGGCTGTGGGGTCTGGTTGGGAGAAAGTTTCTTGTGCAGAGGGCCTTTCCCCGGGGTGAGGGGAGAGTTGGGAGAAGGGCTAACGACCTCTGTCAGTCCCACCTCATCACTGGGGTGTCTGACCTTTGCCCCACATTGCAGAGCTGAAGGTAAATAAATGTAAGAGTTCTGCAGAGCCCAGGAGTTTGTACAGTCACAGAGCCTTACACAGACAGACCTCTCGGGTACCTCACTGCTGCCAAGTTAGACCTGGAAATTGCACCTGGAAGACTTTTCCCACAGCCTGGCCACCTCATCCTCAGTCCTGCTGCCTCCCTCCTTAGGACAGAGAAAGTCTGGAGTTCAGCCTATTTCCCTCTACACCCTGAGACTGAGAGTGGCATGTGGGCTAAGTGAACTGATTCTTTGGCAGGCCCAGTGTGTGTACCTGAGCATGTGCCTGGGCATGTGTGTGGGCACAAGCAGCCTCCATTGTTAAAGATGGGTGTTTTCATGCGTGAGTAGTAATTATTGAGTAATGCTTTAAAACCTTTCCTGAAGGAGTGCAAAGCTTTTTTTTTTTTTTTCCTGAAGTCGGGAGTACGTTAAAAGGATTACCATGTAGATTTGATTTTTAGATAACACTAAAATGGATCCCAAATGGACTTCAGCAGAGGGCTGCTATCTCCCTAATGGAAAGTGCATGGCCCGAGGCTCTGCTCCCAGAGCCAGCGGAGGAGGGGCAGGAGGGTCTGCTGGGGGCTGGCTGGCTGGAAGGCTAGAGGGGGCTGGGGAGACATGAGTGGGAGACTAGGACTCATCTGGGGAACAGAAGGTTGTATATGTACCCCTTAAAGCCCTTTACTTCCCTGAGAGATATTTATGTCTCCCCTAGCCTGGCCCTGTAGAGCCAAAACCATTCCAGTGAGAAGCAAGAGGTTATTTCCGTTTGCCTTACTGAGCAGATGAGGGAACCAAGGCTCCAAGGCCAGTCCATCTCCTTTGGACCACTTGGCCACAAACTTTGGATCCAGTTCCACCCACAGGCACGTGCTGTGATAGGCTTCTCCCAAGACCTCAGCCTTCCTAGGTGAAAGCCATCAGTGGTCTCTGCCTTGGTGTCCAGAGTCTGGATCACGGGATTCTTCAGCAGGCTTTCCACTTCTGTGAAAGTTATGTAGAGCCCAGGAATCAGAGTTCACACTGTCCTGGAGCCTTGAACAGACTTTTTAGGTAACCTATGTGTGGTAGGCCCAGCTTGGGTACAGGTAGGATGGAGTTGTAGGTGTTGTAGGCACAGCCTGTGGTGCCACTCCTCATGGCTTCCATCGGGTCCTCAAGTGTGGCCAACCATGCTAAAACCTAAGCTTGGAATGAGTGCCAGCTATTAGGCAGAAGAAGGGCTGGCACAAATACTTTAGAACTAGGGTCTCCACTGTCCCTTTGCATTTAGGAGTATAACTTAGTAGGCTAGATACTTTTACCGATGTGGATACAGCTACTCACCCACCTACTGGTAGGCATCCAAGTACAGAATCACGGAGAGGCCAAGCCCACTACATGCCAGGTGAACAGGAAGAACAGCAATCTTGTAGAGTCTATAATGGCCCTACCTGAAGATCTGAGCTAGTATTTATATAAACAGCTGTACAGGCTGAGTGCCCTTCCACAGGCCCCAGGGGCAGTCTTCTCATCCTTGAACCCCAAGCCTCTCCCTATTTTCCTGTGCTTCATCCCTCCCTGTAGGCCAGGCCTTAGAAGGAACTTCTCATGAGGTCTGCTTCATGGGCAGAGTGTCTCTGTCAGAGGAGACACAGGCTGACCCTGGGACAGCCATCATCCTGAATACTATCTCTCATTCAGACCAATTAACCTTTAGAGCTGCATTAAGGAAATTAGGTGGTGAACTTCCCAGCTAACAGATGGTCCTATAATGACTGGAGGAGGGAAAGGAAAGGGGGGTCAACCTCTGCTTGCTGGGGGCAGCTACGGAGCCTCCTCCTCCATGCCCTCACCTGTCCCTTAGGTCCTATGCTGCCACAGGTCTGAGCTCTCTTATTCAGTGAGGGTTTTGCTGACCTAGGGCCTCTCCTCCTCTCCAGCGGAAGTCATAGGGGGTGGCCAGGTTGAGAAAGCAAAGGAGAGGAACAAATCCTGAAGCTATCTATCTCCATCAGTGTTTACAGTCGTCCCTCTCACCACCTGAACTTCAGTTTCCCCATCTGTAGAGGAGAGCATTTGCCTGGAAAACTGAGGGACATTCTGACCTGACATCTATGAATCTAAGGTTTCTAGGTGGCAGGTTGTCCCCTGAAGCTAGACGACATAGTCCTTCCCAAAGAGGGAAGGGAAAAAAGAGACGGTGGCTCAGCAGCTGGGCCCTCCCTCTCTCTCTCAGACTAGCCCAGATGGAACTTTGACTTTGACCCAAGCATTCCTGAGGGGAGCCACGCACAGTCCTCAGCTGCCACACTGAGCCTCCCTTCCCCTTTCTTCCCAATAGAACCATTCTGCACCTGTGGATGGAGGGTGAAATGGTCCAGTGCACAGTGACTGCTGCACTTCAAGAAAGAGTGAAGGCGGGAACCTTAGTGGAACGAATTCTTAGATCTAGTGTGGCCAGCTTTGGCTATGTTAGGAGGACATGAGTCTGCCTGGATCAGATCACACAGGTGACAGTGGCTGGGAAGGGAAGGGCCCAGGAGGCCAGCAGCCTCTGGACCTCTGGAGGGGTCTAGACAGGACAAAGGTATGGTATGTTGCCCAAAGGCCAGGCTTAGGGTTTGGGGCAGACTTAGAAAGTGAGGGCTTCTGGGAGCCTCCACTTACAAGCAACAGCAGAGAAAATGACATACTCCCCATTCCCTGGAGAGGGGTATGACCCAGAGCTCCAGGTCAGTCCCATGCCCATCTGTCCATTCTCCCATCACAGGTGTGCCGATGCTCTCCGTCCAACCAAAAGGGAAGCAGAAGGGCTGTGCAGGCTGCAACCGCAAGATCAAGGACAGGTACCTGCTGAAGGCTCTGGACAAGTACTGGCATGAGGACTGCCTCAAGTGTGCCTGCTGTGACTGCCGCCTGGGTGAGGTGGGCTCCACACTCTACACCAAGGCCAACCTCATCCTGTGCCGGCGTGACTACCTGAGGTGGGTTCTGCTGCTCTGGCCTGCTAACACAGTCCCCATCCTTCCAGGCTGAGGGGCAACTTGACCCCAACCTCTAAGCCAGGCAACCTGTGTACACAGTCATGTGACTACTCCTTATTCACTGCCTTACATCAGCCCTGTGAGCCACCCCAGTGCAGGCTTATGTCTTTAACTCCTTGGCCTTGGTCCCACACTATCCAAGCAGGCACTTGGACACCAAGATAAATCTTCCCATGGGTGCCAGCCTGGCTTCAGCCCTATCTATCTCCTTTGGGTATCTAGGAGGGGACACCTCAAAGAGGCCTGGAGGAGCAGACGAAATAGCCCAGACTTGCCTGGGCCTTTCTCCCTGGTAGAGTCTCCTGCCCACCTCTCCCCAGAGTCCTCCTTTCCAGGTGTGCTGGGATTAGGCTCTCATTTGCCTTGGTGGGCAGGGAGCCACACCCTAGGACAAGGACTGCCAATGCTTTTTAAAGACCTGGGTTTGAACCAGCCCTGAGCCTTTAGCTTCAAACCTTTTTCTGTTTAAACCCCGTATACCCAACCTTGCATTCTTCAGAGCTCTTGCCTGCCTGCCACAACCTGGATCCCATCCCCTGAGGCTGCCTTCCCCAGTTAACCCTCCCTTAGGCCATTTATGACATCAGCAAGACTGGAAGGAGGCCATGAAGCAGGGGCCTTGGCTGAGACCCAGCACCTGCATTTGGCTCTGTCACTAGCTGCTGGATGGCGACTGGGCAGCCTTGTGGGGAAGGAAGGCCCATCACATTAATTAGCAAGATGGGGTGAGAGCTGGTGGGACTTCTGCTCAAGTCAGAACAAGTTGGAGGGGGCAGAGTTATCTGGAAACTCCCACCTTCCACGGAGAGCCTGAGATTTACCAGTCTGCACCTTTCCTTTCAATTGTCTTTAACTTCAGCAACAGATTTTTTTGTTTTGTTTTGTTTTGTTTTTTGTGATGGTGTTTAGTGCTTCTAGGGTGAAGAGAGGAACTGAAGCTGGGAGGAAGGGTTAAGGATACTCTTGGGAAGTCAACACCCAAGGGCAAGGAAGGAGGTCCTTCAAGTCTGGAGCTTTGGGACATCTACCTGGGTAGTTGGATTAGTAGGCTAGGGTGAGGTGACTGTACAATTGATGGCCTGCCACCAGGACTGGGAAGAGCACCAGGGTGTAGTGTGGGCTTGTCAGGAACTCCACAGCACCCACAGCATTCTGGGTCCTGCCAGTCATAGGAGCTAGAGGCTTTTTCCCCTATGCTCTGGTAGAGGTAAGGAATGACTTCTGGAGCCAGGTAGACCAGAAAGTTGGGGTGGGGGCTGCCCAGAGCCTGGCCCTTTACAACAACTGCTGGTGGCAGAAAAGGCCCCCATTGGCAGGCAGATGGTGTGGCCCAGCCTTTGTCTGCCTTTATCTGAGCCACCAGGCAGCTCAAGCCAGTGAATAATGGAGCCAAGCTGGTCTGCAGGTGCCCCAGCCTGCATCGACAAATCAGGGATTAGAGGGCCCCACCACCCGTGCCTTTCAGCCCCCCTGTACCATTTTGAGCTTGCTCAGCAGAAAGGAAGCAAGGAGGAGCTTGGTTGCCCAGACCATTAGAGCACCCAACCAAGAATTTCCATGAATGGGGAGGGAGTGAACTTCCTGTCCTCTTGTCCCCCTGTCCCCAGACCTCTGTAGCCAGCAACTGAGAGGAGAGATCCCCTCTCAAAGAGACCATTGTGCCAGCTTCCCTTGGAACTTGCTTTGGGGACCAGTTCAGGGTGAGAAGCATCTTTAGACAGGCTGTGCTGGTTTGGCAGCCTCACTTTACAAACAGATAAACTGAGGAAAAGGAGGCATAGGTGAGTGACACAGAAAACGATTTCACAATTTTATCTTATTTTTGAGATGTGTAAGCTAGGTTGGCCTCGACCTCCCTGTGTATACATGGATTACCTTTGATTCCTGTTCCTCCTGCCTCTACCTCCTGAATGCTAGGGTTATAGACATGGACAACCACATAGGACTCATGGAACTGGGGGTGGAACTCAGGGCTTCTTGCATGCTAGCAAAGCACTCTAACTGAACTTCAGCCCCAGAAAGCACTGTAATTTTAAAAGCAAGAAGTCTGTGGCATAGATCACTCTCCCAGAGGAGCCAGGCATGTGCCCCTAGTGAGTTGTTTATCTCTCTGTGACTCACTCTTATCTTGAATGGGGATGATACAAGTGTTGACCTCAGAGGGCTGTGTTGGGATCAAATAAGGTGTTTTTTTTTTTTTTTTTTTTTTTTTTTTTTTTTTTTTTTTTTTGTAAGCTCTTAGCATGTCCCTGAACCACAGGTTCAGTTAGGGTTAAGGTTAGGCGTTGCTAAGTGCATAGTCCTGTGAGTGATGTTTTATTCTTTGATGGTCAGGATAACTGGGGCTCTGGGAAGTTCCAAGTGACTGCATGAGGATGCATAGCTAATGATGGACAGATTGTCTCTGAAATTTAGGCTTGTGTGGGTCTGGAGCCTTTGCTTAGGGGCCAGCCTTGAGGGACCCTGGTGGAAACTTGAAATGGGTATAGGGTGATGGTGTCTGCTAACACCTGACTGTGAGTTACATAGCCTCCCTGGGAAGTGAGATGCCAGTTTTTTGAAGCTTAATCTAGCAGGTTCTCAGTATGGTAGTTAGTTCTTGACTAGGCTCACCTGCTATCGCAGGAGCTAGGGAATGGACAGGCCGCCGGATGGAGGCAGTTCCTTGGCTGGCCCTTGAATCCTCCATGCCCTTCCCTTGGCAGGCTTTTTGGCACCACGGGAAACTGTGCTGCCTGCAGCAAGCTGATCCCAGCTTTTGAAATGGTGATGCGAGCCCGAGACAATGTGTATCACCTTGACTGCTTCGCCTGCCAGCTCTGCAATCAGAGGTGAGTGCCAGACCATCAGCCAACCCAACACACTTCCCAGACCCTAGCCTGAGGCCTGCTGGTTGGGCCAGGAGTGCTGAATAGGCATGCATGCAAGTGTGACTTCTTTTGTGTTTCTAATAAGTATGCATGCTGTCATTACCATACATGTGCATATGTGTGTATCTACACCCTGTGGTCAAATGTGTACATTCCAGGACTGGTGCACATATATGGGTGGTAAGTTTCTGTATGAATTTAATGATGGAATATGTGTGCATTTTCACATTACGCATACTAAGTATATGTACATTTGAGGGAGGTTTTTTTGTGTGTGTGTCAGGGTCTCATGTATCCCAAGCCACCTTCAAACTTGCTATGTAGCCATAGTTGACCTTAAACTCATGCTTCTGCCTCCTGAGTGCTGAGATTACAGGCATGTATTACCATGCCTGGTGTATTCATTTCTGGGGATTGAACCCAGTTGTGTGCATGCTAGGCAAGCACTCTACCAACTGAGCTACATTTTCCAACCCAACCTCTATTTTTTTTTTTTTTTTGCTTGTTTGTTTGGAGATAAAGTCTCATGTAGGCCAGGCTAACCTTAAACTTGCAGTGTAGCTGTGGATAACTTTGAACTCTTGATTCTCCTGCTTCTACCTCCCGAGTTCTGAGAGTGCTGGGATTGTCAGAGTAGGCCACCATGTCTAGTACATATATGCTGGCTAGTGTATGTATTTTAAATGTTTGTGCCCCCCGTAGAAACTAGTGTGTGGGACTGGTGTGCAGTTGTCCATGTGACTGTAATTGTTCATGCACAAGAATGTGTGCATACTGCATATACAAGATGTGGTGAGAGTGGTTATGCCCATGTTTTAAACCTGTGTGTACTATCGGGTATCTGTGTGCATATGTTTTTGTGTCCTGCCTAGTAACAAGGGGTTTCCAGGCCCACAGAGTGAGAGATCTCTTCAGGGATTGTCACTCCCTCCTCACTCCACTCCTGTGAATCTGTTTCCAGTCCTCTCTCTCTCTTTTGTGAATTTTTTGGGTCCCACCCACTATTCCAGTCCTGGGGGAAACATTGAAGGATTTAAGGCCTTCACCCCTGACTTGGAACCTACCACCAAAAGCAGGACATCTTCTCAGGACCCCAAGGACCAGGAAGGAATTCATACAAATGGTCCAGAAGGAACACTCAACCAGGTTGAGTATAGGGAACCCTAGGCTGGCTGGGTCTTCTGGCCAGACACCCTACTAGCAGGGAGGGCTCTGTGAAGTTCCATCGCCACCTGGTGGTTGGACTGAGATCCAATTCTGGGACTGAGTCGGTGACTCTGGGGCTTAAAGTCTCAGCCACCAGCAAACATATTTGAGGGGAAGCTTGAAATCCCTCAGTACTTCCAGACGAAGAGACCCAAGTGTGTTCTCCCTAGGGTTGGAGAATAAATTGTGGGCCAGGGTCATGCTTTAGACGATTCAAGTCCTAAACTGGGAAAGCAAGATTGAATGGAAACAACCATTTCATCTCCCTCCCTGCTTCCTCTCATCTCTCATTTCTCCCACCCCTCCTCTCTATCTAGTTCTGGTTCCATGCCCTCCTGCACCTTCTCTGGGACTGGGCTGAGTTATCTGAATCCCTTTTGCACCTCCTTGAGTGACCTGACAGTGGGAGGCCTGTGGCTTGACTGTCTCTCCCACCACCTCAGGCTGCAGGGGTCTGCTGAGAGTAATTGATCAGGCTGGCTGTGACATTTCTTCTATGCCTCTGGAAGGTTCCCAGAGCTATCTCATAAGCACCACCACTTCCCCTGCATGTCCCACCTCCTGGGCCAGGCTGGAACCTCCTCTTACTGGGACTTCACCTATAGCCTTTTTTTTCTCTTCCCTGGATTTTTCTAGATTTTGTGTGGGAGACAAATTCTTTCTGAAGAACAACATGATCTTGTGTCAGATGGACTATGAGGAGGGACAGCTCAATGGCACCTTCGAATCCCAGGTTCAGTAACGCCCTGCATCTGGCCTCCAGGTCCATCTGTCCGTCTGCCCGCCTGACCACCTGCCTGGCAGGCTGGCCAGCCACTCTGCCTGCGCGGGCTGGCCAGCCGTTGTCCTACAAGTTAGAACTTCATCGTCAATGGGAAGGTGGCTTTTCTCCACCACCACCGCCCATCTCTGTGGGCCCTCCTGGGGCCAGGCTTGGCCTGTACAGTCTGTCTTCTGTATATAAATGGGAACATTTATTTTATGAGAAATGTAATGCGATTTTATTACTGGCGTGGATTAAACTTATGAATGTTTCCGGGGACACGACTCTGTGTTGTTCACATGACTGACACAGCTACACCTCCCCACTTTCTGCCTCTGGTGGTAGGTCATGGGGAAGCAGACTCCAGCATATGCTGTTGCCAAGCAAGGGAAAACAAGCTTGGCTTTGGGGATCAGAAGGAAGGAGATAACTTAGAGTGCACTAGCCACAGGTGAGAACTGGGTTATCCCTCCCCTCCAACAAAGCATACATCCTGATGCTATGCAGAGCCCTAAGAAGAGGGCCCACATGACACTTTGTGTTCTTTTAGCCCACCCTGCCCTCACTGGAATCCCTGGCAAAGTGAGCAGATGGGAACCTAGTTCTTCCCTGCTCCACAGTAGATCTGTAAGCCCCATAGTGTGACATGTATCCTCCTAACCCCCTCCCTTCCCTTTCACAGTGATGGACTTGGAGCCTAGAGTCTTGTTTATCAATTAAGAACAATTCTATTTCCCTTCAGCTTATCTATGCTGGCTGGAGACGATCAGTCAGTCACTCAGCAACCCTCAGTCTACTCCAAGTCTTAGCCTTATGCCTCTATTGGAGTTAACCTCAAGGGAATTAGGCATGAGGTTGAATCATTGATGAGACAGTCCCTGCTCTTGAGGAGCTTGCCAGGACCTAGAAGGTGATAGCCTCAGTAGGAAGAGGGAGAAGAAAGCCAGGAAAACTAACAGAGCACATCAGGGGAGACAGACTGCTACTGGGGAAACATGAGATGGCCAGGTTCCCTGCAGCAGACATGGGCTGTGATGATTCTTGAAAGTCAGGGACAGAGGAGCCAATGGACATACTGTCAGACAAACTCATGTGCGGACAGGCAGAAGAGACAGGCAGGCGAGACAGCAGGCAGACAGCCCAGGCCAGAAGACAGCAGGACCTGCAGCAGACAGGCAGACAGTGTGGTGTTCCTATATGCCTGGCTGAGCTGGGCTCACCCAGAGTAGCAGGGATAATGCCACAGTGCTGGGCCCAATGCCTGGAAGGAAGCAGAGCAGACTATGGGCAGCAGTAAGAAGCCTGGCCAGGGAAGGCTGTGTCTACAGGCTCTCCACCCAGACCCTTGCTTCTCTTCCTCAGGGTCCGTTTTCTTCCTGGCCATCGCCTGTGCTGAAGGAGCCTGGCTATGGCCTCCACAATGGCTGCTCCTCCCATCTCTGCATCAGCTCCATTGCTCCATTCTGCAGTGTGGAAACAAAACTCCCAGGTGCTGGAAGAAACTGCTTCTCTAAGTCCTGGTTTTGTGGCCAGTGGAAGGAATGGGTAGAACCAAAGATCATGGTGTGGGAATTCTCTGTATAGGAGTTATACCAATGGATGTGTGAGAAAAAAAGAGGCAAAAAAAGAAAGGAGGAAAGAAGGAAGGAAGGAAGGAAGGAAGGAAGGAAGGAAGGAAGGAAGGAAGAAAAATAGAGCTAGTCTGCCTGTCTACAGGGGGTGTTTGTGTGTGCAATGTGTGTTGGATGTGGCTGGGTTGGGGTGCTGGCTGCATGATTGATGGTGGGCTGGGAATGAGGCTGAGTCTATGCAGAGATGGGAGGACCGCTGTCCACAATGATCAGCTTTCTCCCTCAACTTGAAAATGCAGATTGCTTTCCTGGATTGAAACACAGTCCTCTATGTCAGAGCCTCTCTGGGCCCTGAAGGTCCAGGGTGTCTGCCCCAAAGGCCTGACTCCTAACTTCAGAGTTTGCTGTAGATAAAGTTGTAACACAAGTTAATTACACGGTTATGGGGAGATAACGGAGCCACTCGAATGCAGTTTCTGGGCAATTACAATTGTTTCCAACAGAGTTACCATATTGCAGCCATGAAATAACATGTCATTCTGCGGTAATTATGTAATTAACTTGTCTCACCACTCTAGGTTGCACAACAATTAATTCACTCACAATAAGATAGACTCGAAATCAGACAGGAAGCGTTTAAAAGCCCCCAGCAGAGGAGTTGGCCTTCTAAGAAGCCCCCAGGCATACTCTGTCCACCCTCAGACCTTATCAGGGGGCTTCCCCAGTATCATATATCCCAGAACATGCCAAGCCCAGTGTCATAGACTCAATTTATTGCTCTTTTACCACCCTGCCCAGGAAGTAAGAATGATCTGATTGCTATGTGAGCCAGGAGATCCAGATCTCCACTGTGAAGTGCTGTGCTGACTGACATGATCTGACTTCACCATACTGAACATTGTGAGGGCCTGAATAGGATGCATCTCACCAGGAAGCCCCCATCAGTCCACAGGTGCTCTGTAGGCAAACTACGAGGGCCTGGCCTTAACCATGTGAAGCCACTAGGAGAGAGGAGGTCCAAAGACTAAGCACTCTCTCATGGGGAAACTGAGGCAAGGCAGCAATGACTACTGAAGCCTAGGGATTATGTATCAGGAGGAGATTTGTACTGCCCAGGGGTGACTTAGGAAATGCCTAGCCTCCCTCACCCCAGCCCAGAGAAAATTAGTGAAGTGTGGGGTATGAGTTGTCCTAGGTTGGTTCTCCTTGGGGACTGCAACCCATAGATGATTGAGGGTCAGAGCCAGAGCTGAGACCCATTGGAAGCTGCATCAGATCTATCCTGGGGCATGTGGCACTTGAGCTATGAACTGACTTTGCACTACACACAAAAGCCTTCCATAGGCAGCCCCAGGTGTAGGGAGACTCCATCTCCCCTCCCTGTCTTCCGTGGCAGCCTAGTATCAAAAATAATATCACAGGGCTCCTGGGCCCCATGCACAATGGAACCTGTTCTTGTTCCTAGTCCTTGATCTGAAGGTTAACCACAGGGCAGCTTAGGAGGAACCTTGATTCTAATCTTGATGCTGCCTATCATGAAATCTCACGTGGGTCTTGTCTCCTAGATCTATCATGGTAACCTTTTACACAGGAAGCATTGACAAAACCCACATGACATTCCTGTCTGGGGGAGCTCATCTCTATAAAGAGATGGTTGCTTTCCTCAATTTCTGCCATCAGAGACCATTCATTACCAGGCTAACTAAACTGGCACTGAGTGATCTCCAGAACTACCTACCTATCATACCAGGTGAGAGGGCAAGCCTGGAAAAGATGCTTCCTGGCTGCAAATGTTCATTGCCCTTGGAGAAAATGCCGCAGAGAGAATGGTGTTGGTGAGTCAATATCTAGCTATCTTTTACCTTTAAAGCTCCAATTTCCTGAAAATGAATGAATATAGATGAGCTGATATGAAGATAGGTGGGTTCAGAAAAATATTTGGTCAAGCCTGGTTTATCATGAGAGAATAATCATATGAACACACACACACACACACACACACACACACACACACACACACACACACACACACGGGGGGGGGGGAGAGAAAGGAATTACCTTACTCAGAAACCACAGTCACTTTATCTCTTCATGAGATCCCTGGGGGCAGGCATTCATATTGCTTTAGCCCATTTAGGGTCTCAGTTTCTTGTCCCTGGAGCAGAAAGACAAAAGTTGTCTCAGATCTCTGACTATTGGTACCATACAAGTACATTACTTTTGAACTCTTTACATCATTTTTGTCACCTACCAGGAGCAAGTCCATCCTTCCCATGGTTTTGTCTTCAACTTCGTAGCACTCTTGGCTCCTGATATCACATTTAGATTCTCTTAAGTTCTTGTATATTCAACATGGACTCCTAGCTGAGCCCAGTGTTCAAATAGTAAGCTTCATGTCAAACTCTTTCTACCCCTTTAGCCATTTGTATCCCCTTCTTGGAGCTTGGGACACCTCTTGATGTGGAACCTGGGTTCCACTTTCTTGACACTCCATGGTTTGAATGAGACACAGAAAGAAGGCAATTGCTGTTCACAGCTGTAGAGGAAGATCTGGAACCTACTCTGTGCAGGCTCAGGGAGGAGGGGGCCAGGCATTCAGGAATGAAACAGTGTTTAAGCCCTATCCCCATTGGGGCTGTGTCAAACAGGCTTACATTCACTTTGGACTCCCCCAGGTGGTTTTTGTTCCATGTTCCATGGAGGGCAACACTCCTCCATGAGAGCTGGTGGAAGCCCTCTTGCTACTAAGCTTCCTCAGGACACTCATTTCCCTCTCTTATCAGACCCTCGGATGCATACATACCTAAGGCCCCAGTGGACGCTGTCCAGACTTCTCTGAGTTCATGGGTTCTGAGCCCAGCAAAAGCAAGTACCCAGTTATCCCCTCAGCCGAGGCTTGGCAGAGAATCCAAGACCCCTTGATTTGGGTCCCTTTAGCTGATTGCAGTCCTTTGTGATGGGGATAGTCTTTTTCCTATCCCTTCCATCTTTGCCACACAAACAGATTCCTGAAAGGAGGTGGTCCAGAGGGTCTTGACTGAAGGCTAGTTACAGATTCTGACCCAAGTCTGCTCTGTAATGGTGCTCTGTTGAGGGACTGGAATTTCCAGGTTTTGGACAAGTTTGGTTTTGTTTCTCAGAGCTGGAAGATGTTGGAGGGACCAAGACAGGCTCTGGGTCATATGTCCTGATGTAATGGTGAACTGTATTTGGTGAACATAAAGATTTCCTATGGAAGATTCAGAGGGCTCCAAAGAATCTCAAGACTCACCTTCCCCTGTCTCAATTTCTGTGCTCATCTGCCAATCCATGGCATAGGTGAGATCTGGGGCACACAAACAGAACAGACACAGGGAACAGGGCAAAGAAGTGAGAAATAATATGAGTTGATGCCGGGCATGATGGCACACACCTGTCATCACAGCACTTAGGGAATAGAGGCAGAAGGATCCAAAGTTCATTGTAATCCTTAACTACATAGTGAGGTCCAGGCAGCCTGGGCTACATGAGACCATGTCTCAGAAACACAAAAGAGAGGGGTCGGGGAAAGGAGAAGACTATGAGGTGGGGAAGAAATAAACAAGAATATGAATAGAGCAGAGATGGGAGAAGGGTTCAGAAAGAAGTTTCTAATTGCTGGGATGAGCCTAATAGAAAGGGCAGTGTGGTGTGGAACTGAAATCCTGGCTCAGAAGCCAAGTGGGTGGCATGGTTAGGATCATAGCTTCCCTACCTGACAGCTGCTCAGTCTGAGGTGGGTTACTTGAGTCTTGGTTTACAGAGGAGGGCCATCCTTTTCTTTAAAGAAAAATATTGATAATTCCTATTTTTCAAAGTTTTTCTGAGATTTAGAAGATAGCATGGACAGCATGGCTTCAGACATGATGGTGAGACTAGAGAAGCACTTGGTGTAGGACCTTTTACATTCTGTAACTGTAGCATGTCCATTGGTATGACCTGGGTCTACATGCAGGACAGTTTTTTGGGCCCCTCCTATGTAAAGACCTGACTCACTTCCACAGTCTTGACCTCATCATTGCAGGCTGTCTCTGGTACCTTCATGTTCTCTGGAGAGAGCATTGAACCCTGGAGCAGGGGGGCCAAGGAGAAGTTTATTCCACGCTAGCCAAGTGGGCTTTCACAAATAAGATTATACACAACCCATTTCAGCCTCTTTGCAGTGTGTCCACCACTTTCCAGTTAAAAAACAAAAACAAAAACAGCCCCCCCAAAAAAAACCAAAACTGAGGCCCCAGGAACTTTGTGAGTTATACAATCTGGATTTGAACTTGGGCCTGGTCAGACTCTACATTCCATGCAAGTCACTGAGAGATGAAAATCTCAGAGGCAAAGACCTGGGCAGTAGGAATATCTAGGAATCCAGCAGTAAATTTTACTCCCAACAGAACCATAGGTCTGGCTGTGATGGGGAGATACTCAGTTGGTCAAATGATTGCCTTGCAAGAAGAGGACCTGCATTTGATTCCCAGAGGCACATTAAAATGTGAGCATGTACTATACACTTGTAATCCCAACACTGCAGTGACAGAGGCAGGTGGATCTCTGCAGTTGACTAGCCAGCCAGCCTAGCCTACTGGACATGTTCCAGGCCAATGAGAGGCCATGTCTCAAAACATAGAGTGGATGACTTCTAAGGATTGATGCCTAATGTTATCCTCTGACCTTCATACCCATGAACATACATACACACAGGATTGTTCCTGGGTGAAGACAGGGCCTGGCATATTTGTCCTCCAGTGCATGTCTTAGCCAAGCAGGTCAGCATTGGATGCTAGATAGGATAACCAGGGCAGGCTCCTCATCTACTCCCCAGCTGGGAGCCTATCAGGGAGGTGGGCCCCAATGCAGCATTCCATTCTTCAGTCAGGAAGCAAGTCCATTAGTCAATCAACTGACAAGAATCTAATGCCTGCTACATGCCAGGTTTGGTGCTAAGAGCTGAGGAGTGAAAGCACCAGGTCCAAGGCAATGGTGTAGAGATTGGAGGAGGGACAAGAAACATAGTCCAAGGCATGGAGCAGCAGAGAGAGGCTTATTTAGATCTAGAGGCTTTAGGATGGACAAAATGGCTCAGTGAGGAAAGGCATCTGCCAGTAAGCCTGATGACCTCAGTTCAATCCCTGGAACCCAGATAGAGAGGACCAGCTCCCACGTGTTATCCTCTGACCTCCACAAGGATGTAGCACACACACACACACACACACACACACACACACACACACACACACACGTGCAGATGGGCGGAAAGATGGGTGGATAGATGAATGGATGGATAGATAGATAGATAGATAGATAGATAGATAGATAGATAGATGATAGATAAAAAGAATAGAGTGGTCTCTGCTCACCCACCCATAGAGACTACCTTACCCAAAGGGCTCACTCTAGGGACACTGAGGTCCAAAGAAATGATAGGCAAGTGCACACTGGATCCATCTAACTTGAGGACTTGTTGTCATTATCCTTCTGCCCCCAGCCTCTGCCTCCTGCCTGCCATGCCCTGTACTCCAGTCTAAGACTCTGCCTGGACACAGTGGATGGGGGACAGAAAGCTCCATGTGGCCCTGTCACCTCCTCAGTGCACCTTTCTCTTTGCTTTCTAGATTAGTAAAAAATATTTTCCCTAAAATACAAAGAAAGTGGGTTTGGGTTCTTGGCTGCCATCACCCATCTCCCTGTTTCAGCTAGGGACACATTGGCTGGATCTATGGTTTCTGGAAATTCTCTTGGGGTCCTGGTAAGATTGTTCTGAACACTTAAAATTACTACCCTGAGCAGAAGAAAGCAGGTTTCTCTATACTCTGCATGACTAGTTTTCTAGGGAAAACGACAATTTGCTATAAAAGTAGGAATTAGCAATGCCCAAAGGGCCACAGGACATTGGGAACTGGCAGGACTAGCCCCACTGTTCTTTCCCTCTGGCCCCTCTTAACCTGCCTGGCTTGTTATGATGGGGTGGGGCTGTGAGCTGAGGCTAAGTATTCACACTCATTCTGTACCTTCCTAGCTCCTGGAACAGAACTAGCTTGAGGCTACTGGGTTCCCCTTAGCTGTGACTCACAGGTAGGGGGTGGGAAGTAGGGGTGTCCACTAGGTTTGTCTGTTGCTACTGACAGTACTCCCTAGAGGAGGGGTGTCCTGGCTGGCTCCAGTGGACATCACTTCTTGCTTTAGCTTGGGTTTCATCCAGGGCTGTGGGTTTCCAAACTGTCAAGGTGACACTTCACCTTGTCCAGGGACACCAGAGCACCTTCTATTCATGGCCTTTCAGAGTGAAGGAGTAAGACTGTCTTTGCACAAGGGAGAGTATGGGTGGTCACTAGTTCCCTTGGACTCAGGAGTACTGAGACCCATGCTCCCAGTTCTCACAGGCTGGCTGTCCCTCTGCCTAGGGCTTCTGCAGCCCCAGCCTCCCCTGTGTGTCTTCCCTGCACCTGCTTTCTTACTTAGAGCCTATGTGGGAAATAATCCTTGTGTTCATTATGTGACCCCCCCTCCTCTGCCCCTCTGCTTTCATTAGAGACAAGAGAGATAATTACCACCCCTCAGAGGCCCAGCTACAAGCCATTTAGAACTGACACAGCCCTTGAAATGATTTAAAAATCCCATTTTCCTGCAATGAAATGGGCCACCCTTCCCTCCTCATTAAGGCTAATTACTAAACATTTCCCATTCAAGGAGGAGCCTTGCTCTCACCCTCTACCCAACCCTACCTCAAGAAGTGGTTTCCCACAGAACCTTTCAGGACAACAGCACAGGCTCTCCTCTATCTTGACTGGATTTTGAAGACCCACTACACCAGAGCATCCTATTGAATCCCCAAAAGTGAAGACTGGAGGAATCAGGTTGGTGGAGGCAGATGGAGTGGTGCTGAGGGGGAGGGGAAAATCTGCATGGTGAGAGGACACCAGCACCTCAGTAGCTTGCTACAAAGTTGCTGACCCCAAACCAGAAGAAGGAACATGTTGCATCCTAGAGGAAATCAGTCAAGGCTAGGGATGCTATGTAGAGCTCTCCGTGGTGCTGGATTTTCCTAGACACCTCCTTAGGCTCAAGAGTGGATGGTTCCTGCTTAAAATCAGAAAACTACTGATTGATGATGATGATGATGATGATGCATTATAAAATTAATAGAGTTCTGTGGCTTTTCCTAGGGAGATGTGAAAATCTAGAGAGTGCCATAGTTGGGGCACTGATGACAGACCAAAGAAACTATTCCACCTAAGTCTAGCTTGGGAGATCAATGGGTTTATCTGGGGTTTTTTATAGGAACAGGAGTAACTTAAATGGAGCTACATCACTGAAAACTCACCTCACCATGGATGATGGCTAATAAAAGTTGTATTCCTGCAGCTCCTATGTAACTGATGGGCAGACACTGTTCACTGTTTTTATAATCTTGTGAAACTTGAGACTTTCCCAGCTCCCTGGGCCTTGTAAGCATTGTTAGGGTCCTAAGTCTTATTAGACTCCCTTCTGAATCCAGGAGGGAACATTTCGACTTAGAGGAAATAGTTACAAAACACCAAATTAAGACTACACTTTTTTCTAGGCAGTGTTTGGCATTGTTTAGGC
The DNA here is from genome assembly GCF_003668045.3 of Cricetulus griseus. Lineage (NCBI taxonomy): Eukaryota > Metazoa > Chordata > Mammalia > Rodentia > Cricetidae > Cricetulus > Cricetulus griseus. The sequence goes on from NC_048596.1 coordinate 91,635,721, forward strand.
TGACCTCAAACTTACTATGTAGCCAAGGATGACCTTGAATTTCTTCTGGTCCTCTTGCCTCTACTTCCAAAGTACTGGGATTAGAAGTGTGTGCTGCCACAGGTTTGTGCAGCACTGGGGAGAAAAAGCCAGGGCCTTATGCATGATAGACAAACACTATCAACTCAACAACAAACACCCCAACGATCATTCTAAATTTGTTTATTTTCTAACATTTGTTCTTTGAATTTAGGGTTTGTAACTTAGGCTCTGAACTCCATCTGGCTCTGCTTTTCTATAGTTATTGAAGACTGGGAGACGCAGGTCCTTAAAGTTTTTCTCCTAGCATCTATCAGAAGTCTTTCATTTGCTTTCCAAGGGACAGGTGGTGTGGATGGTCCCTGCACGCCTTCCTTCCGACCTCACCAGCGGAATATACATATTAATGTTTACCTCCAAAGTGAGCTCTGTGTGGAGGGGCAGTCTAAGGGAAAGTGGTGTTACCTGCTCTGTTGGAGATGCCAAATGTGCATGTAGGCCAAGCAGGAATCAGACCCTGCATTCCACTGCTGTTTTGTCCCTGCTGACCCCCAGCCACAGAGGCACCTCTAAGAGTGAGGTGCTACATTCTAAGTCCTCTTCTGGACTCTGTCAGTTCCCCCTACATTCAAGATTTGCCTTCTGATGTTTGCAAATGAATGTCCAGGTGAGGAGAAAAACTCTATGTATAGAAGAAGTACCCATTTCAGAGACCCCCCCCTCCCCAAAAGATGTATATTCCAGGCTCCTTACTCCATCCAGGTGATGTCTAGATCCCCACAACTCCTACCTCTGCTTGGTGTAAACACACTCCACTTCTCAGTGTCCTGTCTTCTGTTTTGTCCAGTCAAGATTGCAGATTCCCCAATGTCTCTAGCAGTTGTATCTTCAGTGAGAAGCTTACTACTTATTTCCTCCAGTGTTTTCTGCCACAGGAACTGGCCTTTCTTCTGAATTTTCATGACACAATTCCCATTCCCCACTCTCACTATGCTAATGGTCCACATGCAAACCTGTCACTTTTGTGTCACCATAATCACAATGCCTGATGGGAAAAAACTGGAAGGAGGAAATATCTATTTCAGTTCATGGTTTCAGTCCATCATAGCAGCAAATGCATAGTACTAAGTGCATGTGGCTGTTCACACAGTCAGGAATTAGAGGCCAGGCATCACCCTCAAATGTCCACCCCTAATGTCCTGCTTCCAGCACATAGGTCCCACAGCCTAAAGGCTTCACAGCCTCCTTAAACAGTGCCATCAGCCAAACCACCACACAAAACATGAATCTATAAGGAACACTTCTGTTTTGAACCATGACAACATCTAATATGCCACAGATTTCTCTGTCCCAAGAAACAAGAGAGCTGATGTTTATTCTCTCCTGGGCACCACTTACCTATGTGGCAGTTTTGTGGTACCTTTCACCTGTACGATGGGAAAGCAGCCCCAAGAAGAGTGCTGAGGCATAAAAAAGTGAGATGAATTAATTTATCTGCCCCACTGCCATCCATCCCTCCATCCTGCCTTCCATCTATCTTCTTATCTAACCAGTGTCTAACACAGGTTAAGAGAGAAACAAACAATAAATGAAGCCAAGACCCTTCCCTCAAAAACTGTCACAGAGAGGAGTCAGAAGCCAGTCCATAGAAATGTCATGACTCATGCTCACAACAGAGGCTGCAGTGAGAAGGAACTGGAGGGGGCCAGAAGTCCAGGGGAAGAAAGTTTTGGAGCTCTCAAACACAGGTGGATGAGCATGTCAGGCAGCAGTAGAGGCAGTGATGGGAAACAGTGGGGCCATTGTTTGGCATGCTTGCAGTCCAGAGGTCCTGGAAGTGACCTGAAAGGCTGATAACAGGGCTCTCATATCAGGCTGGAGATATCTCCTTCACCCACAAGGACACAGGGAAATGGAACAAGGACATGATCGGATCTGCATTCTTTGAGAGATCATTCATGGATGACATCAAAGGCCACTCAGAGGGAATTCAGGGATGGGGACAGAGTAGACAGCAGCCTTGGAGACACCACTTCTGTCATCCAGGTAAGGAGTGGGTATTGCATCATTTACTCTTCATGAGCCCTTGAAGGACATTTTTGTGGTTTTTTAAAATAAATTTTACTTATATTAAAAATCTTATTTTACATACAAATCCCAGTTTCCTCTCCCTCTCATCCTCCCATGACCCCCACTGACCCCCCACTGATCCCCCATCCCACACCTCATCCACTCCCCAGGGAGGGTGAGATCTCCCATGAGGGATCATCAAAGTCTGTCACATCATTTGGGGCAGGACCTAGGCCTTTCCCCTGTATCTAGGCTGAGAGAGTATCCCTCCATTTGGGAATGGTCTCCCAAAGCCTATTCGTGCACTAGGGATAAACACTGGTTCCACAGCCAGTGGTCCCATAGACTGAGGTAAGGGCTCTTTGCGTAACTTAGACAAGACCAGAACTTGCTATGTATTCTAGCCTGGCCTTGAACTTGCACCAAGCTGTAGCACTCCTTTTTGGATGGGAGGGGAATTGAGACAAAGTCTCTTGTAGTCCAGATTGGCCTTAAACTAGTTATGTTGTCAAGAATGATTTGAACTCCTGATTCTCCTCCTTCCACCTTTCAAGTACTAGGATTCTATTAATCTACCCCCATGGCCACCTTGGTTACTTTTTTGTTTTATATCCATCAAAACCCCTACTACAACCCTCTTGGGGGTGTCAGAGGGCAGATGCTCCCACTCAACCAAAGTTCCCTAGATCTATTTTTGTCTGTTTAGAAATCCTCCCAGATAACCCACCAGGGATTTTAGCTACTCTTTACTCCTCAGACGCCTCCCCCACCCAGAAAATAACATTAGAAAAGGTGTTCATACTGGACAGATGACTTTACCAAATTATTTGAGCCATGGTTCTCTTCTCTGTCCTCTCCTAGCAGAACATTTGGAACTTGCTGAGAAGTGAGTTGAGAGCAATGTTAGTATTCCCAAATGGCAAAGATGAAGCATCTTCTGTGGCTAAAGGGTCCAACTGAAATCAAAACAGGGTAAGAAATGAGGAAAGCCTGGCGTGATGGCATCTACCTACAATCCCATCACTCAAGAGTGTAAGGCAGGAGGATCACTGGGCTATGCAGATACTCTATTGAAAAGAAGGGAGGGAGAAGATGGGAGGGAGGGAGGAAAAGAGACAAACACTTAGTACAACCATTCCATGTGATATTTATCAGCCAACTAGGAGGAGTGTATCTCTCTCTTGAGACCTTATCGCTTAAGGAGGGGAGCCATAGACATGCTGATTGTAACTGGGGCTAGAAACCACCTGTGGGCCCAGTGCAGTGATCCAATAGTCAACTAATGGCCAGAAGCTATATGTCTTGTTATTTCACAATATATGTTGTTCAAAACCCTGAAGTTCCTTCCCCCTGAGTTAACTGTTGCATGGAGACTCCTCTGCTACTCTGGGCCACTGGCTCACCCCAGCAGTGCAGTGTTGTCCCAGCTGGGGTAGCACAGAACCTCCTCCTGCTCAGTTTTCCTAACAGCTCTGACCAGGGGCTGGCATATTACTATCCATACATTACAGTCGAGAAAGTGACTTGTGACTTGCCACACCCCAGCTTCTGTAGGTGAATTTGAGACTTCTCGGAGCCTAGTGTTGCCAGGGGGACAGAGATGTCCTTTCTGAAACCTAGGGTGCCCTGTCTGGTGGGAAGATTCCCGTGGAAGGATGGGAGGACATTGATTAGGGAGGTGGGGGAGCTTAAGTCACACTGATTCCAAGAACTGGTCCAAAGAAATAAGCAGGGGACTCCAGGAGCTGAGCGAAGGTGGCTGCTGGGACAGTGGATACTCTCTGCAGGGATCCAGATAATCGTTGCCTTCCAGAGTCCATGACTGAACACGCTCCTCTACCATGCCCTGGAGGCAGACACTGGGACAGTCAGTTCTCCTAGTGTGGTCAGGTGCCTCTGGGCAGATATCTGCCTCCCACTCTGAGTCTCCTCTTCTCTAGGAAACTAGAAGCAATGTCCCCTAAAGACCCAAGATCTGACTTGTGACCTCCAGGGAGGTCAGCAGGAGGCACTGCACTATGCCACACTAACAGAAAGGCAAAGCAAGCATCAGGGTTTCCCTAGCGGCTTGACCGGAGGCCCCCTTTTACTAATCAGAGGGTGGTTGTAGTTGTCAGCTTATTGACATCTAAGGACAGTCCCTATATGCTGGTTAGTTGTTAGTCTCAATTTGACACAAGCTAGTGCCATCTTGGAAGAGGGCATCTCAACTGAGAAAATGTGCCCATCAGGCTGGCCTGCAGGCAAGTCTTTGGAGCATTGTCTTGGTTAATGATTGATACAGGAGGATCTAGCCCATTATTTACCATCCCTAAGCAGGTGATCCCGGTTGTTATAAGAAACAAATTGAGCAAGTAATGGAAAGCAAGCCAGTAAGCAATGTTCTTCCATGGTCTCTGCTTCAGTCGCTGCTTCCAGGTTCCTGCTTCCAGATTCCTGCTTGATTGAGTTCCTGCCCTGACTTCCCATCATGATGGACCCTAAGCTGTAAATATAACCTTATAAAGACACAAGCTCTTTCCTCCCCCAAATTGCTTTTGGTGTTTATTACAGCAACTGAAAGCAAACTAATACATCTGGGCAGATTCTGGAGCTGTGTAAAAACCTACATCTCTGGAACCTTGAGGAAGATCAGATCAAGTTGTTTAAAATTTTTTGGGGCATTGGCAAAGGGGAATTTGGGGGTGGGGTTTCTTTTATAAATAGCAAGTCTGAATCTTAGGAGATATGAGTGTTTTAGAGGGGGGATGGACCCCTTGCCAAGAACCTTATTGCTAACCCAGGCTGCTTTCCTGGAGTGTTGGTATAAGCTGTGGGTTGTCATGGGCTCCTTCTGCTCTCCTGGATAGATCTCCTCAGGCCTCTGGAAAGGTTCAGAACAGCAAAGATGCCACATAAGGTCCATCTGAGCTACAGCACCCTTGGTCCTGCAACCTTGGTCCATGGTTTTCCACTAAGGAACAGAGTAGTCTAAAGTGGGGGCTCTAGCACCTGGAGTGGCTGCCATGGCTGTACATCACTCACTTCAAGAGCATGTCCCTACCTCACAGAGATAGTAGGAAGACTAAAGGAGGTGACAGATCAAATGTGCCTACTGCAATGTGAGGCATATAATAGACCCACAGTTAACACTATCCTACGTACTGTTGTTGTTATTATATTATTAGCAGAATGACATCACAAGGAGAGGGAGACTGGGGATTAGAGAAATGACTGTGCAGGCTTTGAATAAGGATCTTCAAGCTGCTTGTTAGGGAGCATCTCATTCCTTAAGGTGTTTGAATAGAGACTGAATGACCCTGGTCCCCATCTCTAAGGGCCACCACTCAATTTGAGCTAGATAGTTGATGTCCTTCCTGCAGCTTTAAATGATATAGATTAACAGATAAAATAGTATTTATGTACCATGTACAACACAATGTTTTTTTAAGTACTCACATATTGTCAAAGAGAGAAATATAGCTAATTAAGAGATGCATTACCTTACCTGGTCCCTTCCTTACTGACCTTTTGCTCCTGGAGGGGTTATCCATGACAGTTTGTTGATCTATTTGTGGTACAGGAAAGGGGGGAGTTTAGGTAATCCCAGCCAATGTCTGCAGTAGAGGACCCCAGAACTACTTCCCAACTCATGTCTCCATGCAGAAAAGCAACCCCCCCAATTCCTTTTTCTGAGCACAAACAGCAGGAGAGGGACCAAAATGGGGCCAGGAAGAGGTGGCTTAATAAAAAATCCCAATAAAGCTTTGCAGCCCCTGGTGGCCAGGGGCAGAGCCTGGGCACAAGCCTTCCATAGACCCTCCCACCAGGGGGCCCTAACTAATATTCTTGGAGCCTCTGCCTGCCCCTGGCTTCATTACCTATTCAGAAAGGAACAAGAGGGCTCCCCAATGCTGCCCGACAATATTGCCAAGCTGCCCACCCCAGCCCCACCCTAGCATACACCCTTCCACTGCAGACCCTCTGATGAGGAATGGGATCCATGCAATCAGCCATTTGCCTATGGGACCAACTGGGTCAACTTATTGTGGTCAGATGCCAGCTCCAGGGAGTCAGCCAACCCTGGTGTGGAATTTGGAGCAAAGACTTATTAAAGAGCAACAGAGAGGCATGGGGTTCTTGTCCCCTCCCCTGGAACAGAGAGAACCAAGATTGGTTCCAGTAGCAAAGGTTTAGGTAGATGTGGCAAACTCCCAGGCTGAGCCCTGCTAGAGTCACTTGCTAACAGAGCATCTGGCAACTCAGAACTGGCCATCCTCCTTGGGGGATCAAGATTGGGCCAGCTCCTGCCTTGCTCCCTCTCTCTACCCTCTCATAGAAAACACAATGCTTCTGAGGAGTTCAAAGCTAAGTCTGGCCAGTTTCAAGACAGCTAGACAAAGGGCTGCTACAAAATTGCCCGGAGTGCTTCGGCCCTCAGCTGCTTACAAAAGGCAGGAAAAAAGAGTCCAGATTCTGCAGTTGAGCTTAAAAACAAACCTGTGAAACAGAGAGAGGTCCCCTGCTCCCCCTCCTCCAGCAGGAGCAGGAGGGGCTGAAAACATTTGTTCTGAGAGAGGGTGGGGGGGAGAAAACCCTAAGTGCTTCTGCTTCTTCTTCTTCTATTTTTTTTTTTTTTTGCCAAATCATGCAGAAGATGCTGGCAGCTGCGAAGATTCAATTATGCACAATGCGAAAAATCATTTACAAAAATAATGGCACTCGAGAAAAAATGGCCTCTCCAGAAATGGCGTGGAACAATAAATCCGTTAATTAGCTAATTAATATTCAATTGGGGTCAGTGGGCTTAATAGAACCTTTCTTGGAGACCCAAGAAATTCTAAACTGCCGTGAGGCGTCTGCCCACTGCCATTATCTCGGGCTAGCAGGCCCTTATCGGACTGCCAGCTGTCCCCAAACAATGCAGGCCCTTATCAGCTGGGGCAGCAGCCCTGGCCGCTCACTCCGACTGCCTCCACCCAGAGGAGCATGCAGCCTCTTGGTAATTGATATATGGCTCAGCTTTGTCTGAGGCTGTTTGCTCTGTTGGTATTTAAGGCAGCGCGGGACCCCCTGATTGATTGCCATTGGCCAAGTTTCTGCTGTCAATGACAACCTGTCAATGGGGGACTAGCCAATGACAGTGGCTAACATTCTTCATGTCCCAACCATCCATCTGGGCCAGGCCAGAGGCCTGACATGCAGCTTTGTGGCCTCCTGGGTTTTGCCTGACTTTTACTGTCCTCCTAAAGTGTCTTGGTGGGTAGATGTTTGGATAGTAGGCCACCATACCTTACTTTGCCATCTATTCAGTCTTTCTCTCAGGAAATGGAGAAGTTGGACCAGACCCTTACTGCTCCAAGTATGGCCTGGGAACTTACTGCCACCATTGCCCGAGAGCTCTAGAGAAACTTCAGGCCTCTGGAATTGGAGCCTATGGAGTAAAGGCCTGAGAGTCTATGTTTATCTAACTCTCTGGAAAATTCTCAAGCTGGAGTTTGAGAAGTAGTTGAAAAGATCACAGTTCAAATCCCCAGCTGTGTCTCGGGATCAGATGTGCTCCTTCTTGCTGTCTTAGGGCCTCTCCCTTAGTCCTGAGAGAAGTAGGATGGCTAGTGAAGAGGCATCAATCACTGTCATGGTCATGACTGTGGGGATCCTGTTCAGTGTAAGAGAAGGCTGCACACGACCAAGGGGGTTGACAAGCTGTGGACATACAGGACTCCAGGAATCTGTTGAGAGCTAGAATGCAATTCCATAGAACATGTTTCCTATGAGAAGGGGTTCCAAGGCTAGTTCCCAGATGCTTTGAAACCCAAAGCAGGCTGAATCTCAGTACATTTCCTTCATTGGATGGACCATGAGCTGGAAGTAGAGGAAGCCAGTGAAGAGAGGGACCTTTCCTCTTACAATGACTCAAAGCACAGGATCAGTGTACTGGTTACTTTTCTTGTTGCTGTGAACAAATACTCCACAAGAAGTAACTTAAGGAAGGAAGGCTGTATTCTGACTCACAGTTTGATAATATAGTCTACCATCATAGGAAGGCATGGCTGCAGGGATGTGGAGCATTTGGTCATATTGGGTCTACAATAAGAAAATAGAGATAAAAGCAGATGTTCAACTTACTTTCTCCTTTTTATTCAACTGGTGACCCCAGTCCATGGGATAGTGCACCCTCGTTTAGGGTGCATCTCCTCACCTCTGTTAACTCAATTAAAGCTGTTGTAGACATTTCCAGAGGTTGGTTTCCAGGGTTGATTTTCCATCTTGTCAGGTTGACAATCAAAACTGACCATCATAGTTAGGCTTCAGTTACTTTACTAAGTGGGCAAAGTTTCTTCAGAGGTCCACATTCCCACTGTGCCCCATCTCTCTCTTTACTCTGCTTGCCTATTCTCCATCCATGTACTTTCCCAGGCCTGCTCTGAAAGGGCTTACTGTTAAGGACAGGCATCTGTACTGGCCTGTCCTTGGGATTCTGACAGGATGCCCTCAGCTGCAGCCACTAAGAGCACCACCTGTGCATATTCACTATGTTCCCTTTTAAAAGGGAACATAGTTCCCTGCCTACCTCCCATCCTTCTCTTTTTCTTTCTCTCTGTCTGTTCCCCTCTTCCTCTCTCCCTCTCCCTTTCTCTCCCTCTCTCTCCTCTCTCCTGCTGCTCCTGTCTCCAGAGGATGGTCTCCCCCCTCCCCTTTCCCCTTTAAATGATCCCTTTCCCTAGTTTAAAAAAAAAAAAAAACGCTCTGCTTGAACCCTGTCACATGGTGTCTTTCCCTCCCTGTCAAGCCGCTTTTTAAAAATTACAACACTTATATGATCCCATACTTCTCCCTTCTCTTTGGCCTCCTCTGCCTAAAATCCACATGTCTGGAGCTGCATGTACTGGGGGACCAGCTTGTTCCTGTCTCTGCATATCAATAAGGAGGCCTAATCACTGAGGCTGGGGCACTGTAGGGGTTCGGGGATTGAAGGTAGCCTAGGATGAGGCAGGTAGGGAGAGCCCACGCTGACAGCATCCCACCTTCTTTGAGATGCTGTGTGGGAGCCACTCAAGCAACAGGACAGTAATGACATAAAGACCAAACAAGAGGCAAAACTATACCGGCTCCCTCCCAATGTTCCTATCTAACTCAGTCCAGGAAGGATACTACAGACCTCAGTGAAAGAAAAAGAGAACTGCAATCCTCCTAGAGCCATGGCCAAGTTCAAGGGAGTTGGGGTATCAACAGGTAGCAAGACTCATGTGTAGGAAGTGTGGGAAGTTAGTGGGGCAAAGCAGCCCAAGCAAAGCACAACTCTGTTTAGGAAAAAGATATGTTGAGCATGTGACCTGGCAGGGCCTTGAATCCCAAAACAGTTATAGCTGTTGGCCCTGGAGTCCAGAAGCTATGACACTAGGTGAAACCAGAATGTGAGGGTCAGGCTACTGAAGTTCTTTTCCATCTCCAGGCACATCCCATATGTACCTGGCAATAGGACTAGCTCCGTGTCTAATATGAAGTCGCAGCACAGGCTCAATGGGCTCCTTTAGGAACAGGTGTCACCACCTCCTGCTGTGTGGGAGTTATAAAAGGAGCTTCCAGAGCCTTGGGGCAGGCTCAGCCACTTGTTCAAATGGGTGTGGGTTGTCAGAATCACCAGCAAAGAGCTTGGGGAAGGATAACTGATGTTCTGAGGCCACCAAATGATCCTAAGACTGTGCCATCCCTGGGGCTCTGGGGTGATCCACAGGCTGATAAAGAATATCAAAAGCACGTATCTATCAGTCATTCATTGCTCTTCTAGATCTGATGAGTGCCATTTGACTGTGATAAAGTCTAGTGGGAATTCTGCTAAGCAAGTAAATCATTTATGTAATAAACCATGGGCTAGCCAAGCCTGAATCCCAGCCAATGAGCACTTAGCTCTCAAGATGCTCAGGCTACCCAAATATTCCCTTCTTTCTCTCCCACCTTCTCACACCTGGGACTAGCTCTCCCTCCTTGAGCAAGTCTACTTCTTTGAACAATTTGGGTTTAGCTCATCTCACTAGGCATTTGGAATTGGACATCAACATTGTTCTCATGCTGGCTCGGGTTGCGATCATAGTCTCTTTCCAGAAGCAATGGGTAATCCTGGGCTGTGGTACTGCCCTGGACAAGCTGGTGCAGGGTTAGGACATCAAGACTCTTTTCCCCAGGTCCAATCTGTCTTGCTTATGTTTTAGGAGGCTCACGGGCAAAGTGAAGGTAGAAGAGATAGTGACAGAGCCCCCTAGCAACAAGACATTGAGACTAAGAGACAAATCTGAGAGAGGCAGAGGGCACCCTCAAGAGCTGACTGGCTTGAGCAAGACACGGGGAGTGACAGTCATTGGACTTGGGAGGGCACTCTTGACTAACACAGGCTTACTAAGTCAATGGTGGCAGTTATCATATGAAAATGGTGGTAGACAGGAGGCTGGTAGGTTTTCAAACTTCCTATCCTGACCTTGAGTCTCTGGTTTCCCATATGCCCCAAGTGGCTTCTTCCTGGAGCAGGATGAGGGCTTAGATTGCTCTTTTGGGGTCCTTCAGACCAGTCCACTTTATTTTTATGGGTGAAGAATACTAAGGCTCAGAGCTCAATAGCTTTGTGTGTGTGTGTGTGTGTGTGTGTGTGTGTGTGTGTGTGTGTGTGTGCGCGCATGTGCGTGTGCCTGTGCCTGTGCAGATGTGTGTGCATGTGAGGAGGCCAGAGGACAACTTCAGGTGACATCATCAGGAACAATACACCTTTTTGTTTGTTTTAGACATGGTCTCTTGTTGGCTTGGAACTTAGAAAATAGGCTAAGTTGGCCAGCAAGCCCCAGAAGTCCACCAGTCTCCTCAGTCTCTGAAAGGGATTTCAGTGTGCTATTCTACCATACCTGTGTGCTTTGTTGTTTGTTTGTTTTTAATTGTAGGTTCCAGGGATCAAATTCAGATCTTCATGTTTGCAAGGCAAGAACTTTACTGACTGAACAACCTCCCAAGTCTGCTTTCCAAGTATATACTATCCACATTGGGTCAGAGACAGGACAAATGGAGGGACCACCCTCCCTCTTTTTACAGTCAGCTCTCTGCCTGACATCTACCCCCACAGACACACCCCTTGCTGGACTGACTCCATTGTGGGAGTGTCCAAGCCCTACCACCAGGGAAAGAAAGTTTCTGTTAACCTGAAAACAAGGCTTAGGAGCAGGAGGCCCTGAGTGTGCCTGTGGAGTTTGGAGCTCCTTCAACTTCAGGACTAATTGCAGAGAGGCGGTGGGCGGGCTCTTGGCAAGCGATTAGCTGTCCCACTGCATGAATAATTTGCATAGAAAATGCTTTATTTTGGCAATCTATTAAAGGGCCCACAGTGCTGTGGCTTATCTCAGTCTCACAGCAAGGCAAAGGCTTGGCTATCTCGTTAAGTTCTGTTGATGCATAACAATTTGAAATGGGCACAAGCTAGTATGACATTTAAAGATGCCTTCACTTAATTATATTACACAAACATGGGGTTGTTTATCCTTGGGAATAAAGTCTTTTTGAAGTCAAAGTTGGCATGTGCATAAAGGAGGGCATTTTAACTGATTTTTCAAGAGGGGGCCTCCTCACTTCAAACTTTGGGGAGGGCGGCGTTGGATTTCCTTAGGGCCTTGTAACGCAGAGGGTTCTATGGCTGAGATGCAGACTTTGTGATTGGTTCTTTAGTTTTTCTTCTTTCGGGGTGGCCTACAGTTTGGCACTGAGTACAGTATTGTGGAAAGAAAAGCTTATTAGAGCAAGGAAAAGAGACTGCCTGTGTGACCTTGGGTTGGCGCCTTCCCTTCTCTGAGCCTCCATTGCCTCCTGTGCAACACTCGAGGTGGTCTTTTCAGTTTGAGGGCAGTGTCTGACGAACTATAGCTTATTTTTGCTTTCTCTTTGCTACTCTGCACATTGAGAGAGTGCAAACATAGCATGTGGTCCAACTGGTAGAGGGTTTGCCTAGCATGCACAAATGGGTTCAGTCCCCAGCACTGCATAAATTGGGCATGGTAGTGCATGTCTGTGATTCTAGTACTTGGGCAGGAGGATCAGGGGTTCAAGGTTGGTCTCTGCTACACAGTGAGTTCAAAGCCAGCCTGAGACACCGGAGACACTGTTAAAAACAGAACAACAACAAAATGCAGCTTTTTGTTGAGACTCATAGGGAATTCAGGGAGCCCATTGCGCTTTCTGGGGACTGGTCACATGCAGGAGAAGGGAAGATAGGACAGGCACACAGCTGTAGCAGGCATTGGCATGCTTTTGCTCTGCCAAGTCAGAAGGCCCAGGAGACTACAGAAAATACAACCTTGCCTCACTCCCTTTAACACTAGGAATTAAGTCCTGATTGGAGAATGCACAAGGAGATCTCTGGGGGCATTTAGAAAGCCATGAAGCTCTGTGAAGCCTACCTTTATCTCCTTGTGCTCAAGGCAAAGCCATCTGAGAGCTAGCTAGGTCTTCACCTCTGGGTGCTGAAGCAGATGCCAGTTCTGTTATAGAGGAGCTCTGGACCCAGGGTCTGTTGGGCTGCCTTCCAGGCGAGCAGAACTATTGGTGTTTCCAGTGATAGGACTGCCTGTGGGCTCTTAACAGAACTCACAGCAAGAAGGGATTTACCTGGGTCCTGGCTTCCTGACTCCATGTTCTGACTCCAGCTTTCTAGAAAAATGGGTTCTCATCCTACTTCCCATTCCCTTCCTGTCCCTCTAGGACTGAGGACTATACACTCTTCAGCTTAGAGACACATGTTCATACTTCTGCCTCTTTCTATCACTTATGTGTGGGTGCCTGGATGTGTGCAGGAGTATGCATGTGTGAATGTGTATGTTTACATACACATGTGCCATGGGCACACATGTGTTCATGTGTGTGCATGTGTAGGTTCACATGTGTCTATGGGGACATGAATAGGAGTGAATATGTGTGTTTGTGTGTGCCTCTGTGTGCGCATATGTGCATGCATGTGAAGAATTGGGGGTGTATGCACAGATGCATACATATGTGAATGCTTTTGTTTGCACAAATGTTTGTATGAATTAGTGTGCCCAAGTATGTTTGTGTGTGTTCATGTATACATATGTTCACATATGTAAGTGCATGCATACATGTGTGCTTATTTGTATATTAGTGTGTGTGTGTTCAGTGTGTGTGTGTGTGTTATGTGTATTTAAAGCTAGGTATGTATATGTGTTTGTGTGATCATGTGTGTTTTTGTGTAGGTTATGTGTTCACTTGTGTGTATTGTATGTTTGTGAATTGATATATGTCTGTTTTCATGTGGACATGAATGTGTTTGCACATGTGTGTGCATTAATGTATGTATGCATATGTAGTGCATGTAGGTGTGAGCCTGTATGTATATATGTGTGCATGTATGTGTTTTCAATAGTGTAAGCATGTGTTTATATACATATAGGTGAATTTATGCATATATTTGCCAGTGTATACCCATTTTCATGAATGCATGCATGTGTGCTGTGCTTATATATGCATGTGTGTATGTATATGCATGTATATTTGCCTGGATGTATTCATGTGTATACTTGTGTGTACATCTATTTGTATGCTCATACATGTGCATCTCTTTATGTATGTGTGCATTTTGTGTTTCATTGTGTATGTGTATACACTTGTATGTGCATGTATATGTATGCTTTATGTATTTGTATGTGTGTGTTACTGCTTGTGTGTGCAATGATATATTTGTGTGTGTTAGTGTGTGTGTGCTCAGGTATGTTTGTGTATGTGAGTTCTTCTTAATGTGTGTCTGAACTTCAGATCTGTTCCCTGTACTCAAATAAAATCTGTCCCCTCAGCCATCTAAAAACCAGAATGTCTTCTCTTCACCTTTATGTTGCTCTACCAGTGCTCAGAGTAGAGACATTGTCTGTGGCCCGCAGTGGAAGGAGGGAAAAGCATGAGAAATACTCCAGAAGAGTATCTGTTCTGGTCAATCTTTATTGTCAACTTGACTGGATTTAGAATCACCTAAGAGACACAGCTCTAGTCTTGAATATGAAGGTGTTTCTGGAGAATTCAAAGTGAGGGGGGACTGCACTCACCCTATGCAAGTGGCACCATCCTATGGGCAGGGGTCCTGAGTTAAATAAAAAGGAAAAAAGGAGAAAGTGAATTGAATGCAATCTGACCAGCCTCCTCATATCCATGCTGCCATGCCTTCCCTGTCACCATGCAGCATGTCCCTTCAAACCGTGAGCCACGTAAATTCTACCTTAAGTTTTTAAAAATTTTTTGTCATATTAATGAGAAAGTTACTTATATAATAGTCTATAGTATAAATCAAGGAGGTGGACAGTAATTATCAGTCTTGGTTAAATGTAACTAAGTACTTTAAATCTATAAAATGATACACAGTAATCATAGCTGCCCTGTTGAATAATGCCCAATAACAAGAAGGTGATGTAGTGAGCATAAGTGTTGCTTTCAGTCTTGGATCAAGTAGTGTTTCAAAAGGGGATCTTGGCCAGAAATGGCTGATGCTGGACATCTGCCTCCCTTGGGTGGCTAAGCCCCTACACAAGGCAATTATAATAGTGATCCATTGAGAGAGGAGTATAGAGAAAACAGTCAGTTTGGAGACTTCAGATCCCAGGGTCTCTTTGAAGATGGATGTGTACAAAAGGAGGAGCAGCTGGTCCTTAGGGAACAGCAGGGGATGAAAAGCTGAACTTTTCTTGGGTCTTGGCTTGGTTCCCTGGAGGAGCAGAACTAGTAGAATGAACATATATGCAAAGGGGTTTGTTATATTGGCTTACACAATAGGGCTGAGTAGTTCAACAATGAATGCCTGCATGCTGGAGAAGCTGAGAACCTGGTAGCTGGATGCTTTGGCAGTTCCAAAAATGGTGTTGAAGGCCTGGGGGATTCTTGGAAAGCCACCGGTCTTTGGTCTACATAGGAAAGCCACACAGACTGAGTTCTTATGGCAGGAAAAGGTGACGATAACAGCAGCAGCAACAGGATAGACACACTTACCAGCAAGACGTGAAGGTGGGCTGGAGGGGTGGTTCAGTAGTTAAGAGTACTTGAGGCTCTTCTTCCAGAGAGCACAAGCTCAGTTCCCAGCACCCACTGGCTCAGAATTGTTTGTAACTCCAGCCCCAGGGTATGCATACCCATATATACACCTACACATAATAAAACTATTAAATACCATTTAAGAGAGAGAGAGAGAGAGAGAGAGAGAGAGAGAGAGAGAGAGAGAGAGAGACGGGCATCGGTGACTCATGCCTTTAATCCCAGCACTTGTGAGGCAGAGACAGGCAGGTCTCTGTGAGTTCAAGGCCAGTCTGGTCCACAGAGTGAGTGCCAGGATAGGCTCCAAAGCTACACAGAGAAACCCTGTCTTGAAAAACCAAGAGAGACAGAGACAGACAGAGACAGAGACAGAGACAGAGAGAAGTGAAGTAAGTATGCATTTCTACTTTTCCTGAGACTCTCTTTATGTCTGGGCCATTGCCAACAGATGCTGCCCACTGTGAAGGACATTCTTTTCTAATCAGTTAATCCTTCCTGGAAATGCTTGCACAGACCCACTCACAGGTGTGTCTCTTTTTTTTGTAATTTTTTTTATTCAAATTAGGAACAAGCTTGTTTCACATGTCAATCCCTCCTCCTCCCTCTCCCTCCCCTCCCCCCAACAATCCCCCAACCTCCCATCTGCCCCCCCACCCCATCCACTCTCCACTCCCCAGGCTGGGTAGGGAGCTCCCCAAAGTCCACCACATCATCCAGGGCCGGGCCTAGGCCCTCCCCCATGTGTCCAGGCCGAGACGTGGGATAGGCTCTCAGAGTTCCTTCTTACGGCAGGGAAAAATACTAATCCACTACTAGGTGCCCCCTAGAGAGCAGAGGCCTCCTCATTGACATCCATGTTCAGGGGTCACAGGCATGTCTCTTTTTTTATTATTATTATTTTTATTTTATTAGTTCAAATTAGGAACAAGCTTGCTTCAGATGTCAATCCCTTCTCCCTCTTCCTCCCCTCCCCCCCAACATCCCACCTGCCCCTAGCCATCCTCCCTCTACTCCCCAGGCAGGGTAATGCCCTCAAAAGGGGCTCCCCAAAGTCTACCACATCATCCTGGGCCAGGCCTAGGCCCTCCCCCATGTGTCCAGGTCAAGATAGCATCCCTTCATATGGGATAGGCTCTCAAAATCCCTTCTTTTTTTTTTTTAGACCTTACATATTTAATACAGTGCGTTACCCCTGTACAAATGGAAAAAAATTAAGTTCAACATTTCTAGAACAATATGGCTGTTAATTTTTGTACAATGCCAACTGAACTAGGTAAACTGGGATACTTTTTTCCAAAGTTGACGGCACAGCTAAAGTTTGCAAAAATTCAAATTATATATATATATATATATATATATGTATGTATGTATGTATCAATAATGGCAGTATGTTACGCATCAATAGCAGCAACAGCTTTTCCAGGTTCTGCAGTCATTTAAACAAAATTGTAGAGACATCCAGCATGCTCCATTAAAAACAAAACAAAACAAAACAAAAAAATAAAAAAAAAACCAAAATCCCAGAAAAACAGCACAGTTCTGTTACTCTTGTGGTACCTGGCACCATTTTTTTTAAATTAGCTTCTCAATCATCATCTGGAAGGAAACCACTCTGAGCAACATCATTAAAAACAGCTCTGATAAAGCATGGTCACTACTATGTATTATAAAGCAGGTCCACATAAGAGTGAGTACATATCATGTTTGTCTTTTTGTGATTGGGTTACCTCGCTCAGAATGGTTTCTTCGAGTTCTATCCATTTTCCTGCAAATTTCAAGATTCCATTTTTTTTTTTCTTTTCTGCTGAGTAGTACTCCATTGTGTAAATGTACCACATTTTCTGTATCCATTCTTCAATCGAAGGACATCTAGGCTGCTTCCAGTTTCTGGCTATTACAAATAATGCTGCTATGAACATGGTTGAACAGATGTCCTTGTTATATGAATGTGCTTCTTTTGGGTATATACCTAGGAGTGGAATTGCTGGATCTTATGGTAGACTCATTCCCATTTTCTTGAGGAGTCGCCATACTGATTTCCACAGTGGCTGTACAAGTTGGCACTCCCACCAGCAGTGGAGGAGTGTTCCTCTTTCTCCGCATCCTCTCCAGCATAAACTGTCATTGGTATTTTTGATTTTGGCCATTCTGACAGGAGTAAGATGGTATCTCAGAGTTGTTTTGATTTGCATTTCCCTGATGGCTAAGGATGTTGAACACTTTATGTGTCTTTCAGCCATTTTAGATTCCTCTATTGAGAATTGTCTATTTAGTTCTGTACCCCATTTTTTAATTGGATTGTTTGGTGTTTTTGAGAATAGCTTCCTGAGTTCTTTGTATATTTTGGAGATCAGCCCTCTGTCAGATGTGGAGTTGGTGAATATCTTTTCCCAGTCTGTGGGCTGTCGTTTTGTCTTGCCGACTATGTCCTTAGCCTTACAGAAGCTTCTCAGTTTCAGGAGGTCCCATTTATTAATTGTTGATCTCAGTGTCTGTGCTACTCAGTGACAGTGTCAGGAAGCGGTCTCCTGAACCAATTAATTCAAGGGTATTTCCCACTTTGTCTTCTAGTAGGTTCAGTGTGGCTGGGTTTATGTTGAGGTCTTTGATCCATTTTGACTTAAGTTTTGTGCAGGGCGAAAGGCTTGGGTCTATCTGTAGTCTTCTACATGTTTGCATCCAGTTATGCCAGCACCATTTGTTGAAGATGTTCTCTTTGTTCCAGCGTATATATTTGGATTGTTTGTCAAAAATCAGGTGTTCGTAGGTGTGTGGGTTAATTTCAGGGTTTTCAACTCTATTCCATTGGTCTACCTGTCTATTTTTGTGCCAATACCAAGCTGTTTTCAGGACTATAGCTCTGTAATAGAGCTTAAAGTTAGGGATGGTGATGCCTCCAGAAGTTCCTCTATTGTACAGGGTTGTTTTGGCTATCCTGGGTCTTTTGTTTATCCATATAAAGTTGAGAATTGTTCTTTCAAGGTCAGTGAAGAAATGTGTTGGGATTTTGATGGGGATTGCATTGAATCTGTAGATTGCTTTTTGCAAAATAGGCATGTCTCTTAAATGGTTTCAAATCTAATCACATTAACAGTCAAGATCGCCTACCAAGGGGCTGAAGAGATGGCTAAGTGGTGCTCTTGTAGAGAACCCAGCTTCAGTTCCCAGTACCCTCATGGTGGATCACAACTTCCTGTAGTTCCAGTTCAATGGATTTTATGCCCTTTTCTGGCCTCTGTAGGCATGCATGTGATACACAAATATAAATGCAGACAAAACACCTGTACACATAAAAACATGTTTTTTAATGATTTTACTCATCATACCCAGTGTGCCTGGGGAGACGGCTCAGTGGGGGAAAGCCTTTGCTATGCAAGCACAAGGACCTGAGTTTGAAGCTCCATCATCCATTTAAAAAGCTGGTTATGACTGTATACATACCTATAACCCTGATACTGGGTGGGGGACATAGATGGGATTTGAGAGTCTTGCTGTATTCCAACCTAACTCCAGGGTTAGTGAGAGATCCTTCTGCAAGGGAATAAGGCAGAAATTGATAGAGAAGTAACCCAACATCTTTCTCTGACTTCTGTACACACACACTCACTCACTCACACACACACACACACACACACACACACACACACACACACGGAGTATACCCCTCCACAAAAAAACACCCTCACACACCAACCCCAGATAAATTAAATAATAAACGATTAACTATCAGCCAGAGTAAAGTCCTATCTCATGCAACATATAGGAGCTGTATGATCTGTAAAACTCTTTTGATTTATTAGCTCATTTAATCTTGCAATAACTTCATTAAAAAAGATAATTACTGCTCTATTTTGGATGTTGACTGTCCTCTAAAGGTCCACATGTTAAATGCTTGGTTCTCAGAGTGTTATTACTAGGAGATGCTATGGGTCTTTAGGAGAAGGGGTATTATGAGAGGCCCTTAGTTACTTGGGGTATACCAGTGTTTTGAGGAATTGTAGGATACTGATCCCTGCATCTTCCTTTTTGCTTGCTCCCTAGCTCATGATGTATGTGGTTTTTTCTGTCACATACTTCAGGTCATTGTCTTCTGGCACCATGATCAAAGGCCTGAAGCAATGGAACCACTCAGTCAAGGAGAAGAATCTCCAAAATTGAGAAGTAATGAACCTTGTTTCTGATAAGTTAATAATCTCAGGTCTTCCATTAAAGTGACAGAAGTCTGGTTCATAAAACTATTCCATGAGGTAACTGAAGCCTCGTGGGTAGATGATCCTCCCAATTTTACTCCATGCATCTAGGCAGAGTCTATAGCCGCTCCCAAGTAACCACACAGAGGCTTAATATTAATTATAAATGCTCAGCCAATAGCTCAGGATTGTTACTAGCTAACTCTTACATTTAAATTAATCCATATTTCTTGCCGATGGTTTGCCACATGGCTTGGTACCTTTTCTCAGTATGACATACCCATCTTCTCTCTGCATCTGTTAGTGACTCCTCTGATGCGGCCCTTCTTCTTCTCAATGTCCTTAGTTTGGTTCTTCCACCTAGCCTTATCCTGTCCAGCTATTGTCCAGTTAGCTTCTTTATTAAACAAATCACAACAACATATATTCACACCATATAAAGGAATATTCTACATTTCCCCCTTTTGTCTAATTAAAAAGGGAAGGTTTTAACTCCATTCATTTATACTGTGTGAATATAAGTCACAGTGATTTGTTTAATAAAGAAGCTGACTGGTCAATAGCTGGACAGGATAAGATTAGGCAGGAAAGCCAAACTAAGGACACTGGGAAGAAGAAGGGTGGAGTCAGAGGAGCCATTAGCAGATGCAGAGAGAAGCAAGATGGGCATGTCACACTGACAAAAGGTGCCAAGCCACGAGGGGAAGCATAGATAAGAAGTACAGGTTAATTTAAATGTAAGAGTCAGCTAGTAACAATCTTGAGCTATTGGCTGAGCATTTATAATTAATATTAACCCTTCATGTGGTTACTTGGGAGTGACTTGTAGGACAGAAACTTCTACGTACCTGAGTCATTGATGGTGAAGGGACCAGGACACTCTTGCTTAATTGCTAGTCCAAAATTCCTCCCTTCAAAGCACACCATCCAATGGGATGGGATGGGGTGACAGGACAGGCCGTCTATGAATCTAACATGATAGATGTGGTGTGTGACACTGGGGACCAATCATCTGGCCTTTAGCATCTGCTCAAAGAGCCATGGTCCAAGACAGCCTTCCCTGTGTGGAAGAAAGCAACAAATGGATAAACTGCCTTCCAGAAAATTCCCAGAGTATCTGAATCATTCCTCATTCAAACACTGAAATCCTACTATTTGCCAAGACTTGCTCTGGGTAACAGCCCATCATAGTACCCAGTCTCAATCCTCTTCTTGCCTGTTTCTCACAACTCAGAATGCAAGTTTAAAATCCTGCTACCACAGAGAGCTCAGTGCAGGGCATCAAGGAGTACATTCAGCCTGCAAAGAATATGGAAACTGGGGGTATTTCTACCCACCCCCACATACTCCTTTTTTCTGTAGAACAACTTCATTTGCTCTGGGAAAATCTGGTCTTTCTTGTAAGGAGGTTTATGGCCTCCATCCTTCACACATTTAAGGCAATCTATAGCTCTATTCTTTTGGCATATGTCATTCAAAAGTCAAGCAAGGTTATATTCCAGGGCTGCTTACAGAAGTCACCTTGATTCACTCTTCCTTGTTCCTTCTTCCTCCCCACTTCCTGACACCATTTCCTGTGACCCAGCTCTTGACTCACAACCCCAAGTCCAATCCTTCCACTGATCTTTCAGACTTGAGAGCTTGTCCTGTGACTTTAATTTTTTCCTAAAGTGATTCTGATTTAACTTGCCCTTGTCTTGCCTTGATCAGAGCCCCTGATATGGCACCCAGACCTCCATGTACCCCAGGTAGCAGCTACATTTTCCTCTAAGCTGACCCTAGACAGATAGTTGGTGTAGGTATAGCTTTGAAGTGGCTTACCCAGGAGAAAAAGGAAAAACTGCAATTTGAGAACCATTTGGTGTCAGAGTCATAGCCAGAGAGAGGCAGCAATGTGCTGCTGATAGAGAGGAACATGAAACGATTTCCTGCAGAAAGGGTTCTGTGTCTTAGGATTTCTTTTTAATAACGAGTAGAATGGTGGGTGACGCTGTGGGAGATGAGAGGAGAGGCAATACATTCTTAAATAGTCTCTGTGAAAAGCAAGAGACAGGGGACCAAGAGAGGGAGGAGTGTGCAGTGTCAAGGACCTGACAAATGGTGCCAAAATTTGTAGGATTCTGGTTCTTGTGCCTGGGCAATCGCCCTTAGTAGCACTTAGCTCCCTGTATGCATAGACAGAAAGCTGGAAGTTTGCTAATAGTAGAATAGAAAGTGGAGGTCAGTGGAGTTGAGTGCTTTGGCCAAACAGTAGTAAATGTAGTGGATTAGTGGAGGGAAAAGAAAAACTAATGCCAGGAGAAGGCTGAAAATCTTCCAGGAGAAAGGGGGGCATGAGAAACTGCCAGGTACAACTAGAGAAAAAGGCCACAAAAAACACAATATATAGAATCAGGAGGACATAAGTACAGATACCCTCAGAACATGAGACTTTAGCCATAACAGAAAGTAAGGATTTATAGGTAGCATAGCTTGGATAAGGGTCACAGCTAAGGTTTTTATGGGCAAGGGCTGCCAGGTAGACTGAGGATTGTACTGTTTGTTTTTGTTTTTGTTTTTTGCCAACTTGACATGAGCTACCATCATCTGGAAAGAAGGAGTCTCAGATGAGGAATTGACTCTATCAGGTTGCCTTTAGGAAAGTGTAGACATATTTTTCTGTCCCACCTGCCAGCTCCCAAATCATGACATAGAGACTTATTATTAATTATGATAGCTTGGCCAATAGGCTTGTTTCTAAATAGCTCTTATAACTTAAATTAACCCATTTCTATTCATCTACATGTTACCATGTGACTTATGGCATTTACCTGTCCTACTGCATGTCTTACACCCTTTCTGTCTGGCTCAAGACTCATGGCATCTCTACCCTTCTTCTTCCCAGCATCCTCTGTGCCTGGAAATCCTGCCTAGCTATTGTCCTTTAAGCTTTTTATTAAACCAGTAACAGTGACACATCTTCACAGTGTACAAAAAGATTATTCCACAACAGGAAAGTCTGTGTAGTATTGTCTTGATTAATGATTGATTTGGGATAGCCCAGTCTACCTTTGGTGGTACCACCCCTGGTTCTGAGTTGTATAAAAAAGGAAACTGAGGGAGCTGGAGAGATGGTTCAGATATTAAGGGCACTGGCTGATCTTCCAGAGGTTCTGAATTCAATTCTCAGCAACCACGTTGTAGCTCACAACCATCTATAATGAGATCTGGTGCCATCTTCTGGTATGCAGATATACATGCTGGCAGAACACTGTATACATAATAAATAAATCTTAAAAGAAAATAACCAGGAAACTGAGTAAGATGAGGAGCAAGCTACTGTTCCTCCATAGCCTCTACTTAAGTTCCTGACTTCATGTTCCTGCCTTGAGTTGCTGCCCCAACTTTCTTCATGATGAAATATAAGGTAATAGAAGAAACAAACCCTTTCCTTCCCAAGTTGCTTTGCTCATGGTCTTTAACACAGCAACAGACAGGACAATGATACAGATCAGAGACATATGTACATGGAAGGAGGCTAAGACTCAGGGAGTTTAGAGTATGGAGTGGTCCCTTCCCATGGCTCTCTGAACCTCCTACTTCTGCCCTGATGCTGGTTAAGAGGGTGATTTAGGGAACATAAATCTCGGGGTGGGGATTCTAACTATATGGATTTATGTTAAATCATGAGGGCAAAGATAGGGACATCTAGTGAAAATTATCTACATGGTGTCTTTCCCCAACTCCTTATCCAGCTGAGTCCTCATCTCAGAATATCAGATCCACATGCAAAACTCAAGTCCCCTCAGCCACCTCTTCCCTGCCTGTTATGAAACATCATGGACAAGTTGGTGGAGTGTGACAGATTGCAGATGTGGTTATAAGTCAATCTTCTTTTCTTTTCCTTTTTGCAGTGTGACTTGGAACACCCTGTTGAGATTCCTAACTTTTGAATCTAGAGTGGTTTGAAGACTTACCCAAAAGAACATGGCAGAAGAAATTTTATACAAGTTTGACCTTGACTTATGCAAGAGGCTATGTGTGTAAGTACAGGTTACGTTGCTAATTGATGGGGGGCATATCTTTAAGTCCCCAACTTAAATTCAGCTCACTTCTAGTACTTTGAGCCATTGGATGATGCCACCCTGGATCATTCTGCCCCCATCTGAGTCTCCATGAAGAAGCTAAGAATAGATCAACCAAACAAGACTTAAATTGTTAGGGCCACCCAGTCAGCTCACAGACTCACAAGAAATAATAGTTACCTTGCGAAGGCACACTTTAGGGAAGGTGTGGTTTGTTATGCAGCAAAAAAAAAAAAAATAGCAGATACAGGATGGAATGGAGAAGACATAAAAGTCAACTGTCCTGAATAATGAAAAGATTATGATCAGTGGTTGTCACATAATATGAACATTTCTCTTCTGCACAATGCTGTCCTTTTCTTCCTCTAGGCTGACAGAGTCCCATTCAAAAAAAAAAAAAAAACATGGCTTGCCAAGGCATTGCAACTAGGGTACAGCTCCCATTTGTTCCCTTAGACTCCCTTGTAAAGGCACAACTTGCTCAAATTTTAGTAGCCTCCTTACTTGTCATCAAGAAGCCTAATATTGTTCTCTTCAGGAAGCAAGTGTACTATGCTGTTCCCCAGTACAACTAATTGGATGGGAAGCTGGTATCTGACTGGAGAAGGTGGGGTTATCATCTTGCTTTTGGAAATGATAACATAAATTTTATTGCAGGATTGGATGGTTAAAAGATGCATCTACAAAGGTCTTACAGAAAAGGCTTGGGATTGAATCCTGAAGGGCCATGGCGGGTTATGGCATGCTGAAACTGAGAAGCTATGAGCAATAATAACTAGCAGAGGGATATCAGACACAGGGTCTATGGATCCATTGGGTTAAGGACAGGACAAGCACTGTAGGTACCTGCACTAAGGTGCCTCAGCCACCAGGATCAGAAACCAGTTTTCACCTGGGCTAGAGTCCTGTCCTTGGGTTTTTGAATACTCAAACTCCCTGCTTATTCACTTCCCATACTTGAGTTGATCCAAATAATACTATTCCTTGCATGGTAAAGCTCCCAGTAACACAGAACAATATCTCCTCATAGATCCAAAGGCAGACAAACCCCATAACTGCCCACCCATTATGCTTCCTATGTCCCTAGCTCCTCCCCAAGTTTTGGTGGGACAGATATAGGAGCAAAGACTTCCAGAGCCATCAGGAAGCAACTACATACCAATCTTTAAACTTCACAGTCTCTCCTGAGCCTGCCTACAATGCCTCTCTCCCTACCACTTGGAAATACTCTTTTGTTACCTGTTGTCAATTCATACCATGAGAAGCTGTTACCACTTACAAAGACCTCCATTGTATACCAGTAAGGATGCTGTGTATTCCCAGCTTCTCCTAACTTCTCCTGTTAGGATCCAGTGGTTTCAGAGCTAGAGAAGCCTATAAAGTTCACCCTGTCACATTTCTAAGTGAGAAAACAGGGGCTCACAAAGGAGAGTACCCCAGGTCACCAGTGCCAGATAGAAGCAGGAAGTAAGTCATGTAAGAACTGGAGCCCTTGTCTCCTGTCTCCTTCCTATTTCAAAAGATTCTCAATCAGCGGGGCAGGCCTTTGAAACAATTACAGCCACTAAAGAATAGTATGCATTCACACACTATTTTTGACCATTCATTATTGGTCAAGACTTACCGCAATCACCATTCCTTTAAGTAGTATAATCTTCAACATTCCCTGTAAGATTATGGTCTCTTTATTCCAGAAGACACCAAGGTAAAACACAGGCCAGAGCTAGGTTATAGAACCCAGCCAGCACAGCCAGAACAAAAGGGGCCAGGGTCCCCACGTGCAGCCCCTTAAGAAGCTCCCTTACGTCACCCCGGCTTTCCTTCACCACGCCCTTATGGGCGAGTCCCGGATCCACCTGGTACCTGTCCCAGGACTATTGGGCGGGGCTAGGGTGACTCCCTACAATTCCCTCTGGACCAATTCAACCCAGAGTCTGTCTCAGGGCCAATGGCAGAACCAGAACCCAGAGAGCCTATTCTCAGAGGTCCGTAGAGGGTGACCAAGGGATAGCTGTTATGATCAGCCTTCTGTTTCCATGCTAGTGGTGCTGGTGGAATACTACCCCAGAGTCCTGACCTCTGCTTTTCTGAAATAAGAGGCCTGAGACAGGCTGACCTAGGAATCTACCCTTTCTTCTCCATTTATCAGTCTTTGTGAGTCAACATTCACCCAGAGCAGAGCAGCTTCCCTCTGCAGAGGCTCATCCAATGCTTCTTGACTCTGGTGGTATATACATCTAAGACTCCCATGCCGGAGAGGAGGAAACTGAGACTCACAGATGAAATCACCAGTGCCACACAGAGGTCATCGAGTATGGTGAAGATGAGAAGCTGTCTGACTCCACAGCTCTAGCTACCTCTATGATGCTGCATTGGGTATCTGAAAATTGCAAAGGAGAAGTGCTTGGTGGCAGTGGTGACAGCAGGAACAAGACAGAGTGTCTCTTCTTGGTCCAGGCTAGGTGATGATCTGGGATCCCACTGGCTGCTTCCTTTTGAATTAAATAGAGCTGTTAATTCAGTCTGAACCTAGCATACTGAGTCCCAGAATGGGGTGGGGCTCTATTAGTTACCTTTCTCTCACTGCTATGCAAACACATGGCAAATAACAACTTAAGGAAGTTTTCCCTTCCCCTCTCTTCCTCTCTGGCTTATGGTTTAGGGAGTACAGTCACCTGTGATGAATAAAATATAGCACTGGGGTATGAGATGGTTGGTTGCATTGCACCTACACTCAGGAAGCAGGGAGAGGTGGATGCTGGTGCTCAGCTACCTATCTCTTCTGTACTCAGTTCCATGGGATGATGCTGTCTACAGTAAGGGTGGGTCTTTCCTCCCCAGTTAAACTTGTCTGAAAATGCTCTCACAGACACAACAGAGGTATGTCTCATAAGTGGGTCTAAATCAGTCAAGGTGACAATGAAGGTTAACAATCCTAGGACATTCTGCCTTTGTGGGGGCTCATATTTCAGGCTCCAGGGGTGGGAGGATTTTGGACTCAGGATGTGGGGTGGACAAGAGCTGTCGTTCTAGAAACTATTCTTCAGGGTACAATTGTTGACATGGGCAGTATTCTATTTTCATTTTGTTGTGATTAAAAACACCTTTACAAAAGCAATTTTAAATGGAGAGAGAGTTATTCAGCTTCCAATTTCAGTGTATCACCTGGAAGCAAGTGAGCAAGTCATGGCAGGATCTTGAAGCAGGTAGCCAGTTCACTATCTCTACTTTCACGTAGTCAAGGGTCCAAACTCAGGGTCTGCTTTTAGGCCGGGTCTTCCCATGATCATAATGTAATCAAGACACTCCCCTGCAGGTCAACTTGATCTAGGAAATCCACCATTGAGACTCTTTTCAGATGATTCTAAGACAGTGATACGTTGACAGTTCATACTAACCAGTGCAGGCAGTTTTGCCATTCCTGCAGGATCATGACACAGAGTTGAGCGTACTAAGAACTATCACAAAGCAACTTTAACTTGAGAGTGGGACCACTGTTGCATCAGCAGAGCTGACCAGGTAGCAAGTGGGCTTTCCTGGTATGTAGGTGCCAAGAGGACTCGGGGCCAAGTCTATCCCCCATCCAGGCCCTCATGAACCTGGGTACAGGGCAAAGCAGGGTGAACTGGACCACCTGGAAAGAGAGAAGGGGTTAGCCTTGTTGACCACAGAGCTCCTGGATAAGCATATCTTCCACAGGGCACACACATAGTGGGTGACTCTATAGGAGGACAGATGATCCCTGTATGACTACTGGCTCTTCGATAAGATGAGCAATGATTCCTTCCCTTCCTGTAGCCTGCAAAATTCTCATCCAATGATCCCAAACCACTGCCATACACACACTGCCATCTGCTGGGGGTAAGGAGGAGTGATCCTGAAGCTATACTGAGATTGGGCCCAAGGCAGAATTTATATCTCACTAGTGGCTTTGCCTGCCTGCCTCTTCTGGCCTCCCAAGAAAACTCTCACACCTCCTGCGGAGAACCAATTCCTTTATCTCTTGGGTTCTGCTCCTGACTCCCCACTTTAGGTAGTTATTCCTAAGGACAGACCATCACACAGGTACAGGCACAGAGGCAGGGGTTCACCATAGGATTGCTGAGAGCACTGTAGGGAGGCTTTGAGTATACGTGTGTTTTTAGAGTAGGGGTTCCCTGTGATGCATGGAGAATGGGAGAGAGAAGGTCACAGAGCCCAACCTGTTGGAGGTCTGGAGTGGAAGCTACGTGTATGTACTGCCTCTAGTCTACTCAAGGGTTGCAGTCCCAGAGGACTAGGCTGGATAAGTCCAGAGTAGCCTCGAAGCAAAGAAGAGTGGGGTGGGGGTTCTGTGTATCTGCTTGCAAACTTAGGGAACTAATTAGGGAAGTCAGAGCCACCTAGTGGAGAGATGACTTAGTCAGTAAAGTGGTTCCTACACAAGCATAAGAACCTGAGTTCAAACCCCCAACACCTATGTGAAAAAGACAGGTGAAGTGGCATGTAGTTCCATAACTGTAATTCCAACACTGGAGGGGCATGGGTCCAGGAGGACCCCTAGAGCTCACTGGCCAGCCAGCCCAGCTGAATCAGAGAGCTCTAGGTTCAGAGAGAACACTTGTCTCAAAATGATGATGATGATGATGAGGAGGAGGAGGAGGAGGAGGAGGAGGAGGAGGATGAGGAGGAGGAGGAGGAGGAGACTGATTGAGGAAGATACTGATATTGACCTCTGGCTTCCACATGTACAGGCATGCATGCTTGTGCACTTTCATGCACACATGCTCAAATATGAACATGTAAAGACAGATATATAGCTCATATCAACACACACACACACACACACACACACACACACACACACACACACACACACACACACACACACACACACAAAGAAATACCTAGTGGATAGTGGAGGAGGACAACAGTCTGAGACTTCCCATCAGAACTGCACATTTCAAGCATGAGAAAACTGAGGGTCAGAAATATGATGCATTTTGTACCAATCTCTTGATAAGAGAGACCATGGAAGCTCTATAACAGGACTTGAGAGCATTTAGTCTAATCTCTTCACTTGAACATGGGGAAACTGAGCTTCAAGGATGACAGCAGAGAGGAAGGCTGCCACACTGTCAGGCAATATCTATCTGTTCTGCGTTTCTTGGGCACTAGACTGCTCCAGCAGGTGAAGAGGCCATCACCCTGATATAGGGTCTGAAGAAGACAGTGGACTCTAGGGATGGGGACTGGTAGGTGGGAGGCTGTCCAGGCTTCTGAGAGGAACACTGAGGCAGCAGTCACTGTGTCCTGTCCTGAAGGCATGCTTCCACCACCTGCCTCAGTGCTTAGCACAGGGCCAAGACAGGAGGCTTATTTATTCCTGTGCGTTTATTTACTCATCTTTTATTCATCCACATCCTGTCACTGTATATTATTTACATTATAAATCATATGTATTCCCACACTCCCTCTTTAGGAAAAAGCCCAAGAATCCATATTGTTCTGAAGTTGTGAAAATGGTAGTGGTGATGGTGGTAGCTGTGTCTCCTTCTTCCCTCAGACCTCCCTGCAGGATGCAGAAACTCCTCGTGCCAAGCAGAAACTGAGACCATCTAGACACCCCATCCCTGAGCCTGGTATGTGCATCTGACCTTCAGTTCTTTAGAGGGGCACAAAAAAGAGCAGGAAATAGCTCAGATGGTAAAGTGCTCGCCATGCACACATAAGGTCCAGAGTTCAATCCCCAGAATCTGTTTTTTTTTTCTTTTTAGCCACCCTGCTATGGTGACACTTGCTTGTCCTCCCAGCACAGGAGAGGCAGATAAAGGTCTGCTTGGCAAGCTCCAGGCCAACTAAAGAATCTCTGTCAATTTAAAAAGGGGGGGGCAGTCAGTGCCTTAAGAATAACACCCAAGGTTGTCCTCTGGCCTACACATGCATACACATGTACCTGAACACCTGCACATACATGAACATACAAACATGCATACACACACTCAAAAAAGAGACGTGCGAGAAGGTGGGATCTTCAGGGAAACCTTAGGATGGTGTGTCACACTATTCTGCTTCTAAGCTAACCATGGAGGGTTAGACTATAGCAGCAGCTACCTCAGACTGTCTGGGCTGAATCCAAGCAAGTCTGGAGGAAGTCAAGTTAGTCAAGCAAGCCACCCCAGAGATGGACTGAAGATGCCGAGACCACAGTTCATGTGCAAAAGAGCTGTGGAACCAAGAGGTAACCCTGTGGGGTGGGCTGTTTGGACCAAAGCAAGTCAGGAATGAATGCAACAGTTTGTGGTGGGGTCCAGCTTATGGTCATAGCTTATATTTATAGGTTTGCAACTAAGTGGGCTTAGAAGGCCTGGAGTTCTGAAAAGATCCTGATTTCAAAAACCTGTGCTGAGCACATATGCCCAGCAGCTGTGAGAATGAACATCGGAAAACTAATACCTACCTGTTCCAGGAAGGCATAGTCACAAGCCATTATTTCATGTGTGTGTGTGTGTGTGTGTGTGTGTGTGTGTGTGTGTGTGTGTGTGTGTGTGTGTGTGTGTGCGCGCGTGTGTACACACAAACACTCAAAAGATGCACATCTGAATATAGTTATACAAGCTTGTGTGTGAACGCACATGCGTGAAGAATAGAGAACAACCTTGGCAACCTTAGGTTCCATGACTCAGGTTTTGGTTGTTTGTTTAGAGCCAGAGTCAATCATTGTACTGGAACTCACCAAGTAGGCTAGAGGAGCCAGCCAGCAAGCCCTACGGATCTGCCTGTCTGTATTTTCACAGTACTGGGATTACAAGGAAACAGTACCATACCCAGCCAGCCTGATCTATTAATGAGATCTAGGCCAGGCAAAAACAAAAACAAACAAACAGAGTGCAATCCTGCCTCAAAACAGAAAAGAAGAAGAGGAGGAGGAGGAAGAGGAAGAAGGAGAAAGGAAACAGAAAACTGGTCAGTTTTTATTTGTTTTCATTTTTACAACAGAGCATCGCTCTACTGATTTAACTAACATTCCTTCTCACAAACAAATGTAACAAACAAGGAGTGCCACCTCACAACAACCCTTTAGGAACATATTCTAAGAAGCCCAAATATATTCATGGAAATGGCAAAATGATCTTTATTCCCAAGCTGTTTTTAAAAGTGAGTTAACCTGACAGTACTAGACACCAGGAGTTGCTCTTATATTCAAATTTAATATATTCTGTATCTAGATATATGTTTTATTCTCAAAATATTTGAAAATATATTTGAGGTGAAAATTAAGAACAGACATTGAAGGAAGCCTGTACTTTCAGAGTTGCTATGAAACAACATTTAAAAACAGCCAGCTACATATAGCTGGATAAATAGTGTCTCAGTCCAACATGGGAACATGGGTGATCCATCACTCATTGCAAACCTGTTCCCACTTCATTTACCCAATTGTGGTTCTCAGTTGCTGTGTAATGTACACATAAACGTATTTCCAGACAGATGTTTTTTCAAAGCACTTCATCTATAGAGTCTAGCTATTGTCATCTTCACTCATGCATCTGACAAATATTTATTGGAGCTATATGCCAGGAAGTGTTCTAGCTGCTGGGGAAGCACAAGTAGCCAAAAGAGATGTCTTGTTCTCCTGCAGCTTACACTCTGGAGAGGAGGGTCAGGCAAACCATGAAAATGATATGCATTGGAAGGTGAGAAGGGCAATGAAGGAAGACAAAACAGAGCAGGAGGATGGGCATTGTGTGTGTGGGAGAGGAGGGTGCATGTGCACATGTCTGGACATGTGTGTGGAGGTCAGAGAACAACCTCAAGTGCCACTCCTTAGGTGCCTTCCACTTTCTGTTTGAGACAGGGTCTTTTGCTGGCCCCTGTAACTCTGCCGAATCGGCTAAGTGGGTTCCAGCAAGTTTCCAGGGATCCACTTGTCTCTGCCTCCCTCCTCTCCATCACTGGAATTACAGAGGCCAGGATTTTTACCTGGCTCTGGGGATCCAAACTCAGATCCTCATGTTTGCAAAGGAGTGCCTTGCCCTGGCTGTATTCTTGGTAAGTCAGTGAAGGCCTCGCTAAGGAGAGCACTCTTAGAACAAAGCCTTGGAGGAGGGGAAAGATCGAGCCATGTATGTATGTGGGGACAGAGCATTCCAGGAAGAGGGCACAATGTAGGCTTGGGATGAGTGCTCTCCAGGCATGTTTTGAGTGAGGTTGAGGGTGGAGCTGGAAGCATAGACTGAAAAGCTCAGAGAGGGGAGGGTGTCTGTGAATATTGTTCATCTCCATCAATGGGATCCAATCTGTCTCTTTACATTCAAGGATCATGATCTGCCAGTTTCTTGGGGGTCAAGCAACCAAAGTCTCAAGGGCATTGTTGACCTGGGTGGACACCACTCCTCTGCTTTCACTTAATGTGCCTCAGCCCTTCACTTGCAATTTTTGGTCACTTTGGCATTCAATATTAGGATAAGCCAGTCATTCAATGCCATTGTTATTGCCATTGCCTTCTGTATGGTTGATGTGACAAAATACCTGAAAAAGCAGCTTTAAAAAGAAATAGTTTATTTTAACTTATGAGTTAAAAATGGATACAGTCTATCATGGTATGGTGGGCATGGTGGCTGGTCACATTGCTTCCACAGTCAGGAAGCAGAAGAGGTATATGCTGGTACTCAGCTCACTTTCTCCTTTTTATTTAGTCCAGGACCCCAGTCCATGGAGTGGTGCCACCAACATTCTGGGTATCTTTTCCCCTTCTCAGCTAAACCTCTTTGGAAATACCCTCATATATACTAAGATCATAGGTGTGTTTCATAGGTGAGACTAATCCAGATAAGTTGGCAATGATTACCCATCACATCTTTTAATACAGGAGCAGGAGTTAGGGAACAAGTCTCCCCATTAGGACCATTGCCACTATTAAAGACTTTTCTATAAGCTCTAGGAAACATGCAGAAAGCAAGCATGGATGTCAGTTTGCTGAACCTGAGTCCACAGGCAATCTTCTTGCACAGGAACTCTTACCTGCTCAGCCCAACTCTTTTCAAGGCCTGGCCTCTCCACAAATCACATGTCTTCAAAGCTGTCCTCTCCTCGACACTCCCCAAGCTGTCAAATTCTTGTCTCTGAGCCATCACAGATGAGTCTCAGGCTGAAGGAAAACACTCATTTCTTTGGAAAAGCTCCTCTGTCTTCTTTGTCTCAACTCTTATTCCAATTCATCTTAGGATGAGTCTGAGTCTTGTATGTGCAGAACCAGAAAAGTCCCATTGCCTGGGTGAGCCTCCTGCAGTCTGAGAATGTAGAAGCCTCTGCAGGAAGCTTTTCTAAAAATGCCAACTTTGAACTCCTATAATGCTTGACACAATGAAAAACTATGGGGCTGGGGAAATAGCTCAACTGGTAAAGTGCTTTGCTGTGTAAGCATGAGGACCTGTGTTTGATCCCCCAGAATTATTTATGCCTTTAACCCAAGTGCTGGGGAGGTGAAGATAGGAGGCTCTCCAGGCTTGCTGGCTAGCCAATGTAGGCCAAAACAGTGAGAGTACAGAGAAAGATCGTGCCTCACGAAATGAGGTAGAGAGTGATAGAGGAAGAGACTGTCAGACCCCTGGCCTCCACACACACAATCATGTGCATAGACACAGACACTCTACACTACAGATGTATAGTCCCTTACACACACACACACACACACACACACACACACACACACACACACACACACACACACCCCTATAGTGGGTTGTGGAAAACAGTAACTGGGAGGCATATTACTTCACTGCACACTGGACTCTTTGGAGTAGAAGCTGTAGCCAAGCACAGACTACACATTCAATCAGGCAGGGCATCTCAAAGTACTATGCATGCTGGACCCTATGTTGCATTTATTTATTTTAAAGTCATAAGGAAAATCATTTTTAGGTCAAAGATTATGCTGCTACATAAATATTAATGTGTTTGTCTTTATATCAGGCATAAAGATATAAATGCAGGTATAAAGATTAATTTAAAGACAGTGGTGCATGCCCTTAATCCCAGCACTTGGGAGGCAGAGGCAGGCAGATCTCTATGAGTTTGAGGCAGCCTTGTCTACAGAGCAAGTTCCAGAACAGCCATAGCTACATAGTAAGACCCTGTTTCAAAAAAAGAAAAAAAGAAAAGGAAAAGAAAGAAACAAAAGAGAATTTAAAATGTATTTTAATGGGGTGAATACAAAGATACCTGAGAGGCCATCCCCAGTAAGACCCTGGAGCCAGGCAGAATCTTTCAGGAATTGAACCTGACTGGGTCACTTATATGGGGTGGTTTGTCTCTCAGATCTTTCTGACCTAATCGAATTAAAACCCTTAAGTAAACTATAATGACACTTAATTGCCTATTATTAGCAACAAGAAGATGGTATAGCCACAGTTATTTTATAAATATCTCTAACTGGGAGGGTAGCTAGGTATCGACTCATGTTATGAAAAAGATGAAAAGAAGAGGTAGAATTAAGCTGACTTTTGGTGGTTCTTTTCCAGGCTTTATGTAGGTCCTGGATCCACAGACCCTTCTGGAAACAGGTCAAACATTAAGTAAAGATGTTATTCCATCTAAGAGTACCAGTAGCATTTAATGGAGACAGGCTCTATTCAAATTGCTTTGTGTGAAAACTCACTTATTCTTTGCACAAAACTTTGAGTTGCTAGAGATGAAGATGAAACTGAAGCAAGTTTAACAATGACCCCCAAATGAGAGGAATGTATTGACTTAGTGGAGGAGGTATGGGGCAGCCCAGGGAAAAAAGGTAGGCAGTCCTGAGAAGAGTGTTGGAAGCCTAGGTGGAGTTCAGTACCTGGGTGCTCAGGCTCCCTGGCCTGCTTTCCTTCAAGCAGGACTACTCCACCTAGTGGAGAAAAAAAAGTTGTTTGGAAAGCTTATTCTCTCTGTGGGTTCCATAAAGCCCTCTCCGAGGCAAGAATTCAAGTGAACTGCTTTATTTAGAGGGTGATCTCAAAACAGCTAATGAGGGAGTAGGAAAGTGAGGCAAGGTGGTTGTGGATGGGTGTCAGGAAGGTGGCTATAGCAGGAGCAGGTACTTCTCAATCTTACCAGGATGCCTCAAAAAGAATGTGTGGAACAGTCTTCAGACTTTTTCTCCTGCAGAGTAAGAAAGCTAGCTCTCTTCATTGAGAGTTGGGCTCAAGGTGATGACCTAGCTTGCTTCCCAGGCCAGAGAATGGCCTTATGCTGAAAGAACCAAGAATCTCCTAAGCCCATAACCAGAAACTGTGTGTAGATGATTTCAAGGATAGACCACACCTACTATGACTAAAACTCCTTCCAACACTGTAGTTCCCAAAACAGTTTGGCACTGTTCTCCAGCTCCTGTCCCAGAAAGCCCAGAGAGTCCAGAGAGCGAAGCCATTTGCAATGAGAGGGCTAAGGTCATATGACCAACTGTGGACCAATCACAGGTCCAGGAGAGCTGGCGGCTGTTTTTTAGGAAGGAGGGTAGTTCATCTGTTGGAATAGAAAAACCAGTTCCCCTTATTCCTTTCCCTTACGCTTTTATGTACCTAAAGCCACAGTCACCCCTTAAGTACTGAGTTATGAGAAGGGCTGGCTTTGCTCTGCCCAGCAGCCAGGGCGCCAGCAGACACGAACTTGCCTACTTCTCCAGCTTTGAGCAACTTGATCCCCTTGCAGAAAGAAAACAGTCATTATCAAAAAGCCAGTTGTCGTTATGCCTCTTTAGAAAAATTTCCATTAAAGATAAAGCAAATTTTAATTAGATTAAGTATCCAATTACTGTAATTACATTTTTTAAAAATTCACATCAGGAAGATGACCCTTTTTAAAAGGGTTACAGGAATAATTAGTGTATTCATATTAACCAAAATGTATTGGGTAATATTTATACCCAGAAGACAAAGTACATTCTACACATTTCACCTTTGGGGAAAGCTTGCAAATGTTTTGGCAGTGGCATGAATATTTATAGGCAAGAGTGTGCTTTAGTGAGATTATGTGAGGAAGCATTTAAATGCTCACCCATTTTTACCCAGGGGTAAAGTATACAGAAAATGTAGTTCGGAGATTATGGATATGCAAAGTGTGACTTAAGCAGGGAATTTCTATTAGTTTGCTTAATTAATTGGCACCAAAGATTATTTCTCCTTTTTCAGGGCAAAAAGAAGGTATCTGGCTGTGACTTCTCTTTGGAAGTAGAGAGGTTATTGTCCTTTTGTCCACTGGCCACCAGGAAGCATCTGTCTTCATATTCCTTACCTTTGCCTAGCCTGCCCTGTTGGGAAAGGAATCTGGGCATTCTAGCGGCTTTCTCCCCAAAGCTTTTCTTCTCATTCCAGCTTTCTTTCTCCAGGCGTGCCTTTCAGCTGCAGCTACACCTGCTCTTTCTGTTACACATGCACAGGTTCCCTCAAGCTTAGTGGGAGAGAAACCACAGTTTCCATAACACAGATGAGAAAATCACTGGTTCTCTAGAGCTTGGATGGGCTCTGAGTGTTCCACTACAGAACTGGTCTCCTGGAAGCTCTGCTGACTGATCCTAGTGGCCTTTACTCTGCCCATTAGGATCAAGAAACTTTTGCTAGATCCTGGTGTGAGGCAGATGGGACCGGAACCTGTGGACAGGGAGCCTATTTAAGGATATCTGTTTTCTTATTTTCTTGGCTCTTCCCTGGTTTTCTTCTTGCTGATTTCTCTTGAATCTTATTTTCACATCTCGATTGAAGTCCCTCGTCCTCCAGACTTCCCAGGAGAGATCTCTGTCCTTGTCCTTCTCTCTTCAGTCCTGTGAGCACATGCCTTCCAGGGAGGCCTCACATTTAGGCAACAAAGAAACAGCTGTCACGTTAATCCAATCACTTGACAGTTACTTATGAGTAAATACTCTGCAATTATATTTTCCCCTGCCTTTCTCCCTGTAAAAACTCTGCAAACAATTTTATGTTAAAGATGTTTAACTTCAGGATTGATTTCATGGACCTAGCTCAGCTGCTAATCACCAAGGTCACCCCTTTTTGAGGCCCTCATGACCAGGAAATGACCATCCCGCACTGAGAACTTCAGTTGTTCCTTTGGTCTAATACTGAGGGTATTTTAGTTTCCCCTCCTCTCTCTTGCCCACCTTTACTCTTCTAGAATGGGTCTCTTGGAGGCTTCCAGTCTTAAGGGATGCTGTCGGGATGCTAAAGTCAGCCTAGAATGTACCGGTAGGAAGATGCTGTTTGTTTCTAGGGAGATTACAAGTAATCCATTGTGATCTGTGGTCTCTGGCTATCCTTATGACCCCTTTGCCATGCTGGAATGATTTCCTACACTCAAAAGTCCTTTCCAGAACCGTTTCCTCAGTTAATGGCTGAATATATCCTTTTGCCAGGAGGACTGCAACCTTGTGAAACACACTCCCATGATCTGCTGTCACTACACCATTCCTTTAATGTGTGCCTGAACTCATTCCTGGCCCCTTGCTCTACACTGACTCCACAGCTGAGTCCTTGGTGTGTGGCCCTCATGTCTGCTTCAGCTCTGGCCTTTGCTCTAATATTGGTCCCTCTTGCTTCTAGATTTTCCACCATCCTTTTTCTGACATTTCCTGCTAAACACAAATATGTTTGTTTCTTCCCTTAAAAAAGAACAGCCCTAACCAGATTTGGTGGCACATACCTGTAATCCAGCACTTAGATGGAAACAAGAGGATTAGAAGTTCAAGGACAGCCTCAGCTACGTGGCAAGTTCTAGGCTATCTTGGGCTATATAAGACTCTGTCTTTGAAAAACAAACAAGGAATATAGGCCTTCGTCAACCTTCAGACATCCCAAATCATCACTGTACACCACTTCTTTCCATGCAAATCATAAACAGAATGGACTTGACTCACCAACTCTACCTCCCTGACATTTATTTAGTATATAGCTCATACCCATCAGATTTGTGGTCCTCATTCTCCAATACTATATTGAAAAACCTAAGCCCTTGCTTTGAGATAAGACCTTCATTTTTCTAGAGGATTTTAATTATAGTATATTTCTGGATCCAAGATGCCCCCTAAGCAGGCTCCTGTCACTTCCAGGACCACACTTCATCTGGCTGCAATGCTGAATGTGGACCCAGTTAGGTAGTCTGGACTTTAACTTGGTGCTCACTTTTCACTAGGCGGCTCCCCTGGTCTAATGTGATCACAGTCTCTGTCCATTCACTGTGGCTACTGGCTGAAAGCTAAGCCACCAGTTCATTCGTCTTCACACGGTCCTCCATCCAGGTACTACTATAACATATTTCATCTCTTAACCTCCCCTGGAACGAATCTTTCTCTGTGGCACTAGCTCCCAAATAATGAATGGAGGCTTCTTATTAATTATGAAAACTTGGTCTATAGCTTAGACTTGTTCCTAAGTAGCTTTTATGTAAATCAACCCATTTATTTTAATCTATGTTCTCATCTCTCTGTCCTGCTTATTAGGCTTCCTCTGAGTCTGGTTGTCAACTCCACCTTGTTCTTTCCAGAGTTCTCTCTCTCTCTCTGCTCTCAAGTCCTGCTTATATCTCCTGCATAGCTATTGGCTGTTCAGCTTTTTATTACACCAGTCACAGCAATACATTTTCACATAGTGCACAAATGTCCCGTACTTCACCCTGGTGCCTCCTCTCCTTTCTGTACTTCTCTTAACTTTTCTTATTCTAATGGATACTTGGCTATTTCCTCTGTGCTGTTTCCTTTGCACTTCTTTCCTAAACAAGATCTATTTTTTTCCCATGGCTCAAAGCCTAGAAATATAATATGTATACAACTCAACCCTCCTTGATGCTTTCAAATAGATGCTTCTTTATAAACAAACAAGCAAGCAAACCATTGCCACTAACAATAACAATAACAAAAATATAGCTCCAGGGGCCAAGGAGACAACCAAGACAGCAAAGGGCTTTGTCTTACAAGTGTGAAAAACTAGGTTCAATTTCCAGGACCAGTTAAAAACAAAAACAAACAAGTGTGGTGTCATATTCTTTTCAGTCCAGTGCTGGTAAGTGGACATAGGTGCATCCCCAGGGCTTGCTGGCCAGCTAGCCTACCTAGGCTAATTTACTTGGTGACCTCCAAGGCCAGTGAGAGACCATGCTTCAAAATATAAAGTGGATGTGTTCCTGTGACACTTGAAATGCCCTGGGGTTCTCTTCTTGATGTCCACATGCATTTGATTATACACACACACATACATGCACACCTGTATCCACATATACATGCACACACACACACACACACACACACACACACACACACACACACACACAAACACTTTTCACACCTCCTTAAAAGAACTTATCAAGTTCTTTGTTCATCATAGTTGTTTGTTATATCTCTATAATATTACCTTTCAATCTTATAACTCTCACTCAAGATTTTAACGTCTGGGTCATTATCTTCATCTGCCCATTTCTGTCACACATGGGAACTTCAACATAGCACTGTTAACTAAATTTTCATTGTTACCTCTTGAGTTTCCATTGGTGCACCTCTGGGCTTGGGCAACCTGTCCTGAGTTGATTGGTCAGCTGCAGCTGCAGAAAGAAGGTTGCTATGCCTAGAGGCCCTCCCAGGGCAGTTGCTATGCTCTACATTCCACTATTATCAGTAAAGCACATCCAGAGCCTGTCAGCTAACTTCTGATTTGTTCCTTGCCACATGGAGGGTATCTGGCTTTCTAGTGGTTAGGGCAATGTCTGTGGGATGGGGGTCAGCACATGTTGCTGAGTCAGAGGCCTATGTCTTGCTGGGTCTTTTCTGCAGCCTGTCATGGCTGCCAAAGCAGGGGGGCTGAGTGAGGGTCTGGGCCTTTCAGGTATTTCATGGAATATCAATATCAAAATTTGAACCCATGATCTTCTTGCCAACTTTATTATGTTCCTGTTATGAAATTTTTTGTTATATAGAATCAATGCTGATCCAGTCATACAAACAAGAGTTTGGGAGATTATTTCAGATTCCCCTGTATCTCTTGGTGGTCACATTCCATCAGTAATAGCTTCCTAACCTACACCTGTTGTCCATGAGCTCAGAGCTTCTTTGGCCCAGCCTTTGCAGAAAGTAAAACCAGTAGTACTAGTGAAAGTATCCCTGGGTTTAAATCACAGATTCCAAATTATTTCAGGTCGTTGTTGGCAAGTTTCTTAAGTTTTTTGTGCCTTGTTTTTCTCATCTCTCAAATGGTCATATACTATTGCTTACTTCATATAGTTACTAGGACAATCAATTGAGTTATGCTTGCTGAGTAGTTTTTGTCAACTTGACACCAAATAGAGTCACCTGGGAGGAAGGAACCTCAATTAATAAATTACCTCCATCAGATTTTCCTGTGGGAAGTATTTTCTTGATTGCTGGTGTGATATAAGAGTGCCCAGCCCACTGTGGGTGGCTCCATCTCTGGGCAGTTATTTCAAAACAGAAGCTGAGTAAGCCGGATGAACAAACCAGCATTCTGCTTCGGTTCCTGCCTCTGCTTCCCTTGATGATGGACTAGAAACTGTAAGTGAAATAAACTGTTTCCTAGTACAGGTTGATTTTAGTCATGGGTTTTTCACAGCAACAGAAAAGTAACTAAGGCAATACTCGCGGCTCTGAGAACACAGTAAATACTTCACAGCTTTCAGTGGTATGGATGACATAAATAAGGGTGCCAGCAGGGACAAACATCTGTAGGAAAGAAATTTGAAGGATATATTTACTTCTTTTTTTTTTGAGACAGAGTTCTCTATTATATAACATTGGCTATCCTAGAACTCACTCTGTAGATCGGGCTGGCCATCACTCACAGAGATCCACCTGCCTCTGCCTCCCAGGTACTGGGATTGAAAGTGTGCATCACCATGCGTAGTTTGGATATCTGCTTCTTAACTAGACCCTCAACCAGTTCTTCTTGATTCAGCTGCATGCCACACCCCGACCTTCAAAGATAACCAGTGCTTCTAATTACTAGGATTTATAGGTTCTTGGGAGCAGTCACTAAAATGTGACTGACTAGTGCTACACAATCTGAAATAATATTTTGGATATATATGTTTGAATAAAACTTACTTAAATTAATTTCACATATTTATTTTAACCCATTTAATATGGATATTAGAAATTATGACTTGGGTTTCTATTGGATGGTGTTGCTGTGCACCTTACACAGTTTTGACCCTTCTCATCTGCTATCCTTTTTTCTAGCATTCTCTTTAGTCTTGTAGGTTTATAACCCTTTTTCATTTTGGGAGGTGTCTAGGGGAAAGCAAAGATCAATTCATTTGTTATGCCCTTCATGTTTAGCTGGAAGTTCTCCCTATACCTTTTCAGGACCTAGTTCTGAGATCTACAGTCTCACCACTTTATGACTGGTCACCAGCTGCACATCCAGTTAAAATAAATTACTGGTAGTTCTCTGAACACAGCAGGAAGCTCCGGGCTTCCCCACCTTAGCTTTCTTTGCTTTTCCTGGAATGCACCCTAACCCCTCTCACCTGTCTGCCTACTAAATAAAGAACTCAAATTTCACCCCAGCAGAGCCTTTCCTGACTCCTCTTTGCAGCTGGGCTGCAGTCCAGATATTGTTTAGATACCTACCTGTTTCCCAGTGGAACCCATTTGATTTGTTACACCCTGCGATGCTAACTTCAGAGTTTCATGTGTACTTTAAAACTAAAAGAGTACATTTGTTAAAGGAGCAGGGGCAGGTGACATAGCCAAGGTTTTGTAACATAAAGAGGCTGGCTGAAAAGTTTCATTACAATGGTTGATCTAAGCTGTTTCTTCTGATGAGTTTTTGACAGGTGAAGATGACAGCAGGAATTTTCCAGGTATAGGAAACAGAATAAACAAATTCCCCTCGAATCAAGAAATTTAGTAGTAAATGAGTCATCCAGTTTCCAAAGAACACTGGTAAGACTAGGTCATGCAGGCCCTTAAGGTCAGATAAAGAAGTTTGATGTCATTTTTGAAGGTCATGGTAGGTTCTGGAAGGCTTTGAGGTACGGCTAGAGCTCAGCAGTCCTGCGTTTTGGTTTTATCGCCTTTGATTGCAGATGGAGTTGTGGAAGAGATGCTGGGAAAGTGAATTACTCCTGCAAATGAGGCAAGGAGTTAGAGGTGAGTGATGAACAGATATAAAGAGGAATGCAAAACAACCAGGTTCAGGTATGGGGATGCTCGTGCCTGGGTAACAGCTGCAGGGCGGGCTGAAGGCAGAAGCTTGCGGTTGACAAACACCGCACCACCCTAGGGCACTCGGCGTGGAGGAGGGCACAAGAGTCTTGGCCCTCGCGCGCCGCCGTCTGCGCAGCCCGCGGGTCGGTAGTGAGCCGGCTTGCGCGCTGCGGTTCCGGTTCCGGTTTCAACTCCTGGGCCCCGCAGTACGCAGCCATGGCGTACTCCACGGTGCAGAAAGTGGCGCTAGCCTCGGGGCTTGTCCTAGCCGTATCGCTGCTGCTGC
Source organism: Cricetulus griseus (assembly GCF_003668045.3). Taxonomy (NCBI): domain Eukaryota; kingdom Metazoa; phylum Chordata; class Mammalia; order Rodentia; family Cricetidae; genus Cricetulus; species Cricetulus griseus. The sequence goes on from NC_048596.1 coordinate 91,677,553, forward strand.
CCAAGGCCTTTTTGTCCCGCGGGAAGCGGCCGGAACCGCCGCCGGGCCCCGAAGGTGAGCGCCGGCGATGCTCAAGGGCGGTCTTGCCCTCCCAGGCCCACACCATTCCCCTCAATAGCGTGCATGTCATCTTGTCACCTGTGCCTGAACTTAGTAGGTTGATTCTGTAGGAACCTTAGGGTAGCGGCGTTTCAAAGTGGTTTTGGATGCTCACTGGTTCAGCCTTTTGTTGCCTTGATCTAGCACACCTGTAATGAATGCTACTATTCCAGAGTCAGGAGGATCACTGTAAGTTCAAGGCCAGCCTGACCTGCTTAATGAATTCCAGGCCAGCCAGGGTTACATAGTACGACCCCGTCTCAAAACAACAAAGTCATCAAATTTTTGCTCAGTAATTTAAACCATTTTTTTATTGTTGTTCCTGAGGTAGAGATAAGCAAGTTTATACTCATACTTGTTAATTCTTGTTTTGCTTCTCTCTCTCTCTCTCTCTCTCTCTCTCTCTCTCTCTCTCTGTCATGAATGTGATGTTTCAAAATCAGCCCCCTTGACTACTACATTCTGGCAGTTTTACAGAATCTGTAAATGCATGGTCCTGAATGCTGGGAGAAGGGACTGGAATAGCCCTTGCTATTGTTCTCAAAGTTCTGCTGGCAACTTTATTTTGTGAATAATCTCTGTAACATCCCTGAGCCATGTATGTGAACAGTCTGTGAACATTTCCTCTGATTTCAGCCTGTTGGTTGCTGGACAGCTCCCTTTGAACTGTAATCCTCTTTGAATATGTGCATATTGGCTGTCCTTCCATCCTTCGGAGCATTACAGATTAAAAATACTATAAATGCAAAGCACCATGCTCTAGGGGCTGAAGGCAGGTTGAGCACATTATTCTGCCTGCAGAATGTTTTTGATGAGCTGTGCTTGTAAAGCTGCCATTTCCCCACCCCTTTCTGTCATTACAAAGTTTTGCTCATTTTTTTCTATCCCTTTTTTTTTTTTTGTCTTGAAGAGTGATTATCATCAAGATCATCTTCAAAATCTGTGATGATCCTGAACAGTGAAGAGTTGTAAAACCCTCTTTCCCCTGGCTGAAGTAGCTTTAAGAAGTACTATTGAATATGAATGGAAGACACTTCTGCTTCTCACTGTTGTAGAGGGTATAGAGTTCATTGTAGATGTAACTTCCTTCTCTTGAGATCCCAGGTACTGATGGGCAGTGTTCCCATCTTGATGTTTTTTTGCCGTTCCTGTTTTCTTCATTCCTGGAATGCTCTTCTCTTTCTCATTATTTAAGTTTCTGCTCAGATGTGCCCTCTTTAGACTTTGCCTGATGGACCCAGTTAAAGTAAAGCTTCCCTCAGGACCACTTTAAAGGTAGTCTTGACTAATAGTTATGGTACATCCTAACATATGTCATGCACACAGTGTGCAGACACTCACTGAATTCCAAGGAACAGTAGTTAAATCCCTGCCTCAGGGAACTCCTGGTTTAGTATGTCTAGTAGAGGAAAATAGATGAGCACCAAAGTATCAGTTGCTGGTATTCATCTGGTCTACACTGGGAACAGTGGAGATGTGTATCTACAACAGTTTGTTATTAGAATTTAACAAAGGTTTTATAAAGGTTTTTCTTTCTTCCCTGCTCAAGATCTAATACATATATCATGCAATTTTTCTATTTAAGCACCTGAGTCAATTTTTTTGATTATTCACAGTTGTGTAGCCATCACCCCAATAAGTTTTAGAACACTTCATCACACACACCCCCTAGGTAATCTGTCAGTTTTAGCTGTCATCACCTTCCTCATTTCCCCATCTGTAGTCAAGGGCAACCAGTCATCTTTTTCTGCCTCTGTAGAATTACCTATGCTCTTCCTAACTGCTCCCCCCTCCCAGATAGGATTTCTCTGTGTAGTCTTGGCTGTCCTGGAACTTGTGCTATAGACCAGGCTGGCCTCAAACTCACAGAGTTCTGCCTGCCTATGCCTCTTGAGTGCTGGGTTTAAAGGTATGCACCACCACTGCTTGTCCTGACTGGCCTTTTAAAACCAGCACGAAGTCTCAAGGTTCATTCATCTTCTAGCGTGTACTTCCTTCCTTTTAATGACTAAATACTAGTCCATTGTGTTGATAGGTCACATTTTTATTGATCTCTTTATTAGTTGAGGAAATTTGGGGTTTTGTTTTTGTTTTTTGTTTTTTGTTTTTTGTTTTTTCCTTTCAGCTCTTAGGGATAATGCTACCATTTGTTTAAAGATTTCTGTGTGCACTTATATTTGCAATTGGAACTAAAAATTTAATTTCCTAGTCGTATAGTTACATTTTACTTTGTGAGATACTGCCAAACAGTTAACAAAGCAACATTACCACTTTACTGGCCTACTAGCAGTATGTGACAGTTATGACTCCTCTGAATCTTGCAAACTGTAGGGACAAAGTTGAAATGACTACAGCCGTCTTGGGTCGTAATCACAATGAGTGCCCTTGAATAATCCTAGTGAACTTCCTGACATAGTTTGTAGACAAAACCTTTAAGTGGTGTATGGGACTGTATGAGAAGAGCCTAATGTTGAGAATATGTCTGCCATCTTTGGCATTAGATTGAGACAAACATGGTGTGTTCTTGGTTTTGGAGAAACCATTATGTCCTGATGGTAACAAAATTGTTCTTCTTCTGACCCAGGTAATGGAAAATCACCAGTCTTTTTGCTGTCTTGACCACCATACTTCTGTCAGAAAGTCCCAAATTCATGACACAACAGTCCTGGGTCCATCTACCTTTTTTGGTCTCATGGCCCCTTGCAGCTGTTGTAGCAGTGATCATGCTCTTCTGATTATAGCTGTCCTAATGAATCAGTCAGAAGTGGCATCTCCTTGTGGTCATATTGGTACCTCTCTGGGAATTGATGGCATTGAGGAACTTTTTTTTTTTTTTTTTTTTTTTGGTGTGTGTGTTTATTTGCTTTTTGAATGTCGTCTGTAGAGAAATAACTATTCAAGTCTTATCTTTTAAGAATTGGGGAGCTCGTCATTTTGTTGTTGAGTTGTATGTGTTAGTATGTCCATTATCTAGTCCACTTACTAGTCCATTATCTTTTCTCATTCAGTGTGTTGTGTTCACTTTATTCAAAAAAGGAAAGTTTTAAATTTTGATGAATTTCAATTTTCTTTTGTTGCTTAAGACAAATAAATCATTGTCTTATCTGACAATGTATTCCTATGTTTGCAAGTTCTATTGTTTATGCTCCTGCATTTACATCTTTTTTTTTTTTGTTTTGAATATATAAGCTTTACTTCACACTTATGTCAAAGTAACACACACAAGCGTAAGCAAACAACCTAAGAACCACAGACAATAGGCTCATAGAAGGGGACTTGTGTTCCTCTGAATTCAGGCTGTGGAGTCTCCTGAGGCCCCAAGTGGTATCGGATTTCACAATGGGCAGCTCTCAGCTTAATGGAATAATTGTTTCAAGTTAGTGGAGGAGAGCTCCAGGACATAGAGTTGTGGTACACTCTAAAATTCCCAGTTCTGAGCTGGTTGCTTAAATAGCTTATTAAATCTTGCTAATCACACTTTGCCACACACCATACATTTTCACTTTTATCTCTGGGTAGTGGGCCTATGCTCCTCAGGGACCAAAAATTCAAATTAATAAAAAGTTTAAAAACTTAGGCCCTGAAAGGGAACGTCTAGTGATAAAGGAAAATATAACTCCTTAAATCAGGAGTGCATGACTGGCACCTGATCCCCTGCTCTCAAAGAAGGAGATGTAACTGTCCACCACTCCTGTTAACTTTCCTTTGCTAATTGCTGGTAATAAATGGCAGAGGGGTGGGGGTGGATAACTGACAGACTCTGTAACCCTGCAAGCCCATGCCCTGTCTTAGCTCAGTCAAATGTATCTCCCTTAAAATGTATAGTTTCTGGCTGGAGAGATGGCTTAGAGGTTAAGAGCACTGGCTGCTCTTCCAGAGGTCCTGAGTTCAATTCCCAGCAACCACATGGTGGCTCACAACCATCCGCTATGAGATCTGGTGCCCTCTTCTGGTGTGTAGATATACATGGAAGCAGAATGTTGTATACATAATAAATAAATAAAATTAAAAAAAATGTATAGTTTCTAACTCTGTACTTTGTATGACCTTAAGCAACCATGGAAACTCTGTAATTTGTGGCCTTCAACCTTATGGTCTGTCCCTTTAAAAGCTTCTCTTTTTGGCTGGGTGGCATCTCATTTGCCTGCCATGCAGTGAGATCCTAGCTGGCCAGCTTGAAATAAAAAGAAACCTTTTGCTTTTGTATCAGAGTGTCGACTCCTTGGGTTAGTCTCTGGACTCTGCAAACCTGGCACAACACTCCCTTTCTTTTAATCTTTCTTCAGCCAGGCCTTTGCCTGCCTGGTTGTAAACTTCTGTCTTTTTTTTAAATTTATTTATTAGTTCTAGTTAGGGAACAAGCTTGTTTCACATGTAAGTCCCTTCTCCATCTCCCTCCCCCCACCCCCATCCCACCACCCAACCCCCACCCCATCCACCCACCACTCCCCAGGCAGGGTAGGGCCCTCAATGGGGGCTCTGCAAAGTCCACCAAATCTTCCTGTGCTGGTCCTGGGCCCTTCCCCATGTGTCCAGGGCCAGAGTGTAACCCTTCACGTGGGATGGGCTCTCAAAGTCCCTTCTTGCACCAGGGAAAAATACTAATCCACCACCAGAGGCTCCCTGGAGTGCAGAGACCTCCTTATTGACATCCATGTTCAGGGGTCTGGATCAGTCTTGTACTGGCCTCCCCGACAGCATCTGGGGTCGAAGTGCTCTCCCTTGTTCAGGCCAACTGTTCCTGTGGATTTCTCCAACCTGATACAGACCCCTTTGTTCTTCATTCCTCCCTCTCTTCAACTAAATTCCAGATTTCAGCTCAGTGTATATCTGTGGATGTCTGTCTCTGCTTCCATCAGCCACTGGGTGAGGGCTCTAGGATGGCATAAAGAGAAGTCATCAATCTCATTTTAGGGGAAGGGCTTTTAGGTTATCCTCTTCACCATTGCCTGGATTGTCAGATCGTGTCATTCTTGTAGGTCTCTGGAGATCTCCCTGGTTCCAGATCTCTTCTCGGACCTATTATAGTAGCTCCCTCTGATATGGTATCTCTCATCTTGCTCTCTTTCCTCTATTTTCCCCCAAACTCAATATTTCTGCCCCTCCATTTCCTCTCCTCTACTCCTCTTCTCTTGCTCTTATTGTAGCATCTCCTTCCCCCTTACCCTCATGCTCCCAATTAGTTCAGGAGTTCATGCCACTTCCATTCCTGGGGACCATTTATCCCTTAGAGTCCTTCATGTTTCCTAGTTTCTTTGGTGAAGAGGATTATAGGCTGGTAATCCTTTGCTCTATGTCTAAAATTCATATATGAGTGAGTACATACCATGTTTGTCTTTTTGTGACTGGGTTACCTCACTCAGGATGGTTTCTTCTAGTTCCATCCATTTGCCTTCGAATTTCAAGATTCCATTGCTTTTTCTCTAGCTGAGTTAGGCATCTAGGTTGCTTCCAGGTTCTGGCTATTACAAACAATGCTGCTATGAACATGGTTGAACATATGTCCTTGTTGTATGTACATGCCCTATTTGGGTATATACCCAAGAGAGGAATGGCTGGATCTTGAGGTAGACTGATTCCCATTTTTCTGAGCAACCGCCATACTGATTTCCAGAGTGGTCTTACAAGTTCGCACTCCCACCAGCAATGGAGGAGTGTTCCTTTTTCTCCACATCCTCTCCAGCATAGATTGTCATTGGTATTTTTGATTTTAGCCATTCTGACAGGTGTGAGGTGGTATCTCAGAGTTGTTTTGAGTTGCATTTCTCTGATGGCCAATGATTTTGAGCACTTTCTTAAGTGTCTTTCAGCCATTTCAGATTCCTCTGTTGAGAATTCTCTATTTAGTTCTGCACCCCACTTTTTAATTTCATTGTTTGGTGTTTTGGTGGCTGGCTTCTTGAGCTCCTTATATATTTTGGAAATCAGTCCTCTCTCAGATGTGGGATCTTTTCCCATTCTGTGGATGGTCGTTTCATCCTACTGACTGTTTCCTTTGCCTTGCAGAAGCTTCTCAGTTTCAGGAGGTCCCATTTATTAATTGCAGACCTCAATGTCTGTGCTACTGACATAATGTTCAGGAAGCGGTCTCCTGTGCCAATTTGTTCAAGGGTAATTGCCACTTTCTCTTCTAGAAGATTCAGTGTGGCTGGATTTATGGTGAGATCTTTGATCTATTTGCACTTAAGTTTTGTGCATGGTGACAGGTATGGATCTATCTGCAATTTTCTGCATGTCTGAATACAATTGTGCCAGCACCATTTGTTGAAGATGCTATCTTTTTTCCATTGTATAGATTTAGCACCTTTGTCAAAAATAAGGTATTTGTAAGTGCGTGGGTCAATATCAGGGTTTTCAATTCGATTCCATTGGTCTATCTGTCTATTTTTGTGCCAATACCAAGCTGTTTTCAGAACTATGGCTCTATAGTAGAGCTTGAAGTCGGGGATGGTGATGCCTCCAGAAGATCCTTTATTGTAAAGAGTTGTTTTGGCTATCCTGGGTTTTTTATTTTTCCATATAAAGTTGAGTATTGTTCTTTCAATGTCTGTGAAAAACTGTTGGGATTTTGATGGGGATTGCATTGAATCTGTAGATTGCTTTTGGCAGGATTGCCATTTTTACTATGTTAATTCTACCTATCCAAGAGCATGGGAGATCTTTCCATTTTCTGGTATCTTCTTTAATTTCTTTCTTTAAAGTCTCAAAGTTCTTATTGTACAGGTCTTTCACTTTTTTGGTTAGTGTTACCCCAAGATATTTTATGTTGCTTGTGGATATTGTGAAAGGTGATGTTTCCCTGATTTCTTTCTCATTGGATTTATCATCTGTATATAGTAGGGCTACTGATTTTTTTGAGTTAATTTTGTATCCTGCTACCTTGCTGAAGGTGTTTATCAGCTGCAGGAGTTCCCTGGTAGAGTTTTTCGGGTCACTAATGTAGACTATCATGTCGTCTGCAAATAGTGAAAGTTTGACTTCATCCTTTCCAATTTGTATCCCTTTGATCCCCTTTTCTTGTCTTATAGCTATAGCTAGAACTTCAAGAACAATATTGAAGAGATATGGAGAGTGGACAGCCTTGTCTTGTTCCTGATTTTAGAGGAAATGCTTTGAGTTTCTCTCCATTTAGTTTGATGTTGGCTATTGGTTTGGTGTATATTGCTTTTATCATGTTTAGATATGTTCCTGTTATTCCTGTTCTCTCCAAGATCTTTATCATGAAGGGAGATGGATTTTGTCAAAGGCTTTTTCAGCAGCATCTAGTGAGATGATCATGTGGTTTTTCTTTTTCAGTTTGTTTATATGGTGGATTACATTGATGGATTTTCATATGTTGAACCATCCTTGCATCCCTGGGATGAAGCCTACTTGATCATGGTGGATGATTTTCCTGATATGTTCTTGGATTCGGTTGGCCAATATTTGATTGAGTAGTTTAGCATCGATGTTCATGAGGGATATCGGTCTGTAGTTCTCTTTTTTAGTCATATCTTTGTGTGACTTGGGTATCAAAGTGATTGTAGCCTCGTAGAAAGAGTTTGGCAATATCCCATCTGCTTCTATTGTGCGGAACAGTTTGAGGAGTACTGGAATTAGCTCTTGTTTGAATTTCTGGTAGAATTCTGCAGTGAAGCCATCTGGCCCTGGGCTTTTTTTGGTTGGGAGGCTTTTGATGACTGCTTCCATTTCATTAGTGGTTATAGGTTGATTTAAACTGTTTATCTGATCTTGATTTAATTTTGGTAAGTGATATTTATCCAGAAAGCTGTCCATTTCCTTTAGATTTTCCAATTTTGTGGAATACAGGTTTTCAAAGTATGACCTAAAGTTTCTCTGGATTTCCTCAGTGTCCATTGTTATATCCCCCTTTTCATTTCTGATTTTGTTAATTAGCATGTTCTCTCTCTGCCTTTTGGTTAGTTTGGCTAGAGGTTTGTCTATCTTGTTGATCTTCTCAAAGAACCAACTCTTTTTTTCATTGATTCTTTGTACTGTTTTCCTAGTTTCTACTTTGTTGATTTCAGCTCTCGGGTTGATTATTTCCTGACATCTACTCCTCCTTGTTGTGTTTGCTTCTTTTTGCTCTAAAGCTTTCAGTTGTTCTGTCAATTCTCTAATGTGACTTTCCTCCAGTTTCTTCATGTGGGCACTTAGTGCTATGAACTTCCCTCTTAGCACTGCTTTCAGAGTGTCCCATAAGTTTGGGTATGTTGTGTCTACATTCTCATTAAATTCTAGGAAGTCTTTAATTTCTTTTTTTATTTCTTCCTCAACCCAGGAATGGTGCAATTGGGTGTTATTTATTTTCCACGTGAATGTAGGTTTTCTGCAATTTGTATTGCTGTTGAATTCTAGCTTTAATGCATCGTTGTCTGATAAGATACAGGGGGTTATTTCAATCCTTTTGTAACTGTGGAGGTTTGCTTTGCTGCCAACTATGTGGTCAGTTTTTGAGAAGGTTCCATGTGGCGCTGAGAAGAAGGTATATTCTTTTGTGTTTGGATGGAATGTTCTATAGATACCTGTTAAACCCAGTTGTGCCATAACTTCTGTCAGATCCTTTGTTTCTTTGTTAAGTTTCTGTCTGGTGGTCCTGTCTAGTGGTGTAAGGGGGTTGTTGAAGTCTCCTAGCATAAGTGTGTGTGGTTTTATGTGTGGTTTGAGCTTTAGTAATGTTTCTTTTACAAATGTGGGTGCTTTCGTATTAGGGGCATAGATGTTCAGGATTGAGACTTCATCTTGATGGACTTTTCCTGTGATGAGTATGAAATGCCCTTCTTCATCTCTTTTGATTGTTTTCAGTTTAAAGTCTAATTTGTTAGATATTAGGATTGCTACCCCAGCTTGTTTCTTGAGCCCATTTGATTGGAAAATTTTTTCCCATCCTTTTACTCTGAGGTATCGCCTGTCTTTGAAATTGAGGTGTGTTTCTTGTAAACAGCAGAAGGATGGATTCTGTCTTCATATCCATTCTGTTAGCCTATATCTTTTTATGGGTAAATTAAGACCATTGACATTTAGGGATATTAATGTCCATTGTTCATTGGTTTTTCTTTGTTTGGATTTTGTTTTGGTGGTGTCATTGTGTGTGGATTTCACCCTCCTGTTTCTTTTTGTGTTTGGTAAAATTAGATTATCTATTGCCAGTGTTTTTGTGAGTGTAGTTATGTTCGTTGGGTTGGAGTTTTCCTTCCAGAGCCTTCTGTAGTGCTGGATTTGTGGATATGTATTGTTTAAATCTGTTTTTGTCATGGAATATCTTGTTTTCTCCATCTATAGTGATTGAAAGTTTTGCTGGGTACAGGAGTCTGGGTTGACATCCATGCTCTCTTAGTGCTTGTAGGGTATCTATCCAAGACTTCCTTCACTTGTTTGGATGTTTTTTCTTGGGTTTCTTTAGATTCTTTAAGAGATTTGTTTATTTCTTGAATTTTTTGGTTTGTCTTTTCCTCCAGTTCCTGTAATTTTTTGTTTGCTTTTTCTTCTATTTCTTTAAGGGATTTTCTTGTTTCCTCTTTAAAGGTCTCTATCATCTTGCTGAGATAATTTTTGAGGTCCATCTCATCTTCATGCTCTGTGTTGGGCTTTTCAGATCTTGCTGGAGTGGAGTCCCTAGATTCTGGTGGTGTCATATTGGTCTTTCTGTTGTTGAGTGAAAATCTTATTCTGTCTTCTTCCCATATCTTCTTTTAGTGGGTGCAGGTGGGGGTCTCTTTATCTCCTCTTGTGACCCAGTGGTGTTTGGGGGCCAGGAATTCAATGTCCACAACTCTGGGTGGTCTTGCCTCTCCTGGTAGTCTCCTCACTCCTTGTGGATCGGTTGACAGAAAGAGATGGAAGAATGGGGTGTTCCCAGATTCAGGGAGCTCCTCCTTGTCTGTGTGTGTCTACCCCAAGCAGGCGGGCGCAGGCCCGGGGTGGTCAGGGTGAGTGATGGTTTGGGTGGGGGTTGAGTAAGGGCAGAGGCTCACTCACTTCATTCCTGGGTCGGTTGGCGGAAAGGGATGGAAGAGTGGGGTGCTACCAGATTCAGGGAGCAGGGAGCTCCTCCCTGCCTGGGCGTGTCTACCCCAAGAAGACAGGCACAGGTGTGTGTGGGGGGGTGGTCGGAGTTAGTTATGGTTTGGGTGGGAGTTGAGTAAAGGCAGAGGCTCACTCACCTCGTTCCTGGGTCGGTCGGCAGAAAAGATAGAAGAGTGGGGTGCTACCAGATTCAGGGAGCAGGGAGCTCCTCCCTGCCTGGGCGTGTCTACCCCAAGAAGACAGGCACAGGCGTGGGGGAGGGGTGTTGGGGGGTGGTCGGGGTGAGTGATGGTTTGGGTGGGGGGTTGGTAAGGGCAGAGGCTCACTTACCTCATTCCTGGGTCAGTAGGCAGAAAGGGATGGAAGAGTGGGGTGCTACCAGATTCCTCCCTGCCTGGGTGTATCTACCCCAAGCCAGCAGGTGCAGGCAGGGGAGGGGGGCGGGTGGTAGGGGTGAGTGATGTTTTGGGCGGCAGTTGGGTAAGGGCAGAGACTCACTCACCTAGTTCCTGGGTTGGTCAGCGGAAAGGGCCTGCATTTACATCTTTAGGCCTTTGTTTGCCATATGATAGGAGGCAAGAGTCCAACTCGATATGGGGGTGTATAGTTGTTCCAGCACCATTTTTTGAAAAGACTGCTCTTCTCATTGAATTGTTTTTGGCACCCTTGTAAAACTCATTCAGCTATAAACATGAGTTCATACCTACATTTTTATTCTGTCCCAATAGGCTATACATTGCCTTTTTTGAAACTATGAAGTTTCAGCCCCCTAAGTTTTACTTTTACAAGATGGTATAGGATTTTCTGGGTCCTGTGACCAGCATTTCAATGTTAATTTCATCACCATTTAATTGATTCCTGAAGGAAAACAACAAAGAGCCTAAGGGTAGCTGGGACTTCGATAGATTGTGTTGAATCCATTTTGAGAATATTGCTGTCTTACCAATGTTAAGCTCTCAATCTGTGAACACAAGATTTCTATCTTTTTAGATCTTTTTTTTTCAAAGAACATTTAGTTTTCAGTATTTAACCCTTATTTTGTTAAATGTACCCCTAACTATTTTCTTTTTAGTGCTATATTGTGAATATTTTGAGGTTGTTACTTGTTAGACTAATGTATTGAGCCTGTATTTTGCCACTTGCTGGACTTGTTCATTAGCTTTTTGAACATAATCATGTTGTTTTCAAATGAGAGGGTTTTACTTTTCATTCTGATCTACATCCCTTTTCTTTTACTTGCTTACCTAGACTAGCTGTAGTCTCTAGTCTGTGTAGAATAGAAGTGATAAAAGCCAATATTCTATCTTGTTTCTGATCTCAAGAAGAAATTTCTTGTATCATTAAATAAAGTATGGACGTGGATAGGGGTGACTTAGTTGTCCTTTATCAGATTTAGGAAATTTACTTCTGTTTATAGTTTGTTGAATGTTTTTGATCATGGGTTGGATATTGGATTTTTATCAAATGCTTTTTTACTGTCAAGATAATTGTGTGGTTTGCTTTTATTTTCATTGATATGATATTTGCATTAATTGGCTTGTAGATATTAAACCAACCTAGCACTCTTTGAAATAAGAAGCAACTGGAGAGAGAGAGAGAGAGAGAGAGAGAGAGAGAGAGAGAGAGAGAGAGTTCTTTTTTTTTAATTGTTGAGGTTCTAGTGTTATACTTCTTAATAAGGTTGCTTGGTATAAGACATCATCTATACAAGGCCTCATGACCCCAACTTTCCTATCTTCTTTATCTTCTCATCTCCTGGAACTCTCCCTTGTCATTGAAGAATGACTTGCAGTTGAGATCATTAGCCATCCAGTGGAAGGGAATTTCAGATAGAGGAAACATAGGGTCTTGAAAAAGGCATAAGAGTCTTGAGATCTGAGACCAAAGCTGTCAACAGACAAGAACAAGGTATGGAAATTTTTTTCTGCTATAGTTGAGGAGTCTGGATTTTATAGTAGCCATCATAAGTTACAAGAGAAGAAAAACATTCCATTTTAGAATGCGAGTGGATTGGAAGCTATATGGAGAATGTTCTTCAGGGAGAAGGATGTTGTCATATCTAGGTGTGATATCATGCCCATCACTAAGTCAATGTCCTTGAGTTCATCACTTAGCATGCTTTTAAGTGAGAGAAGATGTAGCCTGAGTTGTCTGACAGGAAGGGATTTATTGTATTCTGTAAATGAAAAGACTGATAGAACTGGCTTTCATGGTGGGCTGAGCCATAGCTTGTCTCATCAGAGCTTAGCTTTATACTGTATCCTCTTCACCTCTGGGGTCCTTCTCACAGTGTCTCACCCATCTCTATCTGCTATCTCAGGATAGGAACAATGTCTGCAAATATTCAAGGCATCTCATGCTCACGTCCTTCTGTCAATAAAAACAGAATCTCTTCTCTCTACTCACATCTCACCCCTATTCCATTTTTCCAGAGAAAATAGCCTTTCATTTTAATATCTTGATTAAGTTAATTGTGATGCTATGAGGAAAAAGGATTTGCAGGATATCCTGGTCCCAAAGGAAAATATGGCATCAGGGTAAGGAAGGCTGTCACCATTGTGAGGGGGGAGAAAAAGCAATTACAAGGGATGTTTTTATATAGATGTGACAGGAGAGGGAGAGGGAAACATTGTGAACTGTTCCAGTCTTAGGTGACTGGGATGGTGATGCTGTCCTTTACCTCAATGGGAATGGAAAGAAGAAAGACCATGAGACTGAAAGACCCGCTGCCTCTTTGTCTTCCCCGCCTGTGCCGGTGCTGGGTGTTCTCTCTGGAGCAGGCGGGATGGGCTGGGGAGGATGGGGATCGGGTGGGGGCGGGAGGAGAGTTGGCCGAGGAGGAAATGGGGCGCTCCCGCCGCCCTGCTTCCCCTCATCCCGCTGTCCCTGCTGCAGCTGTGATTGCAGATGTTGGGGGGCACCCCTTGAAAGACCCTGCCCCTTAGCTTTTTCTCTCTTGGTGACACTCCCGTACGCGCGTGCACCCACACGCTTGGCCACCGGCTCCCTCCCAAGCCTTCACCCTGGCCCGCCCGCCTGGCACCACGCCCCGGGGCTGGGGCCGAGCGAGGAGCCCGCAAGGCGGCGGGAGGGAGAGCACCAGGCAGGCCGGCCCAGGGGCCCCGCCCCCACGCTCCCGCCCGATGGGGAACGCTCCGTCCCAAGGTCAGCCATCTGGACGTGGAGGGAGGAACTGCCAAGTCTGTTGTACCCAAGATGAGATAGAGCCAAGGCCGCTTTGCCTAATTATCAGACCTTGAGAAAATGCTCTGTACCTCATTAAATTGTCCAATAGAATCCCTGTAACTATGCTTTTCGCTTCTGCACCGTGCTTTTTGCTATATAAGGACCCCTCTCCCTTGGCTCAGTGCGCTTGGCCCCACCGGAGCTAAGTCGCCCCGGGTACCCGTGTTTCCAATAAAACCTCTTGCGGTTTGCATCCAAGTCCGTGGTCTCGCTGATTCCTGGGTATGGGTCTCCTTCTGCGAAAGTACCTCTTCTGGGGTCTTTCAAGACTTTATTACTCCTATCTCCAGAGTTTTATTTCTTCCTGCTCCCTCATCCACTCCTCATATAATATAGTTGGAAATGGCTGAACACAGGCTAAATTAGAAGGGGTTTCTAGAATTGCAAAAATCAGCAGGTATAAAGCAGTCTTCTCCTGAGACAATCATCTCTCTTCATATTCCTCTTTAAAAACTATGAACTAAGTTTACTGTGAGTTTTTGGCAGTCTCTCTGCTGTCTTTGCTGTAGTGAATTAAAACTCCAGGCTGTTTCACTTCCTTTAACAGTCATCTAGGTTTGTCCATTTTGTACTGTTCACTTGGCATTTTGGAACCAAATATGGGAGTTTGTGGTTTTCTCTGTTGCCTTTTTCCTATTTAAATTTGTCCTTATCACTTCAGCTTCTTGGAATTCTTTAAAGGGAAATTCATTGTTGAATTCTTGTCTTTATCATTAATCTCACTATATTGATTTAAAAATTATTAAAATGTTTCAAGCACAAGCAAAGGTAGAATATGCAGTGTCTACAACTCTCTCACCCCTCCCACTGCTCCCCACCTGTTGTGGCCTGGCTTGCCTCAGCTTTAACCCACGACAGCCATGAGGTTCTACCTGAGTCGGGGTGTGTGAACTTGCAAGCTTCCAGGAACGCAATGACGATAAAGACCAAACACAGGCATCTTGTCATCTTCAGAGAGCTCTCAGTTCCATGTTGTGGAACTAGAGCCATTCCTTTATTAATCATCTTTTCTGGTGTTCCTTAACCACCATGCTAACACTATGAGGCAACCATTTCTCTTTGTTCTCCCTCTCTGCTCGCCCGCTTTGTTCCTCTCCTTCTGTCCTCATCCATTACTCCCATCTCTCTAGCTCTCTGCCAAGGTGAGGGCCTATCCAGAAGCTTAGGCCCATACAGATGCAAAATAAGAGGCATATTACCCTCAGGCCAGGTAAAGTTACAGCCTGGTGTTAATCAACAATACAATGGTGACTCAGAGTTTCCTGGCACCATCACTGTTTATGTCAGCCAGGGTCTGAACCCAGAATATTCCATAACAGAGATATTCGGTCCCCCATACCCACCCCCCACTTTAGCATCAACTGTGATCAGTGTGCCTTTGTGCTGAAGCCTGTAGATTTTTTTTTGCCTGTAGATTATTTTTAAAATGTATCACTTATTAGCAATTACTTTTAAGATCACAGAAACATTTTTGTGTGAAGGCCTTCATGCATTTATTAGTCTTTGCATTGCTGTGGTCCATCCTTCTCTGCCTGCTTGCTCCCTCTCCCTTCAATCTGTTCTCCATGCGGAAACCATAATGATCTGGTTCAAGCCTGTCTTAGTTAGGGTTTCTATTGCTGGGAAGAGACGCCATGATCATGGTAACTCTTTCAAAGGAAAACATTTAATTGGGGTGGCTCACTTACATTTAAGTTCACTATCGTCATGGTGGAGAGCATGGCTGTGTGCAGGCAGACATGGTGCTAGAGAAGTAGCTGAGAGTCTTGAAGATGATGGGAAGTTAACTGAGACACTGGGAGGTATCCTGAGCATAGAAAACCTCAAAGCCCAGCCCAACAGTGACACATTTCCTTTAACGAGGCCATACCTACTTCAACAAAGCCATAACTCTTAATAGTGCCATTCCCTATGAGTTTATGGGGGCCAATTTCTTCCAAACTACCACATTCCATTCTGTGGCCTGTATAGGCCTTTAACAGTATCATAATGCAAAATGCATTTAGTCCAGTTCCAAAACTCCCCTTAGTCTTTCACAGTCCCAACAATGTTTCAAAGCCCAAAGCTCCTAGTCTCTTCTGAGATTCATACAACCTCTTAACTGTAATCCCTCTTAAAATCAAAATCAAAAGAGCAGATCCCATACTTCCAACAAAATGGCACAGGATATACATTACCATTCCAAAACGTAGGGAAGGGAGCATGGTGAGGAAATGTTGGACCAGAGCAAGACTGAAAACCAGCTGAGCAAATTCCAAACTCTGCATCACATGTCTGATGTCAAAATGCTCCCCAGATCTTCAGTTCCTTTCAGCTTTGTTGACTACAACACATTTCTTTCTCTTGGGCTGGTTCTATTCCCAGTTAGCAGCTCTCCTCAGTAGGTATCCCATGACTTTGGTATCTCCAATGTCTTGGGGTCTCCAAAGCAATCCAGGCTTCAACTTCACAGCTTCACAAAATGGCCTCTCTAGGTGTCCATTCAGGAAACCCCTGACACCTGCCTGGTCTCAGCATCTTTCCTTGGGTGATGAGGCAAATTCCATAAACCGGTTCTTCTATCCTTAACTCTAAAGCCAGAACTATGTGGCTGAAACTGCCTGCTTCTGCTTCTTACTGGGGCTGGAACATATAATTACATCTCTACCAGCTTTGCCTTTCACTGCCTAAACTTCGCTGTCCTTGAATTTACTCTGTAGACCAAGCTGGACTCAAACTCAAAAGATCCACCAGCTTCTGCCTTCTGAGTATTTGGATTAAAGGTGTGCCCCACCACACCCAGCTCTAAGTTTTTCTTTAGTTCCTTTTCCCAAGTTGGAACCTTAGTGGGGTGGGAACTTGCCCTGAGGTCACCATTCCCTTTATTCCATTTCTTAATCTGTTTATCTCCTTGAACACAGGACTTAGCTCCATTCTACTTAACTCCATTCCTTTTCTCCTCATATTTTACATTTTCTTGCTCCTTATCATTATAAGTCTTCATTAGAGCTATCACTAATAACCACATGACAGAGTCTATACTAGGTTGTTTTGAGATTTCCTCTGCCAATAGAATTAATCTAAAACTTTCACCTTAGCCTCAGGCAGACTCTTTAGATTGGACAAAAAGCAGCCACTTTCTTCAACGAATGATCTTTTCTGCCTTATTTTTCTTCTTAGTGTTTATCATTATCTTTATTGTCTCTTTCCCCACTTAGAAAGGAAACCCCATCAGGGCAGGGTTTTATGTTCATCTCCTCATGACTGTATGTCCAGCTGTAGATCAGGGTACATAATGTAGATAGTATTTACTGTACACATGGTAAAATAAATGGATTAGTGCATGCTGCTTCCTAGGTATCAAGATTTTCCACCGTTAGAGTTTGTGAGCTATAATCATTGCCATTAATTATGTCATTTACAGTTACATAATTGGTTTTGCCTCCATGTGTTAAACTACTAAGAATTTTGTAAATTATATTCACAAAGAGCTTTAAGTGAGATGAGAATTTTGTATGATACAAATGAAGATAAAAATATGTATTTATTAGAGATATGTGCACATTTTAACAGTTGTTATATCTGGACTGTAGGATTATGGGTGGCTTTTATTCTTTACATGTTTCTGTGCTTTCCTTTTATGGTTGTACAGTTCTTTTATGATCAGAAAAGAATATATAATGGCTCTTTCCTCTCATACCCCTAGTATCCCCGCTGAAAGAATTCTTTTCAGAATCTACTAGGGAGCTACAGCATGCCTGCTTCTTTCTATAGTGGTAGATTTCACCAGCCACTCTATGCTCTGCAAAATGCAGCAATAATTTCCTTGATTTTTTTCAGACTTAATCTTTACTTGTGTAATTCATAAAATTTTCTTTAATCCAGTGACTTTATTTCTTAGCTCTATTGGTAGAAATTATTTGATGAATAGACTTGATCATTCAGATCATTCATTCCTCTGGAACTTTACCCCCTTAGTGTTGTTAATTATCCATTTAACCCGAAGGTTGCCTCTGTTGATAGAATTCATAGAAACTAAAAGCCAAGAAGTTCTGCTTTCTCTGCATCACTTTTATCACCAGGCAAGTTCCCTTTTTGCTTTAACCTCACTAAGAACACCATTCATTTATTTTGCTGGCATTTTTGCAGATCTTAACTTGTTTTGGACTATAGCCTCCTTGCCTAGCATTTGGAAGTTCAAATCATTCATGCTGATTGCTTCTGTGTTTGTTCATCATTCTGACCTTTTACAAAGACTTATCTCCTGACTTCACTTTATATTTACTTTTCCATCTTCCTTTCCCTACTTGTTGAAATTTTTTTGAAATGCCCAGCCACAAATGTACTTGAAGAGTTTTTCTCTTAAGGTCTTATGCCATGGAATTGAGTCTCTCTGTTTTAAAAACTGCTTAACCCTGTTTTCCCATGTTTGACCTACAGCTCCTGCTCCTGTTGCTATCACTGCATTCATTTTCTTCTTGGTCATGGTAGCAATCCCTCTGCTTACCATACATACCTTTTGTGGAATATAAACATCAGCACAATGGCTCAAGGTAACACTCTGTCCAGTGTTAGCTGAATCAAACTTGGAATGACTTCAGGGTAGTTGAATCCTCCAAGATTCTAGAACTGGCATCAGGAGAGTCTTGTCTACCACCTGCACTGGCCAGGAGCCTTTGCTGCTTCCAGTCAATAACTGAACATGTCTGCCATGCTGTCCTATAAGCCCCTCACTTTCATACATAAAAAAAAAAAAAAGAATGGCTACTTCCCAGGAAACTCATTGCCTGGAAAATTAGTTCAGTCTCTTTTGCCACTATGCACTTCAGTGGTGTAGGGCTCATGAGTCCTGATTTCTTTGAGCTGAAGAGATGCATACTTATGTATTGTATGACACATATATCAGATTACTCTTTGTTACTTTAATCAGTACCTTTGTATTGGTATATAAGTGCCCAAGGACAGATGTTTTATCATGTCTGTTAACCTTATGAAACAGACACATGTGTTGAAGGAGTGCTCAAAGAATTTAGGAGATGGGAGCCTTGCAGGAGACAGTTGAGGAAGAAGTCAGAGCTGTTCCAGCTCCAACATTAAGGCATGTTGTGTTAAATATTCCTACTAAAACGTCAATGCTCAGGGAGAAGCTTTTGCATCTTAAGGGCCTGGCCATTAAGACCATTCTTGAATTGTGGTTAGCAGAGATACAAACACATCCAGTTTTTTATTGATTTATTTGCCCCATTAAGACCTTTCATGAACTGCTCTAATGAGAAATATAAACACATCCAGTTCTTTATTGATTTATTTGCTCAAGAATGAAATGCTACAGATGGTTAATGCTACTTTCAGAAAGCTCTTTTGTTAATAGTGTGAGAGTGTGTTTGTTTGTGTTTGTCTCATGAGCAATAGGGTGGTTATTAACAAGCGAAAGTAAAACTCAGCTCTGGAACACCATTAAGCTTTTAGCCAAATCTAAGTGATATGCTAAAGGAAAACTTAATGACCAAATAAACCTAAATATGGGAAAGCTTTCAATAAACTGTTTGGATTGAGTCAAGTTACATTTTATCGAATATTTAAGTACTTTTACAGGTTGTCACATGACTACTTCCAGTGTTAGAAAAACTATAAATTTTAATATCTTTAATATTTTTATCCTGATCTTTTCATCTGCATCTTTAAAAGTTTTTATTCCATCTATTAACTTAGTGGGGGTGAATTAGAAGGTGTGAGCTGCAAGACAGGAGCCATTTCTCTCCTTTCATTATGTGGTTCCTGAAGATCAAACTCAAGGCATCAGGCCTGGCAGCAAGGACCTTTGCTCACTGAGCCATTACTGGCCTTCATCCATTTCTTTGATTTGTGTATGATGCACATGTGCAGCACATGTGCATGCAAACACACACACACACACACACACACACACACACACACACACACACACTCATGCACGCATGCCACATGTGTGGAGGTCAGAGGGCCTCAGGTGTCAGTCCTTGCTTTCTGCCTTGTTTGAGACATGGTCTCTTGGTTTGCAGCTGGGTACACTAGGCTAGCTGGTCTGCTGGCTGTGGGGGTTCTAGGGGGGCCATACTCAGGTCCTCATTCTTGTATGGCAAGTGCTTTTACTGCTGAGCCATCCCCAAACCCCATTAAAACAAACCTTTAAAAATTCCACAAATCCATTCATGACATAAAACTTCTTAATACTAAAAGATTGAAATAATATAAATGTTCTTTATGTGAAGAATGGGTAAATAAACTGGAGGTTTATTTAACATGCTGGTCAGTGGTATTGGTAAACTGAGCTATACCTATCAGCATGGCTACATTTCTGGGCCAAGATATTGAATTAATCATTCACAGATTAAAAAAAAAAAAAAGAGGTAGAGAGTTGAGTGGTATGTGCATAGTATAGTGTCATGATGTCAGGTCTTTTTTTTTTTTTTGGGAGGGGGGTCGAGATGGGATTTCTCTGTGTAGCTTTGGAGCCTATCCTGGCACTCGCTCTGGAGACCAGGCAGGTCTCAAACTCACAGAAATCTGTCTGCCTCTGCCTCCCGAGTGCTGGGATTAAAGGCATGCACCACCAATGCCCGGCAATGTCAGGTCTTTTAAAAATCGTGATATAAAATATCTGAGACAATCAACTTATAAAGAGAAAGGTTTATTTTTGGCTCTTAGTTTTGGAGATTCTGTGTTGGTTTGGCCTGCTATTTGGGGCCTATGGTGAGGTAATTTTGTGGCATGAATATATGAAGGGCAAAACCTCTTACATTAGCATCCATAAAGCCAAAGAGTGAGGTGGGTGCTGTGTTCCCACGATCACCCTTAAGGGCACACCTCCAGTGACTTGAAGACCTGGCACCAGACCCCCACCTCTTAAAGGTCACATAAGTTCATGGCTTTTACACTTACTTACCCCCAGTAAGTGTACCAATTTTGCTACTTTCTGAAAGCCTTGGTAGCTTAATATGGGGAAAGGCCAGATGTCTTAATGCCAGACAGTTTCCTCTCCAGCAGAAAGCACTGTGGCCAAGTAACAAATGCTAAGACATTTCAGGCAAGATGAAGACTGGAACCAAAGCAAGAAGAACTCAGAAGAGGGGAAGAAACCACCTTGATGATGGCCATTAGTACCAAACTAAAACGGAGCATTTGCTGTTACACTCTGACAGTAATGTTTGCACTTTGAAACGAGTTAAGTATTTAAGGCAAGAAGAAACTAAATTCATGGCAACCAGTTGAGATCATATATTTAGGGCAAAAATGATAGAAAGGTATAAATCATCTGGCTGAAAAAAATGTGGTAGACTATATATGTGCCACAAAACTTAAAATTTAAACACATTTAGGTAGCAGTACAGTGTCACCAAGTACATGTTTACAACTATCACCTCCCTTCATTCATAATATAAAGTTTCAAAACATTCAAATCCTATTGTATATATGTTACTTTATGCAGGCAGTGCTCATGGAAGCCAGAAGAGGGTGCTGGATTCCATAAAATTGGAGTTATAGATTTGTGAGCTGCCATGTGGATGCTGGGAACCAAGCTCCAGTCCTCTTTGAGAGCAGCCAGTGCTCTTAACTACTGAGTCATCTTTCCAGCCCCAGTATTTCATATGTTTTATGATTATTTAATCATTACAAATCATGATTACTTCAGAGAAATGTAAAAGCACACACTAATGCAATCATGTATTACGTGTTGGTACTGTACACTGAGTGAGTGAGACAGGCAGGCCCTGTGCCAAGCAACTTGGACACATAATAATTTGTTAGGTAAATTGGCTATCCTGGAGATGTTAATAAAAGATGGTGGGGGAAAAAAGACCTGGCTGAATAGCAGAAAACATTAAAGTAGTGGATAGCAAGTAAGTTAGATGGAAGGGGAATGTGAGAAGTTAGGCCCTTGGAAGCTGCATAAAGAACATATAGACAGTATGTTTCCATAAGACAGTGGTTCTCATCCTTCCTAATGCTGTGACTTTTGAATACAGTTCCTCGTGTTGTGGTGACCCCCAATCACAAAATTATTTTTGTTGCTACTTCATAACAGTAATTTCGCTACTGTTAAACCATAATGTAAATATTTGAACATTAAGGATGCAATAATAATTTGGATGTCAGCCCTCATTAGAAAAATGATTTGTAAGTCTTTCTCCTACTCAGTGGGTTGTATTCATTTCCTTGATGGTGTCTTTTACAGAACAAATTTTTAAATTTTAATTTTGTCAAATTCATTTTCTTTTTGTGTATTATTTTGGTGTTACATTTGAGAAACCACTACCTAATCCAGGGTCATGAGGACTTATATCTATTGTTTTCTCTAATTAGATTTTTTTACTTGTTATACTTAAGTCTTCCATCTATTTCATGTTAAAATAGATCCATTTCCTTATTTTTACACATGACTATGAAATATGGTATGGGTGTTCCTATACATTTGGTGAAAGGCTAGATCTACTCCTTCCAAATATGTTTATGTATGTATGTGTGTATATTTTTCCTGCACATATGTAGCTATGAGGAAATTTATAAATTAAGTATAATAATACATACCAGTAACTAACAATAAAACAGAATAATTGTAACAATATGCTGCAATGATAGCATCATTACTCTTCAGTTTTACTAAGTAAAATAAGGGTCCTTGAACAGTGCTGCCGTAGTCAACCATGATAACTGAGGAAGTACTAAGTGATTAGCCAGCAGATAGCCTATACCTCGTGGATACTATGGATATAGGGATGATTCACATTCTAGGCAGGATATGATGAGGTAGTATAACTTTATCCCACTACTCAGAAGGGTGTGTATTGTATAACTTTATTTCTGGAAATTTCTACTTAATATTTTTAGATTATGGCTGTCTGTGGGTAACTGAATTTACAGAAAATGAGACCAGCAGTCAGACTATCATGTGATGTTCCATCTGTTACTCAAAAAATATGTTGTGTCACGGGGAGTGGTGGCATACTCATTTAATCTCAGCACTTGGGAGGCAGAGACAGGTGGATCTTTGAGTTTGAGGCCAGCCTGGTCTACATAGTGAGTTCTAGAACATCCAGGACTACACAGAGAAACTCTGTCTTGAAAAAAAAAAATACACAATAACCTGAAAGCCAACATTTATCTTTTAATATAATTTGTGACGATTTAAGAGAGACATAGTCACCAGCATCCAGAACAGGAGCTGGTAACATGGTAGTTTCTCTGCCCAAAGTTGGGCTGCCTTTGTTGACTGTCTTAGTCACTGTTGTAATATTGTGAAGAGACACCATGACCATGGCAACTCCTATAAAAGAAGGCATTCAACCGGGTCTACTTACAGTTTCAGAGGCTTAGTCCATTATCATCATGGCAGAGAGCATGGTGACATGCTAGCAGATGTGGTGCTGGAGAACAGCTGAGAGTTCTACATCTGGACCTGTAGGCAGCAGAAAGGGAGACTGGGCCTTTTGAAACTTCAAAGCCCTTCCCTAGTGACACACTTCCTTCAACCAGGCCACACCTCCTGATCCCTCTAATGCTATCAGAGAGTTCCATTCCCTGGTGCCTAAGTATTCAACCATATGAGCTCATGAGTGTGGTGGGGCATTCTTACTCAAACCACTACATCAACCATTTTATTTTTTTCTCATGTTCTGAGGCAGTCACACTTTATAGCCCAGGTTGTTCGGGAACTCACTATGGTATCCAGGCTGCCCTCAAACTCATGGCAATCTTTTTTTTTCCTTGACCTGGATGTTAGGATTATAAGGGATGAGGCACCATTTTAGGGTTGACCCACTGAAACAAAGGGTTTCCCTCATAGCTTCCATGGCATCCAAAGCCAGTACTGAGAGGGAAAGGAAAGTTATTGGAGGGCAGCGTGGGTAAGAAGGGCTGCAAGGCTGGAGGCAGCTCCCATGCCCAGGAGCTAATGACCTTACCTCCCTGCTTCCCTTCCCCTACCCTACCTCAGGCAGAGTCCACCTAAAGATAGACAGCTCTCTTCATAGAACTCTGCTTTACAAGGATTAAAGTTCTTTTTTTTTCTAGACCCACGTATGTGTATGAATGTATGTATGCACATGTGAGATATATTTGGAGGCCATTGGAAACCTCAGGTATCTTTTCTTGGGTTCTTTCTTTCTTTCTTTCTTTTCTTCCTTCCTTCCTTCCTTCCTTCCTTCCTTCCTTCCTTCCTTCCTTCCTTCCTTCCTTCCTTTCTTTCTTCCTTTCTTTCTGAGACAGGGTACTTCACTGGCCTAGAACATGCCAAGTAGACTAAGCTGGCTGGCTGTGAAGTCCCAGGGATCCTGTTCCACTTCCCCATTACTAGGATGACAAATGCACGCCATCATGCCTGCACCTTAGGTACTGGGAATCAGACTCCAGTCCTCGCGCTTGCAAAACAGGCACTTTATCTACTGAGCCTCAAGCCACATGGCCTTCCCTTTCTTGGGTCATATGTATCATCTCTAATGTCTTTATTTTAAGCCCTTATGCCTTTGTGTTTGCTTAAAAGGAATACAAAGAAATTATGTGTGTTCAACTTGCATGATATTATCATTTGAAGCAAGAAATGCAGTACAGCATTGCTGTTGGTTGGTTAGCCCGAGAAGTTCCTCAGAGATACTCTCACATTGTGTGTAGCTGGGATCCTCACTTATGCTGCAGAAAAAATTCAGGAGTTATTACAAAGCAAAATGAATTTACTAAGAAAAGGATACTATAAACCCAGTGTACAGTTATCGGCTTCTTAAGAGAGTCACATTAAAGTACCTCCCTCTCTCTCTCTCTCTCTCTCTCTCTCTCTCTCTCTCTCTCCCCCTCTGTGTGTGTGTGTGTGTGTGTGTGTGTGTGTGTGTGTGTGTGTGAGTGATGTGATTTTGTGGCTTTTGAAGTTACATTGTTCAAATGATGTCATTGATATCTAAGTTTAAAACATTAAAAATATTTTGGTGTACTCTTTTGGGGGGATAGTGTTGGGGATTTACCTTGAAGAATTGTGCATGCTAGCTAGGCAACTGCTTTGCCAAATGAACCACATCCCTGGCTTTTGTTTAGAGGATTTTTATCCAAAGGTGGCTTATGAGGTAAGTGGTACATATTTACAGACAAGAAAGGAGTACTGAGCCGAGGGTGGTGGTGGTGGTGGATGCCTTTAATCACAGCACTCGGGAGGCAGAGGCAGGTGG
The DNA here is from genome assembly GCF_003668045.3 of Cricetulus griseus. Taxonomy (NCBI): domain Eukaryota; kingdom Metazoa; phylum Chordata; class Mammalia; order Rodentia; family Cricetidae; genus Cricetulus; species Cricetulus griseus. The sequence goes on from NC_048596.1 coordinate 91,702,095, forward strand.
ATCTATAGACCAGCCTGGTCTACAAGAGCTAGTTTCAGGACAGATTCCGAAGCTACACAGAGAAACCCTGAAAAACAAAAACAAAACAAAAACAAAAACAAAAACAAAAAAAGGAGTGCTGTTAAGATAAAGGCATAGGTCAAAAAAAGTCAAAGTAGTATAGTAAAAGGTCCGGCATGTGTTTTGATTATAAATATGGTTCACATACCTGCTTGTAAGATGTCAGAAAAATATAGTTCAGAGATGAGAAAGGAATGGTAATAAAGTTAAACTTGTTACTTTGTTTGGGACTTTAGCATGGTCATTAGTTTATCATCTATCTCTCTTTGTGCCCCCCTTTCCCGACCCCATTTTGTTTTTGAGACAGTGTCTCCTGTAGCCCAGCTGCTTATTAATTCTTGACTCTCAGCCAGCAAGAAAGGCAAAGTAGACTGGGAGGTGGTGAAGCATCCTTTGCCGTTCTGTCTCTTTTCTTTGCTCTTTCTAGCCTGCCCTCTGCTTGCTTATTTCATACCAATCTCGAGCTTTAGGTATGGCAGGCCCTCTACCTATCAGCTATTATGTATCAGTTCCCTTTCCAACTTTTGAATCAGTGTCTTGCTATGTTACCCAATCCAGTTTTACCCACAGTCCTACCGCCTCATATTCCAAGTTCTGGGATTATAGGTCTATGCCACCATGTCTGTCTATAGGTACTCTTACAGTATAGTTTCTGAAAGCATAAAATTCTGTATTTGTGTCAATTCCATTTCAGTTTTTTTGTTTCCAGTTAGGGAGTTCAGGTACTTGAAGCTCCTTGGTAAATCATGATAGTGAGCATTCCATCACAGATCTGTAGTGAGTCATTCAGCCCACCTATCCACAACTGTATTTGAGAACTTCTCCCAGATTTACCCACCAGGGAGGGACCACTAGATCATCCAGCCTATGTATAGTATCACAGAGGACATCTGTGTCGCATTAGCAGGGTGGCTGTGTGTTTGCATTCTTACCTCAGTGCATGATTCTTTTTTCTTTTTCTTCTTCCTTCTTCCTTCTTCTTCTTCTTCCTTCTTCCTTCCTTCTTCCTTCTTCTTCTGTTTTGCATTGGTGTTTTGCCTGGATATATGTCCATGTGAGGGTGTCAGATCTTGGATTTCCAGACAGTTGTGAGCTGCCGTGTGGGTGCTGGGAATTGAACCTGGGTCCTCTGGAAGAGCAGTCAGTGCTCTTAACCACCAAGCCGTCTTTCTAGCCCCCAGCGCATGATTCTTGCCTTCCCATAGCTTGTCCAACTTTTGCTACTTTCCACCACCCTGCTAAATAGAAAGTCCTTTCTCATTAATTATGCATTTTGGTCACACTTAGTATTGTTAACTCACCACTGACCAGCCACTGTCCTACTTTGAGTTTGATCATTTATATGTTGGTAGCCACTTAGGCATCCCTTTCTGAAAGTTCTTTCCTCATCTATTTGGTCCCTTTTGCTGTGAATTTCCTGTGATGTCACCAAGTGGAAGGCTCTTCTTCTATATTATAGATATCTATCCTTTTTCAGTTCTAAATGTTAGACTTTTTTCCTTGACTTCATTCCTTCTAATTCTTTTCATGGTCTTCTGTATTGGACGGAACACCTTAATTTTGTTGAAGTCAAATGCAGCAAATTTGTATTTTTAGGGTTTCTTTAGCATTCTTTTGATCTCTGGTGTTCTGTGCTTTAGCGTTTATCCCAACACTGGTTTTTCAAACACTTTTACTTGTGGCTTTTTGAAGACTTAATTGTTTCCTTTTCTATGTCTCCAATTGGGCCTGTGGTGTTAACTTCTTAATGAGTTTTAAAAATGCAAGGAAATGGATGACAAGCCTCCCCTTCTCTAAGCTCTTCCAAGATTGCCCTTTGACCCTGTTTCTACTGTATGAATCCTGTCTGCTCAGCTATAGCCAATTCAAAGGGATGTTTGCCTCCCAAAGCTGTGTACTCAGCCTTCCTCTAAGGAATTTGGAATTAGGCCAGTCTTAGCTAGTTTCTTGAAGGAATCGTAACTTGAGAGGTTTGGAATGACTGTCTTCTACTGTGGGCACAAAGAAACTAGCGGAGTTATCTGAAGAAAGAGATTGAAGATGTGAGCAAAGAAACAAAGGGAAAAAGTTATGGTCCCATAGAGAGGAGTTTTCGCTAGAATGTGAAAGTAGCCAGCCTGGATCCTGATGACTTTCCAGTTTCTGCTTCTGGTCTCTCCTGAGACTACATTACATTTTCTTTTGTATTAGATAGGGGTGGCTAACCACTGTAACAGATAGACTCCAAAGTGTATAATGGCCCTTACATGATAAAAGCTCACTTTTCACTTACACATACAGGACCAGATGGTTCTAAGTTAACAGGGTGGCAGCAGTAGAGGCCTGTGCCACAGTTACTTAGGAACCAAGGTTGATGGAGGCTCTGCTGTTTGCAACATATGACTTTTAAGGTCTCCCTGGCCATTAGTATTCATCCTACATAAGGAAATGATCATGTAGTTGAACCTATGGGAAGCTTTAACTCTACAGGAGGCTGGGAAATGTAGTTTAGCTGTGGATCCCAAAGGAAGAGGAAATGGGCTTAGTGAACAAGTAGCGATTACCACAACATGCTTTGTATCCGTATGATACTTCTATCTTTCTAATCAAATTCCTGTTATTTTTTCCTTAAACGTGTTTGAGTTGCTTCTGTTATTTGAATTTCAATGCATGAGGTGTTTTTGCAATGTCCATATTTAAAAGAGATAAAGCTGATTAATTAATTTTCTCAGGAAAATTGGGCCGATTTCCACCTATGATGCATCACCACTCGGCACCCTCAGATGGCCAGATGCCTCATTTCCAGAGGTCCCACCTTGCAGAGGCTTTTGCAAAGGCCAAAGGAGCAGGTGGAGGTGCTGGAGGAGGCGGTAGTGGAAGAGGACTGATGGGCCAGATCATTCCAATCTATGGCTTTGGGATTTTTTTATACATACTGTACATTCTGTTTAAGGTAAGTGGAATTGTTTTAGACATATGTCAGTAAAAAGCTAATGTCATTTGTAATAAAAATCATCTCCAGTAAAACCATGAAAAGGTCACACAGCCCTTTCAAATCCATCATCTCTTTTAAAACTTTATCTCTTTGAACTAAAGGATGGCTGTCATATCAGTTTTATAGGTGAGAGGTCTTAGCATAGATTTACAACTAAAATGTAAAGCCAGGGTTTAAACTTGGATCTTCTAGTTCATAATCCAGTCAGCACCGTAATTCAAAGGAAAAGAACAAAAGACTAGGCATAAGAGGCTTGTTTGTAGGATGAAAACCAAGGTTTCCAAGTAGCCACTGTAAGGCCACATATAATGGTGCCAAGATATAAGATACTGTGTCTGATGTCATCTCTATAATTCTCCCAAGACAAACTGTCATATCTAGACACTAAGCACAACATTTCCTGGTTCTGGGATATTATGCTAGATCCTTTAAGGCAGACCCCCAATTTAGTTCCACCTCCAAGCAGGTTTTTATAGGCTACAAGCTTGTTCTCTGTGAAGAAGTGTAGAACTTTTTTTGCCTTATACTCATGCTTTGAGTAAAGTAGGGAGATTTTAGTTTCTTCTCACCCAGGAATTGTGCAGGCAGCCTGAGTTGATCATGAGGATGTCCCCGGGTGCTGCACATCGCCTGTCACTTGGATGACAGCCCAAGTACAGCAGACGAATATAAGGAGATTGATTGTGCTTTCTTTGTGCTTTGATTTTTGCTTTGATCATTTTTACCTTCTTGACTCTTTCAGTGGCTTTTAAAAAGACATTTCTCTACTGGTGATACTTGGTTTGATTTCTGACTTAATTTTTGTCTCCCAGCCTTTTCTGTCTTGTCATTTAATATGCGGTTTTCCATGACTTTGAGGTTCTGAGCTGCTGTTGATGTGCTGTGCCTCCTTCATCCTCAGCTTTCAAAGGGGAAAACTGCAGAGGATCGGAATTGCTCCACTGCCCCACCTGGGAACACCCACAGGAAGATAAGTAAGTGCTCCTTCCCATATATTCAGTGTTACTGAGTTGGAGTGGAATATATCCAGGGGGACAGTCTGTGGTTATGTCCCTAAAGCATTTCTCAAAAGTGTGTGGATATTGGACTTAAAAGGCTAATGCTGAAACAAGCACAAGGCTGCTAGCTCTTTGATACATGTTAGCAAATTAATGGTCAACATTTGGCTTAGTTACTTTTCACTTTCAGACTTCAAAACATTTGTAGCAAAAGTGTTTATTTTTCAGATGAAAATTGAGGGAGAAATTGCATCACTGTCACAGTCTATTATTAGCTGTTGACACATTGGAGTCTTGAAATGTGCTGTCAAAATAGTTCCCATCAGAGTATTCTGTGCTGTCAGAGGAAATGAAATGTATATATCGTAGTCCTTTTCTCTAAGAATTTATAGGTTAGAATGATTCCAGGAAATAGAATCTATGGCTTAAAGAGCTTGCTACATAAGCGTGAAGACCTGAGATGGAAGCTCCAGTACTCATGTAAAGCCAGGTATGGCTGTGCACATCTGTAACTCCAACACTGGGGAGCCTTAGGTTTCCCTGGCCAGCCAGCCTAGCCAACACAATAAGCTTTTGCTTTTTTGTGAGACCCTGTTTCAAGGGAATAAGGGAGAGAGTGACAGAGGAGGACACATCTGCACACTAACTTGCATGGGTTGCACACAGACACATACTTCACACAGGAAAAAAATAACTTGTGAGAAGGCACTACCTAGAAAGAGAGGACTTGTCAAAGGCATTGTGGAATCGTGTCTGGATTTCCTGAGTAAAACTTATGCAAGCATCAACTCTTGAGCTTCTTGAGGGCTGGATGGTGTTCATGGTCAGCGGCTGTGGAAAGGGTCTTACTGTGGACCCCAAACTCACAGAGTTCTGCCTGCCTCTGCCTCTGCCTCCTGAGTACTAGGATGAAAGGTCTGTTCCACCCCAACCATCAAAGGTTTTCTTTTAAATTTATTTTTAAGGTTTTCAGATTAAAAGACATTTTTCTCAAAAGAAGTTTTTAAAAGTAAGGCATCCTTTGGAAATCTTAACTAGTCAAGAATCTAAAGAAAGCTGCTATGTCTGATCATGAGATAGTAGTGGTACATATATCAGTAATGAAAAGAAATTGTAGACAGTAGGAAGTCTTGAACTGATGAGAGGATTCAGTGGGTGAAAATGCTTGCTGAGTTTGATCTCTGGAACCCATGTGAAAAGGCAAGATGTTGTGGTATGCGTCTTAATTCTAGCAATCCTTTGCTGACATGGGAGGCAGAGACAGGAGAAACTGTCCAGAAGCTTGCAGGCCAGCTAGCTTGAAGTGCACCAGAAATGAGAAATACCCTGCCTCAACAGACTGCAAGGCCAGAACACACACACACACACACACACACACACACACACACACACACACACACAGGTGTTTGTGCCACACACACTCAACACATACACAAAAATAAATAAAAACAAGCTAAAACACACATTCTAATAATAAATAAAATTTAAAAAAAAGTCTGTTAAGACTGTCAATTGTCAGAGACAGAAAGATGTATGTCAAATGGTAAAATGGACTCCTAAGACTGCTTTTTATAAGAATGGCAATAGTGGTGAATTAGTTATATCCTTTATTTAGGAATCATGCAAAAATAACTACATGTAGGGGGCAGAGTTACACTATAGCCTGGTTTATTCTTATACTAGACAACTAGGTCATGGAGGTCTTAACCATAGTTCATGATTTCCTTTTGAAGATACGTAACAATGACACTATTCATTCCTAGATGCTTCCAGACCTTAAGTACAGGCAAACAGGGCTCACTTCAGAGTCCTGATCCTTTTTTCTAGTACTGTCTAGGCTTGGTGCCTTACCCAGAAGCACTGTTTGGTTTACAGTCATCTGCTATGTTCTTCATTTATTGTGGGGTAACTTTGCAGGTAGGGTGGTTTTCAGTGTTGGATGTTTTCTTTAGTTGGCTCTGCTAGGTTACTGTGTGGAGGAGGGAGTGATTTAGTTGTCATTCCCTAAGTGAGTGTATGTTCTGTTGATACTGGTGACCAGACCTCCAAGCCTTTTCTGTGCTGATTGTATTAGTTAGAGAAGCTCATGTCTATTCTCTTGAGTCTCTGAAGAAGCCTGGATTATCACAGATCATTTCAGCTAGCTGTTTCTTGAAAGAGTTTAGGGAATTGCATATAATGGTTCTTAGATTGATGCTTGTTTTTCAGCCAACTTTGAGCTTGTTCAACTGCAAGAAAAACTAAAAGAGACAGAAGAAGCCATGGAAAAATTAATCAATAGAGTGGGACCTAATGGCGAGAGGTAAGTTTTCTTTTTTCTTTATTTGTTTTTGAGGCAGGATTTCTTTGTGTAGCCTTGGCTGTCCTAAGCTAGCTCTGTAGACTAGGCTGGACTTGACCTCACTGAGATCCATCTGACTTTTCCTCTGAGTGAAAGAAATGAGACAGTGTGGTAATTCATCAGGTAAAAGTTCTTTTTGGTTTGTTTTTGTTTTTTAGAGACAGGGTTTCTCTGTGTAGCCCTGGCTGTCCTGGAACTCACCCTGTAGACCAGAGTCACAGAGATCCTCCTGCCTCTGCCTCCCGAGTGCTGGGATTAAAGGTGTGCACTGCCATGCCTGGCTTGAGAGGTAAGTTTTCATCAAATAGGACTCAGAGTACACTTTTTGCTTTTGATGTGTAGACTACATGTTTCTTTTATGTAATTGTCAGCTTAGGTGTAATATATGTATTCTTTCTCAATTGACATTTCCATTTTCATACTATTGAGAAACCTGTTTTCAAGCATTAAATGTGGTACACATTATTGTGAGAGTTTGTGAAAGTTGTAAATCTTGTAAAGTCAAATTACCTAGTTTTAAGAAGGCTCTTTCTTAGTTGTCTAATGTAAAATTTTAAGTAAAACCTGTCTGGAGAGATGACTCAATGGTTAAGAGCACTGACTGCTCTTCTAGAGGACATGGGTTCAGTTCCCAGCACCCACATGGCAGCTCACAACTGTCTGTAGGTCCAGTTCCAGGGGAGGGGATCCAATGCTCTCTTCTTACCTCCCTGGGCATTGCACACATGTGGTGCACAAGCATATATTCAGGCAAACACTCATACAAATAAAATAAAAAATAAAATCTCAAGGAAAAAAACAACTGACATCACAGTAGACATTGTTTTGTGTTGACTCACTCCTAGTAGTGCAGAATTAAACATGCAAAATAGGTTATCAAGGTCAAATTAACCCTTTAGGAAGGAACACTTCTGCTCTACCACACTGGCCAAGGATCTGAAAAGGTAGGTGCAGGAGGTTCATGAAAATGGGAACAGTTAAGAAAACAGGACACACACACACACACACACACACACACACACACACACACACACACACACACACACACACAAAGCCAGGAAGGAAAAGCCAGAATGTGATTTTGTGTACCAAGACAGAGTCAGTCTCAGCTGACTCTCCTTCTAATGGGAGAAGGGAGAAGGTCATGGTGGGCCATAACAATTTCATGCAGGGTACAGGACAGTCTCTCCCACACCTTCATAGACTGTGGAGTCTTTGATGTAAGGAACAGACCTTGGTCTCTTTGTTTGCCATCTTTGAAGTATTTGTGCCCTGTGCCTCCTCCTTTGCTCACTGACATCTAGTTTGCCCGTCCTTGGTTGTATATCAAAAGAGTAGGCAGCTGGGGCAATGGTGGAGCATGCTTTTAACCCCAGCACTTGGGAGGCAGAGGCAGGTGGTTCTCTGTGAGTTCAAGGCCAGCCTGATCTACAAAGTGAGTTGTAGGACAGCCAGGCCTGCACAGAGAAACCCTGTCTCAAAAAACCAAAATAAAATAAAAATAGAAAAAAGAGTAAGGCATCCTCAAATTGTAGATTTGTGGCCTGAAATTTCCTTATAATAGCTCCTGTGCTGCTGAAATGCTATTCATGCAGATAATCAGTGGAACATTGCTTATCTATGTCAGGAACTTTGACCTTTTTATAGTTTAGAAAGTAGGCTTACAATCTAAAATGTTTTCTAAAGTCGCATATATACATGACTGTATCTGTGAGTATGTAAATGTTGACTAAACTTACTAAAGACTGCTCTGAGCTAATTGCTTTTATAAACATTATCTAATGTACAAATGTATGTATAACTACATATATTTTTGTGGCTTTCCTTTATGTGTGGAGAACTATCTTGACTTTTATAGACTCTTATGCCTCAGATAAATATCTGTACCTTGGTCTGGGCTGTTGACTGTCCTAAGTAAGCCTAAGGCTCATGAACTCCATAAATGAATATCTATGGTTAGAGCCCCTTACTTGGGAGATGCAACCCCAGGTTAAGAAACCATACGAAGATATCCATTTTCACCCACCATGACTCAGACTCAAATTAAATGATCCATCACTTTCATCCAGTGTGTACCATCTCTCTATTGACCTGGCAGGAGTTCAGTACTGTAACTCCTAACTACCTTCTGTCTTTGTGTTGTATGTGCAGGCCCAGGGGAAGTTGTCCCTGTACTGCAGCTAGAGTTGCACCATTTCTTTGTTCCTGGGGACACACAGGTCTTCACCTCTGTAATGTCTTATTCTTTATAAGATACTGAGGTGTGGATCACTTGAGAACATACTTATTCCAGCCTGCAAAGCAGCAAATATGTAGTGTTACCTGGAATACTTCTCAGGAGCTTGAAGGCAACTCTACTTCCATGAAAGCACATTCCCTGGTGGCTAAGGACATTAGGCATGTTTTAAAGCACTTATTGGCATCTGTTTTTTTTCTTTTGAGAAGTCTAGTAGCCTATTCATTGATTGGATGATTAGATTTTATTGTTTAATTTTCTGTTCTTTATATATTCTTGATGTTAATCCCCTATCTGATTTGTAGCCAGTATAGATCCTTTACCATTTTCTGCAGGCATCTCTTCACTCTGGTGATTGTTTGCTTTGCATGCTGTGTAGAAGCTTTTCAATTTCACATAGTCCTATTTGTCAGTTCCTATGGAGTCTCCTATGCTATTTGGACCCTTGAAATAAAAATTCTGTGCCTAGATGATGAAACGTTCACGTCTTGTCCTCTAGCAAGCTAAAAGTTGTAGAACTTAGCATGACCTGGGTGGCTGGGCCTTACAGACTCTTGAGTGGACTCTCTTCTATTTTCACGCTCTCCATTAAGGCTTTGATCCATTTGAATAGGTTCTTGTTCAGGGTGCACCAGGCTTTCTTCTGTGCCTGCCTCTGTGGCATTTTTCTTCTGCAGGTCTAGCTTTCACAATTATCAGAAGAGATACAGATGCTCCAGTGTTTTCTGTTAGATTTTCTTTATCATATCTTGACTTCTGTGGGGCAAGGAGAGGATTTAAGATAAGCTTACAGGCTCCATCCTTTTGTATAGTAGTCACATACTACATACTTTACCTAATGTTCCTGACTACAAGATGTTGGCCTGAAACTGAGAAATAGTCAGTCCTGAAACTGTACCTTACTTTTATCTATGTATGAATAGAAACACAGACATGGTTCCTGACGTGACTTGTACATTTTTCAGACACCCTTCACCTCAGTGGTATAGGTCTGTATACATGCAGTGACCTCTATGCTATGTCTGACATTAAACACAGTATCAAACTCAGAGATAGAGGTTAAGGAACTAAGGTGAGATATGCTTATTTCTGCCTTTAGAATTAGCAAGGTTTCCTCCTAAGAGTAGTATGTCTGGTCAGAAATAACTTACCTGCTAGAAAGGAAGTACTGGTTGTCAAAGAGCCTAGTCCTGAGTGGCCTGGCCTTGAGACCCTCCCTTACGTGCTGTCTTGTATACCCCCCCAACCCATGTAACTACTCCTTTTTCCTCTAAAACATCTTTTGCATCTAGAACCTTGCAAACACATTTTCCTTTGCTGAAGCATTGACCTCCCACCCCACTGCATGCTCACTTTGACTCTGGGTTGCTATAGAGCTCTCAACAAGGACATCATTTTCTCTAAGAGTCCTTACCTGAAACCACAAAAGCAGGGTGGTCCTTTGTGTTCACATCTCCTGGGCTTGTTGGGTGCTATATACAGCTTACTGCCATCTAGGAATGTCTTCCCTGATGTCCTGTAACCTTTGGGAGAACAGAATCATCACTGTTAAGTCTTGTTTCTCATGCTGGAGCACCAATCATGTCTGTAACTGTGAAATAATGAATATTTAAAGCAGGGTCTCTAGAAACAATAACATCTTCTTTGGAGCCTCTTTTTCATTTGTTCTGTGAAGCCCTGTATGGTTGATAATAGCAGGTAGTAGTTTCTCAAGAGTAACTATATCTGGGAGAGTGATAACCTCAGATCTGCTGGCTTAAATATTGTAGACATTCGCTAGAGTTGTGTGTGTTAGCAGTCCTATATTGAGTGAGAATCATTGGTATTGGCAGGATTTTTCTTGCAAGGCCCTATGCCAGAATCTGTTTCCTTGAACTTTTCAGCTTCTAGAAATTGCTCATACTCTGGCTTATGGCTCCTTCCCTTATCTTCAAAGACATCAATATTGGGTTGAGACCTATTCAGATTGTATCACATTAACTTCTACTACTCTCTTTTCCCACTTCTAAGGATCCTCTTAACAACAGGTAAAGGGATGAATGGTGTTACCCAAACCTATAGCAGAAGAAGAAGAGAGACTTGTCCCCAAAGGAAAACTAGATAAGAACATGGAAGGAAAAGAAACATACAAAGATGCCTGAAGATTTATAGTATTTCCTGGGAGATTCTGGCATTAACTAAGATAAAACACAGAAGAAAAGAAAGAAAAGAGATTTTAAGGTAGTGGACATGGGCTGAACTTTGAATATGGTTGAGATGCTGTCAGAATACCCACATATAATATATAACAGCAACAGGACTATGTGTTGTTGGGGTTAAGATCAAGGTCTTGATGAGGGATGTGATCACCAAATCGTTGAGGCCATCATGTTCTGTTATTACCCTTGGTCTTTCTGTTTTGTTCTCTCTATATTTAACTCTTGGCTTTGGGCTTGATGATTCCTTTGGTTAAAAGTCAGGTGGCATTATTTTCCACCTCTGACCTTATTCTAGCATTTTGGAATCTGCCATAGACAATCTACTATCTTGCTCTGCTTGTTCAAGTAGCTTCTCATGATTCTTGGCCATGTGGGTCCCCATTTTGAAGGATTGAATTTTAAGGTTAATTTGAAATTTAATGTGATGACAAGGCATCAAGTCAAGATACTGAGAAAATAATTGGGCCACATGGACATCCATGTAAAAAGTAAAGACTCAAGATAGGGTTAGAACACCTTCTCTTCAGGGTAATGGTGTAATCTGTGATCCTGGGTTAGCCTTTCTGGAGTGTGACTGTGAGAATGGAGACTCGGGAGTCCTAAGATTGATCCTTCTTGATTGCCAGGCTTTAGTAAGTGAAGAGAGTAGGTCAAGGTCAGAACTAAAAAGAAATGATTAGAGAAGTGGGAGGGTGCAGATGTGTTCCTGGCTAAAGCAGGAAGTTTCAGAAGGATGCTCTGTAGTAAGAAGAATCAAAAAGAACAAACTGGAAGATAAAGACCCCTGGACTCAGGAGTAAAAGTCACTGATGGTTTTTTTTGTAAGTTTTGGTAAATGATGGGGTGGAGACCATAATTCAGAGAGGTAGAAGAAAACAGTGAGGAATGAGTACCAGCCAGATGGATGTGTAGGTATTCAGAATGATGAGTCTGTGGCCATGCTGCCATGAACATGTCTGACTGCCCTTCAGGAGTTTCGAGGCAAGCTGAGACAGTATGAATTCCATAAAAGTTTTCATTGTAGTAAATCCTGAAGATATGATCATGTGTGTCCTGCACTCTGTATTTAATGGGCAGCTCAGACACACATTTTCAAAGTTAAAAGGATGTTTTAGTTTGGAATTTTATCTGTTCTATTTTAAAGGTTTCCATTTCCCAGGAGTCAGGAAGCAGAGGCTCAATTTTGTTTCATTTAGTAAGTGTCAGAATACTCCATGTACAGTTAGAGAAGTGGTCTGTAAAAACTGCTGGCCAGAGCTTTGTGAAAGCACATAGATTGTCCTATTCTGCCCCTGAATTCTACCACAAAATGAATCATTTTCATCAGAGAGGTTGGAGAGCTGAGGTGGTTTTGTTTCTTTCCCAGTGAAGATGGTGGAAGTGGCACACCCTCCTTTTCCTTAGTTACAATCTTTTTTTAATAATTTATTTTATTTGCATTGGTGCTTTGTCTACATGTGTGTCTGTGTGAGAGTGTCAGATCTTGGAGTTACAGACAATTGTGAGCTGCCATGTGGGAGCTGGGAATTGAGCCTGGGTCCTCTGGAAGAGCTTTCAGTGGTTTTAACCACTGAGCCATCTCTCCATCCCTCCTCAGTTACAATCTTAATGTTTGAAGGAGAAGCCTCTTTTTCCTGTTAGGTGAAGTTTGTTAGGTTGTTTTCCTCTCAGGTGTGTCGTTATCCTCAAGCCTTGTGCTGTTCTTGCAGATATTTGCCCAGAACCACTGCTAAGTTGGCTGTCATATGAAATCTAAACTGTAGAAGTTGAGTACTGTGTGGGGTATGGGCTCATTGGTAGAGTGTTTGCTTAGAGGAGTTCTAAAAGAAAGGAGAGGGAGTGGGGAAGGAGAGGTGGGAAAAGAAAAGGCACAGACTGTAACCACCATGTATGAATTTCAGCTTGTAGATCTCAGCTCCTCAGTTTGTCTACATGATTAAATGTTCTGAGTTATGTACCTCAGAGAAGAAGCCTTAGTATCCCAGTCCAGTATTTTCCTGTGTTTGGGACCAATGGCTTAGAATATTTGCCATCCTTGCTTCAGAGTAAGTGTCTCAGAATAAAGGGAATAAGTATATGAGTTTGAGGGATATTGCAGGAGGCTGGGGACTCAGTCTGGTAAATTGCTGAGACCACTGTGGTCTTGTTTCCATGTCAACGCATTGTGGACTCAAACAGTCACTGAAGGATTTTGGAGACCAGGTTCCCATTCATAAAATCATGACATGGAACTAACATCTCTGGTGCCAGCCATGACATTCCAGAATCAATTCTAGAGTAACCACCTGCTGTTAGAACTCCTCTTTGAGGATCCAAACAGATGATGGTGAAGTTTCTCCCTGTTGCTTAGGAGTGCTGACCACCAAATGGCTGGATTGTCTGATGTTTCTCAGCAGAGTACAGACTGTGACATCTGACCAAGAGAAACAATTATTGCATCAGCTCCGAGAAATCACCAGGGTCATGAAAGAAGGCAAGTTCATTGACACATCTACTCCAGAGAAGGAAGCTGAGGAAGCCCCTTACATGGAGGACTGGGAAGGTAAAATGTCCCCTTACTTCTTTATTAGCTATCACCCAAAAAGGACATTTAATGGGTTTCCTTAAAAATCAGTTTGGTACTGAGACATGACAAATCTCTGTTCTTACTTGTATAATGTTTACTGTTTATAAGTGTGCAATTGGAAAGTTTGGCAAATATGTACAGTTGTAGTCACACTATAGCCTCAGAATAGGACAATTTCATCACCCTAGAGAATCCCTCCCTCCTGTCTCTGGCAGCAGCTGAGTTGCTTTCCACCCCTGTAGTTTGGTTTTTCCTGTATAAATGGATCATATTGCAGATATGCTGTGGTGGGTGTCTGTCTTCTGGTTAGAGTAATGCATTTGAGATTCATCTGTGTTGCTGAGTGTATTGCAAGTTCTTTCTGAAATTGCTGGGCAGTATTGTATAAATATACCACAGTTTGTTAATCCACCCACTGGCTGATTAACACTGGGCTCTTTCTAGCTTTGAACTGTAGGATCTGAGCTGCTGTGAGGTTTGCATGCAAGGATTCACAAGGCTTCTTTTGGGCATACTGTGCTTCTCTTTTGATGCATGCTTAGGATTGGAATTTCAGGGTTTGTAGTGAGTGTATGTTTAAATTTATAGACATTGAGCTGGCTTTGAAGTGGCTGTACATTCCCATCAGCAGCTTGTGAAAGTCCGTTACCCCATATCCTTGCTAATGCTTTGTAAATGTTAGCCATTCCATGAGATTAGGGTGGCATCGCAGTCACAACTAAAATTTATATTTCCCAAGTGACTTATGATACTGAACAGTTTTCCATGTGCTTATTTTCAAACTGTATATTTTTGTTGAAGAGCCTGTTCAAATTATCTTTTTTTTTTTTTTTTTTTTTTCCGAGACAGGGTTTCTCTGTGTAGCTTTGGAGCTTATCCAGGCTCTGTAGACCAGGCTGGCCTCGAACTCACAGAGATCCACCTGCCTCTGCCTCCCGAGCTCCCGAGTGCTGGGATTAAAGGCGTGCACCACCAACGCCCGGCTCAAATTATCATTTTTGATTATTGGTTTGAATGTGTTTTTAAGTTACAACATATTTATTTATTATATGGAGGTATTTTTTGAGACAAGGTTTTGTGATACAGTAGCCCTGGTTGGGCTATATTCTCACTCAGGCTAGTCTTGAATGCATCATCCTTATACCTCAACATCCCTAGTACTGGGATTATATGTGTGCATCACCATGCCCAGCTATAAGGGTTTTTATGTATCTTGGATGCAAGTACTTTACCAATTAGGTATTTTACATGTATTTCCTCATAACCTGTAACTTGCCTTTTCATTTCCTTAGTAGTCTTAAAGTCTTCATTTTTATGAAGTCATATTTTTCATTTATCTTTTAATTCATATTTTTGTGTGTTCTGTTTAATGTTTAAGACATTTTGCCTAATCTAAAATGTTTCCTCTGGAAATCATATGGCTTTAGTGCTTGCATTTAGGCTTATTTTGAGAATATTTTTTAATTATTTTTTAATTAAAGTATATCATTTTCTCCCTTCCCTTCCTCCCTCATTCTCTCCCTTGAGTTAATCTTTATAGATGGTGAGTCATCCAGACTTAAATTTGCTTTTGCATATGTCAATACTATTCTCCTTTAAATTTGATGAATTGCTTTAGCACATTGGTTGAAAATCAGTTGTCTCTCTCTCTCTCTCTCTCTCTCTCTCTCTCTCTCTCTCTCTGTGTGTGTGTGTGTGTGTGTGTGTGTGTGTGTTCTAGGTGTGAAACCTAGAGCTTTGCACATGTGGGCACATACTCTATCACTGAGATCCATTCTTAGTTCAATACCAATCTTAGCCCTGAAAACATATACATACATGTAACATACAGATTGAGCAGGTTGTATTTATATATTTAGGAATGCACACATACATACATACACATGTCACAACAATTAAAGGAAAAGAGCCCTACATTGGTTTTTGAGTTCTAGGATGACTACAATCATGTGTTAAGACCTACTTTGTCATGATATATGTCTAGACTCAGTTTGCAAATGATTTTTCCCCTTTTACTAAAAATAGATTCTTTTCTCATATAATATATCCTGATTACAGTTTCCCCTCCTCCACTTCTTCCAGTTCCTCCCCACCTCCCTTCTCTTCCTGATCCACTCCCTTTCTGTATCTCATTAGAAAATAACAGGTTTCTAAGAGATAAGAACAAAACATAACAAAATAAAATATAATACTATAAAAACAAAACCATCACATTGAAGTTGGACAAAGCAAACCAACAGAAGGAAAAAAGCCCCAGGAGAAGGCATAAGAATCAGAAACCCACTTTTCACAAACTCAGGAGTCCCATAAAAGTTCTAAGATGAAAGCCATAATATATATGCAGAGGACCTGGTACAGAAACATGTCGGCCCTGTGCTTGCTGCTTGAGCTTTGCTCAGTTGATTTAGAGGGCCTTGTTCTCCAAGTATCCTCTATCCATACCCTCTGGCTCTTACACTCTTTCTTCCTTCTCTTCAATGGGGTTCCCTGAACTCTAAAGGAAGGGATTTGATGGGGCATCCCATTTAGAGCTGTGTGTTCCAAGGACTCCCTCTCTGTGTAATGTCTGGCTGTGGGTCTCTCTATTTGTTTGCAACAGTTATTTTTTAATGCTGGTGTTTATAAAGGCTACTTACTAGTGATTTTCTTTTATCCTATACTGTCTTTGGACTTTATTTCAGAGTAATGCCAAGCACTGCCTCATAAAATGTACTGGGTTGCAGTCTTTTCTGGAAGAGTTCGTGTAGAACTACTGTTAATTCATAATCATTAGCGGAGTTTATCTGGACTTGGGAGATTTTTGTGTTTTGGAATGTGTGTGCAGGCACATGTGGGTAGACTTGCAAGAATAAATTGAATTTCTCTAATACATTAAGTGAGCTTTAAAAGTAGTTTTAAAAGTTTTACATACTTCATATAAATGTCTTGTTAGAAAAAAGTTGTTCATAATCTTCCCTAACCTACTTAGTGTCTATGACATGAGGGGAGTGTGTACTTCTCTGTCCCAATACTAATAATCTTTTCTTCCTTTTCATTTCTTTTCTTGATCAACTGGACAGAGACTTTAATCTTTTCAAAGGCCTGTGTTTTGTTTTCATTGTTAGGTTGGCTCTGGAGGATATGGGAGGGCTGATTTAGCCTTAGTAAGCCTTGTGTGAACCTGGTGTCTTACAAGTCTTCTACTCTGGAGAGTAGAACACAAACTGTTCCTACCTATGTATAAGCTTATGATGGTCTTACTGCTGATGCTTAGTGGCATCTTGTTTCTTTCCATGTTTATACTCAGCTACAAACATGAAGTTCCCTCTGTGTGTCTCTGAAGTGTTAAAGAAGCCCTGCTGTTCTCAGCAAATTCTGGCTTCCCTTCCTTCTCTGAATTCCCATGTCTGTTTTTCTTAACCCAAGGAACTCAGTAGGGCCCCTTTTCTCTTCTTGGGGATTACTTTAGACCACTTGTTTTACAGTATTTGAAGATCTGCAAAAGATATAAACAGACTTTTCAGCAAAGATGATATACAGATTGCAAATACACCCATCAAAGCATATTCAGCATAATTTCCCTCTTAGAAAAATGCATATTAAAATCAGAATATGATAGATGGGTATAGTTGTGTACACCTTTAATCCCATCAGAAGCAGAATCAGAGGCAAGTAGATCTCTGTGAGTTTGGGGCTAGCCTGGTCTATATAGCAAATTCCAGGCAAGAAGGTTACATAGTGAGACACTGAAAATTAGGATAGTGTGCTTCTCCATACCTTTCAGAATGACTGAAATAAGAAATTGCCACAGATTAGGATACAAAGAAAGTATGCATTGTATTAGTTACTTTTCTGTCTCTGTGACCAAATTACTTCCTTTGCCAATGGCAGGAAGACTTAGTGGAACATCCCATTTCACAACAGGGAGGGTCCAGGAAGCAAAGAAGTGAACAGGGATCCATCCTCAGCAATCTGTGTCTTCCAACTAGGCTTTGCCTCCTCCATAGCCTCCCAAAATAGAACTACCAGCTGGGAACCAAACATTCAAAATATGAGCCTGTAAGGGACATTTTGTATTCAATCCACAAGAGGATGTTTTGGAAAACAATGTAGTAGTTTGTTAAAAAAAAAAAATCTAAGCATGTAAATACTGTTTAATACAGCAGTTGCAGCCTTGACATTTATCCCCATGAAATGAAGACAGAGACATATAGAACTTGTACATGAATATTATTAGCAACTTTATCTAATAGGTAAAAACTAGGATCAACTTGAATGTCCTTCAGCAGGTGAATGGTTAAATGGTAGTACATGGATAACATAGTATTCCACTAAGCAGTAAGAAGGAATGGATTATTGATACATGCAGAGACTTATGCTGAGTGAAGGTCAGCATGATTCTGTATGTAGAATACTCTTCAAATGCAAAGTTGTGGGGATAGATAACATACTAGTAGTTGCTAGGGGCTGAGGAGAAACATACCAGTAGGGAGGAGTGGGTGTGGCCATGAAGGGCAACAACATAAGGCAGCCTTGTGGATGGATACATTCTCTGCCATATTCTTTCTTTTTGTGTATGTTGCATGCTTGCATGTGTATGGGGTTGTGTGTATGTATGCCCATTCACATGTATGTGTGTAAGCAAGAGGTTGAGGTCAGGTGTCTTAATTGCTTTCTACCTTATATATTTAGGCAGGAACTCTTATTTAAATCCAGAGCTTTCCAATTTCACTAGTCCAGCTATCCAGCTTGTCTTAAGGATCCTGTCTCTGTCTCCCAAGCATTAGGATTATGGCAGGTCATTCATACCCACCTGCTCTGTACATGGGTGCTGGGAATTAAATTTCAGGTCTCATGCTTGCAGGACAAGTGCTTTTCCACTAAGCTACCTCCCTAGCTCCTGTTCTGCTAATGTAGATATCTTGTGTGGTGGTTTGAAAGAAAATGGGCCCCAAAGGGAGTGGTACTATCAGGATGTGTGGCTTTGTTAAGAGTGGCGTGGCCTTGTTGGAGGAGGTGTGTCACTATGGGAGTGGGTTTTGAGGTGTCCTATTCTCAGAATACTTCCCAGTCTATTAGTCAACTTATGGTTGCCTGCAGGATGTAGGACTCTCATCTATTACTCCAGCATTATGTCTGCTTGCACACTGCCATGATGATAATGGAGTAAACCTCTGAAACTGTAAGTGAGCCACCCCAGTTAAATGACTTTCTTGTAAGAGTTGCCTTGGTCTGGTGTCTCTTCACAGCAATAGAAACCCTAACTAAGACATCTTGGTTATGATATTATGCTATATTTTTCTTCATGCTATATTTCAATCTACCTATCTCAAGATAGAAAAGTAATTTATTAAAAGTAACACAAGAAGTTATAGCACAAAGATTAATGGTGAAGCTTTCTATACATAATATTTTCACCTTCTTAGTTAAGATTATATAAGAGTTTAAAAAGCTAACACTGGACTGGAAAAATATCTATGGCAAATATGGATAAAAACAAGTTGATGGGTTTAATGTATAATAAGTTCTATGACTAATGAAGAAGTCACTGAAATTCAAATAAACAGTTCACAAAAGAAAAAAATTCCACCAGCTGTAAAACTTGTGAAAATATTTCAACTTCACCAATCATCAATAAAAGAAATTTTTTTCTTCCAGTTTGAAAATCTGTATTTTACATTTTATTCCCAAATATTACTCTTTCCCTGTCATTTTCTACCTGCCTTGTAGGTTACATTGAAGTCACGTAGAATTTTAGCTATGGTACTAACTTTGAAAGATACCTGCTTTTTCTGCTTTAGGTATTGTTTAACCATGATGTATTTCCTGCTACATTACCAATGTGACTATTTTACATTGATACATCACCCTTTCCATTTTTCTATTCATCTCTTCTTCCCTCCTTCCCTACCCTTCTCCCTTCATCCTTTCTTTTCCTGAGACAGGCTCTCACCATATAGTCCAGGCTGGCCTTGAACTCCTAGTCCTCTTGCCTCTGCCTCTTGAGTACTGTGATTTTAGGCATACATGGCTGTAACTATTTTCCCTGTCTCTAGTAGGAATTGAACTTATAGCCTTTGAACAGAACTTGCATGTTAGGCAAGTGCTTCACCACTGAGTTCCATCTGCAAACCATTTAAAAGGTTTAATGGGTCTTGCTAAGTTACCCAGTCTGGCCTTGAAGTTGCCTTGTGCCTTTTGCCCTAGGTAGCTATGATCTCAGGCTTGAGCGTGAAGCCTGCCACCACTTTCTAATAGCCAACTTCATGGTTACTGAATTTAACTTTTGATGAATTTTTGTATTTGTCAAGACAATGTCCTGCCATACTTTTGATGTTTACATGTTAAAGTCATGGTCCTTAAACTGACATTATTTGGATGTGGACCTTTAGGAAGTGTGGGGCCTCAGGGAAAGTCCATTGTTCATTTCATGGATGCCCTCAAAGGGGACTTGTGGCACCCTAACCACTTCCTCTTTACTTCCATGTAAGCAGCTTGGCTCTGCCTCGTGCTTCTGTTGTAATGTGCTGCTCTTGCCAGAGGCCTAAAGCAGTGGGCTTCCCAATCTTGGGTTTGAATCTCCAGAACCTTCAGCCACAATAAACCTTTCTCTTTATGAGCTAATTATCTTAGGTATTTCATGGAAGTAGCGTAGAGCTGACACAAGGGCATCAAGCATTTTTACTCTCTGTAAAGTGCCAGAGTTGAGAACACTTGGGTATCTATATGGAGTTTTTATCTTGCTGCTAGAACATTCATGGCCATACCATTTTCCTTAAAGTTGGAATATCCTTGTTCATTCTGTACTTTCCCTTGACTGAAAACAAGAAATCTTTCTCTGGTCTGATCCCTTCTCAGTGGGTAGACTGTTTATAGTTAGCTGTTTGTTTTCTGTATGGGAATTCATTTTCATCTTACATTTTAAAAATCTGAATTTG
This sequence comes from Cricetulus griseus, assembly GCF_003668045.3. Taxonomy (NCBI): domain Eukaryota; kingdom Metazoa; phylum Chordata; class Mammalia; order Rodentia; family Cricetidae; genus Cricetulus; species Cricetulus griseus. Next base: position 91,722,385 of record NC_048596.1, read on the forward strand.
GTCACAGTCATTGGTTCTGTTTGTGTATACATGAATGATTTTTTTATACTACTTTGTTTTATACTACTTTTGCCCAGCAGTTAGTGAGCCTCCTGTCAGTGAGTAGATGTTTCCTTTCATCGTTTTTTATTGATGTTTTGATCTATTTTACTTTGCTTTCTCAGTCTAGTCATTCAAAATGGGGTGCAGTCATCAACCTCTACAGTTTCTCAGAATTCCCATTTGTCATTTGTATTTGTTATAGGAGAATTATTTAGTGTAAACTTTTAATGCATGGATTTGTTTTTCAGCCGTGTCCATTTTAATCTTATGACCTTTATTCCTGGGTATAAATTTTTCATCTAGTGATCATGCCTGTTTACAGGAATTCTATTTCCATTGCTCTGTATCCTCTCAAATGTCACTAGTTGACATGTTAAATCCATTCCCCATGTTGACTTTTATTGATGGCTGCTATATAATTTGCTTAGTTTGGTTTTCATGTTTTAACTGCTGTGTTTTTCCATGATCCTCCTGCCTCTGCCTCCTTCAGCAAATTCTATCGGCACGCGCCACCACAACCAGCCTGCTGTGTTTTTCATAGAAGCAGTGAATCCTTGTTGTTTGCTTATATCTTTTTAATGAAGTTTTAAAGTATTAAGTAATTTGGCATGAGCTACTTCAGCATTTGGGTGGGGCATTAGTAATAGTTTTGGGTTTGACATCAGTTTTATCAAGTATAAATATTTGATTTTTAGTTTTCCATTTATATGGGATATCTTCTATCCTTTCTCCTTCACTCTATGTATGTTCTTAGAGTTGAAATGAGTGTCTCATAGGCAGCATTCAGTTGGGCCTTTTTATTTTTTTCAAATCTATTTAGCCATTCTGTTGATTAGAAAATTTAACTAATTTATATTCAATGTAACAGTTGATAGGTAAGGACTTACTAGTGTCATTTAAACATTTTATTACATTTATTTGTGTGTTTGTGTGTGTTCTTATGCATGTGGGTGTGCAACAGTGTGTGTGTGTGTGTGTGTAGGTCAGAGGACAGCCTATTGAAGTTGGTTCTATCCTTCCATTATGTTGGTCCTGGGGATGGAACCCAGGTTATTAGGCTTGGTGTTAAGTGTCTTTACCCACTGAGCTGTCTCACAAACCCCTGTTATTTTGATAGTTGTTTTCTGATTCTTTTATAGATTCGTTGTTCTTTTCCTCCCTGTCAGTCTTCCTTTGTGGTTTGATTTTGTTGTTTTGTTTGTATCTGTTGGTGGCTTTCTTAAACCCTGAATCTCCAGTGGATTACCTGGGGTTGGAAGGGACCATAAGACTGAGTCTGCAGAGGCTATGTGTTGGAATGGGCCTGGAACCTTGAGTCCATAAGGTCTAGTTCTGGAGCCATCTAAGGGCCTATCTTGCATGAGAAAGCTTTGTGGGCCTACCTTTAGGTCCTGAGACTGTGGAATCCACAGAGGTGCTTTGGAAACTTGGTTATATGTATTGGTCTGGTATTCACATCTACTGGAATGAACATGGGTCCACTAATCCAGTAAACTGTGGAGATTAGCTTCAAGACTGTACCATAAGTAGGTAAGTCTGGAGCCTGTGTCTGCATTTAACAACTGGGTTTCTGACTTCAAAGGTATCTTGATTCTGGACAGATCTAGAAGCTGTGGCTGGGTTTGCTAACTGGTTCAGGGCTGGTCTGGAACCCAAAGCTTGGTGTTGCTGGCTGGACCTGGACCTGGACTGGACCTGTGGGAGCCAGTATAGAGATTGCTAGGTGTAAGCATGATAAGTAGGGTCATGGGACTGTCCTGTACTTTATGCTGGAGTAGGCCTAATGCCTGGGGCCATGGAGGCCAGGATGACCTGAATCCAGGGGCTGCTGGATTGGGTTTAGAGTTTGAGTCTAATTGTCTTCCCTTCTATACCAAAGCAGGTAGTCATTGAAATGCAAAGCTCTTGGTGAAGAGTGAAGGCAAGCAAATGGACTTCTCTTGAGAAGTCAGTGGTTGAGATCTAAGCTACAAGCTCCTGCCCTGAAGTTGTGAAAGCCTTGGATAACTATTGCAGTCCATTTTCTATTGCTGTAACTGAATACCAGATGAGGTCACTTAAAAAGGATTGAGACTTATTTAGTTGATGGTTCTAGGAGTCTAAGAGCATGGGTCAGCATCCACTTGGCATCTGGTCAGAGCCTTCTTGCCGTGTCACTGTAGGTCAGAGGGCATCACATGGTCAGATAGAGCAAGCTTGATGTCTTCAGTTTTTCGTCTTACAAATCTGAATGCCATCTTGTAGAACCTACCTGCAGACCTGATTTAATCCCCTCCTAAAGATCTCCCCTCAAAATACCATTAACATATGACTTTGAGGATTGAGCTTCAACAAGGGTTTTGGAAGTGACACTCAAACCATAGAGGTGGTTACACTCTTGTTTTACCTAGCACTCTGTCAATTGTTGTTCTGGGAGTGAAAGTTGCATGGGCAAGATTCTGACATTCATGTCCATGCTGGTGGGGGTTAGTAAAAGGGGGTTCACATCTCTGGGAGAACTGGTGTTTTTTATGTGATTCTTCTGTAAAATAATTTGGTCTACTCTCCATATTTCTAGAAGCCAATCTTGAGGAATTGGAGTAGGTGATCTGGTTTTATATTCAGAGCTCCTCATTGTCATATAGTTTACAATGTGGACAAGTTTGAAGGAATCTGCTTGAATGTCTTATATATGAATAGTATTGCTTGCTTCAGCAGTACATATACTAAAATTGAACAATACAGAGAAGATTAGCACAGCCCCTGTGCAAGGATGACACGAAAATTCATGAAACATTCCATGTCAAAAAAAAATTAGTAAATCATGTCAGTTGTATGATATGGAGAAATAACCATGACACATTTAAATCAAAAAGTATAGGGCAACAGTCCATATTCAACATGACCTTTATTAAAAAGGCTGGAAAATATATGGAAAATCCATATATGATTTTAAAAGCCAGAGATAAATTACCAGTGGTAGAATTCTAGGTGAATTGTGTTTTCTTTTAAAACTTGTCTATAATTAAAATTAGTAGGAAAAATATAATAAAATGAAGGCTATGCTACCCTCCTCAAAAATTCTGCAAAGTCATAATAACTTTTTATAATCAGAAATGTTGTAAAAATGTCTTTAGATACCTCACATTGTACCAAAAGATTGCTATTTTTCACAATTGATGGACAAAAATGTATTGGAACTGAATATACAGTTACCTTCAACATTCAAATGGATTTTGAATTCTCTAGCTTTCTGCATCGTGTAGTGAGCACTGCATTGCCAGAACTAGCGTATGAGCTCCAGCATGGCCCATCTGCTGCTCAGGCTGGGCTTGGCTGACACAGATTTATTTCATTTCATTCCTTATTTGGCATAGCCTCTTTCTCATTATCATAGCTGAGGTTCAGTGCCAGTGTTACTCATTTTGCTTACCTGTGTGTTGTTTTTGCCTTTTGTTCCATTTTGTGAGGATAAAGATGCTGATGGAAATTCTGTCTCTGAAAATGCAGCTCTTGTCCTGTGAGATCTTGGTCATGTTTTGCTAACTTGCCCCTGCTTCTGACACTTAGACTATTTTGGTTGTTTTGAAAATAGAAAGCACCATGCTTTATTTTTCAAAGGATTTAGCATCTCTTTTCCTAGCCCCACCCCCACCAGAAGATGTGGAAATGGTTCCAAATAGAAATTGTAAACACTAGCCTTAAGCTAAGCCCTCTCCATCTGGTACTGGTGCAATTTTTTTTTTTATGCTGAAGGCTCATGCTGTTTGCTTAATCTTCATCAGTGCTGCAGAGACATGAGGGGTGAGACATCCCTCTACCTCAAACACCTTAAGAAGGATTTTCCTCTGCCTTGGTTTTTATTTCAAAGAGCACAGGGACAGCCAGCCAGACTGCTAGGAATTTGTTCAAGTGAAACTTTAGGACTATTAGAACCATCTTAGAGATTTATTGAATGGATTTGTTAGCATAGGATAGCTGCTGCCAGAGAATCCTCTCTGATCCTGACACTTATTTTCAAAGATGCTCTTTGTAAGACTTTGTTCTGCTTTCCTCTCTAGGTTACCCTGAAGAGACTTATCCAGTGTATGACCTTTCTGATGGTATCACGCATAGGCAAGAAACAATCCTGGTGGATTACCCTGATCCAAAAGAGCCCTCTGCTGAAGAAATAGCTGAACGAATGGGAGCCATGGAAGAGGAAGGGTCAGAGCATTTGAACTGGGATCATTTGCCCACTGACTCTGGAGCCCAGAAAGATAATTCTGTTACCCTGTGTGATCCTAACCCAGAATCTTGCTCCTGCTGTTTTCATGAAGAGGAGGATCCTGCTGTCTTGGCAGAGAATGCTGGTTTCAGTGCAGATGGCTACAGTGAGCAAGAGGAAGCCACCAAGGAAGACTGGCCCCAAGACTTTACAAATGAAGGGTTGGGGGTCAGCACTGATAACACACACATGGGTGGCCTATTGAGGAAGCGCACCCCCCAGAGTTTAGAGTGAAGGCAGCCTCTTTGATGAAGTATCCATTATTCTACTCCCAAGGTATCTTTCCCAATTTCATCCATGACCCTGTGCTCTCTACTTCCTTCTGTGTTCAATATCATAGAACTTGGGCCACTACCATGGATATTATCTATACTTCCTGATGCTTGCACACTTGTCACCTTGTAAAGTAGACATTATCGTGAACACAGGACAGTATCACCTTTCTCTTCCTGCTTTTCTGCATCAGAGACACTAACCCATTAGGTAATTATACTTGGTTGATTGTGCTTAGAGGTGGTACCACCTTTGCAAAGGTCTGACTCCTCCTCATAGGAGTAACAGATGGTTTGCCTATGAATGAGCATTGGATTAACAGATGTTGGGGACTTAAGGTTTTAAGAATGAAGATTTTAGACTCCCAGATGCCTTATTCTTTGGGCCTTGAACTGGTTAGTAGTCTCCTGAGGAGAAGAGCATGTTTATTTGTGAGGCTGAGGGGTCCAGAGCACAAGACGGCTGACTGAGCTGCAGCCTCCCTTTAGAGCCTTCTAGGTTAAGGTCCCCTGGCTCCTCCAGAGTAGCAGGCTGTGAACACACAGTCTTATCTGGAGACCATTTTGCTTGTAGATTGCCTTGGTCCCTAGCTTCCCTTATCCTTACTCTATTGAACAGAACTTCCAGTCCAGAAACACCTTTGTACATCTGGTCATCTGTGGCTAGGGGAAATCTGAGGCATAAGTACTAGTCTGTGTTCCACAAAGATGAAGTATGAGGCTTTTGAAGCTACAGGCTGGCCTAAGTATGGTGTCCTTTCCATGAGGAGTTCATGTGACCTGTGAATCCTAACGAGGGTGAGTCAATTGGTTTATATGTAAGACCTGCAAGTTGAAAGAAGGTGTGTCCAAGGATATTCCCAGACATGAAATGGGGAACTCAGAAATTAATTATCTGTGGAGGTGGATACACTCTTTAGAGTTCTATTATGCCTGACATGAGTAATACGCCAGAAAAGTTTGTACCACTCAGAGCATCCTGGCTGCCATCAGAAGGTAGGGGACCACACTAAGATAGTCAGCTACTACAAAGCTTTATGTGTTTGTTGGACTAGAAAAGGCCCTGAAGATTGAGTCTTGGTGTAACTATCACTAAGTGTAAAAACCTGTGTAGGTACTCTTGTTTTGGAAATTGTTTTCTGTGTGGTTCCCTAATCCACCATGTGAAGCTGATTTAGGATAGCCCTGAGTTCTCATTTGTCCTTGGGTACGATCCTGTTACAAGAACTTCTTTCTTATTCATTCATCAGTTGCCCTGTGCTGAGTACTAAGACTGAAGAGTTCCAGTTTAATATGGGAGCCTGACAGATGCACTATGAACTATAGGAAGGCTTGAGATTGTTAATTCTTCAGGCATAGAAAACTGGGTCCTGATCTTCCCTGTAACTCTGGCTGTAGAATTTTGGATGGGTTCCTTAGGCAGTCTGAGCCTGGTTTGGGCATCTGTAAAGTAAGGGTAGTAAAAACACAAGTCTCACAGGGTTATAAATGTAAATGAACTAGTCAGTGTGCATAAGGCAGCCTGACTAGCTCCTGCATAACAACATAGCATGTGGTAGCTATTTTATTACAGTGTGGACCCAAAACTACAGGACCATGGAAGAACAGGAATTTTTTTGCCAAACTACCAGTACATTTCAGAAGAGACTTTGTGGCATGCTAAGAACATGAGCAAGGAAGAGAGGACATTTTGGCAGAATAGTGGGGTGAGTACATGGATACTTAGCTGAAAGAAGTTACAGAGTCAAGTGTTATTATTGGGGATTAGCTATGGAAACAGTTCCTGCCAGAAGGACCAATCCCTTGTGGTTCTTGCCATTGTAGATAGTAGTTTGCATATAGGAATATATTTGTCTGTATACACCAAAAACTTCAATGTACCTTTACAGTAATTTAGAATGTAGGCTTTTTTAAATATATATTTTTCAGACTTGTATCCTTTGGATATGATGATTTTACATGTATATCCAATCTAGGGGGACCTATATCAAGGGGCTGGTTTTCATTATGATGTTCATTCTCAGTGTTAAAGGCTGCAGATTTCATCAAGGCCTTGCCATTAGGTTTGCACTGACCTCTGGGGCGCAGTAGCAGTAGCTTAGCAGTAGCTAAAAAGCCACTGCACATCACCTAGGACCATGCTTGGTAACTCAGGTGGATGATCAGCCAGAAGGTCCCCTAATGTGGTCATAGTAGGAACAAATGACAGTACCTCATTATAATTGGGCCCGGAGGTATGTTGAGGAGTGGAGATGGTTTAAACCTCTAGAAGTCTGTCAGAGACATGTTCTTTGTACTCAGACTTAGGTGATACAATAATTTATGGTCTGCACACAGACACTTTGAAGAAAGGAAATTAACATGGCATAATTAATACTTTATCACTGTGACAAAATACCTAACCAAGGCAACTTAATGCAGGAAGAGCATAGAGTTTGAGGGCGGTTCTTCCTAGCAGTAGGAGCCATGAGGACTTGTTCAGTCAGGGAGCAGAGAGAGACAAATGCTAGCTCTTGGCTTGTTTGCCCCCTTTTATTCAGTCTGGGACCCCAGCCAATAGGATGCTGCTGCCCACAATGAAGATGGGTCTTCCTCAACTAAGCTGTCTTGTAAACTGTCATAGGCAGGTGTGTTTCCTTGGCATTCTAAATCCCATCAGGTTGGCAATTGAGACTAACCATAGAGGCAACAGGTGTAAACCAAGATCTTCCTGGACATGTGTTCTACAGATTTAGACTTTTTTCATCAACCTGATGATGGCTAAACAAAACCCTTTTCCCTTTTAGAATATCCTGTATATGGTCTTCCTCACAAAGACAGAGGCTGGGGAGCCAGACCTTGATTCAGGTAGGGAATGCTTTAAATCACATCAAAAACACCTGAGTACAAAGTGAACCCTATTTATAGATCTGCTCTTCAGTTCTTTTATTTAGACAATTTGTATCCAGAAAGAATATTTTGTGTGCTACTGTTGAACAGTGATCAGAAAGAACACAAACCAACTATCCTGTAAGCCATCAGTTAAAACATACTTTCTAGTATCAAGAAAACAGGGCATTCCTTCACTTCAGAGGATACCAGTGTCCTTGTAGATAGACTGGGAGTTATGTCCACCTTATAGGATTGTTTATGGAGTACTTGTCCCAAAGTGAAATGTGCAGTAGGTGCTTAGCACCATCACTGTCTTTTATCTCTTGCTTCTGGGCTGCCCCACTTGCTACCCTCTCTAAGGCCACTGACAGCCAGGATTGGTCCAGGGTCACTCTGTGGGGTATACGTGACTTTGTGATGACTCCCTTTAAGAGCAGACCATTAGCTCTGATGCCTGTTTTCAGTAACAACTACAGGCTTCCATCATTTGGCTTCAAATCTACCACAGACTGAAGAAGATCCCCACATATGTGTAAAAGTCCTGTTTAAATGGGCCCAGCTCTGAACATGGCCTGGAGTCATGTGGCTGGGCTTTTCCCACCCTTGAGTCATACATCCCAATTCTGTCCACAAGGACTGTGCCCACCAGGCACACTTAGGAAATACTGGCCACTTCCTTAGGGTGACCCAGATGACCGTGAAGTATCTTCTAGCTTCACTTTCCCCCACACACACTATGGATGTGGCACCACAGGAGCAGACAGTGTTGACCTGTTATGTTGCTGGTTTTAAACACACTCTGTGCCTTTTTTGTTGCTACCCATCTGACCTTTTGAAGGTCCTAGGAATGAAAACATTTTTTTCCTCCATGAAAAACAAGGACACAGCAGTCAAACAGTTCAAGTTTAATTTGTTGATACATGTCTGTACTTAGACAAACACTAAATTCTACAACATACATAATGTCATTATGGGAAAATACCAAGTTTGTCATTGCACATACCAATAAATAAATACATTTGCTTCAGAATACCAAAAAGTTTATTCAAAAAGTCACTTAATAAAAGCACAGTTTTGCAAGTTTGTCTAAAACTCCAGATAATTTTAAACAAAAATAAAATGTCTGACCACTCCAAAATAGGAAAAGACAATCATGTGCAAACAGACATCCATGTTCTAGGCGCTGTGAAAACTGCTAGGTGTGCTCCCAGCAAGAGAGATGCTGCCTGTCCTCACCAGGCTGGTCACATCCAGGAGGCTGGAGCTGGGCTTCCCCCTTCTATGCTACTCTGAGATGCTCTATAGAAGTCTCTAGATTTCAGACTCATCTCCAGCTCTCCCTAGACCTCAATGGGGGAGGAGAACAGAGGAGAGGGGTGCAGTATCTTTCTTAGGAAAGAAAGAAGGCACAGTGATGAGCAAGGAAAGGTAGTGATGAAAACAAGGGTTAGGTTAACCTTCACTAACCAAGCTTTGACAGCCTGCATCTTTGTCTTGCAGGTAAGGAGACAGATGGAGGATTATGTAGTTTTCTCAAATACTCTAGCTGCTGTAAATGCAATTCTATGTTTCTGGACCAATTCACCTCTGCACTGAAAACCCATCCCAGTACTTAAGATCTTGAAATGACAGAAAATTGCAAGCTGGAAGTGAATAGAGCAGATGGCCATAAACTAAGAAACCATCCCACGGCCTGTTCTGGAGACTAGAGCAGGTCTATAAGCCAGATCCTAGGGCAGTATAAAGTCCTAACTCTGCAGGTGAGTTGGACCCCAGTCACAGTGCTAGGCACCACAGAGAGCATAGTTTGATGGCACCTGGAATCCCATGAGGATATGACAGCTGGGGCAAGGAATATAGAGAAGGGAAGAAGGCCAGGGCTGCTGCTAGGGGAAACCAGGCTGTCCATTAAGGAGACCGGTGTTGTGCTTGCAGAGCAGAGCTGTGAACATGGCTCCTCCCTGCAGACCATATCTGAGCAGTCATTCCTATTACTTAAACTTAGAACTTCTACTTCTAAAGTTTGGAGGCAAATACCCTGCCATTTCCAGAAAGAAGGGACAAATAAACCACTTCTACAACATTGTTGCCTCATCAATGAAGGTAGGTTTACCCAAAGTTCTCATCCAGCCTGTCATCACACATCTTGACTCCCAATACCTGTCTTCCCACAGGCATGCACCTGGCTTGCTTCCCCTAGTGTCAAGATTGTTAAGGCACCATCACTATACCGTGCTCATTTAAAAGAATGCACATCTCAGCTCCTTCTCCAGTGAGACCAATACTACATTTCCTTGACAGTCTCCTACTTGGAACCATGGGAGAAAGAACATGGAAAGAAGAGACATAATCCACAGTGGTCACAACTGCCTTCTCAGTCTTTCCCTACTCAGATGTGATCTTAACTTCTATTGGTTGATTGCAGATTGCCCTTTCCTCCAGACATACATGCACACACACACACAGATGGACACAGAGCACCTTGGAGCCAGAAGGACAGAAAAAGCTAGACATGGAGAGGACTTGGGGAAGCTAAGGTCACCACTCTGCAGAGGAACTGTTTTGGAACAGAGGGTGGAGAGTTTTAGGATGTAGAGCCAGTAGCATACAGAGGAGCTGCCTAAGGTTCCATCTGCCCCACACTCTTAGGGACTGTCCACTCATCATCACTCTGCTGCCTAGTCAAGGACCAACTAAGAGAAGAGGATGTGAAAGATAAGAAATCTTACCATGGGAGAGGCTGAACCCAGGTGATCCCCGGGGCCCTGGTATTTGAGGTCCATGATCCTGTGCTCATAAAAGGCAATGTCACCAGGAGCTGAGTCCTAAGATCTGACCTTGTGATGCTGGTCTGAAGCAGATGACTCAACTGCTCTTGTCACTCAGTGCCCAACAGAGGGTCTTGTGCTGAGGCTGCCTTTCCCCACAGTGGGCCTATTTCCTGGTGCTACCAAATTTATATTCAAATAGCCAACAGCCCCTTTTTTGTGTGCTAAAGCAGAAAGCAGAGGTCAAGAGTTTTCCATTGTGCTTTCAGTGCCACCCTTAACCATGAGGGGCTCTTCTACCCACTAGACTCCAGAATCAGCCTGTTCAACCTTGAGATTGTAAACCCAGAGAAAGAGCTTGACTAGAATGAAGATCTGGTTTCTACCACCTCTAAATTCTTAAAGAGTTAGGGAAGGAGGGCAAACACAGAACTGTGGGAAGGAAATAGATGGCACTGTAATCTTTCATCAGGAGATAGGGCAGCCCCAGCATAGAAGTCCTGGTCCTTCTAGAAACTAGACTGTAAACAAAGGCTAACTTACTGGAAGGTCCTCTCATGGGGATGTATGGCTCAGGTGTATCGTCAGATCCTGCTGCAGCAGATGTGCCTTGCTTAAAAGGAAACAGGAAAATCCCGATTTTTTTTTTCCTTACGTACTATTTCCATCAATCCAGCTTCCTTACCTGTAGAGCCTCATTTACATATTCAAAGTGTGACTTTTTAAATTTCTACTTAGCTTCTGAGCATATCTATTTTAAAGCAGTGTCTAAGTGCTCTTTGCTTCCCACTGGTTTCTTATCTCCATCTAGGCAAGAAGCTTCTTGCAAATGACACACAGACAAGGATTAGAGTTCCCAAGCCCACCAGATGAGTGGTGCCATCCAAGGAAAAGTGGCAGTGGAGGGGATGTCCAGACCCAGTCCTTAAACCCTCAGGCTGCCTGTCACATCTACACAAAGAAGTGCGCAGTGGCCCTGCTGAGGTCTGCACAGCTTGAAGCCCTCAGAGAGGGACCAGGCACAGGCCAGATCCGTTCAGACAACTTTCAACAAGGAACTGCCTGATGCCCTACTGAAAGGTTTTCCATCTTAGACATTAACTCTAAGGGTCCAAAGTCTCTGGAATTGGGAAAGGAAAGGGCATGCAGAATGGACCCCAGAAAGCCAGAGAGTCTAGTTTCTGGGCAACAATAGGAACAAAGGAACTTAAGGTTCTGAACTCTGCCATTAACCAGTTAGGTAACCAAGAGACAAGTCCCATGTTCTCGGGGATCAGCATTGCTTTTGGTGAGCCACACAGTCCTACCACATCTGACCTCTTATGGCCCTAAAATATCCTCTGCCCTCCTCACCTGGTTCCATTCCCCTAAGAACGGCACACAGCCCTCAAGGATCAGGGCATGCTGGCAACAGTGGGAGCTGGGTCTTCCCAGAGAGGACATTATTCCTGAAGCATGCCATTACTTGAATGGTGACCTATCCTATGTAGATGTCAGAGGAGTTGCGCTGGGGCTGCTCGACATCCAAGAGCCCTGATGGAGGGAGCCTACTTGATGACTCCTATAACCCCCACCCACTCAGATATTTGGCCTTGAGAGCTGGGTTCTTGCTACCATTCTAAGCCACCAGCTAATTCACACAGCCAGGCCCCTGTAATCCTAGCAAGGTCTGCCACTCACCTATCCCCACCCCCCAACTTCCCTTAGGCCTGATGGGCCCTTCTGAGTGGGAGTACTTTCTGCTGACTGCCAGGCCCTTTGCTACATAAAGCTTAAGTGCCCTATACACACACATACACTCACTGCACCCCTACCTCCTGGGACACCCATTGTCCTCTTGACTTGTAGGCTGAGTGGATGGCTGGGCCACAGCAGCCCTGCTTGTGCTTCCCCACCCTCTGTACCTCCTGCTGAAGAGGTCACCCTATGCGGTAAACAACTGTGGCAGGGTACTGACACAAGGTTGGTTATGTGTGTTGACCTTGGGGCACAGAAATACTCTTTTCCCTTCATACCCATTTGCTGTCCCCCTGCTTCAGCAGCAGAGGCAGAGCAGCCAGTTTCTGGTTGGTAAGGCCAGAAAGCCCACTGAGGGCCTATGAACAGAGGGGAGGCAGGGCTGTCTCCGCAGGCAGGCAAGCTCCACTCCAGACCGGGCCACCCTAAAGGCAGAGGAGGCCTCTACTCACAGGCCAGCTTGCTGTCAAAGCTGGACAGCGCAATGGCAAAGGCCTGCAGTGCACACAGTGGGTAGTTGTAATCCATGGTGAACACGTCTTCCGCTACCCGGCCAAACTGCATGACGATGTAGTCCGCTGTGGCCATGCACAAGCATGATGGTGGAGACAGGAAGAACAGGTAAGACAGGCCACGAGAGGGAAGGAAAAAGAGACACCAAAGGATGAAAAAACAGGCTCAGGAGAAGAGCCAGGTGTGAGGAGCAAGAGGGTAAAGAGGAGTGATGGATACAGACAGCAGGGAAATGGGGAAGAAAGACATCCATTTAAAGAGTGTTCCCAAGTCCCAGGTTTGGCTGGGCACACAGAATCTAGGACCAGGGCTCTCTAATCACTACAGTTGGAAAGATCTTTCTGATATAAGCCATATACCCACATCCTGTCACTGGCTGGTATGGACTGGGGAGTGGGGGCTAGGCACCACTATACAGTGTCAATAAGGAGGGCAGCAATACTTACGGTCATTCCCATGGATGATCTGGAAGTTCTTCACAGAAGCCTGTGTGACACGCCCATGGAAGTTGAGTACATAGGACTGTGTGTCATCATTCCAGACTGGTGTCTTGTTTTGCAGCTCGATGATGCTCTCCGTGTTCTTGTTCTGCCAGCGCGCTAGCAGTGTCTCGTGCTCCTGGTGGTAGGAAAGTGGGGGCAGCTTTACTTGAGCCAGACCCAGCCTTGGCATCATAGCCACCCAAAGAGGGATCTTACCCAGGAACGAGACTTCTTAGAGTTCCCTAAACTTCCAGGGTTTCTTGAATTGTATCCCCTACACATACACCTTGGGGGAATTCTGCCCTTAGAAGCTTATTCAGAGGCTGGGGCATGGGGAAGCATTAGAGACTTACATTACGGGGACGGATACAGACTCTCTCATGAACCATGTTCATGCCTGGGACAATCACACTCATCTTCCGAGGTCCCTTGAAGCCTAGGACATTGGTCTCCTGGGAAAACAAGAGAATTTAGCGCCGGCTACTTTGAATTGCTTACCCATGGGGAGACTGGACCAAGGAGGCAAAGATGAAGAGGAATAAAATGTCTCCAACATCTATATACTTGATAGTCTAATAATCACTCTAAATTTAGCACAGTCTAAACTACAGCCCAGCTTGCTTCAGTCAATGGCAGCTCAGCACTTAACATTCACTCACGTGAACTGGAGTCACACTAACTTCACTCTCATGCCCCATTCCTAATGCATCCACAATTTCTATCAGGTATATGTTCAGATTACACCAGAATCTAAGGTCACCAGACAGTCACTAATGCAACTCTTATGTTTCCGCCCTGGGCCGCCAAGGCTCTCCTCCCCACCATCTGCTCTCAACACAGCACCCTCACTATCAGTCCCGGTAAAGGGTATGTTTTTTTCCCCTATTGAAAACTCTTAGTCTATCTTCAGGGCCCTGTGTGATTTGTCCCCTAGTACTTAGTTTTCTTGTTATCTTAACTCTCTTCTGCAATCACACTGCCCTCAACAGACATGCACAGCTGGTTTTCATGTCTGATCTTACCCAAGAGTTACCTTGGCAAGAGCCTCCCTAAAGGTCCACATGCACCTTGACATTTCATATATCCATATCTCTAACTTGATTTTTGAGCATTGATCAAAAACATATTTCACTTACATCTGTTTTATGGCTTGTCTCTCAATAAACATTTAAATACTATAAGGGTTTGTTTCTATTTCTGACATCCCAAGTCGTTCCGACAGTACCGGGAATATAGATGGGCTCAGGCTGCTTCTCTAAATTTGGCCAGCAGGTGGCACTATGGGATCATGCAAAATGGCTGAGCAGTCAAAGTCTCTTAAGTATCCCTGCCCAGGTTCACAGGGCACTCCATCCTTCACTTTTAAGAGTGAAGAAACCAAGTTTGTAACAGAGCATGCTCATATATTTATATTCCAGTCTTGTTCTTGTTGGTATAATGTTAGAAAATGACCCAACTCCAAGCTTCAGTTTCCAGACCCCAGAGGGAACAGGATCTCTGTTCTGAAAGGGCCTAGGATCCCTGCAGTGCCTGGTACTGTAGCTACAGCAGGGAGATGGGAGTGAGGTCCAGAAAGGAACCCAGGATCCTCCTGGGTCAGGCTGCAGGGCCAGAGATGGCTCCCCAGAGATCTGTAGGCAGTTAGCCTGCTGTGGTCAGAGCCCTAAAGATAGGTAAGATCTGGGTCCCTGTCCCACACAGGGTAACTCTACAGAGAACAGCCATTTAGACATAGCCTTGACCAACCATCAAGATAAGTGGGGTGGTCCCCACCCCAGTCAGGCACTATGGCCTCAGTTACACTTCTACCTAGAAACTACGAACTCACATAGCACACAGCAGCCAGCTCCTGGCGCAAAGTCCCACTTTCCAGTGTAGAAGACGATGCCTTCTGAGGGTTGACGCCATTGTCATAAACAGTGAACTTCGTGCCCATCAGGTTGGACCTGAAAGAAAGGCACAATCAACAGGCTTGTATGCCTCTTCCCATGGAGGAGGTACTCCACAAGCAGTCAACTCTAAGTCAACACAACTCAACGGGCATCTCACTTCAATGAAGGAAATCCAGGGAGTGAGTCAGTGTTCGTGGGTTCTATGAACCAGAGGTAGGACAGAGACACTGCTTTTTCTGGAAAGCGCGCCGAGTGGCATCTAGGAGGCCAGAGAGGAATCTACCTCATGGAGAAGGGCTGTCTGTCCTTTCCAGGGCTATGTCCAACTTTGGCTACTCACATCTTCACTTACTCTTCCTCAAGGAGACCTCACTTGAGGCCTCCCCATCTCACCTCTTCAGGGCTTCTTTGCAGCCCTGATCCTTGTCTCTGACCAGAGAGCCAAAGCAACTCTTTCATGGTGGCCAACGTCATTGGCAACATCCTGTCACTCACGCTGGCCTGTACCCAATACCTTGGAGCAGCTTAGTCCTGTCTGACTCACGGCTGGGCATTCATAGATTGGCCTGTGGTTGGGCTTGATGGAGATGACCTCATTCAGAGGTATCAGAAGGCTTTCTGCTCCCCTCCCTCGCCTTCCTACAAGAGCACTGGTACCGTAATTTCCCAATATAGCTGTCGCCTCCCCGAGACAAGTCTGTTGGGTCCACAGAGATGAGGTAATTGGAAGTTTTGCTCTTCTTTCTCTTCCTTCCCGCTAGGAGGAATACCTTAAAGAGTAAAGCAATATCACAGTCCAGATCCAGCCTCTGGCCCACGTTTATGGTGGCCACTCACTCTCTCTCTCACACACACACAAACGATCACCTTGCTTCATCTCCCCCAACACATCTATATGTGCGCAAACATACAAGCACCGACAAGCCCATGAGTCCACCCAAAACACTTATTTCCCTGGAGGGCTGAGAGGCCAGTGTCAGAGCTGAGCTTCCCTCATATTCTAGCCTCTAGGCCTTCAAACTGAAAATACATGCGCAGAGAAACCTCACCTTCTTGCCATCCTCACGGTCTAGGTGCAGAAAGTAGGTGGGGTACATGCCCCGGTCCATCCCCTTCTTGTCCCGAGTGATGCGGCATTTGACGGTGATCCCTTGTGGGGCCGGCCTCAGAGCAAACTCCTCTAGATCCTGGACCTCAATTTCTACTGGTGGCTCTGGAGCTGCTGGACTGGGGGCGGAGGCTGCCTCCTATGGAGAAGAGAGTAGAAGACTAAATCAAAAGGCTCGCCACTTCAGATTGGTGGTCTAGGATAAGAGTCCGCCTCCTGATTCAGTCGGGGTCGCTGGAATGTGGATGTGGCCACCGTGCCCTAGTGTCAGGAGCTATCTGCTAGCTTCTCCCCTTTCCTCAGCAATTCCCGGTGGCAGAGACAGGAATAAGAGCAGGTTCTCAGGAGGTCATCCTGTCCAAGTCCAACTCTCCCTGCATCCTAGCCCTTGCTGAAGAGACAGGAGACACAGTGGGAAAGCAGAAGGGCCGAGTTGGAGAAGCGTCATACTAACAAGGAAACCCAAGGAAAGCCAGCACCTTCTAATGTTATCATTACGCAACCAACCACCTCATCTTCTGGTTATCAACTTGACATAGTATAGAGTCAAGGGCGTGATGAGGATTGTGCTTGCCCAGACCAAACTGACCTGTGGCCATGTCTATGGTGGATGGTCTCGATGTGAGAGGGCTCGGCCCACTGTGGGTGGCACCATCCTTCAGCAGGTAGGCTCGGGCTGTATAAGAAAGCTAACTGAGCATGAAGCTGAAGTGGGTGCTGTTGTGCACGGAGTGAGTGAGCCCGCAGGCAGTGTTCCTCCATAGCTTCTGCCCGAGTTCCCTCAGTGACGGACTGTGACCACTGGGACAATGACGGCTGTGACAGTGGAAGCCAAATAAACCCTTTCCTCTTCAAGATGCCTCTTGTCAGTGTTTTTATCGCAACAGATAACGACCTAGAACACCACCCCTAGGCAGCCCTAACCCCTGATGTCAGCCTCTTACTGGGGATAAAGGCTGCTCCACTTAAGTTACCTTGATGGACTTTCTGCTAGTGGCAGAACTAGGGCGGGTGTTGCTGTTTAGCTGGGAGGAGCTAGAGCTGTTTTCATCCTCATCCTCTTCCTCATCAAAGCTCATGCTGCTGGAGATGCCTACGGTGAGCAGAGGACATGGAGGAATGAGCAAACAGACAGATTTTTATAATGAGAATACAGGTGGTCACATGGAGATGCACGTTCAGACACTGACTCACCCACACCCAGGCACTCATACAGCCATCTGCACACCCTCACATTGCTGTACGTACTCCCACTCATCTAGACACATACAAGGACACATGTTCTCTTTGGTGCACGTGCACACATGAGCTGGGACTCATCATGATTCTCTTTGGGATGTATCCCCACCACCCAATTTTAGCTCAGTCCCTACATCACACCTCTTTAGTTACATCATCCCTATCACTTGTGTAGCAAGGCCCGAGCTGAGCTGAACCTGCACAGGGACCATCCTCTTCTGACTAGAGGCCATAGGTGGCATCAGCCACAGACTCTGACAAGGACTCTGACTTAGGTCCTCATTCAGTCTGTGGGTGGGACTGACTGATTTCTCCAGCTTGCCCTGAGCCTGTCTCAGCTGTCCTCCCTGACCCAGAGTACCACTCTGGGTGGCCCTAAAAGTTCTTTCCCCATGAAGCAGTCTTTTAGTAGGTCCCTCATAGTGTATGTGGATCTGCCAGGCTGCACCCAGGATTCCCTGGAGTAAGGGAATGCCAGAGAAATTGGGCAGTGTGTTTCTAGGAAAGATATGCCCAGCCTCCCAGCAGCTCAGCAGACAAATGGACAACTTCTTGTTGTCCAAACAAAAGGGAAAAGAAATCTGCACATAAACCTGGGCCTCATAGGAGTTACAGACAGGGATAGGCTGCTGGCTGCTACCCCAGTTGATATTGCTTTTTATTAACTTGACCTCATCAGGGGCTCTGGCCCAAAACTTCTCATCTGATTCCAATAATGCCCCTCCATGACATCCAGGGAGGGACTGGACCAAACACAAGAAGGCTATTTTCTTGGAGATGAGTGCATCTAAGAACCTGGGACTGAGCTTTGGTCCCAGCTGGGCCCCCATGGGGCTCACCCTTCCTCTGCATCGTGGCACGGAGCTCCTGCCCGCTGGGCCGTGTGCCCCCACCGGCTGCTGTCTCCCCTGCATCCTTGGCGTGGTCTGACTGTCCCACAGTCAGGATCTGCACTGGGCCTTGGGCCTCAGACTTGTCTTCTGCCAGGGTTGCTGGCCCGCTGGTGCCTGCAGGCCAGATACTCCTGAGTTACATCCAGAGGGAGAGGAAAGCCTGGACTCTCAGGTGTCCATGAAGGGAGAGGGATGGAAGATAGGACCCTCTGCAAAACCTCATTTTCAAAACCAGTTTTTAAAAAAAAAAAAAAAAACTAACGACTACTGTCAGCCTGTTAATACTCGGTAAATTGTAGAGGGACATGGCTTCATTTCTTCTCTTTTTTCCCCCCAAAATAACTGCCAAGGGTTGGTTTGAAATACTCCATATCCTTAAGACAGACAATACCATCTACAAAATCAACTGCACAGTGGAAAGAACAAGACAGAAAACAAAGATCAATCCAAACCATAACTGAGGGCTGTAGTCCTTCCTGGACACAGACATCTACAAGCTACTCATGCTGGTGTTCTCTCTTCACACACTTGCACACATACAATACACTCACATACATCATTAAAACAGGGCTCTCCCTCAAAGGTTACGGTTGGCACCTAGTTGCCTTCCCAAGCACATGGCCTCTTGTCCCATGTGCCCTGTCATCTGCATGCAGAGCCTGCCTTCTTTGCATTTCCTGCTTAAGGGGCTGCAGCCTGAGTGACAGAAAAAGACCTGGCCCACAGGTGGTGGCTTCTCTGCCTGGCTGAGCATTGCTCAGTGCTAGAGAGCCAGCTCCAAGACAAGGATCCTGACGCCCATGTTCAACTATGACACAGTGGCCTAGAAATCAATGGTCATGAACAAGGATTGAAGAAACGGCAGCCAGGAAACAGGACTTGGGGAAATGGCCACCATCACGGTCACTGATCTCTAGAAATCTGTTAGATTGAGGGGCACAGGGAATACATTGGTCTGTGGGTCAGAGAGGTTTGGAGACAGGGCAGGAAATTGGGAGAAATCCACATGACAAGGCAGAGCTGACAACTGCCGTGGGAGCAGAGAGATTCCACCAAAGAGAGCATCTTGGCCTGGGACTGGATAAGGAAGCTCAGGCTGAGGTAAGCTGGGCAGAAGGGGGTGGTCCTGAGCCACAGCCAAGCTGTACTTCCTGGCAGTCTGACAAGGTCTTCCACACCCACAACCTAGCCAAGGTACTCATGAGCAAGGCCTACTGATGGGCACCTTGAGCACAGCTGAGTTCAGTCAATGAGAATGTTCATACTGTATCATCTCAAGTCTGGAGGATAAGCTCCGCCCCCACAGTGGCCAGGCCCCCAGGAGGTCTGAGGAGAAGGCAAGCTAACCTTTATGTTTTCCCTTCTTCTCCTTCCTAGGAGCCCCACCCTGGCCCCCTGATGCAGCTGATGCCTTGGTTTTCTTGGCTGAGGCTGGTGCTGGTGGACGGGTGGCTCCCAGCTGCACACTGGCAAGTGAGTCGGCCTCTTGAACTGCTCAGGAGAAGACAGAAAAATGGGTATGGGATGAGATGAGAGCTCCCACTTGACCACAGTTCCCACCCCTGCCCTTGTGTAGCTCTTCACCTACACCATCAACCACTCATCTCAAACAGGCAATGGTCCAGGGCAGGCCTTCAGACTACTACAGTCAAGTGGACAGCGAGGAACCAAAGTACCAGGTCAGCCAACTGTTCTGAGTCTAGGCAAGGGCAGGGGGAGTGTCATGAGAATGTACTGTGGAGGATTGGAAGATGACAGCCAAGACAGATACTCCAGGAAGCCTGCAGCGGTCTTGGGTGCCGAGCCCATGGGATCCACTGTAAGGGAGGAGGGGCTTTGTGAAACACAGAGCTAGGTGTACCAATGAGGAAATATTAGAAAGGCACAGTCGGTGCCCTCCATAATCTCCACAGATTAGGACCCTAACGTGCTCAAAATCTACGAACAGTTTCTGAATGCTCGTAAGATGACAACCAACAGCCTCCAGCCTGGTGGGCTCCACCCTCTCCTTCCTCAACCTTACCAGACACTCTGCCACCCAACATGCATCTAGCTACACCAGGTTGGTTTAGTGACTTGCAAGAACCACACTCCTTTTTATGTCATGGTGTCTTTGCCTGCACTGTCCTTCCCATCTAATTAATTCCTACTTTTGATTTCCTGGAAGTTCCAGAGAAGCTGTCCCCCACTGTCTAGTGAGAGCCTGCCACATCCTCAAGTAGACTGGCTTCTTCCCACCAAAAACACTACAACCACCTGCTGAAACTCTCTCCCACCTAGACCAAAGGCTCCAGGGAAACAGAAACCACACCTGTCTGCTCACTCTGCACCCACAGCCACTACTCCGCATCCCTTCACTGCACTGAATATTTAGGAGACTCATGGGTGTGTACCATGAATGAGATTGGCAATAAGTCAAACACTTCCACTGGGAGGGTCAGTTCTGATGACACTCCCTTACCACCTCTGGGAGTGAGCGCCTGCATTAACACCAACAGCCAGCAGGGGGCAGGGCACGAGGTAGTTAAAGCTAGGGATGTTAGGCTCAGAAGTATGGGTCTTGGTCAAATAGCAGGTGTGCAGTAGCCTCTCTTGGCTTTGTCCACCACTCAGAGCTGGACAAAGACTGTGGGCCCCAGAGAGGCAGCAGGAACCTCACACATGTCCAGTGTACCCCATGGGGAAGGGACCTAAAAGTCTGACCTATTCTGATCTCAGTGGGGAACAGCAAATCACCTGAGCTTAGGTCCTGACACACACTGTAGTTTCTTCCATTTTCCAAGCTCTAAGAAGCTGATTCCCCCTTTTTATAAGTGAAGCAAAAAGGACAAGAGAGGACAAGTGACTTGCCACATCCATGAGCAAGTCTTGCCATGGTAAAAGGCAGTGGCATAGGGAGCCAGGCTTCACAGGACCAAAAACCATGGTTGTCTATCCTGGATGAAATTACAACACAGAAAATCAGGTACCTAATGTGATCCTCAGCCCTGACAAGTGCCCAGAGACAGCCTTCATTATCAGGAATGAAGGGGGTTCCCTCAGTGGGTGTGTGTGTATGCATGGAGGAACCAACTTTATAGAGTGTGCCGAGCCTCGGCCTATGCAATAGGTGAAACACAGCTAATTCCTCCCCTTTAAAGCATCAGGATGGTGTTGGGCGAGCTAAGAGCTGAGCTAGCAGAACACGAGGGAGAACCTGAGACACTCACTGTAGAGCAGGGGGACAAGGCCATTGGTCAGAGGAAGAAAGTCCTCTCTGAGCTGAAAACAACAGCAGCAGTTGAACAGGCTTGAGGCTCCAGGTCAGAAGGGAACCACAGAAGGAAGAAGGCACTGCTAAGGTCCTGCCTACTCTACCCACAAAAGCCCATGTGCCCATGGCCTAACTGCCAATTACTCCTATGCAGGAAGCAGCCACTTGCATAGCTGATATCAGCCCAGCAGAGGGCAGCAGAGACTGAGTCTGTTTAACTCCTATTTCCGGCCTTCTCTCACACAAATCCTGTGGCACTGAACCCAACCAACCTACGCTGAAAGTAAAGTCCTGGACACTCAGATGCAAAAGAGTCGCACCTGGGCAGGATGGTCTCCGAGAGAATCCCAGATTGGGCTCTGCTGTACAGACTGAGGGATTCAGTCCTCAGCCAAGGGCAGCCACCTACTGGTCAGAAGGCAGGCATACTGAGGAGGCAAGAGCTCAGAGAAGGAGGCAAGCTCCTGCCTGAGTAAGGCAGGAAGTTGGGCTTCTTCACATGAGAGAACACTGATGGGCACAGGATCAGGGACATCCTTCAGATCAGAAACCTGGACCTTGGAACGCCCTGATCCATCAAGTCTAAGCCTTTTGGTCTCAGAACTGACACAGGAGGTGATTGTCTGAACATAAACAGGAGCACAAGGCTAAGGATGTCTCTGCCTGCTTCACTCAGCTGTCCACCTGAGCCAGACACAACACTCAGCCTGGGCAAACCCAACAGGATGAGTCCAGCAGTCCCCCACAACCCCCTACCGCCACTGATCCCCAGGGTGTGGCACCCCCCCAGTGCAGGGGATTCCCTAGACTGACTGTCCCTGGGTCAGAGGCAGGGTGTACCTTGGTAGCTGGTGCTGCCACTGCTGCTGAGGTAGGACTCCACCAGGGGGGCTTGCTCCTCTGACTGCCGGGCTCGCCGGCTCCGGGGACGCCCATCTGCATTAGCCTGCACCATCAGGGGCTCCTGGCGCTTCTTCTTCTGCTTCTGCTCCAACAGGGCCCGCTACAGAGGCACAGGGCAGGCACAGAGGTGGACTGGCCCACCACCTCCTCCAGGAGGAAGGGGTTCCCACAGTGGGGTCAAAAGGAGCACCCTGATCTCTGGGCTAGTTTCCAGAAGTTGTACCGGGGTCTCTAGCCTTCTCTGGGTAAAGTTAATATAATAAAACAGAGCTGATAAAGGAGAGAGTTCACTTCTCTACCCATTTGACAGGGTCATCCAAAGAAGAGGGACTCTCACCCCTAGACACCCCTGCTAGGCTCTGCCTTCCCACCAGCCCAGTGTCACTTACCTGCCGGTCAAGCTTCTGCTGCCTCAGGTTGCTGCCCTCATCATCTAGGACACTGTAGGGGGAGAGAAAGGTATTCAGGGCTGCCCAGTGAGGTTCTAGTAGGTGTCCAGACCCCACCCCCATCTTTCAAACTCCTACCCTGGTTCCCAGCGAGTCCATGTGGTGGAAGGAGAAAGAATGGAGGCTGCGGTCTAGGAGCTAACTCAAGACAAGAAGGCAAAGGGTGTCTGGCATTCAGTAGTAGAACACTTGCCTAGTGTGTGTAAGGCCCTGGATCTGATCCCCAGAGCAAACAAAACAAAGCCTTAAGACTGGGTGTGGTGGATCATGCCTGTAATCCCAACACTAGGGAAATTGAGACAGGAGGACAGGGGTTCAAGGTCATCCTGGAGACTCTGTCTTAAAAAAAAAAAAATCAGAAAACAAAGGGCCAAGCCATATTTCTGCCATGTTGGTAGCTTATCCTCCTTCATTACCTAAAGGACTTCCAAGCTAGCCTGGCCCTGGTAAAAACAGGATGAAACTCCTTCAGATGCCTGAGCAGGGCCAAGCCTGACAGAAAACCATCAGTCATTAGCCAATCCCAAGAATAATGTCCCTCATGCCGGGACTTGCTTCTGCAGTTCCTTACCATCTCCTCATCTGCTTCTTTCCATCCTTTTTGGAAAGAGCTGGGTCCTCTGTGGCAGACCATCTCCCTATCCCAAATTCCTGGCTCCCAGGCAGGAACAGGGAATGTACTGTCACAGCCCTGCTCCCCTAAAGAGAGCATAGTATCCTCATTTGGGAGAGGCTAAAATGCTAACTCAATTCCCCAGGACAAGGCCAGGGCTAAGTAAGAATAATTGCAAGGTAGCCACAACTAGCTAAGGCACAGCCCAGCAAATGGCTTTTAACCCTTCCCTGGCCACGGACACACAGCCAGGTAGTACCAAGAGTATCCATCCGATCCTTGAGTCCCACAGTTTCTTCTCACAGACGGCTCCTGCCCCCTAGGAAGGCAGACTATGAACAGAGAACTGTTGTAAATAGTATTTTTATACACTGTGAAGATGTGTTGCTCTCATTGGTTTAATAAAGAGCTAAATGGCCAATACCTAGGCAGGAAGAGAGTAGGCAGAACTTGCAGACAGGGAGAGTGTTCTGGGATGAAGAAGGACCGTGTCGCCTGAAGATGCAGGGAGAAGCAAGATGAACACACCATGTTGAAGAAAGATACTGACCCATGTGGTAGAATGTAGACAAGAAATATGGGTTAATTTAAGTTGTAAGAGCTAGTCAGTAACCAGTCTATTGGTATCAGCTGAGCATTTATAATTAATAATATGTCTGTGTGGTTATTTGTTAGCTGGCTGGCGGGAAATAAAATTTTGCTTACAGCGAACTAGTAATTTAAAATCATTTAGCTTTCTTGCTAGATCAAGACACCTCTGGCCCAAATTCTATGAAAGGCCAACTCAGGAGGCTGCCAGGGTTGGAGGTGGAACCTGGGGCTGGGAACTCTGGAAGTTCCAGACTGCTTCTCCTACTTCTGCTGGACCCTGGTTGAATCAGATCTGTGGGTAGAGCCATGCTCAGACAGATCCGGGTGCATCGAGTTTGTGAGGGACTGTAAGGTGGAGTATGAATGGCTCTCCCGTATGTGCACATGTGTGTGCAGGCATCTGTGTCAAGAGGCAGGCTTGCAGCCGGGCGTTGGTGGTGCACACCTTTAATCCCAGCACTCAGAAGGCAGAGGCAGGCAGATCTCTGTGAGTTCGAGGCCAGCCTGGTCTACAGAGCAAGTTCCAGGACAGGCTCCAAAGCTACACAGAGAAACCCTGTCTCGAAAAACCCAAAACAAAAACAAAAACAAAAAACAACAACAATAAAAACAAAACAAAACAACAACAACAAAAGGCTTGCTTGTCTAAAGGTGAGCACATTGTGTGTGGACAGGAAAAGACAAGGTCAAAAATAACTCCAAAACTGAGGTGAGTCATGCTTACCTTCTGACAGCTGAACCTATACATCTCTTAAACTACTTACTTTAGCCACCCATTGCCATTCACCCCCCTGGCCACCTATGACTACTATGCCCCCTTTTAACTGACGTCTGTCCTAACTACTTGACAGGAGAAGGGAAGACCTTCTCCTGGTACCTCTGGGTTGATATGCACATCAGGGGAGCCCCAACTGTTTATACGGCTGTGTACAAAATGACCTCATTTACCAAACCCTCAGCTGCTGGAACACAGGGAAAAACACATCTCAAAGACAAGGCTCTAAGCTTCAGTCTTCCCAAGACAGCCCACCTGCCCAAGAGCACCTGAATCTGGGGCTCCCAGACACATTACTAGGACCCAAGGCCTCAACAAGCTGCCTAAAACTTCAGTCTGGATGAGCTGATGAACATCTTGCCATGAAAAGCAGGCTGACCCTGTGGGGCACCTCTAGGAGACCTAGGTCTCTTGATTCTCTAGAAAGAGCACAGATGTCAGGTGATCCAGACACCAAGGGCCTTGAAAGGCTGGAGAGGCCACAGTTTCCCATCGCCTCTACTACTCACATCAGTGACACAAGGGCAGAGCATTCCCGGAGATTCAAGTCCAAGCCTCACTGTCCACCAAGGCCCACAGCTGTGTACACTCACTGCTTTTAAAATATGGGTGAGAAATTCAATAAGGGCTCTATCCAGTGGCACCTGCTAAAAGGACATGCTCTGGTTGGGCCAGCAGCCTGTGACCCTGATAATGGTGTGCTAGTGGTCTGGCCTCAGAAATTCCTGTATGATCACCATAGATCCGTATTGGCTTCCTCTGTGCCAGCAGGAGAGGATAGTTAACTCTTACTGGGATGTCACAGGCTACATTCTTTCAGAGGGCAGTGCTGGGGCAGGGGCAGGGGCAGTGACCTGGGTCATCCCAGGTCCTGGTGTGAGCTAAGCAGAACAAAGAATATGCTTTCCTTAGTGCCAAGGAAATTTCTAGAGACATCTAGAAAAGGTAAGGTGTGCATCAGCAAAGCCATCTGCAGAGAGGCTCCGAGGCAGCTTGGCAACAAAAGATGTTCCTGGAAGTGGTGACCTCACCACCCTGTGCCACACAGGGAGGTGCTTGCCTATCATAGAAACTGTCACACTGCCCTGGACCTTCCATGCAGTTGTATCTGGGGGTCAAATGCTATTTTCCATGAGCACAGTACTTTCTCTCCCACTATCCCCACATTTCCTCTTTGGGAAGATGGACAAACAGCCACAGATTGTAGTACCATTGATTACCAGATAAGGTAGTAGTAAACCAGCAGGCCTCCATCTCAGGCTTGTAAGCCACCTTATGGTAAAGACAAACTAGGTTCATTCCTATTTATGATTAAATCTGCCCTACCTGTAACCTTAACTACAAATGGTTCTGCACTGCCTGTTCCGGGAAATGGCAACCATGCCTTTGCTTCAGAAAGTTATGACCACCTTGTTATGCTTGTGTTCTGCTTCTGAGACCCCCCACCCCTGCTTGTTTGCCTGCTAATAGCCCCATTTGGAAACCCTACTTCTAAGTTATGAAAACCCTATCTTCTCCACATCCAATGCTGTACTCTTGAACCCCACCTTAGGGAGAGATAGGCCATGTATACCAACAAATCTTGCTTTAATTAATTTGGCCACGATTTGGGTTGGTGGTTTTTCTCTTCAAATCTGTGGGATTAACAGTAGCAGGAACTTAACTACTGTGGCTTTCAGAAAAGGATGAACACCAGGGCACAGTCTCTGAGAGATTCTAGAGTCACAGATATATCAGAAGAGTCCAGAGAGCCACCCACCACCTCACAAAGCATCAGGAACGCTGCATGGCAGCATAACAGGTGCTGTTAGAAATGACCCCCTCAAGGCCCAGCAAAATGCACAAAGGAGGCCCTAGAATAACCCACCACCCACATAACACAAAAAAGGAGAGCCGAAAGAACACTGGGAGATCACAGTGGAGGGGCCGTGACGAGCTTGGGGGTGGTATTCTAGTAAGGACAATGCATCTGGGCAAAGACAAGCTCCCTGGTGACTGACAAAAGAATCCCCAGCACAGCAGCTTGTGCTGAAACAGTGACAATAATGATGGCTGTCTCGAGGGGGAGCAGAACCAAAGCTCCCTCCCTGCCCCCACACGGCTAGCCCTGCCTCTTCAGCTCCACTGCAGCATCATTCCTGGGGTGTCTGTCTTTCTCACAACACCTCCCAGGCCTGCCTCTCTGATGGGCACCATTCTAGGCTTCACTAAATGATAACCATGCAAGGAGACATTAATGGCTTTTTAATGACTCTGGTTCCAAATATGGAATCACTGCCAAGCCCAGGCTGCCAGCTGCAGCCCCGCCAGGAGGCTCAGACAGACAGGGCACTGATGGATGGGTCTTCCAGCTGACCCTGGCGGCTCCTTCATTATGGTCACCTCCTACTGGGAGCCAGACCTAGAAGGCCAAGGAATGTTCGAGTCACTGGCTCCATCTGTAGTATCCTCCCATTTGGCTGCTCTACCCAGGGTCAAAAAGGGGGCAACTTCAACTCCCATGGAGCCAGGCTATCTACAGCCACTCACTCCCTTGGAGGGACCAGACAGGTGTCTAGGGACTTGTGCTGTGGGCTGGAAAAGGCCAGTATAGCCAACACTATTAGGAAGCCTGTTTCTACCCTTCTCTTCCTAGATTCCATTTTGTAAACTCTGGCTAATTCACCATCACTACCAGAGGTCCAGGCCAGGACAACAGAGAGATAGACTCAGCCATCTGAATGCCCCATCCAAGCCCACTTTGCAGCCTGTCCCTTTTTTCCTACCTCACTCCTTCCCTCAGCCACAGCAGAAGCTGCTCTGAGCCTAAGAATCAGAGCAATAAGCTATAAGGAAGGACAAGCCACCCAGAATGTCTGAGCAACCTGAGCCAAACAGCAGAATGAGGGAAGTCCATACCCATGGCTCCCATTACCTAGCAGCTGCTTGGCACACAGTTGGAAATGGGGGCAGTTCCGCCTCTGAGGATGGGCCATCTCCTTCCAGCCAGGGGTTCCCAAGCACTAGGTGAATTAAAACTGCTGGTGGCACTGGCCTTGGCTTGGTAATTCAGAGCTGCTGGGGAATATACTCCAGAATCAAGTTTGTTGTACCATGGGGTTCTCTAATTATCGGCTATGCAAGTGACTCTTGTGACCACAGCTGGTGATCTTCAAAGAGCAAGAAACTGAAGTTTCCAGAAGGAATTGCCTATGGTTGTCAAAACAAGGCACCTAAGGCTAACCCTGGCAGCAGAACCTGTGGCGGGGGGGGGGTAGGTATGTGTGGGGTGTCTAACAAGAGCCAAAAGGCAGGAAAACCAGAGTCTTGCTTAGACTCAACCCAAGGAAGACCTTTCCAGTCACAACTGGCTGGTGGAAGATGTTTGGTAGCATTCCTACCAAAGTGGAACAAAGAAATAGTGAGAGGGCCTATGTGGACCCTTGCAGCCTGAGATTATCTAAGTTGCCTTCAGTTGCACCAGGTGTGCAGGGGTTCTGGAGGCTTTGTTGTGATGAGAGAGCACTTCAGGTGTGACCAGGAAGTTAAGGAAGCCCTAAATGTTGTCTGGAGTGTGACATCACTTTGGTTTATAGAGGTAGCATTTTATCTATGCTGGGTAATGCTGAAGACTCAGCTAAATACCACACGAGGTCCCTGCTCTCAAAAGAGTTCCTAATTTGGTGAAGGAAGCCCTGAGCACTGCAGGCAGGAACACTGAAGATGAATCCAAACAGATGGCTCAGCAGGTAAAAATGCTTACTGCCCTTGCAGAAGACCTGAGTTCAGTTCTCGGCACCCACATGGCAATTTACAACTGCCTGTAACTCCAGTTCCATGGGATGTGATACCCTCTACTGGCTTTTCCACCAGTACCTGAATGCCCCTGGTGCACATAAATTCACCAGGCACACACAAACACGAACACATAAAAATACTAAACAAATTAGAAGGAGCACTGAAGACAATAGGCCTGAAGCCACAGTCCTTCCTCAGACAGAGCTCTACCCACCTACAACTTATAAATGGTTGCACAGTCAAACACTACAGGCATCTAACAGTCTTCAAAAATACTGGTAAGGAGAAATGGGCAGAACTGGAAACTACTAGTCTTGGGAAACAAAAGCCAAGGCATGACTCTAGTTGCTGATCTTTACAAATGAAGTGGCTCCCTATTAAGCCAGAATGTGAGATTAATCCAGCTGTGATCACTAGAAACTGAGCCAAAATTACCCCTAAGAAGATTAGCACCAACTATCACTGCTTTGAAGAAAATGAGCCGAGCCCAGGGAATGCAGCATGCAAGAGAGAGAGAGAGAGAGAGAGAGAGAGAGAGAGAGAGAGAGAGAGAGAGAGAGAGAGAGACCCTATCAGAAGAGCTAACTCAGTCTTTTTCCCCCCATACGCCATATTCCATTCTGTCGTGCTGCGGCACTAGAAAAACCTCATGTTAGTCAAAGCACGTGTACACATGCTGCCCCCTGCCCGGCTGCCAAGAAATATGCCTTGTCTTCTGTCCCAGTTTTCTGCCACCAGACAGACCTGTGTCTTTGCCTGCAATCAACAGCCTCGTAATGCTAAGAGCCATGTGAATGTCCTCTCAACACAGGTCTCCCCTACTGGGCAGTCTACTCAAGTCCAGGGCTTTCCTGGGCTCTGCACATGCCCAGAGAGACTGGCCAGGGCAGGGGAGGAGCCTTCTGATGATAGCCCACCCTCCCTACTCTACAGAACAAGGAGGCAGGTGATAGCGATGGAGAAAGGAAGCAGGGTTCGCCACCAGGGTGCCAAGCTGCTTTCAGGGCTAGGCTTCCAGGGTGGCAGGATTCAGTGCTTTCAGCTGAGTGTGGGAGGGAAAATTGGGGGGGGGTTAATAGGCTTGGGCTGGGTTGAATGTCATTCACCCATTTCAGGACACCAATGCCCTGGGCACTTGCAACAGATTTCTGAGAGACAATTCTACCTCTCAGAGGTCTCTTTTCCCAGTAGCAGACTAAATTCTCCCTAGCTTGAGGTAGATTTTTCTCTACAAGCTTTGCAGGTTGCTTTAGTCCTTGGGTCCCTGGGAGAATCAGCCTTGAACCATGACCACCAGCCCAGCCTTCCATTTGTCAATACTCAAACATGCCATTATCCCCACAGTCAGGGTGTAGCCTGTGGTTGGCCACCACCTACGACTGGATCCCCTGGAAGGTACTTCCATAGCACTACTGTCTTGTTCAGACCACAGGCACCACCTTCCACCTGTGCTGGTAGACAAATGGTCAGTGATTCTCTATAGGGATGCACCAACTTCTAGAAGCCCTTGGCCCACATGAACCAAGAAAATACCAGAATGGGCCCAACACTATCTGCACGTCCAGGCTAGATATGTCAAAGGCAGAGGGTCTTCTGAGTTAGTACAACCCAGTTCCCAGCTCCCAATCAATAGCCTCCCTTATCCATGTGAAACTGGGATACTGGCTCACATGTCTGCAGACGAGCCTATGTATGACTCTCTGTGCACATGTGTCTGTGTGTGCTGCTGGGAAGACAGAAAATAACTCAGGAAGCTCCCACGAAAGCTGGGCTCAGAGGCAGTAACCATTCTCAAGAAAATCTGAGTTCCCAGGCCTATGACAGGTGCCTGTTGGTAGAAAGACCTGCTTTTAACTAGCTTCAGGCAGTTCCAGCTGGTTTCTATTTGGGATTCTATCTGGACAGGCTCCTGGAAGGGCTCTGTCAGAATCACTTTCTGTCAGCAACTGGGCTCTGCATCCTTGCCTAGGGCCTGCACGTGGGTCCTGAGTGTCTGATTCTGCAACCCACTGAATGTGCACCTGGGTCAGCAATAAAAAGTGGGTCTTGGCAGTCCAGCACCCTTTTCACACACATGCCTTTCCAGGAGGCTGAGAGAGCCCGGTAGCCCATAGCAACTAGAGAGCCAATGAGTGGCCACGGATGTGGCGCTGCTATGGCAATGAGCTCTTTCCCCTGGTAATAGAATTGAGTAGAGTGGATGGAGAAAGGCCTGCACCTGTGCGAGGCTAGGGACTACCCCTCCCCCACCTCCCACACAAGAAAACCTGGATCAGACCAACCAAGTATCCAGGAAGAGGAGGTGGGTCAGGGCTCTTGAGTGCACGTGAGCGTGTGAGAGCAATTTTCTGTATTGTGAGCTAGTTCCTTTAACAAGCAGGTTACTAATACTGAATGTCTGAAAGGTACTGAATAGTACTTGTGAATAGGTAGTACAGTGTATTCCTACACAGATGTGAATATGCACAGATTTTTAAGTATGCACCCGGATGGCCCAATAATTAAGGTCTACAGAGATATATGGGTACATGTATATGTAAACTGCCTTATCTCATAAATCCACACTTTGGGGATAGGGCGCAGATGCCCTCCCTATGTATGCAAGCGTGAAGATGTAGGGGTGTGTGCGCACAAGCTATCCAGGCGCGCATGTCCTGGGTGCTCGGCCTAGGAGGCAGCTCACAGTAGTTCCTTTCTCCATGTGCCACCAGACTCAACAAGGCCAGAGATCCTTTCAGAACCCTTGGATGTTGAGGAGGGTGGAGCAGCGCAGGTGGCTTCGAGGCCCTCAAAGTTGGGATGAAAAACCTTGGCACCTCCAACCCGCGCCACCGGTGTTGGAAAGGATGCGGAGGGCATCAGAGTCTGCCTCCAGGCCAGATGACCGGACCGACGCTGTATCGCGATTCGGGGGGGGGGGGCGGTATGTGCCCTGGCAGCAAACTACCACCCTCCCCACGCCCTCAGCGTTAGAGTAGGGGTTCGCACGCGCCCCGGGGCGGGGAAGCCGGGCCCGCGTACCTGTAGGGAATCCAGTCGGAATGCGGCTTGGAAGTCATGTCTCCCGGGGGCGGGGCGGCGGCTGCGGCTCCCAA
This sequence comes from Cricetulus griseus, assembly GCF_003668045.3. NCBI lineage: Eukaryota > Metazoa > Chordata > Mammalia > Rodentia > Cricetidae > Cricetulus > Cricetulus griseus. The sequence goes on from NC_048596.1 coordinate 91,753,904, forward strand.
GGCCGGGGCAGCTTGGGGCTGGCGCGGGGACCCTGCTCAGCTCTCGGGCCGCCCCGGGCCGCATCCTCCCAGGCCCCGCCGCTGGGCCCCGCCGAGGGCCTCTCTGCACGCCAGGGCCCCGGCCACGAGCTCCCAAAGCGGCTGCCTGTGCGGCGCGGCGTGGAAGAGAAGCGGCTGGAGTGCGCGGGGCCGCGGGAGCGCGCCGGCTGGAGCGCGCTCGAGGCAGGAGAGGTAGTCCGCACCGCAGGCGCCCGGTCTCGCGCCCAGGGCTGAGCTCTGCGCGGCAGTCGCCGCCCCGCCCCTGGTTCCCGCCCCAGCGGAGACCCCACCCCGACCAGTTGGATGCAGATCGCGCAGCGCCCACCCTCCGCCAGGAGGGACGCTGTCAACCAGCCCGTTTCTCCCTCTGGGACCTGAGCTATCTCAGATTTACCCCGGACAGGGCAGAGTAGAAGGACTCCAGTTAGAGGTGTCAGAGAGTCTCTGGTCTGAGTACCGAGGCCTGCTTCCTTCTCAACCTTCCATTTCACGTGCCTGCCTTCAGAATCTTCTGATCTTTAGTTTTAGTAAAAGTGTTTCCTCAGCCAGGGTCCTTCTTTTGGACCTGACATTTCCTGTCTTTGCTTCCACAACCAAGAGGAAGAGTATGTTAACTGTTGCACTCCGGGCCCTTAGAAATTTGGAGCATTAGTGGGCACAATAGCTTTGAGAAGCAAATATTTTATCCCTATTTCCCAGAAAATGAAGTCTGAGAAATGCTAACGGGACCGAGGGCAAGAAGCAAGGAAGTGTTGTAGCTGAAATCGAACCAGGATCTCTTGTCCTTCAAAACCCTTTTAGAGGACGGCGAAATCTCAAAAAAGATCCCCTTAACCTTGAATGTTAATGAGGTCCCAGCTGTGACCAGAACCAATAACACACAGGGAAAGGAAGGATGGAAGATTCATAGCAAGGCTGGTTGGAAGCAGGAGAAGCCAGGGGCTCAGCGATGCATCAAGCTGAAAGGCTAGCCTGAACCCTGCAGAAGGGATCAGGGAAGGGATTACTGATGAGCACAGTCCCTACACAGCTCCTGGGTGTCCTCAAATGTACCTTGGGCTCAGCAGCACCTGATAGCCAGAAAAGCATCCATGGGGAGATGGTCTGGCAGGACTGAGAAGAATTTGGGAATGACCCTCATGCTTTGGGTCCCATCTTACTGCCCTGGGGTGAAGCCCAGATCCCCACCTGGGGCTTCTTCCAGCTTCTCAGCCTTGACTGCCCCATAAATTACAAACACAATGTTGATGATCAAGGGACTGCTTGGTGTCAGGAGTTGGGGCTTTGTTAGGTGAGATCTGTATAACTTCATTAATCCTTAGCACCACTCTGGGAAGAGTATTAATATTGTACATGTTTTTTTCAGCAGAGGAAACTGAGGCACAGAGAAGGCAAGCATCATGCTTCTTAATAGTACATGCAGTGCACATGTGTACACTCCCAAGCCCCTCTCTAAGAAGGAAACTCAGATCCCTAAACACTGCTATCTTTGAATAGTTGTCAACTTCTTACAGGAAATTACTGTCACTATGGACCTAAAGAAAAAAGGGAAATCACCTGAGAGTGGGGTGCAGTGCAAAGCTACTGCCTTGCCTTCAGGTCTCCTTCCTGTTCTCCACACAGCCTCCCAGGAAGGGCAGTAGAGAGGGGCAGATTGCCCCCCCCTCTTCCCTGGCAGCTCATAGCATAATGCAAAGCTACTCCCCCAGAGGCTTCTGTTCTTTGGGCCAGAACCCAGCCTAAAAGGTGTGCAAGAGGCATTGACCCCTGAACTCCCTGTTGTCCATGCCACCTCTGCCAGAGTTATAATTTATTTGCTGTCTATCTCTTTAGAATGACAAGCGTCTGGAAGACTTTCCCGTCATGACTTTGAGACTGCATTTTCCCCTTTCTTCCCAAATTATCTGACACCTAATGCAATCAGAATTAAGTTGGAAGGTCTCAGGAGCCTGGAGTAATTGAATCTATTAAACAGACTCTTCAGGCTCTGTCCTAAGGGAGCAAAATCTAGAGGTAGAGTGAGGTGCAGAAATAAGACAGTTTCCGAGGCTTCTCTTTCTGTGAGCTGTGTGCACACATGGGATTCAGAAGAACCAGGAAGACTGTGCCAGTGCACACGTGTGTGTGTGTGTGTGTGTGTGTGTGTGTGTGTGTGTGTGTGTGTGTGTGTATACCTAAGAATATGTATGTACATGAGATGTGGAAGGATTAAGAGTGTGTATGCATGCATGAGGGTGTGTGTGCACGTGTGTGGTCATGTGTCTGAGTATGTGTGCACATCATATATGGGGAAGCCAAGGATCTGTGTATGTGTGTGTGTCTGTGTGTGTGCCTATGTGATATTCAAGAGAAAGGGGGAAAAAAGGGAAGCATGTGCCTCTGTATAAGTATAATGAGAAGCCATTGGAGACTGTCAGTCTGGAGAGGGAGGGAGGGAAGGAGAGACGGAGGGAGGGACGGAAGGAGGGAGGAGGGAGAGAGAGAGAGAGAGAGAGAGAGAGAGAGAGAGCCATGTGAGCCCCTCTATAGACAGTGCAGGTTTATACAAGAACATTGGTGAGATGTGTTTTTTTTCTTTTAAGTGGTGAGAGAGGAAGATGTGGGTGTTCTGCAAAGTTTGTAGTGTTCATATTCACAACTTATGGAGGATTTTCCCACTTGAGTGGCATCCCTGGTTCACTTTTTAAGTTAACCCTGGTGGCTCCATCAAAAAAGCCACTCTAGAAAGTCATATATAGAATTTTATACTAGGCCATGACTAAACATTGTATATTTTTACAACTGTGCTATATAAGTGACTTTGAAGAAGGGTCTGTAGCTCCAGGAAGAAGGTCATCTCTACTGAAATGCTTCTACACAGCAAACCCAACCATGCCTTCCTCACTACTGTTCTAAATACGGTAAGGTTGGAACATCTGCTAGAAATTTAAATTCTCTTCATTATACTTTAGGCCATTAAAAAAAAAAAAAAACTAGAGACAGTGTGTGAGGGGGCATGCCATCTAACACAGATCAGTTCACCCAGAGAAGGTTTGCATTCTGGCACTTTGTTACTGCCATGTAGAGTCTTACATCTTCTATGCGTAGGGCAAGTTATTGAATGAGGGTACCTCTTTCAATTTCGGAAGCAAAGGAGTATGAATAATAAATGAATATGTATGCAGATTGGCTTGGCATTGAGACCCTGTAACCCGACAAAAGCAATCCAAATCAATCAGACGTCTACTAGACCTTACTGGGTGGAAGGCTGATGCAGGGTTAGGTGGCTTTGGCAGGGATAAGGGGCAAGACTGCTCTAGGGGAATTGTCACTCTTGCAGTGGAAATGGAGGGAAATGATGACTATATCAGTAACCAAGTGCTGGGGGAAGGGAGACCCGAGGAGGAACAGCCAGTGATACTGGAAGGAAGAAGAGCACAGAAAGATCTCCTCTGAATAGAAAAGGGTAATGGTTGAATTGGGTCTTGAAGAATGAGGAAACATTTTGTAGATAGGTAAGAAAGGAAAGGGGGAAATTAATAGTTACCAAGAGTCTATGGATACCAGATACTAAGCTCACTCCAAACTAGGTGTTATAAGCAAAGTCACAGACACAGAGGAGTGTGTTAACCAGTGTGCTGGTGTGTGCCGAATGGTTTCCGGTGGCAGCAGATAGGCCTAGAAAGTTGAGTAAAGCTAGATCATCTGCCAGGGTGTTTGGATTTTATCCCATAGCCAATGGGGAGTCACTAAAGGGTTTTAAGCTGAGGATAAACTTCCCAAGTGTAACCTTTAGATAATTTTAATTGGAGATAAGATAACCAAAAGGAAACAAGGCTAATAAATAATATAGAAAACTTCTAGATGGCTAGTGGGAAAAGAGAGTAAAGGGTCAAATTAGTGGGTGATGACAAAATGTGTATCAATAAGAACAATCTTGTTCTGGTTACAAGATTAAGTATCTTCAATGAGTTTAGAGTGAGAAGAACTGACTTATGAGATGCGATGTCCTTTTGAGCATCCCAGCATGATCAAACATTCCCGTGCTTATCAAAGCTATGGAGTGGATGGTAGCATGTCAGTGGTCAGACAGAACTCCATGTAAGTCCTGTTTAAAGAGCTACGAAGACTGTCAGTTCCATTGTAGATGATGAAAGTAAAGGCAAACAGGTGTAGAGTAACAATTACTAGAGAAACAGTCCATCTGTTTTCCAAAGTGCTGTTGAATACAATAGCAGGTAACCACACAGACACAAGCATAGTATTCAGGGCTCTAAGCTCTGAAGGCATAAAACAAAGAGCAAATGTTATGAAATCAATGCATGATAAATAGAGAACCACTGGGCTTGAACATATAGGACTGTCGTTTGGGGAGTTCGTGTTCTATGGCAGGCACTCCTCTGTGTAGTTCATAAAAACAAATCTGGGTGATGGGTGATGGAATGGAATTCTGCTCCAGGTTCTAGTCAAAGATCTGAATTAACTGACTCACATTCAAAAGAAGAGGCACCACACTAAGCAGGACTTGGAAGAGCCTGGATCTGTGCCATGAGCTGACACCCATCTTGGCACATACAAGAGAGGTTGCAAAGGAGGTCTGGGGAAGTTCAGAATGAATTTTAGAGAAAGCCTTAGGGCCTAGTGATTCCTAGTAATTGGAAAGTATGGAGGAAGCTATTGCCTTCATCTCAAATCAGGTGAGTGAGGCTTTGCAGGGACCCATAGTGGAACTTAGTATGTGGCCACAGTGGTCTTGGGGCACAGTGGACAATAGATGCATGCCTGATAAATACACAGAGCCAGTGACGACTTGCCTCTTCTCTGATGGTAGAGGGGACTCAGTATATATAGACTTATGCCTCAGGTTTGCAAGACAAAGGGCACAGGAGTAGTTCCTGTAGGTTGACCCTGACCCCAGCAGGATAGTCAATTGTGACTGGTTTAGACATAGCCAAGTGGTTCCCCACTGTGGGAGGTGATGATACCAGGGAAGGGGCAAACATGAGTTTTCTAGGGCCTGAGAAAGGAACCTGAGAAGGAGCTATTGAGAAGGAGCTATAGAGAGGGAGGATGCCTACATCAAAGAATCTGCTAGACGGATCCTCAGTGACAACATTGTCTCCCAAATCACACCATGGCACTCCAAAGAGAGAGAAGGCCAGAAAAATAACAGCAGCTCCTCAGTACAGTCAGGGAAGAACACTGACCTGCTCTATCCTCCCATCTCTTTCCTTCCATCAAGAAACCAGGAAAGGGCTCAGATAGTTTTTTTGCAAGCTCCCACTCCCTACAGGAAGCTGTTCTGTGTTTGCAAGCTCCCACTACCTACAGGAAGCTGTTCTGTGTTAGACTGTACTGGGACAGAGCTGTTAAAGTAACTGAAGTTCCAAGGATCTTTTGGGGGCTGGGGGTGTAGTTCAATGATAGAAACTTTTCCTGCCAGGCACAAGGTCCTGGGTTTGATCCCCAGCATTGCAACACACACACACACACACACACACACACACACACACACACACACACACACACACACACACACTTATTTTTAGTGTAATAGGATAGATGACAGATAAAACAACCTTGGGTTGCCTGAAAATGGCCATAAAAGCCCTTAGGACTAAATTTCATCTAATTCTAGGGAGAAAGAAACTGCATAGAATAAATGTAAAGAGATCATAGGAGACAAAAATAAATTAGCTTTATGATGTCTCATGAGTCATACTCATTCAACTTAGTTATGCATGGCTCCTCTCATCATAACTTGAGATAGCTACTCCTATGACCCCTGTTTTACAGATGAAGAAATAGAAGGGTACAAAATTTACTCAAGGTTATACACACAATAAACAGTAGAGTCCAAGTTCAAATTTAGGCAGCAGAGAGCTCCAGAGTCCATAGGTTTAGCTGTCATGCTCTTGAAAAAACAAAACAAAACAAACAACAACAACAAAAAAGTTAAGAGGCTGAGAGCTCTTGACTCATTCTTGTTCCAAAATTCCAGCTAAAGGAAACACGTCTATTGACGCACATATATATTCATTGACATTTTATTTAGAATAGAGGAAATCAGCAGGGGTGGGATGGATATCTATTGATTGGGTCTCAGTTAAATAAATAATTCTGAGTTCACTGGATGGATCATAAAGCATCTTTTATGGGAAAATTTTAAAGACAGAGGAACAGATTAATGTGCTAGGATACTGGGAATATGTGAATAGTCTCATTAAAAATAAAACTGCCCAGGGTGAGAAAGGCACAGGCTAGTGCCATTGGCTATGCCACTCAATGGACCGTGTACACCCTCCATTATCTTTGGTTCCTCCTTCCAGATGCTCCCGGGGCCCCTTAACAATGCTTTTGGCACCTGAGACCTAGTGATCCCATCGTAACTGAGAGAACATCCCATCTCCCAGGGTTAGGGAAATAGACAAACACTGTCTGTGTACAATGCATTCAATAAATAAAACAATCCAAAACCATATAGACTGATAGACCCTGAGCCACCTTGGGTGATATGATACAACACTAGGATAACAATGCAGGTGGCTATCCACCAATGCAAGCAGAGCAAGAAGTGTCCATAATTCTTAGTCTGGTTATTTATTCATTGTGTATGCTTGGGTGTGCTCACATGTTCACATGTGGAGGCCAGAGGTCGACCTCCAGCTGTTTCTCAGGAGCCATGTATTTTATTTTTTTGAGATAGACTGCTGATAGGACCTGGGTTCTGTTTTGAGTCTAGACTGGATGGCCAGCAAGCCTCAGGGATCCTTCTAGCTCTACCTCCCCAGCATGGGGAGTCCACATTTGACATGGGTGATGGGGATGGAACTCAGCATTTCTTACTTGTGCAGCCTGTGGTTATTTTACTGAAAGCCCGGAGGTACAGGAAGGATGCCAAATCATTGTACCTGCCCTTTATCTAGTACAACCTTGCTCCAACTTGAGGCACTGGCTGAGCATCTCCTGGGCAAGGAGACCCAGAACAGAAGCACCATGTCCCTGACCTGGGGCAGCTTGTGTTCCTAGTCAAGTTTTCCTCCTTGCTTCCCCCACTCCCTACCCCCCACCCCTGCCCCAAGCAGACAGGCTCAGCTCTCCTAGGAACTGAGACTATGGTCCAAAATAGAAGATAAGAGGCCCAGGCCCCTGTGCCCAGACTCCAGGAGTGCTTGTTTTACCAGCGTTATTGGATTTACAGATAAGCAACAGGGAATTAAGCTGATCAGGAAGGGAGGGAGGGAGTCCTCATTTGTTCATAAGGCAGGATTTATCTGGAGGAGCTCTTTCCTGTGTCAACAGAGAGCCCTTTCCTTTGTATCCTGCAGCAAAGGACGTTTTATTCCTTTATTCCATAACCTTTCTGCTGCAAAGCCCATGAGTGTGGATTTTTGACCTGTTTTTTCCCTTACCTAAGAAAACCAAGGTTATTTAAAGGTTGGGATGCATTTTTAAACAGTCCTCTCCTGAATTCACAAGCTAACTAGAGGAATCAGTTTCTGAAATAGAATGTCAACTATCTGCAAAATTTATTATCCCAGATGCCCTGATATTTCTTTGTGAGGTGGGGTGAGTCCACAGCCCTTCTTTATGGCTATTGCTGATTCATAAATATCAGATTCCAAAGCCACCAGGTCACTGAAGATGCCGAGTCTCACATGAGAGTGCAGTTAAACTGTGTTCCCTCGCTGGCTCTGTTTTCCCCATCTGTGGAAAAGGAATGAAAGTTCTATAAAAGGCCTCTAGATACCCAGCACATAGGGGAGAGAACACAGTCCTGGGTTCTGTCATGACTCTGTCATTCATGTGCTATGACCTTGAGGAGTCTCCTCTCTGCCTCAATAAAAGCCGGATGACGCCAAAGGCTCTATCTAGAACTAGCTTTCTCAGACATTTTGAGGATGAAAGATGGTTGTAGTTTGCTCAATTCTGCAGTAAGGAAGGACAGAATCTTCCTGTCCCACAGAAGAGATACTGGTACCAAACACAGGCGGGGGGGGGGGGGGGGATGAATTCTCATCCTCCTTGTCATCTGACAGGCGCCAAGGACCACTCTCTTGGGGTCACCTCGGTTTCCTTGTTTGTTAAGTGGATGTAGTGTGACCTTGCTTCCTATAGTACATGTGGCTGAACTGAGAGGAGACGGATGAAGAGGAACCTGTAAATACTAAATCCCAAGCTCCAAAGTGAGGTAACATCATTTGCTGAGCCCACAGCAAAGGACAGCAAAGCACATGTAGACCTTAGAGCTCATTGATGGCTCACAGCAACCTGAGGAGCTATTACACAGGAAGAAACAGATTGCTGTGGGTGGTCAGCCTCAGCCAAGGTCTGGGCCATAGGGCCGCTGCCCACAGGGGAGTTTAGGGATGACCAGAGGTGATCCTAGCTAATGTCCTTCCGGGCACGAGGCGGGGGTAGAACAGGTTCCTTTCCCTTCAGTTTGTCTGAGTTCTGGCACTAAGATGAGGCAATGTGCGACTAACTGGTTTCCATACTTCCTTGGGTGAGATCATGCCCAGGGTGGTGGGGCCAGATGGTGAAGCACCTTCTCAGGCTTGCCTGTCTACCACGATGCTCTTCCGATTCCTGGTCCTCATCATGATTTACCTTCTCTCCCTGTTTGTCTTTATTCTACAGTTTTTCCAGCACAGAGCCTTCCCCTTTCTGGTCTTGCTGCCCTGAGCCCAGCAGGGTATGGGGACATAGAGATGAGGGCTATACACTCAGCAGGACAAAACCCTGATTCTGAGCTGGATGTCTCAGGCTAGCTGGCCCTAGCCCAATCTTCACAGGTTGTCAGAACTTCTGGGGATCTCCCATGGAGATAGATAAGCTGGAACACACCCAGAAAGAACTCCAGAGGTTTCAAACTGTTCCCTGGGGGTAGAGCCCTCAGAGGCATGAAATTCCTCTAGTACAGGCCACGTTCACTCTACTACCCTGATGATCCCCCAGGTTCTGTTCTGTGTCCTAGCTCCTATACTTGTGTTTCTGCCCCTCTACTTTCTGGGAACCATCACCACTCATTTATCTTGCCAAATCTAATGTATCAAGCAATCTTTTTCACTCTAGTGGGCTTTAAGGTCCTCCTTTGGCCCCCTGCAGGTGACATTTGTTAATGCCACTGTCTTGCATCTTCACATGTTCAAAAAAATGCAACCAGTGTCTGACACATCAGGAAACGTAAGTTCTAGGACTGAGATCCTGGCCTCCTCTTTGCCCATGGGAGAGTTTTTCCCCAGATTCCTTGGCCTCAGTGTATAGATCTGTGAGAGGAGGGGATCAAATCTCTGAGCCTCCAGAGCTGTATTGAGTTCCCATGGGACACATTAGGACAAACATTTCTCCCTTCAACCTTCAACTGCCCTGGGAGGGCAGAGCTGGAAGCTCAGAACCAGCAAGATGCTATCACACAACACCCAGAAAACAGGTAGGTGGGAAGGGCAGATAGCATTCTGGCAACCACCTTTAATTTCCTACAACCCCATGGGAAGGAACACAGGGCATAAGTGATGTGGTCAACACAGTAGGAAAAGTCCAGTGGTCAATGGATATGTGGAAAACCTGCTATCTGCTCCCCTCTGCCATCTTCTGTTGACAACCAAACTGCCACCAGGTCCTGTTATGTTTCATCCTGCTCGCCATGCCCAGTGCCACTACCTTTGACCATGATAACTTTGCTGGTTTTAAAGCAGACTCTGCCATGAGCTCCCTTGGTGTGTCCTAGGAGCTGAACAGTTAATACACAAAAGCCTAGGCTGTGTGAGCTGTTATATAAGGAGCTGCACCCCCTTTCCCTCTGGCCCCCCTGCAGTCTGTTCTCACATGGCAGACAGTGATCTTTGCAGAATGCAAATCCATCCCTGCACCTGCTGTTTAAAATCCTTTGCCGACTTCCTTGCTCCAAGGCCAATTTTTTTTTAAAGTGCCTGTAAAGCTGATGGTTTCTGCTCTCCAGCCACATTGGTCTTCACACATGCTAGGTTCTTTATCTGTCTACATTTGTTGCTGTTCTCTGGTGAGTCTGGAGTCCACCTGCCATCCCCACCCTTCCCGGCCCAGGCCCTTGCTCCAAGTTGAGGTTCAGTGGAAATGGCTCACTACCTACAAGGCTACAGGGCCAGATTACCTGCATTGCTTTAAAGTTCCTGAGGGGGGTACTGGTGAGCACTCATTAGCCTAAATGCATTAAAAAGGCAGATTATTTACATGACAGCAAATGTAAACTGGGGTCCCAGGAAGACCTGAAGAAACCAACTAGAATTGCAGTTCATCAAAGGTGTCAGATAAAAAGAAAACAGTCGATACTATTTTGGTGTAGAGAAGCACTACAAAATGAAAATGAAAAAGATCTCATTTATAATGGTAGGACTACGAAGGAAACACTTATAAATGGAGCTCTTTGTGATCCATAGGAAGAAAACCGATTTATGTGAACAACTCAGAGATTCCTAAGAAGACTGTTTTAAAGACAATAATTCTTCCTAATGAGACTGTTTTACTCAAAGAACAGTCCCGAGGGGGATTCTGAAGCTCAATAATGTACAGGGATTTCTTTTTATCTTTTTTCTTTTTTTTTTTTTTTTGGTTGTTTTGCAACTGAGTTTTTATTTAACATAATATCTTAGAGGATGATCCATCCATATTGAAGCATAGTAAAAGATATGAAAACTGAAAATCATGACATATGAAACCCCATATTTTATTTCCTGCTTTGTTTGTGGAGATACTTAGGTTGCTTCTGCCTCTTAGTAATTTTGAATAATGTCATTATGAATTAGCTGCACATAAACCTAAAAAGCCTCCTTTCAATTGCATAGAACACATATCCAAAGTCAGAATTGTTGGATTACAGACCTCTACTCTAATTCACTTTTTACATTTTAAGAACTTCTATGATGCTGTCCAGGGCAGCTGCACCAGGTACTAACCATGCAAATGGTTTGGTTTGCATCTTCTCCACAGCCTCACCAATATACTCGCTTTTCAACCCTCCCTTTGGAAGCTATGCTAATGAGACTGAGGTAAATGTACAGGGATTTCTTAAGGCCTACTTTGGTAATGGTGTGTGTGTGTGCAGTGTGTGTGTGTGTGTGTGTGTGTGTGTGAGTGTGTGTGTGTTGTATACATGAACACATGTTCAGCTGTGCATTAGTTTGGGCTGGTGCATATGTACGATGGAGGTCCATGTTGGGTGCCTTTCTAGAGAGATTTAACTGAAGATGGAAGACACACACCCTGAATGGGGCAGCAGAGTCCTTCCATGGCCTCTGCCCCTGGCTAACTAAAAAGAAAGTAAACCTAACACCCACTGTCATCTCTCTCTGCTTCCTGACTATAGATGCAATATAGGCCAGCTGTCTCATGCTCCTGCCACCATGCTGTCCCTGTCATGGTGCACTGTATTCTTTCTTAAATTGTGACCCAAATTAAATTCTTCCTTAAGTTGCTTTTGCTGGACAACAAGAAAATTAACTAATTCATCCCCTCCCCCATTCCACCCAAGCACTGGGGCTCTTTGTCATGTTGAGAACCAGGTTTAACTAACCTGGGTTACAGCAGCCTGGGAGAGACTCCTCCCCTGGATAACCTAAAATAAGATGATCTAGAAGGAAAAAAAAAAGTGAGCCAAAACTAAAAGACATAGGTGAAAAAGGAAAATTCTGATAATGATTAATGCAGGAGGAACACCAGTCCTAACAGATATCAAAGCACAGAGCTATAATAACTAAAATACTCTGATCGTAGACGTAAGTCTCAAATGGATCTTCAAATCAATGAAAATAAGAAACCTGGGGGCTGGACCAATGGCAGGCACATTGGTTAAGAGCCCTGGCTGTTCTTCCAGAAGACCCAGGTTTAATTTCTTGTATCCATAAGGCAACTCAAGTAATCTGTAACTACAGCCCCAGGGAATCTGACACCCTCTTCTGGCCTCGATGGGCATCAAGCACATACATGATGCACAGACACACATGCAGGCAAAACACTCATACACATAAAAACAAGGCATAAGTAAGTAAATAAATAACAACAAAACCCCTAGAAAGCTATGCTCTTACTATTCATTTCTCTATAAGAATTTAATCATCAATCATCCCTCCCCCAACACTGAGAATGCTAAAGAATGCAGTGAAATGTCAAAAGCTTAACTTATGGTTGTTATCTGCAAAGGCACAAAGAGAGATTTAGAGCTATGAGGCCAGGGGCTGATTTCTCAGTTCATGTAACTGTTGCCGTTGTGGTAAGAGGTTTACGCAGAGAAAGAGGACAAGATAGAATGGTTAGAGCAGGAAGAACCCTGGGCTACAAGCCAGGGGTCTGGATTCCAGCCACAACTTTTCCCTGCTGAGCAATCTTGGGCTAGGCCTTCCCCCTTTCTGGGCCTCAGTCCAACATCTCAAAGATAAAGGATTAATGCAGGTGACCTCTGGTGGCCCTTCTAGCTCAGCCGTCTGGGATGCAGTTTCCACAGCAGGTCTAGAAAGTAGCACAGGAAGACATTTGGATCTTTCCTCCCCTGAATCATCAAGGGACCTCATATACCAGATCTGTTTGTGGAGGCTCACTGTGTACTCAGCCCTGTTATCCTGGGGATTTAGAGATGAATGGGAGGAGGCACAGGCCTGGGCTGTGAAGACTAAGGTCATTGAAGGACGTTGATAGATGCAGACATAACAAACAACAGGCTCAGCCTAGCACAGCATGAAGGTATGGTGGGAGGAAAAGGGGGCACCAGGCAGGGATCTACAGCCTGGGATTCATGGTTAGTGCTCAGTGAATGTAGGTGTGGCAAGGGGACCCCAGGAAGGAGAGGACATTGGGATGGGTGGTGGGCTGGCCTTTTTGACCAGGGGATGCATAGAAGGAAGAGGACTTAGAGAAGTATCCAGGGCCAGGGAAGTCAGTCTTGTGTGTGTACGTGTGAGTGTGTATAGGTGAGTGTGGGTACATGTACGTGTGCATGGTGTGTATATGGGAGTGTGGGCCCAAATGTGTGAATGTGGATGACTCATATCACGACACCTGTGTGTGGAAATCAGAGAACAACTTTGGGTGTCAGTCTTTGCCTTCTAGCTTGTTTGAGGCAGTGTCTCTCTTCTGTTGTTTGTTGTGGTGTACATCAAGGTAACTGCCCTGTGAGCTTCTGGGAATTTTATCTTGCTATGAATATGCCTGGATTATAAACTGTGCCAAATGGATCTGGCTTTACATGAATTCTGGGGATTTGAACTCATGTCTTTACACTTGTGTGGCAAATGCTTTAACTACTGAGCCATTTCCCCAGCCTCTGAATCTTTTAATAATGGAAAATGGCAGGAGTTTGCTAATGCTTGGGAAATGATATGGTACATGCCTGAAATCCCAGTACTCAAGAGCCTGAGGAAGGATTGCTGTGAGTCTGAGGTCACCCTGGCCTGCACAGCAAGACCTTGTCTCAAATAAACAGAAGAAAGGAAATGAACAGAACTCTGTTGCTAAAGACACCCATACACTTTGGTTACAAAACACAGAAAAGCAATGTTATAACTGAGTTTAAAGCTTCCTCTCGGCTGGCTAGTCTTTGGTGCCAGTGGTTGCTATGGAGGTGGTTGTAGAGAAAAGTCAGTAATGGTCTTCCACAGCTTTAGAATTTGTATTATCAACTCATCATATACAAAGTGCTTCTTGGTGCAATAGTGGCATGACTGTTAGAGGAGGTAACCAACTCCTTTCTAATTAAACTCAAGGCCTACTCTTCAGGCGGAAGCTCATGTCCTGTACAGTAGACCTGGTCAAAGGCCCATTGCTAAGGTAAACTCTACTACTTTTGTGCTGTTAACTGAACATGCCAAATGACTTTAAATATTTATGTTTATATCCATAGACTAGTGTTGACCTCAGCCTCAATCAAAGAAGCTTCTGTTTACAGCCAATGGTGGTTAAGGCAGAGAGTCAAGGCTAGTCAAAGGGTTGAAAACAACTGTTGAATGCTCAGCATTAAACAAGACCCCCTATACCACCCTCTTCCAAGGCTCAAGGGATATTGTGGAAAGAGGGAGCAGGAAGAGCTGAATGTGATAGAGAAGAGATCTGTGAAATGCTGTCTTATGGGTATGGTGGAGCTACGACACTAAGGAACTCACAACAGTGTGCACAGAGCCCACACAAAGTGGAGCTAGTAAACATTTAGTCACAGATGGGGGGAGGGCTCAGGGGACCCTGTTCCCCACCTCAGGGAAGCCAATGCAATCGAGGGCTGCTGTAGGTGAAGAAGTCATGGCCTTCAGTGATGTATCTACTGCACGCTCTAGCGGCTAACACAACACCCTTGCTCTTGTAGGTGGCCCTGATTATATCAGTGGGTCATGAAGTAACAACAAAAACAGAAAGTCATGGAAGCAGGATGGAGACTTGGTGGGGGGGGGGGGGTGGATGTGGGAGGAGGATAATAAAGGAGGCATTAGTGTGACTAGAATTTATTATATTCATGCATAGAACTGTCAAAGAATAGATTAAACTGCCATAACACAAAATGAATGGTTATTAGTGTGACATGATGAAAAACAGTAAGAGGAGAGAGACGCTATGACCTTAAGGAAGATCACAGGAAGCCATTTGAGCTGTGGGCTGTGAGGGATGCGTGGAGGAACATTGGAGGTGCTCAGGACTCCAGGCAGGAGGGCACAGGGGCAGGAAAGCACATCCTTTGAAGCCGGCTGCCGCAGCCAGGCTTCCTGGTCTCCTAACCATGGCTCCAGCAGTGACTAGCTGTCACCTTAAATCATTTCACATCTGCAGATAATTGAAATTATTTCTTAGGGCACATCAAGGAGTCATGGGATTTAATAAATGAAAGTCACTGGATCAAATTTCCATGTCTGTCAGACTCCAAATTGGACACTCTTCAGTTTATGATTTGTAGGGCAATAAAGGTATGTACAATCACAGAAATCTCCTACTGTGTGCCTACATAATGTTAGGTGCTTTCCATCATTATTGCTAGTTCACATACAATTCTGCAAGCGAGATATTAGTACACCTA
This sequence comes from Cricetulus griseus, assembly GCF_003668045.3. Taxonomy (NCBI): domain Eukaryota; kingdom Metazoa; phylum Chordata; class Mammalia; order Rodentia; family Cricetidae; genus Cricetulus; species Cricetulus griseus. Next base: position 91,768,950 of record NC_048596.1, read on the forward strand.
CTTTTCAGAGAAAGGAAAACCAAGGCTCAGCATTTTGTCAGGCATTTGCTCCTTCCTATGCCATGTATCTGCCCAGATAAATTCACCAATATCCCAGGCTATACTAACCTAGAAACTTGTCTGTTCTAGGCTTAATTCTGGTCCGACCACAGAACATGCTACCACTCCACATATTTTATCTCCACTTCCCCACTTGCTATTCACAGGATTTTTTTTTTTCCTGAGCTGGAGGCTGACCTGGGATTTCAAGAGGCCAAAGGAAGAAAGCTGGTATTAACTGACAAAGAAAACCAGGCATGGTGGTGCATGCCTATAATCCCAGCTTTCAAAAAGCTGAGGCAGGAGGACAGCAAATTTGAAGCCAGGCTGGGCCTCAAGACCCTGCCTCAAACAAACAAAAAAATCTAAAGATCCACAAAGAGTATTTCTGTGCATTCATTTTGCTTATTCTTCTCAGCTACCCCATAAGACAGCTATAAACGTCCCTGTTTTCTAAGCAAGGAGGCCACAAAAACATTATGCAATAAGGTTCAGAGGCCACACAATAAAGTACAGTGTCGGGATGAGAACCTGTGACTTACACTTCTGAACCAAACCACTTCTCAACTGCCTGGTTGCTATTCTGGGGCGCCTGCCACAGCTCTTCTGCCCATAACTGTTTAGTCCAGCCCCACCAAGCCCAGGTTCTATGAACAACAGGCCAAGAGAGAGAGAAATGAGGAGTTTTGTTGCCCAAGGCCTGATACATGTGAACCCAAGACACCTGTCACCAAAGTGATATGCAAACTTTCCCCTTAGCCTGATGTCCATGATCCTGGCCTGCCCTCTGCAGACTACTATGCCCTGTTTAGGTGGTGGGATTCAAATGCTGATCTGGGGGCCAACTTCTACTGCTTCTCTGAGAGGTTGGGCCCCACTGTATACACAAGCTGACCCTTGTCCTCCCCTTGCTCCCAGGATACCTGCTTCAACTTGGAGAGGCCCCTGGTGCTGGGTCTATAGCATTCCTTGGTTATATACATCATTCTACTGTTCCACTCTGCCTCAAATAACCTTGAGGACCCTTATCTGTTTCAAGCTGGCTGAGTCTCATGGAGCGAGGAATTAAGCTGCTCGTCTCTCATGCTCTGCTAGTTCCTCCTACTCCATCAGCTTTGTCTGCTCTGACTTCTTTCCTCCCTCATCTGGTCTGTCTGTCCTGAGATTCCAGGAGGCCCCACTGCCTCAAACATTATGCTACTCATCCATCCCCACATACTGTGCCTGCCCTTCAGTCTCATTATTTTCAGCCAAGTGTTCTGACGAGCCTTCCCTGTCATTACCTGAGGGTAGTCTTGGGTCTCTTAGATCAGCATTTCCTAGTCCTCTTGTCCACAATTCCCATACTTAGACCTCAACCAAGACAACAGGGTTCAGATCCTGACCAGTGTTACAACCTTACCCAGGCTGGTTTCTCTGTCCCCCCATCAGAGCCCTGACTTGACAAGCACTGGGTAAACTCTTAGTATTGACACATGATGGTCATTAGGAAGGACAGACAAGTGTACTCCAAGTCTCCACAGACATAGCTGTAAACACAACTTGTATCCAGAAGGTCACAGCTGTGTGAGGGATTCAGTACAGCTCAGGCACAGCCCAAGCTGAGGACAGGCAGAAGAACATGACTTTCCACCCCCTCCCCCATATCATTCTTCTACGAGGAACAAATGATACTGTTCTGAAACCACATTCATCACTTGGTCTCCATGCATTTGAAACTTGGAGTGCATATTGCCCTATCATGAGAAGACTGGAGCCAGAGTGAGTCTAGCCAAGGACAGCACATTTGGCTTTTTGATCTGGGGTCTCTCCATCTGCTGTCCAAGTGAGTTTGATTCTCCAGCCTTAGCATCTTAAGGAGCTGAGACTACAGGGACACACCACCATGCCCAGTTGGTCCTGATCCAGTTCTCTGACTCAGAACAGGTTCCTATCAGGTCACTGTTGTCATTGCTACAGACAAATGATACCCATCAGCCTCTCCAGAGTCCTGGTAACGTCCAACTTTACGTACCCTTCCGTCACCACACATATAAGAACTTTACTGCACCACTCCTAACAAATACGGCAAAATAGCGGAAACCTATAAATAAAATAGCTGCCAATATACAAAAATATGAAGCTTGATATACTGGAGTGCCATAGGGACACTCATATGTAATTGGTACTGTGGTAAATGGCTTCATATATATCTGTGTAACTATCTAGTAACATGTGACAAGAATTATAAAATTTCTCATGCCCTTTGACCTAGCAATGCTGCTTGGGGGAATGCTTCCCAGTAAAACACCAAGAAAGTAAGTTGTACAAAGATATTCATAGCTGTGATATTTATAATAACGAGAAGTTGGAAGGAACCCAAAGGCTCAGCCTTCGGGGATTGACTAAGCAAACTGGGTCAGGTGAACACTTTGGATGCTCTCCAGCCAGGAGGTGCAGGCATGTGCAGTCTCAGGTAGAATGAATGCTCGACCCTGGGCTGAGAGATGAGACATGAGCCAACCCAGCCTGCCTCTGACTTTAGCTTGCACCACAGGAAATGTACAGCAAATTCATGCTGCCTTCAGGTTAATTCAGTTCAGCAGTAGCCTGCATGTCAATTATGAGGGTTTTAAAGGTCATTTATTTTATCTTTTGTAAAGGCCTTTTTGAATTAACTAGGCACTTTTTTTTCTAAAAAAAAAAAAAGTACTTATAATGGTGAAAAGGAATTTCCCTCGGTGGACTTAACTCCAGGAGTTCTCTCCAGTCTCTTTCATGTTTCTGCAAGAGATTTCAGGCTCACCTCATGGCAATGGGAATGAGGGAATTCATGTGGACCTCAGGGTCTTGGGAAAGTCATAAGTGCCACTACCTCAGTGACTCCAGCCCTGTGCCTGTGGCAGCAACCCCTTGTCTATGGTGTCAGATCTGCCCTCAACCTTCCTCCTTCAACCATCAGCCCTTTCTTTCTCTCCTGGGCCTCAGGAAGATGTTATTCAAAAGCCTCTGGGTCTCTCCCCTATGCAAAAGTCCAAGTGACCAGAACATTTTCCAGAACCAGAATAGGAATACTCCAAACATGCCTGAGGGTGGGTGACCTCCTAGAGCAGTCTAGGGAGCTTTGAAAAGCAGACTCATGGCTTCCACCTGGACTCTCTGGGAGTGAGGCTGGAAATATGCATTGTTAAAACTCTCCCAGTGGTTTTTCCACAGCACAAACCATCATTGGAGAGTCTGGTTGCTAACAAAGGTATGGGCCCATTCTGCTGGATTTTTAAGTTCTAAGGGCTCTTGGCTCTTTTTGCTTTGGAGAAAGCCAACTTGTAGCTGGCGATCTTAACAGAGACACCCACCCACACTGTTAACACGGGCACCATTCAAGGGATGTCTCAGCTAGTAACCTGAAACATGCCCCCAAGAGACCCTCCACAGGCCCAAAGAAAGATCTGTGCCTCTACCAGAGCCTTGGAGGTTCCCAATGCCTAATGTAGGGTCTCTTAGTCTATGCCCTTGTCCCAGGGGAGAGTGGGTGCCTATGACCCCACTCACCCCGGCCATACTTACGGAGTCATTTTATAAAGCTGCGTCCGCCTCTCAAACAGCGACCCTCCCCAGGCCCAGGGCCACAACCCGCCTACTGGTGTGGCCTGGGCCGACTCGCTCTCACCGACCCCTGTCTCCAGGACTCTCTTCAGCTTCACATTGGTGCTTGCGTCCCCCGGCCTGTTGTCAGGAAACACCATGAGTCGTCACCCTGTCCCCATCCAACCTCCCTGCCAAGTGGGCACCAGTGACAGCCTTCTTGTGGCACTTGGATAAAAAGAACAGAGGAAGACAGGAAGGGACTGTGGGGACAGGGTCTTCCCAGGGTTGCTAGAGTGACTTTCTGAGCCCTGTCAGAGGTGCTGATGAGGGAACAGCAAAAAGACCACTGGGGTCTGAGATCTTCTCTAGGCTGTTCTTAACGGAACAAGAAAGCTTGAGCTCCCCAAAAGTACTGTCTTGGAGCCTGGGATTATGGAGCATGGAGCTGTCAGGCCCCAGACATCTGGACCCCTTAGATAGCAGAACTAAGATGAAATTGCCTTCCAGGCAATAGGACATGACATGGGGCTGAAAGGACACAAGGCAAGCAACACTATCCTCATCCCTCAAGCTGACCTCCATCCTCCTCCTCCCTCACAGGACCCCAAGAAAGGAGGGGGTCTGTAGCCCATTCCAAATTCTGAAGCCACACTTGAGGAATGAGGTATTGGCTTCTCTGACCCATCATGGGGACTCTTCCATTCTTCAAACACACAACACAGCCCTCACACACTGGTCAGGCCCCAGTTGGTACCTAGCTATCAGCAAGGCTGGAGAAAAGCTTCCTGGGCTAAAGGGGAACTGGGCACTCTCTGTGGAGTCCTCCCACACACAGACCAGGCCTGAGAACTAAGTTTCTGGTTTCCTGTTCCAGGAATCTCTGCTCTGTGTTTGTAGAGATGGGGTAGAAATGTTAAGGCAAGGGAATCCAATGGGCTGCTTCCCTGCATCATGCTGGAACTTGCCCTGAGCACAGGAGTGGGGCCTCACCAAGTGGGGGGGGCACTCCACTGATATATACACTATGACCTACTGGCTAAGGGAGGAGACAAATTCCTATACCCTACACTGAGGGGGTATTGCTGTGGCTGCCATGCTGGAAATGGGCTAGAGGCTCACATGGTATCTGAAGCCCAGCCAGGCTTGCTGGCTTTCTTTTTCCATCCCCATCAAGGATTTACAGGTCCCTGACTATGTGCCACATGTCTGGAGTTCTCTGACCTTCTGGTTTTCAGCTGGAGTACACCCTTTCATAGGCAGGACAAACAGAAACTTAATTGAACAGCTTCTTTAGAGATGCTTCCTGAGGACACGGGGGGGGGGGGAGGGTTGTCGCTCCAAATGCCATTTGAAAATCAGTGGTCCAATCCAACCTTATTTTCAGATGAAGAAGCTGAGGCTCAGAGTAGGTAGTGATTGGCCAAAGGTCACACAGCAAGTTGGTAGCAGAGCTAGGACTGGCCTAACCATTGTGGCCTCCAGGTCCTGCTCTAAGTTAGCCTGTGGCCTCCCTGATGGCTCTGAATCCCCCTAACCTTCTTCTGGAAATGAGGTCCATGGGGCTCCTGGACTGCTCCTGGCACTCAGCATTAGGCCTTAGAGCTTCTTCTGTAGCTCTTCTCATTCTGTGATCTCCCTGGTTATCTTGGAACTCCATGGCTCTCCCACCTACCCACAGAGGCTCTAGTCTACTTCCCAGCTGCCCCCTTAACTCCAAAATGCCTCTTAGCCCCTCCAGAAACACTCTGAAATCTCAAGGCCCCAAACTAAACTTAGGTTATCCCAGGCCTGTTCTTTCTTTTGCTCTCTGTCATCCAACCCCCCATCACTCCAGTTATCTAGATGGTCATTCCAAACCCCTCTCCCACTAGCTCCATGCTTGCCTGAGAGTCTTCCCATGTGCCCCCTCCCTTCTGTCTGAGAGCTGCTGTTTGGGCCTAGTGCGCACATGCCTAGCCTCCTTCCAGCCTCCCTGCCTCAGGAATCTCAGCTTTGAAAAATCAGTCTAAACATATCACTTGTTGGCTAGGCTCCTCCCTCAGCTACTAATCCCCCACCCCTCCATGATGAGGCCTTGGATCCATCCCATCTCCGCCTCTGCTGCTCTCTCTCCTCCAGACAGTCACATGTCAGCTGTGCTCCAGCTTTCCAAATGCCCCAGGCAGATCTCTGCTTCCCCTTCTCCCTGCTTTGCACATACCCTCTCCTCTCTCTCCAAGAGTTCCCTTGTTCTCCATCCCCTAGCCTATATTCAATGTTCTTGAGCACTGCCCTGCCTGGACCCTGGGAAGAGGATCAATGCATTTCCAATTCAGATGCCAGGGTACCTAGCTCTCAATGTAAAATGCACACACTTGCTCCACCAGGCCAGGGACTCTCGTCCTGCCACCCCCACCGCATCAGCTGGGCCTTCTTCTGCCTACACACTCTGAAGGGAGAAACAGGCTGTGTGACTTGGTATCTCCCACTGAGCTGTGAGCCCGCTGCACACAGTGAGCCTGTCTTCTCCCACATGTAACTCCCACCTGGTGCCTGGCACACAGAAGGGACTGAGTTATGGAGTGTTAAACGACTGGGATCCCCAAGTGAGCCAGACCCTCCACTCATGACCAGGAGGTGATCACAGCTAATCTAGTGACAAGCCCACAGCTTGTGGGAATTTGAAAAGCTGTTCTCACTGCTGCTTGCCACTGGTATCTGTTCCCCCAATCCCCGTCATTCTATCTTCTCTACCATAATGTATGAATATTGAAAATGAGAGTAATGCTAGGCCTACAAAGTGTTACAGGACAGCTTCAAATAGTGACACTCGATATCCAGCTCTCCAGAAAGTATCTACATGCATTCAAACATAAGTTATACATTTTACTGACATGAATGGACAGTGGGAAGTTTACAAATACAAATTCAATACCCAATACTCAGGTCAGCAAGATGGCTCAGTGGATAAGGGTACTTTCAACCAACCCTGATGACCATGGTGGAAGAAGAGAACTGACTCCTACAAGTTGTCCTCTGACCTCCAGTTACACACAAACACACACACACACACACACACACACACACACACACACACACACACACACTAAATAAATACAAGTAAGTAAATAAATAAATGGATGTAAGGGGGAAAAATCTAATACTTTTTACTGGTATCACATATAGCCAGACAATTAATTATTCCATAAATCAATGTATTTGTTGACTGTGCCTTATTTTTACCTGTGCTGCTCTGTGGCTGCAATGATAAATGGGTTTAGTTCCAACTCAAATGTTGCTTGAGTGAACCCACAAAGAACACCCATTTCCCAGTGACTTGAGTGACTTATCTGCTGAACTGGCTGACAGTTCCCAGTACGGGAAAGGCATTTCTCCAGTGATCTATGTTGTTCATGACATGGCAACTACAAACATGATGACATTTTAGAATTTAATCTGCACTGTGATACCTGTCTCTATCACTTGCTTAAGTACAGATCTGCAATAAAAGAACAAGTACACTCTGGGTGTAGAGCCTGCTGACTCCCTGTTCTGAAGCCTCTTCTTTTGGGCTGATGTTGCAACACACTGAGACGTGTTAGGAAGAGGCACTGAGCTTCCTGGCGGCACTGCTGCCACACAAACACAGTGGACATGGCTTTGAGAGCACAGATGTAGTAAAAGCTAACACAAGGAATCTGAGTTACTTGTTTGATTTTTTAAATTGTACAAAAACCCTTTAAAAATAAAATAAAAACAAAAAGTAAGGCTAGGTGTGGTGGCACACACCTTTAATAAATCCCAGCACTTGTGAGACAAAGTGCCTGTCTACATTGTGAGTTCAGGGCAGCCAGGACTAGACAGTAAGACCCTGTCATAAAACAAAATGAACAAGAACATTTTTCTCTACTGTGCAAATGAATAGCACCAGGCAATATGAACTGAGTGTAGAACAGAAACCCTGCAGACCTGAGTGTGATTCATTACCCGCCCATAAGGGCAGTCTTCTCTACTCACCCTCTAGCACCAGGGTGTGAGCTGCTACAGTGCACTGTATTCACGCACGGGACTATCACATGGAACTCTAATAAATATGCACAGTCAATGTGTGCTATTAAAACAAACAGACCCTTCTATGTTACCTTGGTAAGGCTCAGGCTCCTCAACCTTGAGAGAAAATCTATGTACCCTGTGAAGTGGAAGGAGGCCATCACTTAAATCTCCCCTCATACATTACACTATGCTACGCTCTCTTTCTCCCCGCTATAGTTTTACTGTCTGTATCTCAGCCCTCTTCCCCCAAACCTAACACATTACTTGAGATATACCATGCATGTATTTTTGTTATATGTAACTACATCATATACAATAGCATGCCATGCTTCATTTACCCAGCAAAGAAAACTGACCTGCAGACAGTGGTCTCTCACATATCACTTCCATCATTCCAATTCTTCCTAATACCCATAAACAAAGTTATGTGCCACAAACACACATGCCAAGTACCTGGAATTTGAATGCTTAGCATCCCCCATCAAATATTAATCTCACCTTCCCGGGTATTCTGCATACCTGCCCACAGTACTTCCAACCCCCAGTCAACGCACACCACACACACATGCTCACCTCCTACCTATGTTTCTCCACCTACACACATGTCCCAGGCATCCATGTAGGTCACCTTACTCAGAGTTCACACTTCAGGTCTTCCTATATTGTCCCCATGTTCCAGGATAGGATTTCCTTTTGCCAGCCTTCTGAGACTACACTCTGCGTCAAGGAACAGTGAAGGAGGGGGATCCTTGTAACAGGAGGGAGGCAAGGTGGGTACCACTTCCCTGGAGGTTAGGCCTTGGCTTAAGACTACAGGGGACTTAGAAAAGGATAGGATAAGAACCACTAGCTAACCAAACAACTTTGTTTGCTTCAGATCCATACCCAGACAGCACAGGTGGCTCCAGCAGCCCTCTTCTTCCTTGAGGAAAGAAGCCATCTGTACCCGGGAGCTTTCCCCACAAGAAAGCCTTGGAGGTGTGTGAGTGCCCTGCTCAGGCTTCAGTGAATACTGAACCTAGCTCCCCCGGCCCACAATCACTGGAGGCCTGAAATCCTATAGGGAAGAGGCTGCTGGGAAGAACGGAGGGAGGTCACTGGTACTCTCACAGACCTTGTGGTTGTCCTTATCCTTCAGCTCACCAGACTAAGGCACATCCTGTCCTTCTGGGTCCCAATCCTCTGTTCTACTTAAGGTCAGGCCCTACTAGGGCCCTAGGACCATCATCCTGTACTCTTGTGCTGTTCTTGCCTGCCCCAGTGCCCTGCCCCATCCATGGAAATGAGTTCTGAAGTGGGAAGTGTCTCTCTGCTTCCATAGCTTAGTATCTGGCCTGGGTAGAGTGTTCCTCCTGGGCCACTTATCATCAAAAAAAAAAAAAAAAAAAAGGAGACAGTTCATAGTAGATGCTGGCTGGGTTCTGGAGTCATGATGAGGAGATGCAAGCATATCTACGAAGCTGGTCCAAAGCTACTCTAACAGCAACCTCCACCTAGGTCATGACAAACACAGGGGTACTCTCTCCATCATGGCACATCATCCCTTCCTGCAGTGCCAACAGCAATAATCCAGCGTCATGACTGAGGCCTTAGATGGTAATACTGAGACATGGACTTTGCTTTTAAAAGTCTGTCTTCTTTCTTTTATTCTATTTTTGACCCCCTACATACATGCATGCATGTGTGTACACACTCTCTCACACAAACATGCATGTGAGAGACAGACACACAGAGAGAGGAACAGAGAGACAAAGACAGAGAACTGGCCCCACCTTGGCCCTGCCTGTTATGTACTCTACATCCTGCTGCTCCAAAAAGATACTTATTTCAGATTGCCATAGCAACAATAGTCAGCTTCTGGAGTCTAGCCTAGGGGCTTTTCAGTAGATATAAGCTCAGCATCTGGGCCTGCACTCCAGGCCTGCAGTGGTCATGACTCATCTTAGGACACAGAGCACAGCCCCAACTCTTTGGCCTCAGTGAAGGCCCAGTGAATGATGACGCTACTCCTTGAGCCTGAAGCTCAGATACAAAGATTCGAGGTCAGGGTCACCCCTCTTCAGAGGATGTCTAAAATGGAACCACAGTTAGCAATACTCCCCACCTTGCCTATGGGGTGTCTACCTTCACACTCTGGGCCTTTGACAGCTTGTTAGTAATGACAAAAATTAAGTCACATGAGCACTAGGGCTCTGCTGAATAATTGCTATTCCCTTAGCCAGATATATGTCAGATATGCTTTTCAAGGATGTTTACACACACACATACGTCCAAGCATGGGCACAAAGGTAGGATACACTAAGGAACATATATGTAGTGTACACACAAATCGGAGATACCTCTAGATATTATCGTGTTGTGAATACTGGCACAGCTCCTGAGGGACACACATGCATGTGGACACACAGAATGCTAGATGAACATTCTGGGACACATGCTTGTGACAGGAAAACACATGGCTACAGATTAATATATGCATCCCATATATTGTGGGTTACAGATGGAGTCATTTCCATATTTACTCCCTGTTTCACATGCAGAAACACACACACACACACACACACACACACACACACACCCTGGCCCTGTCTCTGTTCAGACCCAAGAAGGGGCATGTGGAATGATATTAAAGAACTTGAAGCCCCCGGAAAGGATTTTACAAGCTCAGAAGTGACACAGAAGAGACTAAGCATATCTGAACATCTGTTAGGCTTTGAGACTGGTATCTCAATGAAATGAACTTTCCATAAAGATCCAAGTCTTTATGATGGCTATAGCCATCACCATAGTGATCACTATAGGATATGTGCGTCTTACACTGTAAGATCTGTTTTTTCACAATGAGAAATAGATAAATCTCTAAACTTAACATGCTACATAGTGAGGTAGGCCAGCCTAGGCTACACTGTGAGGCCTGAGGGGGGGAGAAGGGGAGAGGAAGAAGAAGAGAAAAGAGGCAAGCGGAGGGACAGAGACAGACAGAAACAGAGAGAGTGGGAGAGAGAGAAAGAGAGAGAGAAGAGAGAGAGAGATCATTAGTAAACTAGCAACATTATATTCACTTGACAAAACAAAGTGCATTAAATACAACTAAACATTGTCCTTTTGGTCAATGCAACAATTTGTGGGGCATTTTCATATAATTGCTAGAAACAGGATAAACTGATTATTATTTATATAATCTAGTAAGTCTCTGAAAACTATCAGAACTGACAGTCCAGTGAAATTGATAACCATAGGATAGCTGCTCATAAGTTTTTGCTTTTCCCACATAGCTGAAACAGCTAATTAAAATAAAACATGAAACATTGTATTCAAATAATCTTTAAGCAAAGAATATCTACTAAACTTCACAAGAAATGTCTTAGTTGTGTGCAAAAATAATGAAAAATCTAATGACCTCCCCTGTCACCTGCACAAACAATCATCCCTCCTCTTCCTGACTGGCATTAGAATTGCATGTTCTAATCACAGCTGCAGTGGGGTTTTTCTTACAACCAGATGAATTTATTGTAAACTTTATCTAGAAGAGTAAGCTAATTTTCTAAGACAACCAAAAAATTTTGTGAAAGCACAATATGAAGATACCTGCCATGCCAGCCACTAAACTGTACTATGCATTTTCCAGCATCTTCATGCATAACACAAACTAGTACCCCAAATGGGAACACAAATACGAGAATGACCAACTGTAGCAATGTAGCAGAGAGGCTGTATACAAAGCCATATAAAACAAAAAGCTCAAGACATAGATGGCATTTCAAACACAGCCAAGGAATGTCGGGTGTTTAGCGAATGGTTTAGAGATCAACTTGCTACCACTCAGAAGAACAAAAATCTATCCCTATTTCCTATTACACACAGATGCAAGTAACAGGTGGATTAGCGATCCATTTACAAAACGAAACAAACAGGAAGGCAAAAGCATCAGCGGACATTCTTTCCATCATCTGCAGGGAGCTGGATATCTCATTGAATCCTGTTTCTAAATCCAGGGCTGTGTTTTATCAGGTTAAAAAAAATCATAAATTTATACTAGGTTAAAAATTTTTAAATCCTATCTCTTAGGTCGCAGCCACTCCCACTGAGTGCATGCAAATTTGGCAGCTTTGAATCGAGGGAGCCATTTCCTGTTCTTCAGAGAGTCTACCTCTATAGCCTTCTGAAAGCCAATCTGAGAATGTGAACATTATCAATGACCTTAAAGACTTTCATTCTTTGTGAACAACTAATTCTCTTTCTACAAAGTCATTCTAAGAAAATAACCATAAGAGCATGGGCATCTATGCACCATGTTCATCACATGTTTAGGAATTGTAGAAATAACCAAAACATGGGGATGCTTAGACGTCAATAAATCCACAAAACCATCACACGGCTGTTAAAAATATCTATTGTATTTAGCTCCTGGAAAATACATTACATGAAAACTTTATATGACAAAATCCTTTTACATGACTTCACTAGAGTGTATGTGCACACAAACAGAAATTATTACTTACAAACTCAAGCTGCATATTCTAATAATGGCCAAGATGTTTTCTCAAATAGCACTTAATAAAAATTTAAACCCATTAAAAAGTAACAGTTGAAAAAAAATAACAGTTGTCATTAGCGACGAAGAACAACACAGAACGAACTAACTGTAGGATCCATTCTTCAGGGTTCACCACTCACGCCCAGTGCTTCCCAGAGACAGTTCCCAGTAGGACCAGCACTGGCTCTGAGGGAAGAATCTGCCAGGGAAGGCTTCCATCCTCTCTCTAAATTTAAGCTTTTCATTTGTCACAAGGGCCTCTTCTAGAGTAATACCTGCACAGTGTCTCATAAAACTGCATGCCAACAAAGACATAAACACTGTTGTTGGAACAAGTGGGAAGCAAGAAGAACAACAGCAAAACACACCTTTTCTCTTTAAGCTCTCCTAGTTCCATACAACCTATTTTTAGGAGGTCGGACTTCACCAAAGGAAAAAAAAACAGAATAATTTTTTAAAAACTAGAATGTTTTGGCTTCATGGTAACAGCCTTTGGACTTACTTTCTTGTCTCTGTAGTGAACTAAGGACCACTAGAACTGGCCACATGAGTAGCATACTTGTTAAGAAATGCATCAATGAAATAGTACTGGATTTCATCACTCACCAGAGGAATGCAAAGGAAGACCACAGTTCAGTGTTTTGCACACTTATTAAAATAGCTAAAATGAAAACACAAAGACAAAGCACTGTCAGGGGCCTACCGCCACCCAGACTCACATCTGGGTCCACTGGCAGGAACATTCTTGAGAACTGTGGCAGCATCCGCTAGAGTTGAACTTTAGTAAGGCTCTGCAATCCTGCTCCTAGTTCACATCCCATAGACAAGCATATGTGAGAACTAAGAGATACATACAAGAGTGTCCATGGTGGCACTGCCAATAATCTCCAAACATCACAAATGCCCATCAGCAGAACGGATGTATACATCGTACCAGTCACCTGCCTGCATACTATACAAGGATAATAAATGAACCGCAGTAGAGCTTCATGCCTAACACATGAATCTCACTATTGAGCAAAATGAGCCAGTTTCAAAGTGAAGATAGTAAATCATCCCATTTGCATGAATGTCAAACAGAGGGTGAAATTAATGTCATGTTAGAAGTCAGGATGACTATTAGATGCAGTTTCCAGAAAGGATCTCCTGGGGGGGGGGGTGCTAGGGTGTTAGTGCTCTTCTTATCAACACAGGGGGTGTTAACCTGACTGTGTACATCTGTAGACATTCATTAGAAGCTGTGAAGCATGTCACTTGTGAATGTTAATACACAGGATAAATATTCCAATGACAAGTTTAAAAGGGAAATTAATCACCCGTCAACAGGCTTTACCTCTGACTGTTGGGAGTACAGTTCGTTTTAAATTTTTATTTTAACTGTAATTATGTGGTGTGTGTGTGTGTGTGTGTGTGTGTGTGTGTGTGTGTGCGCGCGGGCATGCACGTGCGCGTGCAGGAAAACACAGAGCTCAGGGATGTCAGAACCCCCTGCAGCTAGTTACAGACAGCTGTGAGCCAGTAAAAGTGGATCCTGGGAATCCAACTTGGGTCTTTTGTAAAAGTAGTAAATACTTTTGACCACTGAACTCCATAGGTAGTTTTTTGTTGTTTGTTTTAGTTTTTGGAGACAGGGTTTCTCTGTGTAGCCATTTCTATCCTGAAACTCACTCTGTAGACCAGGATGGCTTGGAACTCACAAAGATCTGCCTGCCTCAGCCTCCCAAGTGCTGGGATTAAAGGCTGTTTTTCATTATATTGTTCCAGATAATCTATATTTATTAAAATGAACATGTGCTTTTTAAAAAATACTGTTTTATATATGTAAATATGTATATATATGTATACAATGTACATAGACATACATACATACACATTATTTGAGGCCACCATGGTTCTAAAAGGTATTGTGAAATTGGCGTAAGCAGGAATAGGTCACCATTTCTTTTCCTAATAGGTACTTATTGCCTCTTCCCAGACTTGGCTCAGTGGTCCCCGAATCTACCTGGATATTAAAAACATTAGGGCAGCTATTTAAAGCTCAGGTTCTTGCTCCCACCCAAATGACTGATCAATTGGTCTAGGATGGGTTCCAATATGACACCCCTTGAGGTTGAAAACACCAGCACCATGTACTACAGGGTCTGAACTATGAAAGCCCTAGCTTTTCTTACACCCAGGCCACTGAGAGCAACTGGCCTTGGCTCTCCTTTTTGAAAAGACATGCCCTTTTGCTGAGTGTCTCCTCAGTGCATGGCCCTCTACTAAATGCACAGAGTGAGCAAAACATTATCCTGGTTTCAGAGAGCTCACAGCTTAGCAGAACCCAGGTATAATACACAGTTACAGTAAACACACTAAGAACAGCAATAGAGTTCAGCGCTGTGATTGAGAATATCCAAGAAGTTTTCCTGGAGGAAGTGACAGCAAATCCTGGTGGACAAAGAACAGTTCCAAGGTAAAAAGACAAGAGACAGGCTTTACATAGAAGGAACCATTGGAGTGGGAATGAGGACATGAGCTGGGGAGACCAGTGGTGCAAGAGGTTGTGTGGAGGCAAGATAGGAGAGGGAGAGACACACCCAGGGCAAGTTCTAAAGAGCCTCTTGTCTGCATCATGCTGAACTCTGTATCACTGAGGTGTTAGAAGTGCAACCAAGAAAAGCTAAATGGGAGAATATGGGACATCTGTCTTATAGGAAAGGAAACCTGGCCTTCAGTGTGGCTAATGGGTTGGAATAAAACAGCATTGGAGGCAAAAAGGCAGCCCAGGCTGTAATCTGTTAACTTAGGCTGAAAATGGAGACACTGCTGTGATCTGGTAGTTGGGGATGGGAGGAGGAGAGAAGGCAAGGAAAAGCCAGGTGGAGTAAATTTAACAACAGTTTCCAGACCTTAGAAAAAAAAATACCAGGGGAGAACAGTGATTCTGGAAAAAGCAAGCAACCAAGGTGAGTGCACATGACTAGAACTGATGGCTGGAGTTTCCAGGTCACAGCTTTGGGGCAGAAAATTTGAACAGAGCCTGGTGGTCTTCCTGAATGGAGAATATAGAGGCCAGAGTTCAATGAGACCAAGACAACTAGAATTTAGTAATGACAATAACAGAAAGAAGGGAGCTACATAGGCGAGAGAAGACAGACGACAAAGATGCACTATGCGCTTCAGATAGACAGCTCTGTCAGGCCTGGCTGAGTGCTTATCTACGAGCACATGTGAGGAAACTACCCAAGAATAGAGAATGAATCACCAGAGAGTAGACAAAGAAATTTCAGGCACTCAGAGATATGGGAGCCGTTTGTTCCTATAGGTGTAGAAAGACCTCCTACCACCCAGCACACAGATCCATTCCTCAGAGGAGCACTGGTTTATTAGCGGGACCATGGCAGTCCCTGTAGGCTGCCTTGGTTCTCTCTGCATAATGCAGAAAGGGAAACCTCAGGTTTGACTAAGCCCAAAGGATTATATTATGTGTCATAACACTAAATAACACAACACTACTTAAAGGAATATAATGAAGTCCATCACCCCAACACAAAGTTCAAAGAAAGTACAAAACATGAAAAAGAGAAAGAAAGAAAGGAAGTAAGGAAGAAAACAGGATCCACAACCAGAAAAAGTACCAATCACTTGTGTAGTGTGGGAAGAAATGTATATTTGGACTTCCCCCCACCTCCAGTTCCTGTCATAGAACTTTAAAAATCCTTGGAATTTCCCCAGGGATAGAAGTATCTTTTTCAGAAGCTTGTTCTTATCAACTTGAGCTATGCCAGTGCAGCTCAGTGGGCTTGCAGGTTATAGGCTGGTTGCCAAAGGGACCAACAATGCGACTGACTAGAGGGTTGCAGCTTTCAGTCCCACACCCAGTTCGGGGGAGAGGAAGGGAGCTAGAGTTCAGCTACCAATCTCCAAAGGCCTAAATGGTCAGCCTTGTAATTGAACCTCCACAGAGCCCTACACAATAGGGTTTGAAGAGCTTCTATGCTGGTGAGCATCTGAGCGGGTGCTATACTAGAGAAGTCACACAGGCCACCTCCACACCTTGTTCTGGGCATCTCTTCTCTTTGTTCCTAAGTTTTGACCTTCATAATAAACTGGTAACAGTCAATAAAACAGCTTTCCCAAGTTCCACCATTCATTCTGGCAAATTACCAGAGGATCATGGGGCTGCTCAAATTGTAGCCAATTGGCTAGCAGTACAGGTGGCAACTGGAGACTTGTTAGCCTCTGAATAGGGGCGGTGTTTTAAGGCTGAGTTCTTAACATGGGGGAACACACTGACTCCAGGTGGCAGCAGAACTGAATTGTAAGATATCTGGTTGACATCCAGAGAGCTGTTAAAGTGGTTGTTGCTGTAGGAAAGCAAACAAATAAAAACATCTAACCAACAAACAAGCAAAAAGAAAAAAAAACAAAAAACAAAAAAGCCCATACATTTAACATTGAGAGTAAACGCAGTGCAGGCAGAGCACACAGGTGAGACAGATGACAAGGCTAGGGAAGATGTTAAGAGCGTCTCTGCAAATGTACTCCATGTAAAGAAACTATAAATACGACAGGAGGAAAAACAGCTATAGTCAATGCTTAAAATGTATTGCTAGTGTTAGACACTACAAAGAAAAGATTACTGAATTCGTTGATGCCACAGACAGACATACTTCAAAGCAGGATCAGTCATATCTCTCCAACCTTCAATCCCAGCTCTAGGGAGGTGGGGACAGGAAGATCTCACCTTTGAAGCCAGCCTGAGCTACATGGACACCTTGTTTCAAAAATTTATGTAATAAAAATAAAACAAGAAAAAAATATGGAAAAATCCACTGTATCGGTGAACTGAGATAGTCTCAAACAACCTATACAAGTGCAATCTACTCAGGTGCCATTAAAGTTTAGGAGGGGTGCAGAAAAGGGGGAGACAGAAAAAAATCTGAAGAAATAGTAGCTTCAATCTCTCCAATCTATAGATCTGACAATCTCTAAAGACCTCAACCAAAGAACCATGAAGAGAGCACACCAAGATGCCTCATAATCAAACTGTTGAAAACTAGAATAAAGAGAAAATCTTAAAAGCATCCAGAAAAGCAGGGGCAGGGCAGACATTGGAAAGAGAATGAACAAAAGAAACTTCTTATTCAAAACACTACAAACTAGAGTAAGCAGTGAGAGAAAAATGCAAACACCTGTGAATTTTGATGCCACTGATGGCTAAAGTATCTTTCAAAGATGAAGACAAAACAAAGATCTCTTCATAGAAACAAATGATTAAATTGGCACTAGATACACAAATGAACTTTGGGAGCCCTCTCCACACAGAGGGATACTCTCCCAGCCTAGACACACTGGAGAGGGTCTAGGCCCTGCTCCAAATGATATGACAGAGTTTGAAGATTCCCCCATGGAAGGCCCATATAAACAGCTGACCTGAACAAGGGAGAGCTCATGGACCCCAGACTGATAGCTGGGAAACCAGCATAGGACTGTTCCAGACCCCCTGAAGGAGGAGGTCAGTATGGAGGTCTGGACAATCTATGGGGTCTCTGGTAGTAGATCAGTATTTACCCCTAGTACACAAATGAACTTTGGGAGCCCTCTCCACATAGAGGGATACTCTCTCAGCCTAGACACACTGGGGAGGGTCTAGGCCCTGCTCCAAATGATATGACAGACTTTGAAGATCCCCGTGGAAGGCCTCACCCTCCCTGGGGAGCAGAAAGGTGATAGATAGGGAATTGGTGGGGGGGGGCAGAGGAGGAGGGGAGGCAGAGGAAACTGATATTGGCATGTAAAAGAAGCTTGTTTCTAATTTAAATAATTTTTTAAAAAGTATAGAAAAAAAGAAAACTGATTGTACCCATTGTTAGAATTCAGGCTTCTGTACTGGCCTGCCCTTGGGGTTCTGACAGGATGCCCTCAGCTGCAGCCACTAATAGCTCTGCCTTACACATTAACTATGTTCCCTTTTAAAAGAGTCCTGCCCTTTCTCTCTTTCTCTCTCTGTCTGTTCCTCCCTCTCTCCCTCTCTCTCCCCCTCTCTCTCCGTCTCCCCCCACCCCACCTCTCTTTATCTCTTCTGCTGCTCCTGTCCCTAGAGGCCAGTCTTCCCTTCTCCCCTCCCTCCTTTTCGCATTTCCTTCCCCCCCAAAAAAAACCCTCCATGTGAGCTCATTGAATGGTATCTTTCTCTCTCATGGCACTTTTTAAATTACAACATCCACTAAAACACTCTAGAATTAATAAACAAATGCAAAAGTTTTCAGAACACAAGCTCAACATAGAGAATCAGTTATGTTCTTATACACATTCAACAAACAGTGTAAAATCAAGCAATTTGATTTATCAGCATCAAAAAATAAAGTACTGTGGAAAAAATTTTAAAAGAATTTCAGGGCTATATATACATTGAAGAAGTCAAACTTGGGCTAGGGAGATGGTTTAGTCAGCAACAGAGTTTTCTGTGCAAGCAAGAGGACCTGAGTTCAAACCCCCAAAACACATAAAAGGCTGGATGTGGTCATGCACATGCCCGTAACCCCAGGGCTGTGAAAGGTGGAGACAGGAGGCTCACTGGGGCTTGTTGGCTGCCATCCTAGCCACAGGTTCAGTGAGAGACTCTGTCTCAGAGATAAAGTACAGAACAACATAGCAGGACATCCAACATGCTCCTCTGGGTGTGTGCAGATGCTTAGACATGAGCAAGCATACCACATGTAAAAACACACACACACACACACACACACACACACACACACACACACACACACACACACACAATTAAAAACTCCAAACTTCTGGAGGGAAATTAAGTCCTAGATACATGGAAAGTCATCCTGTACATATGGATCAGATGGCTAAATAATACCAAGATGACAATGCTCCCTAAATTGATCTACAGACTCAGTGCAGTAACCCTCATCAGATACCAGCTGGTCCCTTTGCTCTGTGTCACAAATGGAACCCTCAAACATACACAAACATATACAACAATAATAACTTAAGTAACTTTGAGGAAAAAATTAAAGATTGAATGCCAGCTAGGTGGTACCACACACCTTTAATCCTGGCACTAGAGAGCAAGAGACAGGTGGATCTCTGTGAGTTCCAAGGCAGTGTGGTCTTCATAGCAAGTTCCAAGGTAGCCAAGCCTATATAGTGAACTCTGTCTCAAAAACAAAAAATGAAACAAAAACTGATGCCATAGAAAGCAAAGGAACCAAAAATGGGCCATGTATAGCAAGATGAAGATGTAGCAAGATGGATCAACAGATAAAGGTAATTGTCATACAAACCTGGAGACCTAAGTTTGAATCCTAGTACCAATATAAAGTTGGAAGGAATGAACCAATTTCACAAAATTGTCCTCTAAACTCCATATATGTACATGGCATGAACATGAACATGTGACCTCTACACGAACACACACACACACACACACACACACACACACACACACACACACACACAGCAATCATAAGAAAAAATGAAAAAGAACAGGCAGACAAATAAGAATACTAATAGCAAGGGTAGGTTGGAATTCAATGATAAAAATAACACAATAAATGTAAATGGTCTAAACACCCCAATTAACAGTTAAATTTATTAGGTTGGATAAAGATGGTGCAGTTATCTGTTGCCTAAAAGAAAAGCACTTCAGGTATAAAATTGGTGAGGTTAAAAGTAAAAAGCATGAAGAAAAATGCCAGGGCAAATACTAACGAAGTCAAAGCTGAAGTGATTATACTGATAACAGGCTACATAGGCTTCAAAGCAATCTGCTCTGGAATCAAGAAGAATGTTCATATTGATACAAGGAGAACTCTATGAGTGCTCACAACAATCCCAAATGTTTATATACCTAAGAGGGGTACTTCAATACACAGAAGCAAGAAGTGATCCACCTGAGAACGAAGGGAAAGGTTCTTGGGCATGGTGCAGTTCTCAGCCTAAAACCAAAACAGAAGTTATTTTCACAAGAGGATTATCAGAAACAAAGGGGGAGGGATAAAAGAAACCAAGACAGACGTTCTCACATCAAAGATAAAGAAATAATCATCAGAAAAGTGGGCAGGGTCACAGACAGCAGAGGAAGAGGGTCCTGAGAGGTGAAACATGATTGGTTATGTCCAGGACTGCAACAGTATCATGTGTGGAGGAGTGGGAGCAGAAGCCAGGCTGGAGTTAACTTCGGGCTCAGCAGGTGTGGAAGTGGAGCTGACGTCTGACTTTGATGTCAATAGACAAAGGAAAGGAGATGTGGGACTTTATAAAATGGAGGTACTGGGGACTGTTTCTAACTGTGTTACTGTGGAAAGGGCCAGGAAAACAGAGCGTGAACATACACTGAAAATGTGGATAGGAAATGGAACAGGCTATTTGGGGTATCAGAGGACACCGAAAGGATTCTCAGATCTCTAGTGGTGAGACTAGCAGGAAGAGTGATGCCTATGCCTCAGTGTGTCAGCCACTAGAGGCACAGACTGCTATGAGTGTGGGGAAGCTGGGACCCAAAGCAGAGTGTAGAGAAGTTTCCTCCTGATGAGCATCCTTCCCTCTGCAAAGTCCAAGTCTGCTGGCAGCTGAGGATGAGTAGGGAGTGTAGTATATGAAAGCAGTGTTCTGTGAGAGCTTTGACACAGCTGTGGGGGACTGCAGTACTTCTGGGCACTGCTGGTGACTCAGAGAAAGCTGTGGGCTCCTGGAAACTAGGACTACAAAGGCAGGCAATTACCCTCTGAGGATGGTGTGCTGCTGTAACATTAAGCTAGAGCATCCACATAGAAGAGGAACAAGAGTTGACTCAGAGTGAAGACTAAAATTAGGAATTTGGGGAGCTGGGGAAATTGCTAGGTGGTTAGAACTGACTGTTCTTCCTGAGGACCTGGGTTCAATTCCCAACATACACATGGCAGCCACAGCTTTTTGTAACTCTAGTTTCAGAGGACTCTACTTAAAGGGTTAGATGCCCTCTTTGGGCCTCCTTGGGCACCAGGAATGTAAGTGGTACACAGACACACATGTATGCCAAACACCCATATACATAACAACAACAGCAACAGATGCAACAACATAGGAGTTTGAAGACTGAAGGTCTCTATGAACTGACACAGCTTCAGTAAGGAAGAAAGTATGCATGGTGGTGCAAAGAAATTAAGGTTTCAGGGGTATATTAATAAGAAGAGGTATGGAGCTGAGAAGGGGATGTATGAGAAGTTGGAAGTAAGGGGATATGATCAAAATAGATGAATGAAATAAAAATTAAAGATGCAGGGCTGGAGAGATGGCTCAGAGGTTAAGAGCATTGACTGTTCTTCCAGAGGTCCTGAGTTCAATTCCCAGCAACCACATGGTGGCTCACAACCATCCGTTATGAGATCTGGTGCCTTCTTCTGGTGTGCAGATATACATGGAAGCAGAATGTTGTATACATAATAAATAAATAAAATCTTTTTTAAAATTAAAAATGCATTTATTTTATGCATGTGAGTGCTTTGCCTGCATGTTTGTATATGCACCACATGTATGCCCACAGAGGACAGAAGATGGCACTGGATCCTCTGGAACTGGAGTCACATATGCCTGTAAGTCACTATGTGCCAGGAACTAAATCTGAGGCCTCTGCAAGAGCAGTAAATGTTCTTAACCACTGAGCTACTTCTCTAACCCCCCAAATTTTTTTATGTGCGTGTGTGCGTGCATATGCACACACAGACACACACTTTCTTTCTTTTTTTTTTTAAAAGATTTTATTTATTTATTATGTATACAGCATTCTGCTTCCATATATATCTGCACACCAGAAGAGGGCACCAGATCTCATAACGGATGGTTGTGAGCCACCATGTGGTTGCTGGGAATTGAACTCAGGACCTCTGGAAGAGCAGTCGGTGCTCTTAACCTCTGAGCCATCTCTCCAGCCCCCCGCCCCCAAATGTTTCTTAAAAGAATTCAGAGGTAACAACTTTTTCCATGACTTTACTTTTAACTTCAGTGTCTATATATCTGAAATGGTTTTCTTTTAAGCAACATATAATTGTGCTATTTTTAGCAAATCTAGTAAATCTGGCCATTAATTGGGAGTGTTTAGACCATTTACATTTACTGTTATTAATATCATTGAGTTCCATCTACCCTCTTATTATTAACACTCTATTGCTGTTGCTATTATTATTAAGTATTATTATTATTGTGTGTAGACCTTGGACACTTTTCATCAATTGATGATGAGGTGCCAGTGTGAGCAGATGAAATGGACATGATATACAAGGAATTGAAGATTAAAAACTTAAAGGTCATGATATGAATGCACTATGATCATGGCCTCAGAAACTTCTTATAAAGTGGTAAGACCTAGAATGAAACACCATAGGTCAAGAGCCAAACTTCTATTGCTTTCCTATATTCCTAACAGGCTCTAAAGGTGTCTTACCTGTGGCCTGTAGGCCACATGAAGCCCAGGATAGCTAGTACTGTCACAATATCATATAAGATACACATGGATAAGCTCTTGCATTTTGTGGTCCACAGGCTAAACACCCCTAGGTTTAATGTGTAGACCAAGACAGTTCTTCCTTGTCCAGTGTTGCCAGGAGAAGCCTAAAGATTAGACATCCCTTGTTGACTGTTCCTAAACTATATGTGCTCCTATTGCTCATTCCCTGGCCCTGAGACTGCCTAGCTACTGACCTCTATGGGCATATATGTTCATGTAGGGCCTGGTCATCACTGGTAAAATGTGGAAACCATTTTGAGTTATGAAGTTTGGCCCAACGTTAAGGGACATTGAAAGAACCAGGGTGGTACTATGGGACATGAATAGAGATACAGAAAATTCCAGAACCAAGCCAACCTAGAAACATACTATATCCAAGAATGCTTGATAGCCCAGCCATCAGCTGTAGATGTCCACATATCATTCAGGGTTTCTCTTTAGCCTAGGCAAGAGTGCACTCACAAGGCCAATGTCACTCCCAGAAAGCCCCATGTCACCCACACGGTAAGTTTTGCTCCCTTATCTTCAGTACATAGAAAGTGCCTTGAGGAGATAGCCTGGCTTCCAGTTCTGACTCTCCCATGAACTTGCAGTGTGACCTGGCCCCAAAGCCTCGGTTTTGCCTGTTAAACAAGGGGTTGGATATAGGATCTCAAAGACACTGGCAGATCTGACGATCTATGGTGTGTTGGGTATAGGAAGAAGACTCATTAGCTTGCATCACCTAATATACAGATTCTGCAGTAAACAAACGAGTGAAGTCCTGCAGGCTATATCAGTCATGACAGCACAGCCAGCCCTTTGGTGCTCTCTCCTGCACTTTTGTCCTCCTCTCCTTCCCAAGAGCCTGTAAGCAGAGCTTAGGGGGATACCTTTCTCTTCATTAGATTCTCTAGGCCACAGAGTTCACCTGCTCTTTGGCTGTGTGTAAAAGAGGAGAGCATGGGAGGCCTCTGCCACAGGACCATACCTGAGACCCCCCATTCTGTACAGAATGTCTCTTTAGGGTATTATCACCACATCAGTGGTCTATGACCAACATCCATGGGGGTTGGGTCATGTGGAGAAGAGAGCACCTGATACCCCAATTTCTCTAGCCTTTTTCCTTGGAAGAGCAGGCAGATGCCCCAGGTGCTTGACAACTCCTGAAAGGCCCTCCTCTGCTGGGAAGGGGATCTCATCCTTTTGCCTCATTTGTAGACACAGTCAGCTCCTTCTTTGCAGGTAGTTATTTCTGATCACCCTTCTAGCTAAGGAATTAATCCTGGGGATCCCAATACCAGTAGGTTACTGGCAAGACTCATCTGCTATTTGTGAAAGGTAGTTGTAGAAAGGACAGCTTAGGGCCAGAGACTGCATGCATGGATAATGAAGATGGGGAGCTTTAGCATCTTGATCCAGTCAATAGTGCTCTTAGGCCACAGACTGGCTACATGCTGATGATAACCCTGGGGAGGTCTAGCTGAGCGCCCCAGGGAAGACTGGTAAACAGACCTGGGTTGGGCCTTTCATCAGTGCTACTTGGATGGAGAGGGAGCAAAAGGACCACAGAGGATCTGACAGGAACAAATCAAGCCCACAATAGCCAAAGTAATATAGACTTTACCCAGTTGCCACACCCCTCCCTAAACCACCCCCCCAAACACCACAGCATGACCACAGAGCCACCCACACTGTCCCACCTCCCCATACAATCTCTGCTGTGGATGGCCTTCTCCAGGGCCAGCTCACCCAGCGATTTCCCTTCCTTCCTTCCAGTACTTCCTCCGGGATGTTCTCCTGAGGAGGAAAAGAACAGGTGATTCTCCACACCCTTGCTGGTTCATTACATTGTCCCCACTTGTTGCCTACCCACACTGTGTTCTCTCAAAGCCTCCTTCAGTGTCCTGGTCTCACCAGTCTCAGAAAGTAGATTAAGTGATGGACCAGGGTGGAAGGATTTCTGCAGGGTTGTTCACTCTGTGGGTCTAGCATGGAAGATAGGCAGACCAGAACAAGGACAGCAGTGACTGGCTGTGGCAAAGAAGCTGGGCTGGGGTACTGGAGAACAGGCAGAAGCTGGCAGAGGAGCCCGCCAGAAGAGGCAGAAGGTAGACCATGGAGTGACCAGAGGAGATGAGGCATGGGGGAGAAGTCCTCATGTCAGTGGCATTGGATCCCTGAGGTCCTAGGCAGATCCTGAGGAGCAGACCTCCTTGATCACATGTTTAGAGCCCAGGGGCCTTTGTGGTGAGAGTCTGGGGATCCCATGTGTTAAGGGAAAAGAGAAGTCAGAAGGGTAAATGGTGAGGCCAGTGAGTGGTGGGTGGAGCTGACACAGGGCAGGTCCATGGGCCAAATGCAGAGTGTTCAAGAGCTTACCTATCTCTTCGGTGGCCCCGTTTCAGGGGCCCAGGCTTCCTGTTCTGCTTTGAATGCCGAGATCCCATGGGCTGGGGAGTGCCTCCTGGGAACAAAATTCTTGTCTGGGTGAAGGAGTACAAACCCAGAGAGGAAGAAAAAGAGGACCTGGTCCCGAGATGGCCAGAGACTGGAGTCAGTTTGGGGGATGGTCCTGCATCAGACTGTACACAAAGCTCTGGAGACTGTTGACAATAGTGTCTTCCTTCACCACCATGGCAACAGTTAGACCAACCACCACCACCACTGGTTAACTAGGACATAGAAACCCTTCAGATGTGGTGTCCTTTCTAAGCTCTTTAAGATCAGACTAAATTCTCAAGGTCTCAGTGGCCATGTCACACAGGGACAGCCAACTGCTGATTTCCATGGCAACAGAGAGACCATGTATCCCCACATCTCTGGGTTACTACAGCAAACCAGGCTGCACAAAGTGCACTGAAGTAAAAGACCTCATTTGGAAGGTCTGCAGGCAGATGGCACCGTCACTGCTGCCCTCTCTGTGGCCATCTCTGGGTCAGAGGGCAGGTTCTGGGGTGGGAGTACACACACTGTGCCTTAAGAAGCCAATGAGAACAGAGTCATTCGAGTTCTCAGCCTCTTGTTTCTTCACTCCACTGGAAGCTGTGAGGACCACACGTTCTCACAG
Source organism: Cricetulus griseus (assembly GCF_003668045.3). NCBI lineage: Eukaryota > Metazoa > Chordata > Mammalia > Rodentia > Cricetidae > Cricetulus > Cricetulus griseus. The sequence continues at coordinate 91,794,657 of NC_048596.1, forward strand.
CTTCACTTCTGCCAGCCCCTACTCTGAGAACACAGGAGCCTGAAGGCTGCACAGCCTCTCCCCGTCTCTAAACCCTTTTCTCTACTTGTTCTGCAGATGTAGCACCTTGCATGATGCAAGCACTTCCCACTGTCGATTTCCTAGGTGCCTAACCATTCAGTCTACACCATATACTTCTGTGAATGACCCAGTCAGGCCACTGGGGCACCATCTTGGCTTCCTGTTTCACCCTATCCAACTTCGTCTACCATGGGACATTCTGATGTTTCCAACTGGGCATATCCGAACTCTATCTACTCCTCCCCACAAACCAAGTCTGGACTAGGTCTCCTCTCTAGCTGCTCAGCATCAGGATAGTATCTGCCACCAACCTGCTCCTCTCAACTCCACGCTCCAGTGGTACAGGGCAAGCTGTCTGATGCCCATCTGTCCGTGTCCCCTCCTTGTCATGCTGAACCCTCAGAAGCACCCACTGCCTCAGGACAGACTCCTCAGTGCTCAACTCCTCAGATGCTCCTGTCAACTCTCCAGCTTCCTCCGAGGGACACTGCCCCCTGCCTTTCCCTTCCCGGATTACTTCCTTTAACTTCCAACCCACTTCCTTCCTCATTGTTCTTCCCCACCTGCCCTCCTGTAAATATCACATCCTGAATTCCAGCAAGGCTTAGCAACAATAAAGTTTCCAATAAAATGTAGATTTTACTAGAATTTCTAATAAAATTCTAATTCTAATAAAAAGTAGAATTTCTCATAAAATGTCTAAAACATATCTTTGGGACCTACCTAACTTCGAATTTTATTTGAAAAAGTGATTCCCAGATATGTTGTCGATCCCATCTTAATGGGACTCTAGAGACTCCAGTCTCTAGTCTCAAAGCAGACAGATGAAGTCTTAGAGAAACTAAACGGCCAGTGGAGAAGTACAAACAGTGAGCCCATTCTACTAGCTCTTATCCAGTCCAGAACACAAAAGCATCATAGATTGTCAACTGAGATGATTCTTCACCCACTCCAATATTACAGATGGAAACTGAGGCTCAAAGGGAGGGAAGGTCATTGCCAACCCTCTGGATACTGCAGTAAGGATGGGCACTTTCCCGGTGGAGTGTGAATGACAAGCCAGTCTGCCAAGGCACCCTCCTAGCTTCCTGCTTTTCCCTCTCCACTGCACTGGTGTGTGCACGTGGACCGGGAAGGGGAGAGAATTCATCTTCTACAGCCTTCCCCCAATCCCAGATGTTTTCTGTCCTGTCTCTGCAGAACAGAAACTTCTAGTTAAAACCCAGAGGCTCTTTGCAGAACTGATACTCAGACCGGCACTTTCTCCAGTCCTCCCTGGCCCCTTCCTGCCAGTCCACAGGGTTAAGCCAGGAGGAGTGGACCACACAAAGGGTGAACTTGTCAACTAGAGCCAGCTTCTTGGGGGTGGGGGAGCCCATTCCTCTCACCTTGAGGCTGCTCCGTGGGGTTCAGCTGCTACTGAGGCTTCTGCCCATGACACCCTGGGGAGGATTAGGGAGGATGGTCAAAGAAAGCCTGGGGCTGGATATGCTGTATACTTCCATGATCACACCTCCCAGGGGCTAGGCAAGCTGAATGTCCCCTAGATCACACCTACTGGGAGCAGGCTGTTCCCCTGACCCTGAGGAGATGGAGAGTGGTTCTAAACCTCATCTTGCGTACTTTAGCATCTATGTCTATATTCAGCAAGATCTTCTTCAAGCCTAGAAAGATGTCCCTTTGGTTCTGGGCCCATCCTTCAGGGCCCACAGAATTTGAGTCTGAGCTGTCACAGTATTCTGAATTCCCTTCTTTACTGGGGAGCACAACTCTCTAAGGTGGGCACTAGTAATATTTCACAGTCAAGCAGAGGCTCAGGAACTCGTTTTGTATGTGGCTGAGTGGGCAGGCAGAACACGATGCTCTGTGAGGGACACTGTGACCTCCTACCACCAAGAGGGCTGATGAGCCAGCTCAAAAGGGAGGGAGATCGTGGGATTAGTGGGTCAGACAGAGAGGTTTCTCTGCATGTCACCTAAGAGTGATGCTCACCCCCCTCACCGTGACAGGCATCCTGACATTGAGTGGCCAAATGACCCAGGTCCAGGCCTCCCCATAACAAGGCCTCAAGTCTTGGCATCATGGCAACACACTGAATTGTTCTTTGTGAATGTTCAGTCCTTAGATGAGCTGAGTGCAGCTTGGGGATTGCAGAGAGAGGATGTTCTCTGGCAACAGGGGTTCTTCCCCGACAGACTCTTTAGCACAATGGGAGCTCTTCAACCAACAAGACGTACCCTCTGTTGAAGGCTGCTTAGCACGAATGCATCCGTGTCTGTTTCGGTGGTTCACCTCCCTGTCACAATGAGATCCTCACTGTCTTCTTTCAGCCACATGCTGTCCACTCCCTGGGAAGAATTCAGGCAACTGTAATTTTCCCCACTTATTCACACACCCAGTGACATTTTTGGCATCTTTTATATATCCGTGCCAGAGGCGCTATATGCTTGCCTGTTCTGCACTGGCTGGACATGCTTACAGGAAGGGCAAACAACCAGCGTGTGCTGTCCTCCAGTTACCATGGCAACCTGCTGGCCTTCTTTGAGGTGTCTCAGGCTGAAGTAGGCCCAGATGGGTAGATGGGGGATGAGTACACAAGGACAGCTATGGGGGTGGGGCAGGCGGTTTCCCTGGATCCCTGCTACCCTGAGCCCTCACTTCTAAGAGAAGCTGAGCCACTCTACCCATGGTAGTAGACAAGAGTGCTGAAGAGAGCAGGGGTGAGTTCCCAGAGGGAAGTGAGGGTGGCAAGGCCAGGGCCAGCTGGGCTGAAAGAGACATGCAGAATTTATGGACATGCTAAAAAATACACTACACAAGCAATGCACCGATTAAACAAAAAGAACACTAACTAAATCGACGACTAAAGATTAAACTTATAAACTACCATCTAAAAAAGAGTGGAGTTAGGTAAGCAAGGCCAAATCCGGGGCTTTTCTTGCTTGGAGGTGTTTGTGTATTTGTTTTGTTTTGATGCTTTAAAACAATTAATTAATGTGTGGATATACTTGTGCTGCAGCATGCATGAAGAAACCAGCAGAGATCTTGGGACCACGTGGGTCCTGGATTCAGCTCACATTATCAAGCTTAGCAGCCACCTCACTGGCTCTTGGTTATTTTTCAGAGATTATATAAAACTATTATTTATTTTGATTTATGAGTTTCCTTTTTTCCTTCCCTCCCTCCCTCCCTCCCTCCCTCCCTCCCTTCTTTCTTTCTTTCTTTCTTTCTTTCTTTCTTTCAAGACATGGTCTCACTATCTAGTCTGGCCTAACCTGGAACTCACTGTATGTACCAAGCTGGCTTTGAACTTGTGGCAATGCTCCTGTCATCAGCCCCCAGTGCTGCAATTACAGACATTTGAACTACCACATCTGGCTTGATTAATGGGATTTCTAGAGATTCCTTTAATTATGTATGAGAGATAAATGCCTCTCTTACTTCATCTTTGTCTGGACCCTGAAGGAGTGGGACAGTCTGAGTCTCCTCGGGGGACTCTGGCCCTGTTGTAAAACATATCATGCGATGGCGTGCCAGTTCATGAGCTACCATCTGCCAAGTGCACAGATTCATCTCAGTTCTGAGCATCCTGGATGCAGACTCCATGACTCTGTGATAGAAGAGGGCTTCTGGGAAGCACAGGTGCCCAGCATGCACATGCCCCCCCTACGTACGGGGTGACAGTGACTCATAAGGTAGCTCCCACTTCCTGCCCTCCCTCAGGCTTGCTGCTAAGAGGAGGGGAGGGGACACAAGGGAGGGAGTAAGGGGGTGGGCAGGGAAGAGGCTCCAATCTTGCATGACTTCCCTGGAACGGCAGGTTAGCTGTAATTGCTTGGAGCTGAGAAGCTGTTGATAAATGTTCCTAATAATCAGCCTTCAGATCTGACACCAGCTCAGGCTGGGATGACTGTTTTGAATGGAAATCGAACCCAAACCAGTAATTACCCAGGTGAGCGATGCCAGTCTTCTCCTGGAGCCTGGTTCTAGACAGAAATGGGACCTGCATGTCAACTAAGGGCTCTTTCCTGGGGCCACACTCAAGAGAACGAGCTGGCCTGGACTCTGCCAATGTGACTGGACACAGTGGAGAGGAATACCCACCTTTCTTCCTAGGAACTGCTGCTCCTGCTGCTGTCCCCAGTCTCTAAGAGAGTCCTTCCTACCTGGGCCTCACCCCCAGTGTCCTTTCTCCTACTGCTTGGTCTAGGATCTCTGCTGACATTATCCCTCCATGTCAAAAGTGGTGCCTCCCCCACACAGGACAAGTACGGTTTTCCAAGATGATGCCTAGGACCACTGAACACCTAGTTAGATGAGGAGCCTCATGTACTGGCTTGAGCTGTGGCCAGGTGAGAGGAGTGGAACCATGACAGGCCCTAGTACTCACCCCAGTTTATGCTTCTGGCCCACATTTGTTCTTGGCTTCAGACAGGGGTCAGAAAACTGTACCTGGAAATAAGTAACCCTCTCTAGTCCACCCTGTAGTGCCTCAGAGCTTCTCATTCCATATCTGGACCTCCAGAGTGCTGGTGCCACCCAAACCCAAGCCAGAGGGGGAAGGAATGCTTCCTGTGTCTTACGTTCTTTGCCCTGCTTCCCACAGGGCTGCTGGACACTAAAAAGGCATAAGCTAGACAGCTAAGACGAAGTGAATGGTGGTTCATACATTGGCCACACTGAACACATCCACTGCCTATACTTCCCTGGCCTAGGCTGGCTGACAGTCTAGAGGAAGTCTATGCCTTTGGGAGTTCCTAAGGAAGACTGAGAAGCAGGCAACAAATTACAATTAATTACAGGTGGGCCCTGATGGCCTTAAGGACACACTCTGGGACACATGTCTGAAGGTTTTTGTGAGAAGCATCAAGGGGGGGGGGGCTGGGCAGGCCAGTGGGAGTCAGAGAGTGTGGCCATAGCCTTTCAGGCTGTTAACTGGGATCTATGCGAATGAATGGTGGCCTCAGAAACAGAGAAAAAAGCTGGCACCTCGAGTGCCACCTAGTGGTATCATGCAGAAATGCAGCTTCAGGCCAAGTTGTCTTTTCCTTCATACCTGTCCCTATTAAATGTGGACAGAAAGTCTAGGAAGTGGGTTTTTGTTTTGATCAAAAGGGCTTGGGGCTTTGAGAACAGGGTGCAGCACTGGGCCCAGGGTATGGGAGCAGCAGAGCAGCAGGTGGGGGAGGGGCTGGGTCCTAGGTTCCCTTTCAGGACACACTGCGGCCCTTCTAACATTTCTCCACTGCTTCAGCAAGACCCCAGCTGAAGAGACCAGAACCCATGCTCAGTTACCCCGCCTTACAAGTACCAACATCGACTTGGGGGTGTCCAGAGAGGCTATACTTGGCATTGTCAAATTATCTGACTTCTGTGGCCTGGGAAAGGGTCCTGCCTCAGCCCTGTTATCCTGCCGGGTTCTGGAGTGCTCACCGCCCTATTCACTTTCACTTCTTGCCAGAGCTGAAAGGTTCCTGAGGTAATGTTCCCAGGAGTGGGGGACACTCAGCAGAAGGTATATCCATTGTGTGGATGGGGTAAGGGAGGCAGCTGTGGGAGGACCGGAGAGAGTGGTCACCATGGGGTAAAACAGGGCAGCCTTGGGGAATACCTCACAAGGTTGCAAGCTTTTTCTTAAAGGGCCAATGAATAAATATTTTAGATGTGTGAGCCAGATTAGCTCCAAGATTGCAGAGTGAAAGTGCCTAGCCGGTACATAAACAAACAGGTTTAGCTGTGTCCCAGTGAACTGTTTACAAAAGCAGGCACTTGTCTGCTATAATGCCGATTCAGTACATCCTGAGGACGTAGCCTCCTCCTACACACGGCCCACAAATACAGGGTGCCCACAGACTACCAGCACACTCACTGAGATCTCTTAGGGCATGGTATAAGGTCAGGGTTAGAATAGGAGCAGTCTTGGAGTCAGGAGCTGTGTTCCTCCTCTTGGCTCACAGCACTCAGATGGGGGGGGGGGCACTTACCTGTAGTGAAGGTTCTGGTGCTGTTGTTATTCCCCTTTCTTCCTCTAGGGGGGTCTCTCTTGGTCTAGCTGCTGCCCCTCCAATCTCTTCTCCAGCAGGAAACCCCCAGAGCAAGGGGTGGGGATAGGGGTGAGCGGGCTGAACTGCCCCAGGGACAAATCAACAGACAGATGACACCCGGGGAAGGTGAGGTGGCCTGAGGCGGGAGGAGGAAGTGTAACCCAGCACCAAGAACCAGGGCCAAGAAGAGGCCAGGCTGGCGCTACTAGCCTGGTGAGCCTGGGCCCCACTGGACTCCCACCCCAACCAGGAACACACATAGCTATCGGAGGCCTGTCCAGCTTCCCCTCCCCAGCCCCTGTTCCCTTGTAGGTGACACTGGGCAATAAGATCACAGGTCTCTGGATGGGGCTGGTACACTTGTTCTTAAGTTACACTAAAAGTGAGACTGACGAAGATGGTATCAAGGCTATGCAGACACAGCACGGGTTCATCCAACATTGATGTGGGCCCTGGATTGCCCCAGAGCCCCTCTGAGATGTGGGGTCCTAGGTTTCAGCTTTTGGTGATGGACTGCCAGGCAGGGAAGGGTCCTCTGCCCTGCAGATCACTGCCCAAGGCCACATGAGGATTGTTTCCAGCTCTCCTATTGGATCAGACGCCTCTGGCGGATCCCTCTGGCAGTGCAGGCCCCTGTTTACTTAGGCCACTGTTTTTTTTAGACATTATTGATTGACAGAAACTTCCAGAAAAAGCAGGCCCTCATTGCACCCAATAATAGGCTCAGGGGAAGGGAACTGTATCCACACTGCCCCACTCCCCAGCCTTATCCCTTGCTCCCACCCAATAGAAAGGGCTGCTCAATCTCCCTCCCCCTTCTGTTTTCCTATACATGTATTTCCACTCAGATACACAACACATGGACACTTGGCCACCATGGTGACATGTGCACACACACCTGTCTCCAAGGATACACAACTTATCCACCTGTATCATGTGCACACACCCCAGACATGCTTATTGGTGTGAGCTCAGTGGTGCACAGATGCACACACTCGTAAACCCTTTCTTCCAGAGGAGCACAACCCTAACACCTTCTGTTCTGTGACAACTGGTGATGGCTCTGTGGATACTACTACTCAGGTTGTCAGTCTGTGGAGAAAGGGACATAACCCCACTGTCTTCCTGGGAGTGTGGTGCACCGAGCTGCAGTGTCAGAGGAGTGTGGAGGCAGAGCCAGGTGGGATCCAGTCTTTGCTGCAGAATGGAATCTTGTAAAGAGTCATACTTGGGCCACCATAACTCCAATTTTCCTAACTACAAAGACCCCCGTGTGCTAAGACTTCATCATTTGACCCAAGCTCTGTGCCCATCACTCTTACATTGGTTCCAATCTGCTGGCATAAGTTTTTAGCAACTATCTTCTGACAAATGCCTCTGTGACAAAAGCCCTGACAGGCTGGTCATCAAAGCCTACACTACTACCCCAAACCCAAGATGGACAGACAGACAGACAGAAGCACGCACACACGCGCGCGCGCGCGCACGCGCGCGCGCACGCACACACACACACACACACACACACACACACACACACCTTGAATTTTCTTTATTCATCACCATTTCAGACACCAGAATACCTGTCTGACAGTGCAGAGGGAGAATGACTGGGAACAAGTTCCTGAACCCTAACTGGGTACTGTAGTTTCAAGAGAGTCCTTCCCACTAATGGCAGAGAGAAAGCAGCTCTCTTTCCCCTGACTCACTGCCTTTTAAGATAGATTCCCACCGACTTCCTGTGCAATGAATCCCATTTGCCTCATCAGAGCCAGCAGACCTGGCCCTGTCCTGCTAAATATCCACTAGAAGAGAAGCTCTGGAACATAGCAGAGTCTCCTTTCACCTATTTCTGGAGGCCTGCCCTGCCCAGTAACTCCTGGGTCAGTATGGTCACAGGTGGGGTCTCAATCCTGTCTTCCCTGATATCACCCCCCCTACACAATACACCAAGCCTTTCCAATCACCATACACACACTAAATAGGAGAGCAGGATGGAGGCGGATGCTTGGAGGGGATCTGAACATACTTTGTGTGGAACTGCTGGCTGATGAGACAGTTGGTCCCAACCCTTACAATAGTGCAAGAGGGTTCTAGTATCCTCACACTGTTAGCCTGTTGACACTATCCCAGGATCCCAATGTTACTAGCCATATACAGAAAGTAAACCTGGTAGTGCTGTTGCCCTATGTTAGTGTGCTGCCAGAGCCATTTTAATTTTTTGTTCACTCGTCTGGGCCTTCCATGTCACTTCTCTAACTCCCAAGTGAATCAAAATCCCTAACTTGGACTTTTGGAAAACTAATAAAATGTGAAAATTTAAAAAGAGAAAGAAAGAAAGAAAGAAAACGAAAGAAAGAAAAGGATAGGAAAGAGATCACTGACAGAGAAGACTGGACCCCTTCCTACCAAGGGTTGCCTGCAACAAAGTATGTGCAGAAGTGTGTGGTATACAAATGATCCACAAAAAGGTTACAAGACTGGGGCCAGGGTCCATTATGGCTTTTGCCTTTCTCAAGATCTGGCTCACTTCCCCCCTCAGAGGTGCCTTTCTTCTATTACTGATTCTGTTGGCCTCTGTCACACAAACCCACAAATCCCAGTGAGTGCCTTCTTGGCCCCTATATCCATCTTTAACAAGAGGCAGGGTGCCTGCCTAACCAGTCCAGCTCCTTCTACTTCAGGGGAAATAGGTCCATGATTTGCCCATAGCCAGAATGGGGGACTCTAAGTGGTGGTGGGGGCATAAATAAACCATGGACTGCTGACTCTTCCTCTAAATTTCAATACACCTTCCTACTTTATAAACCCAAGTACAGACAGTGAGCTGTAGGGAGAGATCTACGTACCTGTGACCACGCCCAGCAATGATGAGTGAAATTGGTTAGCTGGGCTCACCCTATGGGTCCCTCTGTGGTGATCTCTCAGAGCAGTGAATAGGTTCAAGTTCTGGGGTGAGTCCTGTTTCACTGTTTGACATACGTGAATTTTCCCCATCCTCTCTTCAAGGAGCTGAACCTTGTTATTCACACCTCAGGCACTGGAAGATCCTGGAACCCTGAGTCCCCATGTGGTTTTGTTCCTCTCTGCCCCCAAGGACCTACTGGTCCCAACTGGTGATGTCCTAATCTTCATTGGCCATGAAGCTTCAAGTCCTGGACTGCCTCCTTCAAAATGTCCTCAGCCTTCTCATGTCCTCTGTGGTGATATCTTGCTTGTACAAATAAAATGTGTCTGAAGATCAGAGGAGGGGGCTTGCTTGCCACTAGTTAACAGACAGACAGGAAAAGAGATGGCTGGGTGGAGACAGGAAGTGATATGGCTGAGCAGAGAGAGGATACAGGCTGGAGGAAACAGGAACCAGCTCTATTTTCTGCAGGGAAGCTAATGAAGTAAAGGTGGCTGTGGCTTGCTCCTTCTTCTCTCTCATCTCTCAGTATTTTCTTCTATATCGGACTCTGGTTTTTTATTATTTAGACCAATTAGAACTCCATTTACAGCCCCCCTCCTTCTACATGTCCCTGGGTCCTTCCTTCCTGCCTATCCTTCCTGATAGGGTCTTTTTTAGTTACCACACCGATCTCTGTATCTGGGAACTCCCTGCCTTTTAGATTCGACTGGACAGATAAGTGAATGTGGTCCTCCCATGTGCCAGGTACCAATCACAACAGAAAACAATCAAACTGAAGTCAGTGCTAGGCACTGGCCTAGGCTCTCTTAATTTTAGTTTTCAAGCTGTATGCATGGCAACTCATCTAATCCACCCAACCACCCTTGAAGGCAGGCAGGATTCCTATGATCTCCATTGTACAGGTGAAGCAGCAGAAGCTCATAGCATTTAATGGTTTCCCCAATGTCGCCTCTTGTGTGCAAGAGCTGTGAATACTGTGAAGGAACATTTTCTAAAACATTAGAAAGCAGAAGCCAGAACCATTGTTGAAATCTCTCTAAACCCTGGCTTCCCTTCCCTCCCCGGACCTATCCTTAGCCAAATATATATGGATTTGTTATAGAGAGTCAGGTTCAAGTGCTCAATTAAAAACTTAAATATTATTTTCAAATGTGTGTGGTGTGGAGGGGTTATGTATACACGAGTGCAGACTATAGTGGAGGTCGTAAAAAGGATGGCACATTTTCTGGAATTGGAGTTACAGAAGGCTGTGAACCACCACACGGGGTGCTGGGGACTGAACTGGGGTCTCCTGAAAGGCAGCAAGTGCTCTTAACTGCAGAGCCATCTCGCTAGCCCCAAGAACCCAAGTTTTTGAAAACAGAAGCACACATCTGGAATGATAAAGTAAACCTTAGTACAGGAGACAACTCCCACAACAAGAACTTAACTACTTCCTCTGGGCTTGTAGCTCCTTTGGTAGAGAAACTGTCTATTATGCACAAAGCTCCAGGTCCGATCCCCACTACCGCATAAACCAAGTAAGGACCCCTGTGATCCCAGCATTTGAGAAGTGGGTGGTGAAAGATCAGAAGTTCAAGGTCATTCTAGGCTACCATAGTCAGTTCAACTGGGATACATGAGAGTCTGTCCAAAACAAAACACCAACCAACCAACCAACCCAAAACCAAAACGAACATTAAAGCACCACAAGAAAAATAGAAGAAATTTAGTTGCTCCCTCAACTCCACAGAAACCTGCCTGCAAAGAGATCAGAACTAGCAATGGCACTCTGCTTGGAACCCAAGGGACCAAAGAAAGCCACACAACACCCGGTGGAAGAGACCAGGCTGGCTCTGTTGTCCAGGTTGGTTAAGTCACGTGCTTCATCTGGCCTACTCATTCAGAGAACAGACATGATCTGTCTGTCAGTCCATAGCCCACCTGACGAGGTGGACAAACTACTTCACTAGATTCCCACAGTGGTCCATCCATGTCAGTAAAGTCACCACTCCCAGTTTATAGATGGGGGAACTGAGGCTGGGGAGGAGGATCTATCCACTTGATACACTTCTAAGTTGCTTTACTTTTGTTTCTTTGTTTTGTAAAAGTTTATTTTATTTTTAAGTGTGTGTGTGTGTGTGTGTGTGTGTGTGTGTGTGTGCGTGTGTGTGCGTGTGTGTGTGTGCGTGTGTGTGTGTGTGTGTGTGTGTGTGTGCGTGTGTGTGTGTGTGTGTGTGTGTGTGTGTGCGTGCGTGTGTGTGTTACACATGAGTCTGAGTGCCAATGAAGGCCAGAAAAGGAAGTTGGATCTTCTAGAATTGGAGTAACAGGTGGTTGTGAGTCACCTAACATGGATGCAGGGAATTGAATTCATGTCCCCTGAAAGAACAGCAAGTATTCCTCACCACTGAGCCATCTCTGTAACCTCCTTGCTTCTTTTTACAAGTGCATGTGATTTTTTAAAAAAAATTATTTATTTTATATACATTGGTGTTTTGCCTGCATTAATGTCTTTATCAGGGTATTGGATTCCCTGGAACAGGAGTTATGGACAGTTGTGAGCTGCCAGGTGGGTGCTGGGAATTGAACCCCCGTCCATCTCTCCAGCTCCATACATGTGATTTTTTGTTTGTTTGTTTGTTTTTGTTTTTTCGAGACAGGGTTTCTCTGTGGCTTTGGAGGCTGTCCTGGAACTAGCTCTTGTAGACCAGGCTGGTCTCGAACTCAGAGATCCACCTGCCTCTGCTCTCGAGTGCTGGGATTAAAGGCGTGTGCCACCAACGCCCAACTACATGTGATTTTTAAGTCAGCAAAGTGATAAGGATTTCCCTTCAATGGGTTGTATTTACATCATAAGAGGCAGCTGAGATATGAATCAGATATAATGTCTAGATTTAAGCTAGGATCCCCAACTATCTGTCAACGTGTTGCCTGCTATGATCCTGTTCTCTGATCCTTTATTCAAAATTTACCACAAAGCTACAATAAGCACAGCAGTGAGGCATTGGCATAAAGACAGGCATACAAGTAGAACCAAACCAAGAGTTCAGAAATTAACTTATTCACCAAAGATATAAGAAACAACAACAACAACAACAACAACAGATAAGTTGAACTTTATCAAAACTGAATGTGCCGGGCGTTGGTGGCACACGCCTTTAATCCCAGCACTTGGGAGGCAAAGGCAGGTGGATCTCTCTGAGTTCGAGACCAGCCTGGTCTACAAGAGCTAGTTCCAGGACAAGCTCCAAAGCTACACAGAGAAACCCAATCTCAAAAAACAAACAAACAAAAAAAAAACAAACAACGCCCCCCAACAACAAACAAAACAAAACAAAACAAACAACAAAAACCTGAACGCTTTTGTGATTTGAATGGCTCTGTAAAGGAGTGGGAAGACAAGCTCCAGAATGGGAAAATATTTGTAAGTTATGCATCTGAAAGAGTTCAAAGTCCAGAATATATAAATAACCTCTACAATTGAACAATATAAAGAAGAATTGATTTTTTAAAATGGCAAAAGAGTTGGGAGGTATAGTGCATGCTTTTAATCCCAGCACCCAGGAGGCAGAGGCAGACAAACATCTATGAGTTCAAGGCCAGCCTGGTCTACAGAGTGAGTTCCAGGACAGGCAGGGCTACACAGAGAAATCCTGTCTAGAAAAAAAAAATGGGCAAAAGATAGACTCTTCTCCAGTATACATGAGTGGCCAAGGAACACATGGAAATGATACTGATGCCCAATCTCATTTGTCTTTTGGAAACACAAATCGAAGCTATAATAGGATACCATTTAGTGCGGACTGAGATGCTTCTAATAATGCACAGTGAACAGATGTTTGTGAAAATGTGAAGAAGTGGGAACACATGTTTCTGGTGGAGATAAAAAATGGTACAGCTTCAGTAGGAGACAGTTCTGGTTCCAAAAAGGAAGGAAGGGAGGAAGGAAGAAAGAAAAAGTTAAGAATGAACAAATAGCAAGTCTAAATAACAGAGATTTGGGAATTTGCAGAACAATGTTCAAAGCTGTGATCCATAGCAATCAAAAGACCAGAACAACTCAAGCTCCAGACAAATGGATAGCCAAAATGTGGTATATTGTTCTGTCAAAAATAGGAATGTAGTTCTTGCATTTGCCACAACATGGATGAACCTCACAAACTAAGGGAAAGAAGTCAGGCATGAGGAAAATACCATGTTATGCAATTTTATGAAATGTGTAGTATAGGTAAATTCATAGATATACAAAGGAGGTCAGAGGTACCCAAGAACTAGAGGGAAGGAGACTTATTCCTCCATGCACAGTGTTTCTGTTCAGGATGGTGTGTTTTAGGAATAGAAATAATAGTAACTGATGGATAAAGCTGATGGCTGGCTCTGAACTGAACTTAGAAACCACAGGAATTGCTCATCTTATATTCTGTGCATCTCTCTACTGCTAAAATCCTCTAGTTGTGTGGCTGGACAAAGCAACAAACAACCGGAAACTGGAATTTTAATGTACATTTACTGTGTGTGTATATGTGCCCTGTGTACTTGTGGAGATAAAAGGACAATTTTGCATTCTGCTCTCTCCTCCACCTTTACATGGGTTCCAGGGATGCAACCCAGGCCAACAGGCTTACACCACAAGCCTGTGGGCCATCTTAGAAGCAGGGAAGTTGGAGTTTAAAAAAAATACTATTTATAAAATTGACTGGAAATGTATAACACTTAAGGAAAATCTCACAAGAGTTAAGTCCAATACATTGAAAACCGTAGAACATGCCCGAGAAAAGACGATCTGAATAAACAGAGATACATGCTCCTGGGCTACAAAGCCTATGAGTATTAGGTGACTACCTTTCTCCAACATGACCTATAAATTCAACAATCCCAACTCAAACCTAAGCTAGTCTTACTGTTGTTGTGTCAAATTTCAAAACTCATCAAATTAATATGAAATTGAAAAGTACCTATTACAGTCAAAATGGCTTTGATAAAGAACCAAACAAGCTGAAGTTTCTTGAACTATCTGATTTAAAGACTAATAAAGCTACAGAAATCAAAACAGTGTGATATCAGCAGCAAAAAGACAATGGGATCAATGGGCCAGACTAGACATAACTTAAAATAAGGGCATCTGACTTTGTGACTGGCTGCCCTGACCTCCCAGATCCCCCCCCCCCCCATCCCCTTTGAGACTAGCTCTCACTATACTGTCTAGGCTGTCCTTGAATGCCTGGGCTGAAATGACCTCCTTTCCAGGCCTCTGAGCTGCTGGTGCATACCACCATGCTCACCTTGATTTTTCAATACAGGTTCAAAGTAGAAGCAGGAAAAGTCTTTTCTAGAAGTGGTATGGGGGATGGAGGGGTGGCTCAGTACATAAGAGCACTGCCTGCTTTTGCAGATGACTCAAATTCAATTCCCAACACCCATAGGATGGCTCATAATTATCTGTAATTCCAGACCCAGGCACCTGTATGTCACACATACATACATGCAGAAAAAACACTCATGCACATAAAATTTAAAAAGTAGAACCAGAATAACTGAATATCTTTTAAAAATTTTAACTGTTTCTCATATATATATACATATATATGCACACACACATATATAAATATATATATATATATGTTATATATATTTGAGCATCTGTATGTATACAGTATGTTTATAGGTAACTGAGGAGGCCTATTGAAGGTGTCTGACCCACTGTAGCTGTAGTTATAGGTGGTTGTGATCTACCTGAACTGAGTGCTGTGAACCAAACTTGGGTCTTCTGGAAGAGTAGCAAGTGCTCTTAACCACTGTAATGAGTAATCTCTCCAGCATGCATGTATGTATGACATACAGGTGCCTGGGTCTGGAATTACAGATAATTATGAGCCATCCTATGGGTGTTGGGAATTGAATTTGAGTCATCTGCAAAAGCAGGCAGTGCTCTTATGTACTGAGCCACCCCTCCATCCCCCATACCACTTCTAGAAAAGTCTTTTCCTGCTTCTACTTTGAACCTGTATTGAAAAATCAAGGTGAGCATTTTTTAAACCTATATATAGGTATATACCTATATAGCCAAGTATGGTGGCATGTGCCCATAATCCCAGCACATAGGAAGTGAAGGCTGCCAAAATTCAAGCCCAACCTGGTCTACACAAGGAGTTCTAGACCAGTTAGGGCTATACAAAGATGGCCTGTCTTAAACAAAACAAAACAAAACCAACAAAAATATAGCACTTTGAACACAAAAGTAGGATAGACCTAAATTTAACACAAAGGAAGAAACATTTCTAGGAAAACTTTTGCCTTATCATTTATTTAAATCATGGGAAAACTTTTACTGTGGTTTTGGTCCCTTAGCTTTTTGGAGGCCTGCAGGCCTCTGCACTGTGGTCCAAACAGGAAAGGGATAGCATGGCCTAGGGCTGGGGATTGGGTCTGGCTTTTTTCACTATTAGTTAGGCAATGAGTCCTTAATATTTAGGGATAACTCATAAAAAGAAAATGGATCTCATCACAAGCAAAAATTTCTGCTTTAGAAAACACATAAGAGGATGGAAAGGAAGCAAGACATAGCCAACTATGAAGCCAAGGAAGAACAACAATCCAGCTGGCATGGTGGCACATGTTTGTGGGAAGTGGAGGCAGGAGGCTCAGGAGGTGGAGGCCAGCCTCAGCTACATAGAGCTTGAGGTCACATGAGCTCCTGTCTGAACACACACATACACACACACACACACACACACACACACAGAGAGAGAGAGAGAGAGAGAGAGAGAGAGAGAGAGAGACAGAGAGAGAGACAGAGAGAGAGACAGAGAGAGAGACAGAGAGAGACAGAGAGGGAGAGAGAGACAGAGAGACAGAGAGAGACAGAGACAGAGAGAGACAGAGACAGAGGGAGAGGGAGAGGATACACATAGCCAAAATATCAAAAGGACTCATAAATTCTAACAATAAGGAAACATACGGTTTGAAGATAGGGAAAACACTTAAGCATATACTTCCTCCCAAGGACATACAGATGGCAGACAAGTACATGAAAACTTGCTTAGCATCATTAGTTACCAGAGAAATGCAAAATAAAAATCACAAGGACAGACCACTACATACCTACTGGAATGCTTCAAGTTAAAAAGTTTGCCCAAATAGGCTTGTTTCAACGATGTGGGGGAGCTGGGAGTCCCAACCAGTGCTCATGAAAATGTTCAGTGGTTCTCCCTCTTTGGAAAAGTTACACATACAATGACCATATAATCCAGACATTCCTCTGCTAAATGATTGCCCATCACCAACAAAAATATACATTCATACACAGACTTGTACTTGATAGTAACAAATTTGTATTTGTATATAGCCTATTGTATTTCTTTGCAATAGAACTAAGGACAACCCAGATATCTGCCAGTGGGTGACTAGATAAACTGCAGTATATCCATATAAAGGAAACTTTCTCAGCAGTAAAGAGCTATGATCTACTGACCCAGGCAACGAGGAAGAATGTCAAATGGCCCCATGTGAAAGAAGGCAGGGCTGAGGGCATATACTGAGTGATGCCATTTGTTTAAAGCTCTAAGACATACAAACAAATTGAAATGGTTCTCTGAGGATGGTGCATGAGACACAGAAATTGGAGGAGGAACAGGAAAGAACTGTTACAAAGATGAACAAGGACGCTGGGGTTGCCTTGCTCTGCAACACTCTAGCCACATTCTGACTTTACAACCTTTCAGTGCTGCACCGCCTAGGGGACACTCTTTCCCTTTCGACAGAGGGTTCATTCTCTTGTTCTTTGCCCCAGGTCAGATTCCCCACCTTGTCCACATTGCATGGTAGAACATTTCCCTCCCGACCTGCCCCAGCCTCTGCCCTCCTTACTATCCGCCTCTGCACTTCCACAAGTTGCTTGGCATGATCCATTTTGAGTTTCTTTGTCCACGCCTATCCCACTCCCACTAGTCAGCAAGAACTATAAGACCAGGGCTCTGATTTGTTCCCTTCGTTACCTTCAGTATCTAGAACACTGCGTGCCATTAGTGCTAAAAGTTAATTAATTAATGAACTGCTTTAAGAGACTGACACTACTATCTTTTTTTGTCAGTGGGAATTACACCACCTGTCAGATGACCAGTAATTGGCAGAGCTGTGTTTTTAAGCCAGATCATGTTGACTGGAGGAAACCAGAAAGTTCTATGTCACTTTGGCTCAGTCTAAGAGGCCAACCTGATGAATAGGTTACTGTCGAAGAAAGCACTCAATGTGACCTTCGAGAACAGAAAACAATTCATTTCTCTGTAGACAACGTGGCAATAGTCAGAGTCTAAAACTAGCAACCCTTCCTCAAGGTGTTTGTGCTAATCACATCATTGGCCATGAGACATGAGGGAGAGTTCTACACAAACATGAATGGTTATCATAGAATTGTTTATAATAGCAGAGATAAAAAGGAAACAATAACAAAAGTCTCCAAAACGGAGCACCTGGAATGGATTGGAAAAGACATTAAATCAGAGAGTGACAGGAGATCATGACTGGCGTGATCAGTTTTTCTAGGGGTCAGGAAGAGATAAGGTCATAAATCTGGGGGTAGGCATCAGGGTCACCTAGAAAGGGGTTCCCATTATGGTTTGGTGACAAGCAACAGCAGTCACGGCTGTTAAGGAGGCTGAGGCATGAGGACTGACACATGTGAGGCCTACCTAGTGGACTAGCTAGTGAGCTCAAGAGTAGCCCTGTGAGAGCATGACTCAGAGTAAACTTACACTGGGGTCTTCATAGCTCAGTGGTTCAGCACTTGCCTGGCACATGTGGGGCCCTGAGTTCTTGCCATATCACAAACAAATGTTTGAGAAGGTCTTGAGCGAGATGAAGTTTGAAGAGCTGTTATGGTGAATGGAAGTGAAGCCAGCCATGGAGATGTAAAAGAGACTGAGATGATGTAGGTGCCCCACCTGAGAACCCCTTTGTCACAATATGAACAAGCCCAAGCAAACATGTGCAGAGAGAACCACAGCTGTTCTGGCTTTCCCAGCCCAGGTACCAGTTGAGAAACAAGCCTGGCCCAGAAAAGCTGAGCCTGAGCCAAACCATAAGAACTGGCCACTAAGTACAGCTTACTTGTGGTGGAGGTCAGGGTAAGACAGTTGAGTCACAGAATTCCCACCTCCTTTTCTGAGGGTCATATGCAACAGGCTAGCCTACAACTTGTTCTGTATGATCATGAACTCTTGATCCTCCTGCCTCCACCCATGAGTGCTGGGATTACAGGTGTGGGCTACCATGCTTGGTTTATGCACTTAGAGGGATTGATCCCAGGACCTCCTGAACGCTGGGCAAACATTCTAATGACTGAGCTACATCCTCAGCCCAGAGTTTAACTTTTAATATCTGTGTACCTTGTATACATGTTGTGTAATATTTTTAACAGCCTTTTTTGAGGTTGTGTAATTCTGTTGCATTTCATATTTATGTTTTAAAAGCCAAAACACAGGTGGTTGCTATCGATCGGTGGCTCTAGAGAACAGTCTAACCAGTAGTTGCACACCTGGGGACTTTTACACAGGCGAAGTCCAGAATCCTAATGCCCTTATTTAGTTAATTTGGATGTGGGCCAGGGATTCTGTTTTCTTTACAAAAGTCCCAAGATATCGAGAGAGTCAGGATGACAAGAAAAGACTCCTGGGGACAGGACCCCCAAAATATTTTCATTTCATGGTCTACAAAGGAGAACAATGGCTTTCTACCCAGTTCCGGAAGATCAGGGTTCCCAAAGACAATTACAACACTAACGAAAGAGCCGTGGCAGAGATTACTGTGTCACAACCGATGGCTCTGCCCTTGACATCTAGCACCTCACTTAGCATTGCCAACACAACTCCATTTTATAAATGAGGAAACTGAGGCCCAGGAAAGGTCAAGTTCTTTGAGGTTAGCTAGGTTAGTTAGTTTGAACCCAGGCTAATTCCAGAGTCTTTGGTTTGTTTCTTTAGGGGCAAAAAAAAAAAAAAAAAAAAAAAAAGCAAACCCTAGTTACTATTAAAATTGGTGTAACTTTAAACTTTTCTCCTATACTTTTATTAGGCATTTGGCATATACTACGGGCCTGTCTCTACCCGACTGCAGACAGTGGAGCCCATTTGAAGCATGTATCTTCGTATCCCCAGGGCTCAGCCTATAGTTTGTACTCCATGTATGTTTGCTCATTAAATGTTTAAATATGTGATTTGTGATTGCAACACAACCTGGTAGATTTTCTTCCTTTGAGTTTAATACACAGGCCGTTTTTGAGTTTTCTCTAGACAGAACACTGCTGTTCAGAAGGGCAGTTTCACTAGAATTGAAAGGTAGGGGCAGATTGCCAGAGCTGTGCTGAAGATGGGGGAATCAGTTGATTCAAACGGTATCGCCCCAGAAGAGGCCATGAATGCAAAGAAAGGGATGATGCACTGGATGCAACAATCAAGAGGGAGAATGGACAACCCTGTAGGTCTGCTGGCTAAGTGGAGACAGATAGGATCGCCGCCTCAGAGGAGACCCTGGGAGAGGAAGGAGGGGTCCTCAGGGAATTAGCCTTGGGAAAGAGGGACACCTGTTCCTCTGAATCTTAGAAAACAAGCACTGTCAGAGATGCAGCCAGGGTTTCTCAGAGGGAAGAGAAGCAGGTGGAGGGAAGAGCCAGGGGGCGGGGAATCAGTTAATGAAGTTTCTTCCAGCCTTCACTGCTGAAAGCCAGGAATCGAAAAATTCACTCCAGGATTCTGGAGATCCACCCAGGGTTGAGAACTTAAAAAACGAAGAAAACATCAACAAAACTATTATCCGCATGTTTTCCATTTTAAATGGGGGATGGGGACCACTTAACACGCAAAAAGGGGGGAAATGGTAGAACGGATATAGTCACTGAATAATCTATTCTGCTTTATCACTAACTCATTTTGCTGTCCTTATTTTTCTCATTTTGCCAGGAAGGATGATTCTTTCCTCCAGGACCAGTGCGTGGGTAGCGCGGATGAAAGCCGCCCACGCTGGCAGCCGCTTGCCATCACCGCTGGGTGAACACGGAGCCCGACACTGTTGGAGCCCAGAGCTGCTCCTGCACCCTGACACCCAGCCCAGGGCTGAGATCCCGCCAGCCAGGTGGAGCAGGCACCAACTCCCAGGTGTAAGTCTGCCAGTCCACTCCGGGACAAATCAGGTCCCCCACCGGGGGTCGGCTGGGCGCACCGCGGCAGTGTGAGGCAGGCGCGGCCTTTCCGGGGTTCCAGCGCCCACCCGCACCGCGGGGGGACAGCCCGAGGATCTCGGTGCCCGCGTACGCTCCTCCCAACGCTCTGGCCCGCAGATGTGAGGATGCCCGCGCCTGAGCTCCGACTCTGGATATCCGAGGCTATGGGTACCCTGGGTCTCGGATGCCTGCGGATGTGGGTGCCGGAATCCATGCTAGTGAGCCCTGGGCGCTCACGCCCGCATCAGCCTCGAGCACGCGCGTCAGCGGCGCCCACGCGGGGCCACCCGGAGGTACCGGGAGCTCATCTTCCCCGTGCGCGCCCTACCTGTCGTAGCTCCAGCGGCTGTAGGACAGGGTGCGGTGGTTGCTCACTCCCTCCATCGCCGTCCTGGACTGGGCTTGGGGTTCCACCGTCAGCGGCGGCTGCGCGGGGCTCGATGCTCTCTCACTCGCGGCGGGCCGAGCTAGGGCGCGGGCGGAGGACTGTACCATTCGCCCCCCGGGGGTGACCCCCCCTCTGTCTCCACCAATGGCGAGGGCGCGCGAGCTGCGGGGACCCGGACCCGAGGGGTCCCCTCCCCTGTGCGCCTGTCCCTCGGGGGCGCGGCTGCGGCAACTCGGCTGCTTATTTATTTATTTCCGATGTGTGCTCCACGTTGCCTTGGCAACCGCTTCATCTTTTCCGGCGTCAGTAAAACACCGCTGCTTTCAAACCTTGCCGGGACTGAGATGGCTGAGAGGCTGCGCTTTCTGCTTGCGTGGGGGGAATCCCGGATGCGCTCTCTCTATTCAGGTCCTTTCTGCTGAGATGTTCCCGCCTTACCAGTACAGTAGTGGTCTTTCATTCTCCACAGGGAAGGGGAATGCCCACCCCTCTGATTTTCTTGTATCCTGAGTTCTCCTGTCCCTCGCATTCCCAGCAGGAAACACATTCTTGCAGCAACGTTACTCTTCAATTCATAGTGTTTCTTCCTTTGTTTCAGGGTATAGAAATCCATTCTTTCTACTCTCTCTGAGTGTCCCTCACTGTATTCCCCCTGGCTCTCTTGTGGTTCTCAGAATCAAAGAACTAAACATTCCCATTTCTAGGCCATCTCGTCCTGTTTGTGTCTGTGCTTTTTCTTCATTACTACCACAAAATCCTTTGGGAAATATCCAGCTGTCTTGGTTCAAGGAGACAGGTTCAAACCGAGTTCATACAGATTGTCCTTTTCAACAAGGGGAATATCTGAGATTTTGCAATGGTGCTTCAAAACTGCAAGCCCCCCCCCCCCCCCCCCGCCCCAGCAGAATGCCATCACTAGGGGTCGTGCTAGGCAATTCCACCAGCCTAGCCGAGGACTCTGTGATGATGTTTAAGGTATAGCCTCCCTACAGCTTTCAGCTCTGGGTCAGGACTCTTGGCTTTAAACTTGTTTTCAAGATGTACCTGATTTGCATCTAGGGAAGGCTAAATGGACAGACCACCAAGATAGAGCAGGTGGAGCAGAGAGGTGACTAGGGCCTGCCTGTCTTCCAGGCTACTCTTCCCCTTCCCCCACCTTGGGCTGCTGGGGTTTACAGGTATAATCTTCTTGCAGAGGTCATAGAGGCCTAAGAAGGACTTTTCAGTGCAGCTGTTGTGGGAATCTGAGCTAACTTCCCATCCAGGTCAGGGTCGTGGGGTGGCCCACATTTATTCTCTGCAGGCAGAGTGCTGGAAGAGGCAGAGTTTGAGCTCTGCTAATGCTTAGAGACTTAATTAACCCCGTGTCTTACAGGAGTGGCAGCTGGCAGTGCACCTGTTGCATCCAGCCTGCATATGTGCTTTTCCTGAACAGTATTTTTTTTTAAGATTTTATTTTATTTATTATGTATACAACATTCTGCTTCTGTATATATCTGCACACCAGAAAGGGGACATCAGATCTCATAACGGATGGTTGTGAGCCACCATGTGGTTGCTGGGAATTGAACTCAGGACCTCTGGAAGAGCAGTTGGTGCTCTTAACCTCTGAACCATCTCTCCAGCCCCCCTGAACAGTGTTTTTACATTGAATAAATTGACAACACTTAAAAATCTGGCTAGGGTTGGGGAGATACTGTTGTCAGTCAAGTGCTTGCAGTGCAAGGGCAGAAACTTGAGTTTCATCCTGAATGAAATGAGGCTATGACCACTCACTCCAAGGTGTAGCTGAAGAGGTTTTTGTTGTAGATATAAGGGAGAGTGCAGCCAGGGGCATCTGGGAGGGTCCAGATTGAACCAGAGAGGGGTGGGGAATGAGAGGGGACCAAGAGCCAAGTGCAGAGGACCAAAAGAGCAAAGAGGGCAAAAGAGAGACGGGAGCAGTGGTCTAAGAGAGGGGAGAGCAAAGAGTGCAGATGAGTAGGAATGAGAAGCAGGGTGAAGTGAAGGGAAACCCCTGGTTGGAGAGGTTTGGGGGGGGGGTGAGAAGAGCTGAGAGGAGCCACAGGTACTGAGTGCACCTGGAGACTAGTGTGGGCTTTGGTAAGCTCATAAACACCACAATTAGCCATTTGTCCCAAGTTTTCCTGGGACCTGGCAGATCCCACATAGAACAAGCCAGGCCTCATGGCACTCATTCCTAACTCCAGCTCTGAGGAGGAAG
Organism: Cricetulus griseus; assembly: GCF_003668045.3. NCBI lineage: Eukaryota > Metazoa > Chordata > Mammalia > Rodentia > Cricetidae > Cricetulus > Cricetulus griseus. Next base: position 91,817,475 of record NC_048596.1, read on the forward strand.
ACAGAGGGGTACCTGGGGCTAATTTACTAGGCCAGTTCTAAGCCAGTGAGAGACCCTGTCTCAAAGACCAAGGCTCACAAGGAAGCACACTCGAGGTTGCTCTCTGGCCCCCACAAGCATGCACACATACACAAGCATGAACACACATGTTCTCAGGACTGGGAAATATGACATAATTTCTCTTCCCCATCTTCTCTTGAATGCTAAGGGAATGTGAGAAATCCGGGGCTGCTTCAAGGTAATATAGGAAGAGCAGAGAAGTGGTTGCTCCTCACATATTCTCCTACTGACCTCAGGCCACACTCAGCTTCTCTTAATACCAACTCACCTGGTCCTTGTTGCTTTTGAGTTTGCCATCCCTGTCCAATTCAGTCATTGTCTCTAACCACTGAAGTTTCCCAGCTGGCTATCAGAGTTGCCAGAACCAGGGTTTACCAAGGTCTAGGCATTTAACAACATATTGTATATATCAGGCAGACACTCGCTGTTATTGTTCCCTATGGGGTTCACAGACATTTGAGGACTAAGTCTTATATAGGATCCCTTTCTGGAACACATCTTGATAGTGAGACATTTGACAAGCCCATGACCTCAGAAACAGTAGATTAAGATTCTAAAAATAATTCATTATCCCATGTGAGGTCTTGCTTCATTGTTGGGGCAGAAGTGGGATCATCTATCTGGTAGTCTGTGAGCTCTCCCCACATAGAATGCACTGCCTTTGTCCTTGTGTGTTGTATGACAAGCCCCAAAGGAGTCCCTTTTCCAAATAGCATGATGGGATGGTAATAGGACTGCGGAAGGGATCTCCCTCAAGGTAGAGCAGCATTACCCTATTGGAAACCAGACTGGGTCAGAACCAGCAGTCACAGAGGCTTCCTGAAACTGTCACTGTCTACATCCAGGCCCTTTCAGCCTGCCTTGGTAAGACCACTGGGGTTACTTTTCCAGGACACCAGCCACCTGGCAGTTTGAGTTCTATGGCTACAGGGCCTACAACAGGTATATTAGGCTCCCACACCTGACACTCCAAAAAATAGAACCAAGCTCAAGGCCAGGTGTTCTGACCCAGAGCTGAGAGCTGTGGGGGAGGCTCTATCTTAGACATCACTAAGGGAGTTCCAGACTAGGCTGGTGGAATTGCCTAGCAAGGCCCCAGAGAAAGGATCTTTGACCTTTATCAGTGTCAGCAATCCCCAGGAAGGGAATGTGGTAATTTTGAAGCACAGTTGCAAATACTTGGCTATTTCCCTTATTGAGAAGGAAGATCCATGTGAACTCCCCTTGAACCTGCAAACTATGTTACTCTTAAGGTCAAAGAATGAAAGGCCCTTGGGTATTCCTAGTGTTTGTTTAAACACTGGAGCCCTGAGCCACCATGTTAGAAGCCCAACCACTGAGACCTCTATGATGGGAGGAAGCCTAAAACTACAAGGACAACGACTATCATGCATCACTTTATAGTCCCAGATGAGCCCAGCCATTGACCCACTTTTCTCCTTGTTGCTGCCCTGTTAGACATTGTCTTCTATGAATGGTGCTGTGGGCAGTTTGGGAGGTAGAACTCTGGCTGTTGAGACAAGGTGCAGTGGGCAGGGTGGCAACCTACCAAGCTTTTAGAGGCTGAGAATTAAGTTAGGAGCAAGACCAAGACCACAATGACAAAGGAGTTCAGGAGAATGTCACTTTCTGTTAAGTCCTTGGATGTATTGGTGAAGGACTAGACTTCATTAAATAGGAGGCAGACTAGACAATATATGAAGATTTTAGGGAAAGTGTATTCTGAGAAGGCTAGAGGTTGGAATAAATTTGGCATATGATCCTAGAGAAACTACAACTTATTTAACATTTTTTGGGGGGTGGTCTGAACCCAAGACTTTGTGCAACTGAGGAACATGCTCTCTACCACTGAGCAACATCCCCAGCCCTCTATTTGACTTCTAAATGTAGACTCAAGGAAGAAAATTATCTTCCAACTAAGGTGCCAGCTTCCCCAAGTCCAAGTTAGCAGTCTAATAGTGCCTAAGGGATCAATATCAGAAAAGAACAGCATGGAATCTCTGGAAAGCTGTGTGGACCTTAGTTTTGGAGGGCAGGCCTTACCTTCTGTAGTAGAGAGTATTCATACTTGGAAACAATTCATGTTTGAGTCATTGGGCCCATGAGAGCATGACACTGAGTTATCAAGACCCTAACACTGCCTGCTATAATTTGGGGGTATCACTCAAATATTAACTCCAGACATAAACTTGGTGATGTATGTTTACCAGCTCATCAGCCATAGACCACTAATTCACTGCATGATGACGAAGGTCATAGGTAAACTATATGAACAGGCAATTGAGACTCCATGGCATATATCCTGCTTCTTCCCCTCAGATTGTCAATTTTGTGTGTGTGTGTGGGTTCCCACAATTGCTATAGGAAGAAAAAAAATCTGACTGTGGTATATTGGTGGTTTGTCTTGATATAGTTGTATGAACCAAAACCAAACTCCAGCTACACCATACTATGAACTGCAATTGGTTCTATACTAAGTTGTTAGGTGAGTGGAGAGGGATACCCCTGGTGGAGGTTAGTACAATTGGCCATCAACTTTACAAGTAGGGAGATGATCTGAGCTAAGAATCCACATGTTCCACTGGGCAGTGGAGAATGACTTCACTGGCTGATGAGAGGCCTGCATACAGCAAGACTAAGATACAAAAGTCTGGGGAAAAGGGATGTGGGTGGACTAATGTGAGTGGTACCAGATGCTATAGGTCTTTGTTTCTCATGTCAGTGGCCACAGAAAGTATCTACTGTGAAAAATACACTCAATGACCATTTTGTAGATGCAAGCTTGTTGTGGCAACCCTGGCAATCCCACATCTCTTTGAAAATATACAACTTTGCTCAAGTCTCTGTTGCATGTGCTTTTAGTGGTCCCAAAGTATGTTCCCCATCTAGATAAACTTTTATATCCAAATTGATGGCTTATATTTTCAGCTAAATCTAACCTCAATCTATCCCTTAGATTCTAAATAAAGCAATTTTACCAAGATCTCTAAATACAGCCCTACCCCATACCTCCAATCTCCAGAATGTGACAAAAGCCTCATTATTTACTATTCCAAACTCTAGTGCCATACAGAAAGAAGTTTCAGGTTCCTTAATAAAAACCCCAAGTCATATACTAGCTCTGCACTTCTCTTTGCCCAGACATTTCTCACTGGAGTAGTCAAGGCTAGGCTGGAGCTGCTCCTGGGCACATCAGCCTTATGATCTCTATATAGTAATATGCATTGTCCTCTGGTTGGAAGGGAGTGGACCCTAGGAGATTTACATTGTTTCCTATTCAAGTTTTGAAGTAGATTACATGTCTACTTGAGTATTTTTGGGGTGAGGATAGAAGAACATACTTTGGTATCATCATTCTGTGGCTCCCAGGTGGCTAAAGAACTTCCTCCTGAAGCCTTGTCCACTTATTTTGCAGTTTTGGCATCTCTAAAACATAAGGCACTTTTCCTGAGCAACATTAGAAAACTGTTTAGGCACTGAGAACACTAAGTAGCTTCTGAATTATGTACACATGCCCTCTAGTGGTCACGACTATGAAAGCCCATTAAAACAATGCAACTGGTAGCCTGTCATAGGCAGGACTAATGAATGTCAGGATGGAGAGACCACATAGAGCTGACAACCACTAGCTGGGGACAGAACATAAGTGCAGAGCTAGCAGATGCCAACAAGACAGAAAAGATCATTTTGAGACACAGGGATCAAGATGAATCACACTAATCAAGGAACAAAAAGGTCTAATTCATAGCCTGGACACTACCATAGCAACTGCTTTCCCTCCTGGGAGATAACACTGGGGGCCAGAGCTTACATTATTGAGAGTGCCCTGTCCAATACAAGACAGCCACTGAGAGCAGCACCTGCATATACTTTCGATATTCTAGGCATTACTATCGTTTACTTTAACGCATACTATGACAATCAATTACAGATACTACTTTTTCATTCTCTTTTAGACTTTCATTCTCAACTGTGCAGTAATGCATTACTCATCTGCTAATTACTCATTAAATTACCCATTTGGGTTGATGGAAATCTTTATGCTAATAGAGCCAGATATATTTATGTACTATATTGTCAAAATCAAACCAGTCAATCTGTATTTGAGTACATACATACACTGATACATGAATTCCCAGGTTAATGTGATAAATACAAATTCAAAATGCTGCCAACACAGGCTATCCCTGCCAGAGATGCATGTCTGTGTCATGCTTTCCTTTCTTTCTCTGACCATCACTGTTAGCCATTCACAGAACAGAAAATGTGATAACATGGCAGTGTACATTTTTATAAGATCAAACAACTTTTGTGCATGTGCATGTGCGTGTGTATGTAGGAGGGTGAGCTGTTCGTATCTTGATACCCAGTAGATAACTGGCCTTTAAAAAGCTGATGGGGCCGGGTGTGATGGTGCATACCTTTGATCCTAGTACTTGGGAAATGAAGGCAGGTGGGTCTTTGTGAGTTTGAGACCATCCTGGTCTACACAATGAGTTCCAGGACAGCCAGAGCAAATAGTGAGTCACCATCTCAAAAACTGAAAACAAAACAAAAAACTGGTTCTGAGAATTATGTGACAAGAATATTAGGTCTTTGATAGGAATTTCAAATATTTCTCCAGCTTCACACTCGCACTATTTGTATATGTATCTTACCAGTCAAAACTTTTAAGGGGTTATAGGATGTCAATTTTGAAAAAGAATAGCTTCTGGATTCTCAGTGCTTAAGAAGTTCTCCCTCATGGACCATTAAGAACTCTACTGGAATGTCTGGTTTGTGTTTTGGAGTCAGTACATTCTGCCTGGTCACACAGTTCTGAGACAGGATTGGTATTCTCTGAAGAAATTGTTTTGGAAGACATTTTCCATTTAAATATTTAGAAATAGCTTGTCTAGATCAAATTATCTTTGTGTTTTACTGGAAATGTGACAAATATGTAATTTACCTCAGGGAAAACTTACATTTTTATCTGAGAATATGTTGTCTTTATGTAACTGCCTCCTATGTTTCTCATTAGCATCCTATTTGTTGTCATAGATTTTTGAACAGGATCTGATGCAGTCCAGGCGGGTGTCACACTCATACACAGCTGAGGATACACTTCAATCTCTGATTCTCCTGCTCCCTTCTTCCCTGGTTGGGATTATAGGTATGAGATTACACCCAACTTTATGGGTGCTGGGGATCAAATCCTCATCTTCCAGTTTCATGTATCCTAGGCATTCTACGGAGCTACAACACCAGACTTGTTAGCATTTTAGTTCTTTTTCTATCATATCAATTAGACAACATTAAAAAACAACAACAAAACCCCTTTTACACATCATTTTCAATGTATTTTCTCTCATTTAAATACAATGTCTAGTAAGTATAGAACTATCTAGGTGACAGTGAAAAATACACTAACATCATTGATTCATACTTGGCTCTATTTAGACCCATTGACCTGCTGCCAACTGTCACACTAGACCAGTCACTAACCTGCACTTGCTTCTACTTGCCGGCTTCTCTCTACCTCTAAGGTGACTGCCCACTACTGTGATTTTTTTTTTTTTTTAAGCTCATCATTCTTTGGCTTTTTGGTTTAGAGGCACATGCATACCATGCACCTGTGTCTGTATGAGGCCACCTTTCCAGACTGAATAGTTTGGTAAAGCAGATATTCCTCACCATGGAGACGAACTCCTGGGTCCCAGGTCTGCGGTGTGTGCCCATCTCCAAATCCTTCCATACTGTATACAAGTCAACCCCTGGACTACCATCCAGGTAAGATGCTATGGAGGAAAAAAACTGAGAAATAACACCTGCCGCCCCCCCAACCAAAAATCTACAAACAATTCTGGAGATTCCACTTGCTATGATCCTAAGAGTCAGAAAAATGTAAAGCCACTGTGCCCAGAAGGCTGTCTGGTGTGGTGCTGGGTGAAGCTAACATAGCCTGGGCTGTGGGTGCTCCTACTGCTGATGACTCATGCCAATGCATAACCAGCTTCTCCCTAGGATGCTCACTCCTTGGCTTCTGTATGAGCTCAAGAACACTTTTCTCTCCCAGGCAACAATAACATGACATCACATAAAGTTCACTTATAAAAGGAAGGCTATGTTTATTAGGAGTCCCAAGCAGTTGACCAAGTGATCGTGATTCAAGACCACAAAGAAACCCTTTGCCTCCACTTCAGTCTGAGTCCTATGGTGAAAACCAAGACCAGCACAAGTGCCTCTTAGGGCTCATTCACAGGTTCACAAGTTTCTCATTGAGGGCAATCTGTGACTGGGTGAGATTGGCCAGGTAGGTCACCATCAGCAGGTCCTGAAAGAAAAGGAAAACAATGAATGCAATGGGGACAGAAAGGCCTGTGCTGAGTCCTGAATGTCAGTGGAGCAGACTGAGCAGGGGTTGAAGGGGGGAAGTCAGGCAGGGACCGTGCATGAACACTATCCACCCTACTGATGCTTATAGAATAGGGGAATTTAGTGGAGACTTGTGGAGTATGGGGGTGTGTGCTCTGCGAACACAGATGTGTAAAATTAGAAATTGTCTTTGTTACCTTGAATTTTAGCAAGTCTCCTACCTGAGTCTAGTTAAGAAGTCACAGTAATAGCAGTAGTACTTCAAACAAGCACTTAGGGGAGGAGACCCCCTAAACATACTGTACTGCCTCCACCCTGGACTGTGTAGTGGCCTTCCATCTACCCAACTCCCAGGGTCCAGCCATGGCACTCACATTGATGTTGCTGTTGAGCATAGTTTCAAAGTCATCAGGAACTATCTTGGGTACTTGATTAACCAGGCTCATCAAGAAGCGGCCTACAGTGTTGTCAGCAGACACCTTTCCAGACTGAGAAGGTCCATTGTTAGGTACTGTCAAGTCACCAGCAGGCTCCACAGGGATGCCAGCCCTCCCTTGCTGTTCCTCCCCATTTCTCACCAGCACATCCTCAGCATACTGCAATACAGTGCTTAGAGCATCCTGGATTCGAGCAGAGGCTCCGCCCACTTGCTGTAGGTCACTGGAGAGTCCAATCACCCGGTTGGGGCTAAAACATGTCTTCATGATGAGGTCAACTGTGGGAATGTGGGGCAGGCAGTGAGAGACAACAGAGAAAACTTGGTCATAACAAGAGGAAAGAGGTCATTAACCACTTACTAACTCTCCCCAACCCCCCTGGGAAGCAGTCAGCTCCCAATATCCTTGCTCTCTACACACTAACTTTTCTTTCTTTGGAGAGCTCAGTTTCTCCACCTGGTTTGGTAACTACTGGTTCTGGCCTTGTATAGAGATTACAGGGCCTGTGACACTGACAATTTCCTACCCTGAACAACCCTCACATCTTCCAGTTAGCATGAACTTTGGACCAGTGGTTTTTTTTTTTTTGAGACAGGGTTTCTCTGTGTAGCTTTGGAGCCTATCTTGGCACTCTGGAGACCAGGCTGGCCTCGAACTCACAGGAATCCACCTGCCTCTGTCTCCCGAGTGCTGGGATTAAAGGCGTGCACCACCAACGCCCGGCTGGACCAGTGTTCTTTAAGCTACCCAAGCCCTCCCTTCATCTTTGTCAAAGAGAAATGGCTCCCTCCCTTGAATAAGCCTGGGGTCTCTAGGTGTGTGGAGTGGGGGAAGGAAACTCACCTCCAATGCGTTCAGTGTCATAATACGCATACTTCACTGTGAGAGGTGTGAACATCACTCCCATCGTCCTCCCAGGGACACCCATTAAAGTGCTGGGGATGGAGGAGAAAAGGTAAATAGATGCCCTGGGAGCAGTTTCCACTTCTAGCCTATGTTAGAAAAGCAGTCACAATGGTAATACCTTCCACGTGAGAAGGCCAGGACTGCTCCCAAAATACCTTGAGAGTAAATTTTCCTTCTTCTCTTTGGCCTGACCCCTTGTAGGATGGCTTCATACACCATAATGCCAGTAACGAGGACAGGACTCTGATGTTCCTGGCTGTCTAGACACCCATCTTCAGGGCAAACAGATATACCAGAGCAATCTTTTTCTGGGCCTGAGCCTCTCATTATCACTAAAAGACCAAACTGACTCATGCCCCAAACCACTCAATAGGGCGCTAAGAGTAACTTCACTAAAATTGCTGTTTACTATTTCAACTCTGGATTTTCATATGGATTTTGAGGAGGCTGAATTTGTAGAGACTGAGAAGGGGGTGAAGGCTGGGCTCAGTGCCTATCCATAGGCTCAAGTTGTAGTAATAACTCTTCCTTTCTCCACTGCTAAAGCCCTCCCCAGCAAGCCCTGACAAATGGCATTGTAGCTGCAGGCAAGTTCTGAGCCAACACTGCAATGTTATCGTCCAAAAGTCTATTTAATTCCAACTTAAAAGATGTGTTCCAAATAATGCCAGCATCCTTTGGTTTATGAATACTGTGCTAAGTTCTAGTAACACTGAATGTGCTGGTTAGGTTTTATGGTCTATGGAAAGAAGCAGCTCAGTGTTTTCACTAGGCTGGCCTGTAGGGAAGTCTGTGGGGCATTTTCTTGAGGGATGATTGATGTGGGAGGTGGTGGTCCTGGGTGATAGGACCACTTGTGCAAGCAGCGTGCACAAGCCGGGGGAACAAGGAAGTAGGCAGCATCACTTTGGCTCTGCTTCAGCTGCCTGACCTGACTTCCCTCAATGACAGACTGTCACCAGTAGGGTGAAATAAGCCCTTTCCTTCCCGAGTTGTTTTTGGTCAGTGTTTTATCACAGCAACAGAAAGCAAACTAAGACAATAAAAAACTAAACGTAATTCAGAAAAGCAATGAGCAAGGTCACATGTCCTTGTGACAAACAAACCATGTGGGGACTGTCCCAGAAAGATGACACATACAAAACATGGTAGTTTGTTCATGCACCCAAGGCACATATGGAATGGACGTTAAGTAGCAAGTACTGCAGTTTAAGTAGGACCAGTGAGTGTCAATTATGGGGTTAGACTTTGCTTCAGAAACTTCTCTAATGACAGCTGTCAAAAGAGGAATGAAGTTCCTGAAGAGACATTGAGCTATAGAATTAGACCTGAGTAGGGTAGGCGTGAGATGTTATCCAGGCATAACGGGTCACTCAGGACTCACCTGACATAAGCCTTGATGCTCATGCGCCCATTCTGGAGACCTGTGTCCACAGTGAGGTGAATGGGGTTTGGGGCTTCCCGGCTGTAGTATTCATGGATGAGCACCGAATGTTCTGTGATGTCATGGCCTGTTGCATACCTGGAAAGCAGAGCAGTTATAGGTTCTCAACACCTGATGCCAATCCCAAATACAACAGTGGTGTGGGTATCTCTGGGGCCCTGATACTATCTCAGCAGTAATTAACAATGTCAGCAAACTAATAACAAAAGCTATTCCTGAAAATAAATATTATTGACTTAATATGATCAGAATTACCATCAAAATAGGCTCAAGGTCACATGCTTTGAATACTCTATCTCTGAAAGGTGAAATAAGATCTAGTCTGATGACAAATGAGGCTGGCTGGCCCTCAACGAAGACTTTCTATCCATCCACCCGCCTCAACTTACCAGCCTAGGATGAGCTCATTTGGGGAGACTTTTTTGTGTAATTCATACATATTCTTAGCAAATTCCATGTCAACAGCCACCTAAGAGAGAATGCAGAAGAGGAAGTTGAGAAGCTAGAAGTACACACTAAAACTGAATCGTAAGAAAGACCACCCCCATCAGATGAAGAAGCCCAGGATGTGGGCAGGGCAAGCAGTGCTTTGCCTGCAGCGCTGTTACAGACACAGTACAGAGGGGCCTTGAGAGAAGCCAACTCACTTCATCTTCTGACTCATTGTGTGGCACTGAAAAACAGTTGGTGACTTCCACTGAGTGTTTGTCAACAGTTCCTGGTAAAAAGAGAATGGCAGGAGGTTAAATAATTCTGGGATTCCACAGCCCACAACGGTTTCCCTTCCTTTTCTTTCCTTCCTTCCTTCCTTCCTTCCTTCCTTCCTTATTTATTTGTTTTTGGAGTCAGAGTCCTCTGTAACTACAGATGAGCAAGAACTCCTGAGCCTCATGTCTCCATCACCCAAGTGCCAGGATTACGGTGTGCACCATCACACCTGGTTGATGTGGTGCTGGGGACTGAAATCAGTGCTTTGTGCACAGTGCTCTATCAACTGAGTGGTATCTCCAACTCCTACTCTGAAATGCTTTTCAAGGTCTCCTCAAAGTCAACAAACATGAAGCCAACATATTAATATTAGCCCCAAGTTCAGCATCAACAGAACCAGTATTTTCTAGAGAACTCAAAGCCCCAGCTCTTTCTTTTATCACCAAACAGGGTTAAGTCTTCCTTTACAAAGAAGGTCTCTCTTGCCTGTTATTTTCCACTACCAGCCCATCCCATTACACTCACTCTTCATTCTCTAGAGCAGTGGTTCTCAACTTTCCTAATGCCGAGACCCTCATGTTGTGGTGACCCCCAACCATAAAATTATTTTCACTGTTACTTCACAACTGTAATTTTGCTACTGTTATGAATTGTAATGTAAGCATCTGTTTTCTGATGGCCTCTGGTGACCCCTGTGAAAGCGTTGTTCAACCTCCAAAGGGGTCCTGCTGCTCTTGAGTTTCTCTTTGTATGTTTACCTGACAGATCACTGAGGACAGACTGGTGCCACTGTAAACAGTTTTAGAGCATTACCCTTTAGACCAGCTTATCTATCATCTCCACATGTGAATGGATATCACCATCAGTCTACCACAAACTTGTGTTCCGATATCCTCACTCTCATTAGTTCCTGGATCTCACTGAGCCATAGGTCCCAACTTCATTCTCTTCTAACATAGTGGTACCTTCCCCCAAGCTCCCTCAGGCCCTATTATAACATGCCCCTGCTAGAGATCTGGTTGTTATGGTTTCATTTTCTGAACTATGTTCTTAAATCCATGGGTATACATTCTCTCATCTGACCACTCAGACATCTGACCCTCATGACTGCTTCCTCCACTTCAGAGCCCCTTTTTCCTAGGGTATCCATGACACTAGTCTTTTCTAGTTTTCTCCCTTCTCTTCCTAATTTGCTGGCTCCTCCTCTGACACTTCAGGTTTTTGGCATTCTTAGTGTTCCTAGTTTTTGCTCCATGTTCCTTTTCTAGGTCAAGTCCTGACCCAGAAAGATTTCAGCTAATAAATGTTTAGTTGTCCATTTTTTTTTTTTTTCCAAGACAGGGTTTCTCTGTGGCTTTGGAGGCTGTCCTGGAACTAGCTCTTGTTCTTGTAGACCAGGCTGGTCTCGAACTCACAGAGATCCGCCTGCCTTTGCCTCCTGAGGGCTGGGATTAAAGGCGTGCGCACCAACCGGGCTTTAGTTGCCCAATCTTTTATGCATTACTTATGGATTTTTTTTTTTTTTGCTACAAAGGCTGAGTTTTTGTTGTTGTTATTGTTTTTTTAAACACAGCTGCCAATCCCTGTGGTATGTGATTTCATCCACCTTTATGATTTCAGTTACTTCTTATTGCCTAATGGCTGAGACATACTCGCCCACATCTCTTTACAGTCTCTTCATTTATTGTCAAATTCTGCCTTTCTTTTACATTGATTGATTGTGGGTGTGCACATGCAACTGCTTGCCTGTGGAAGTCAGAGCACAATTTACAGGAGCATTTTCTCCTTCTACCATGTGGGTTCCAGGAATTCACAGGTCAGGCTTGTGGTCCACCTCAGCAGTCTTTCTCACTCAATTTCTCTAACCTGACAAATCCACTGCCACACTCAATGGCATCTCAGAAGGAATAGATAATAAGCCCAAGTCAAACTCCATATTTCCTTTCAATTGAAGATCTAGAAATCACCTCTAATGCTGAGCTTCTGACTATGCCACTACTTCCTGTCTTTCAATTCTCCCCTTTCTCTGTGCTCCCACTTCTCAAATGCTTTTACTTTACTAGAATGCCCTCCAGCTGTCATCCAGGCCCAGCTCAGGTCTACTAATCTGTACAAAGCAGCCAGTGCTCTGGTCTCCCAGCTTTGGAAAGAGCTCAAGAGCCTCCTGGGAAGACGAGACTTCCGCTGTCTCAACTCTGTGACTCCTGCCCCAGAGGCAGGTGTCCAGAACCACAGAGGGCTTCTCCTCCTGCCGCCCTCTCATAAGCTGGGACTTGCCCAGAGCTTTCTCTTTAAAATTTTGTTTCATTTTTAAATTTAAAATTTCTCAACAGTGGTACATTTTAGAACTATTACATAAACTGAAAACAAGTTTTTCAGTTTTCAAATTCCTGGCACGTTATCTTTTTGAGATTCAGGGATAAAAGGTTAGTATTCCCAAGTAGGCTCAGAAATGTCAAAATTATGGTATTTAGAACATAACTTTATGCTCTATAATCTGAGTAGCTGAAGTTCTGTTTAAAGGATAAAGGACGCTGAGTTTAGCAGTGCTTACAAAGAACTATAACTTATAGGTATATTCACTGAAAACAATTTAGAAATCAGGTCTTACAGTGAAACATAAAATTAGAAACTCAGGTCCGAATCCTTTGGGAAGCACACGTGGACACTGTCCACCTAAGGGCTCATTTCACATGGAAGATGTGTTACACCTTAACAGGGCCTTCCACAGCTTTTCTGGGACTCCTCCATAACCTTTTCAAATAGTTACGCCTCTGTGTTTCCATAGGACACCCTGCTAGCAGAACAGTCATCACATCTCCGTTTCAGGGACTCTGTTTCCATCTTGAGTTTAAGGTTACAACAGTGTTCCTTTGACTAATTTTGAATTCGAAGTACCTAATGGTTTTATGGTACATGAAAATCACTAATGATTTCATTTAGCCAGGCAAAAATCTTTTACAAATTACTGTCAACCTAAGAAAAGTCCAAGTTCCTACCAAGCACACATTGCTTCATTTGTTTTTCCATCAACAACTCAACTGTTCTGTAGCAGTGGGAGCACTGAGCAGGATCCAGTCTGACAAGAGAATCCACAGATTACAGCTGCCTTCCTATGATATATGGGGTGAAACATAAACCTTGATAGACATTTATTCCTCTAGTTAAACAGCTCCAGAGACTGGAAATTAGATAGTATACCCCAAGTATTTGTTAAGTGGCAAGTCACTGATACAAACATTTTTTGTTTGTTATAGAAGTTCACAGTAGGGCAGTTACAGAATGTTAACACACTGAGAGGTTAAAAATAGAGGGAAGTTAGGATTACAGTTGTAGAACTGAAATAAAATGGTGGAGAGCAGGGAAGAGACTTGTGGAGGAGAAAATGCCAGTGTGTTTTGATGAACAACAATGTAGCAACTCCTAAGTCTTTGTAAAGTGCTATACTGCCTAAGAAATTTATGGTGGGGTGGTATGGTTTTCATATCTAGTATATGGTGACTGAGAGCTGCTGTACCTGAGGTGTGTCAGCCATTAGCTGCTTTCTGTAATAATTTCATTCACACAAAAACTGTCTGCTAAAGTCCCCAAAAGAACTAGATCTTTGGTGATTTGTCCCAAGACAGCTAATAATTGCTGAAGTCTGACTATATATCCTGTTCTCTTTGCAGCACTCGAATGGTCTTCCATGGTACGAAAACTGCTCCAAGATCACCAGTAAGAAATGGTGTGGAAGGCCAGTGTTTAAAAGCTGTCACTAAGGCAGAGTGCAAGCAAGTCTGACAGGACCAGCAGTCCCCAGAGACAGAAATGTATTCAACAATCTTCAGTGCCTTTCAGTTTTACAAACCACCTTAACATAAACTATCTGTAACACAGGCAAAGGAAAGATTACTCTTCATTTTAAGGTTGCTTGTAAACAGGTAATACCATTGCTTGCATGCAAATGGAAAAGTAAGAGTGAAGTGGGGTAGATACTTGAACCCGAGCATATACAGGTTTCATTCCACAAGAAACTAGTATCAAAGAGGTTCTTGCCACTGAGCATCTGTCTTAAAAGTTCGGGATTAAAAGAAAGTATTAAATATCCGGAATAGGTTCTGAACAAACCTGGTTTACTTGTTCAATTGGGGGAAGCTTTGACATATCCTCTTCCCTTACAAGGGTGGTGGGTACGTGTTTGTGTGTTGGTTAGTCAGTGGATATGAGGGTAAATGTGGATACTGTGCTTACAAGAGTCAAGAGCTTTGCACTTCTTGCTGGCTTTTGAACTCATTTTTTGGGAACATGCACTCTCCGTACTTCGCTGGTAGGAGTATAAAATAACATGTAGATCAACTACCACAAACTACTCAATAGCTCATACCTACTCTTTGGACATTTCTGTCGCTCAACAGCGATTCGGCAGGATTCAAGACACTTGGGAAGGCAAGCCACATCGAGAAGATGCAAAAGAGCAACAGGTTAAGACTTCAGTGGTGATGTAGCGAGAGGAAATAGTGAAAACAGGAGGGAGATGACGAGAAGAAAACACTCATTTCTCCAGCACTCACCCAGCAGGGTTCCGATAACCCGGGCAGCTCCCTCGTTGCGTCTCTCGTAGCTGTCTACGATGGAAGCCAAAATGACCGGGTGCAGCCTGACCACGCGGCCGCCGGGGAAAGGCCCCGGCAGGGCGGGCCCGGGCTGCGAGGGTGCCGGCGTCTGCGCAGGGGCTGGGGCAGAGGCCGGGGTCTGGCCCGCAGCGGCAGGCGTAGCTGCCGCAGGGTCGGAGGACGAGGCGGGCGCCGGGGCCGCAGCGGGAGTCGCAGCCGGCGCCGGAGCTGGCGTGGGCGCTGCCGGGGCTGAAGCCGGGGCTGCGTTGGTGGCCGGCGCCGGGGCCGCGGTCACAGCGGCGGGAGGGACACTTGCCGGTACGGCCGGGGATGCCATGTTGCCGAGAAAGAGGGAACCTAGAACGGAAGGGCGTGAGTTAGGAAGTATTAGGAACTTGGTTGGTTGAATTTGTACCACGTGAATCAGCTCTTGCTGACTATTGGGCACTAACATTTCCGGCTGGTTGTAAGTTTTAGTGAGCCGTGTGCGTTTTAATGGCCGTCCATGCGCACTCAGTGAGGAGCAGGCCAAAGTAGTTCCTAGTGACTCTGGGACCGCCTGAGGGTGGGGTGGGGTGGGGTGGGGGTGGGCAGAGAGAAACAAATAGCAATCTACTCAGTTGCCACCAGATGGCGGCACAGAATAGTGTAAAGGTCGCATTTTTTTTTTTTTTTAAAGATTTATTTATTATGTATACAACATTCTGCCTCCATATATGGCTGCATGCCAGAAGAGGGCACTAGATCTCATTACAGATGGTTGTGAGCCACCATGTGGTTGCTGGGAATTGAACTCAGGACCTCTGGAAGAGCAGTCAGTGCTCCAAGCCATCTCTCCAGCCGCCCCCCCCCGCCCCCCGCAATTCTTTTTTTAGACTTAAATTGGATATTAAATGTCAAAGGGGCTTTTAAAGGGCCTCTCTCCCTCCCCCCTCCTCCCTCCCTGCCTCCTCCTTCCTCTCCCCCTTCCCTCCTCCCTCCCTCCCTCCCTGCCACCTTCCCTCCCTCCCTCTCTCTCTCTCTCTCTCTTTCCTTTTTCTTTCCTTCTCTCCTCTCCCTCCATCCCTCCGACCCTCCCTCTTTATTTCCTTCCTTTGCTTATTTTTGAAGTCAGGGTGTGTGTGTGTGTGTGTGTGTGTGTGTGTGTGTGTGTGTGTGTATACTCATGAGTGCATATGACGGCCAGGCATTGGATGTCCTGCTCTATCACTCTATCACTATTCCCTTGAGACCTCATCCCTCACTGAACCTGGAGCTAGGCTGGTAACCCTAGCAAGCCCTAGTGATCCTTCTGTTTCACTGCCCACAATGCTGGGGTTACAGGCTCCAGTGTTACCACACCTGGCTTTTTATGTGGGTGCTGGGGATTCTACCTGAGGTCCTTATGCTTGCACGACATGTGTTCTTACCCACTGAGCCATCTCTCCAGCCCCTTTAAGGTCTTTTCTTATTGGCATAAATTCTTCATACTTGGACAGTATTTACTTCCACCTATTCCCTCCCTTTACTCCTCCCCCCAATTATTCTTCCTGTTTGTCTTTTTCCTCACCCAATCTTCTTTCTGCATATATATATTTCTAGGGGCTGGAGAGATACCTCAGAAGTTAAGAGCACTGGCTATTCTTCCAGAGGTCCTGAGTTCAATTCCCAGCAAACACATGGTGGCTCACAACCATTTATAATGAAATCTGGGGCCCTCTTCTGGCCTGCAGGCAGAACACCGTATACATAATAAATAAATAAATCTTTAAGAAAAATTCTAGGATGCACAGTGAGGGAAACTGTGGTCTATATACACAGTAAGAGGAAACTCTTCTTTTTATTCCTGTTTTTTAATTTGAATTAGAAACAAGATTGTTTTACATGTCAATCCCAGTTCCCTCTTCCTCCCCTCCTCCCCTACCCCTCCCAACTAAAACCCTACCTATCACATACCCTTTCTGCTCCCCAGGGAGGGTGAGGCCTTTCATAGGGGGGTCTTCAGAGTCTGTCATATCCTTTGGGATAGGGCCTAGGCCCACCCCCGTGTGTCTTGGCTCAGGGAATATCCCTCTATGTGGAATGGGCTCCCAAAGTCCACACCTATGCTAAGGATAAGTACTGATCCACTACAGGAGACCCCATGGATTTCCAAGGTCTCCTCACTGACACCCACGTTCATGGGGTCTGGATCAGTCCCATGCTGGTTTCCCAGCTATTACTCTGGGGACCAAGAGCTCCACATTGTTCAGGTCAGCTGTTTCTGTGGGTTTCACCAGTCTGGTCTGGACCCCTTTGCTCATCACTCCTTCTCTGTAACTGGATTCCAGTTCAGTTCAGTGTTTAGCTATGGTGTCTGCTTCTACTTCTACCAGCTGCTGGATGAAGGCTATAGGATGGCATATAAGTCAGTCATCAATCTCATTATCAGGGGAAGGCATTTAAGGTATCCTCTCCTCTGTTGCTTAGATTGTTAGTTGGTGTCATCTTTGTAGCTCTCCAGACATTTCCCTAGTGCCTGATTTCTCTTTAAACCTACAATGTCTCCCTCTACTATGGTATCTCTTTTCTTGCTCTCCTCTATTCTTCCTCCTTCTCAACCTTCCTGCTCTCTCATGTCCGAGGAGACTCTTCTTATTCATGAGATGGCCAGGCCTTTTCTTTTGTTCAGGCTTCATCTGATGGGATGAGGGCACCCACATTAGGGAGCACAGTTGGCTTTCTTCAGTTACGGACTCAATTGACAGTTATATCTTAAGTACAGGATCACAGAAACTCTCAGTGATATGTTGACCAAAGCTTGGGTCACACAAAATTAACCACTGCATGCCACTTGCTAGTTGTCCTGGGGAGTATGTTTGAGTAGTCATGTTGTAAGACCCCCGGAGACTCAGGCCCCCAGGATCTCAGCCCAGCACCGCAGCCACTCCAATCACCACGCGGAGGCGAAAGCTTAATGCAAACAGCATGAGGCTTTATTGTAGTTGTTTAACGAGCTAACCCCATGTTAGCTTGGGCCTCCCGTCCATCCACCATGGTGGATGGCTAGGAAAGATGGCAGGAAGCCACTGCATAGAGATCTTATAGGGCAGTGTAAGGGAAGTGTCTAGGGGTATGCACAGGCTCAGGATTGTTGTGCCTCCAGGCTTGGAGGGCCTGCCCTGTGTTGATTGGTCAACTGGTGGTTATGGCCCATAGGCCCTCCCAGGGTGTTTGCTATGCTCTGTGTGTCATTGCTGTGCACTTGTACCCAGAGCCATAAAGCATAGCACCACCAGCTATCTTCTGATTGGTTCCTTGCCATGAGGCAGGCATCTGACCTCCTAGTGACCAAGGCAAGGTCAGTGCAAGCATGTGTTACTGTCATGGCTGCCAAAAGGGGACAGGCATCTGACCTCCTAGTGACTAAGGCAAGCACATGTTCAGCTGTTATGGCTGCCGAAATGGGGAGCTGGTCCCTTCAATGTCTGAAAAAACAAAATGAAACACAACACAACACAACACCAGATTATCTCTACCAGGGAGTCATATGAAAGTGGGTCTATAGTCTCTTTATCTAGCCCATCCCATTTCAGGTATTGAAAGGAAAAATATATGTGTGTGAGTGTGTGTGTGTGTGTGTGTGTGTGTGTGTGTGTGTGTGTGTGTGTGTGTATTCTAGCCAGATCCCTGCTCTTGTCTCTCTACCCCATTTTTTTCTGCTCAGTTTATGTGTCTTATGTCTCCCTTTATCTGTTCTCTCTCACTTTTTCTATCTTTGTTTCTATCTTTCTATCCTTGGTCCTGCTTCCCCCATTTTAATTTTCTTTCTTTTGGGGACCCAGTTTCTCTAGTTGTCATCTCTGCCTCTAGCCAGGACAGAGTTAACATGATTTCATCTGTTGCCTCCACCCTTCCAATTAAACTCGGTTCCTGTTTCTATAAATACTAAGGTGTTGCTATGAATCTGGCCCAGTGACTTAGACCTGGCGTTGGTGCAGTAAGTGGCCTCTGCTCTTTGTCATCCTATCTAGACGGTCATATCTTGTTCTTTTATTTTCTCATCTTGGTCTTAATCTCTGGTGCTGTGGTTTCTGTTTCTAGCCTGATCTTGGCTAAGGCTTTGGGCAAATCAATTCCCATTCCTGCTGTTTCCCCTGAACTCCAGGGAGTACTGACCGAGCGCTGTGACTTGGGGCTTGGAGAAGAGAAAAAGGTGAACAGGTGAGAGGGCTGGCAGTGTTCACCTCCTGGTTCCCCACCCCTCCTACCACCACTGCCTTCAAGCTCTTTGGAGATCCTGTTAGCCGTACATCATATAGAACATAGCTTTGTCAGACAGGCTCACTCTCACCTTCTGACCATGAAACCCATGCAGCTGCTTCTCCTTCCCACAGCCTTTCTCATTGAGAGGCTTGGGTCCTAATCCAGTCCTTGTTCTCACCCCTCCCCAGTTTGAGATTACTAGCCTGATACCTCCTTTGGATGCTTGTTGCTGGCATTTAAAAATGCCCCCTTCCATGTGAAGACAAAGACCTTCTCTTGGTCTAGTACGTCCCCATCACTTTGCAGAGTCCTTTTGCAGCCAAGTTTCCTGAGACTTCTCTACACACAATCCCTCTACTTCTTGGCCACCTGTCTTTTCCCTATTGTTTTAGCTCAGTGATGCATGTGCATGTATCAGAAATTCCACCCATTACATAGTCTGTGTCCTCAAACAGTCTTCATCTCACCATCACCAGCCCTTTTGCCCAAGGCAACTACTTTAGATTTTTAACTTTCTTATGTCTTTGTACATATGCATGCACACGCACACGCACGCGCGCGTGTACACACACACACACACACACACACACACACACACATACAAATTATTGTGCATTTGTTGTATGTGTATACGTGTGGGAGTGTGTCCTTTGTGTACGCACAGGCCAGAGGATGTCAGGTATCCTGTTCTATAACTCTCTCTCTACCGTGTTCCTTTGAGACAGGGACTTTCACTGAGCTTGGAGCTAGACTGGGGGCAATACACCTCAGCCATTCTCATGCACCCACCCTCACTGATCTTATGTGGGTGGCAGAATATGAATCAAGTCCTCATGCTTGCTATTCAGGTGCCATGCTTACACAGACAGTGCTCTAATACACCGAACCATCTCTCTAGCCCCATTGCATCTTTGTACTTCTAAACAGTACAGTATGCACAATACAACTGCTTTTTGACTCAAGGCTTAGGCATTGACCTTTTATCCTAATCATTCCATTACCATCCTTTCTAATTAAAAAAATATTTCCTGTGTATGGGTGTTTTGCCTGAATGTATGTCTTTGCACCATGTGCATGCCTGATGCCCTCAGAGGCCAGAAAAGGATATTGGATTCCCTGGGACTGGAGTTATAGATGGCTGTGAGCTGCCATGTAGTGCCAGGAATTGAATCCAGGTTCTCTGGAGGAGCAGCCAGAGCTCCCAGTCAGGGAGTCATCTTACCAGCCTCTCTGCCACCATCCTTTCATTGTGGTTATATTATAAATCTTAGTTATTAAGTGGTTATGCTATTATTTGTATGCAAATATTATTCACCTGAGTGTTTTAGTTTACTATGTTTTATGTCTTAATCTTTTGTTGCTCCTAAAATATTTATTTTACTTTCATTTCTAGTTTTCTGGTAATTTACTGTTGATTGTCTGCACTTTTGGCTGTCTCTCATTAGCTTTTTCAGAAAGACAAAGGCATCAGTTGAATTACCAATCCGTTGTTCTTTTCATCTTGAAGGCAATCTTTTTGGAGAAACTGCTCCAAATTTACAGAGATTTAGTGGAGTCCCTGCTCTCTAGGCTAGCTGACCAGCTGCCTTTTAGGCACATTTAGAAACGTGTTTGTATCTCTATTTCACAGAACTCCTGCTTGCCCCCCCCCCTTTTTTGTCAGAGCATAACCTGTAGTGGCTTCACCAGTTTGAAGAAATGGTACAGTGACAATGACAATGCTCCACTTCCTTTGTCACACTGCCCGGGTCTGGACCAGGGTCAAGTTGTAAAGAGGACCAGTGGTTTCAGGGATGGGTGTGGAACATCTTCTGTTTTGTCTTTCCTTTGGCAATACAATAGTTCATGCCTTTGGTCCCTCCCTTGTTTACCAAGTTTAATGGGTCTGAAAAATGAGGTCAATTTTTTTTTTTTTTTTTGAGGCAGGTTTTCTCAGTGTTGTCCTGACTGTCCTGGAACTCACTGTGTAGACCAGGCTGGCCTAGAATTCAGAGATTCACTTGCCTCTGACTCCCAAGGGGTCAAGTTTTCATCTGGTGAACAATTGCTCATGCCAACTAACATATCTGATGTATGGGTATCTCTGCTTCTCACTGAGGTCCTTCATGGTTCCAGCCCTCCTCCGCATCAGGCCTATGTGTCTGAGAATTCACACCTTTACTTTGAATTCTTACCCCACCGGATAATAATTAACTGGTGGGTTTTGGATAAGAGGATCCAGGGTTGGCCTGCAAAGCTGAAAATGGACCTGTTGCATCTCTTCTGGACAGCTAGCTTTTTGTTCTCTTGCCAGGGAGCTGAGTCATCCTCCCACCTCCAGCTCCTCAAGCCTGAGCTTGACTGGTCCAGTGCTCTGCTGTTGTCTTCTTGTCCTTCTGGAATTAGCTTCCCAGAATCAGCTTCATAGGGAATCCCCAGTATCCCTGTGTCCTGACATGTTTCTGAGAGGTTTATTCCTTTCTTTGATATTCAGTCAAAATACTGATATTTGAGTCTTACCAAGTCCATTACAATGACTTTTTTGAGCACTTCCAGACATCATACTTCCACAGTGGACCCTCACAACTTTGGATAACAATTATCTCTTGGATTCTGAAAGCTTCCTACTAGCCACTGCTATTCTCCTTCCCTTTAGTAGATGCTAAGATCAAGAAGTCATTAGGCCCAACTTTATCACTAAAAGTGTCTGTTCCCTTCTTAGCCTCATCTTGACTCCTTACCTGGAGACCAGTTTTGGACCCCATGAGAGTCTGAGCTCATGATGCTGGTGTGGGAAGCAGTGGACTGAGGATGGAGATTTCCTTTCTCCCTGTCCCAGCAGATAATGCACAAGTTCTGGGATCAATCACAATCAAGGGCAGGCTCACTTTTGAAATTAAAAATACTCAAACATTTTTTTCTTAATGCTAAGTTGAGTCGAGTTTAAGAGTGCTGATGGGCATCTGGGGATATTGCTTAGTTGGTAGAGTGCTTACCTAACACACAGGAACCCCTAGGTTCAATTCCCTTCATCCCACAAATCCAGGTGTAGTTCTACTTGGCAGTAATCACAGCACTCAAAAGGTAGAGGTAGGAGGATCAGAAGTTTAAGGTCATTCTCAGCCACAAGAAGAGTTTGCGGTTGGCCTGGGAAACATGAGACCCTGTCACACATGCACAAAAACATATCTACAAGAAGGAAAGAAGGGAGGGAGGGAGGAAGGGAGGGAGAGAGGGACAGAGGGAGAGGGGGAGGAAGTTTCTAGTTACTCCCACAGTCACACATGCTATCTGATAGAGCAGGGATGTTTAGACAATGTCCCCTGCTGTCTCACCCACTTGCCTTCCTCAGAGCTCTGCACATATCTGGTCTCCCCTGGACCTCTGCTTCTCAGACTGCCAAGCCCCCAGAGGGCAGGGTGGGTGAGGAGTCTCCAGCTGCTCTCCACTCAGCACTGTCTCACTACTTCTCACTTCCAGGAGGCTGGCTGACCTCTGACCACCATGGCACGAGCCAACAGTCCCCAGGAGGCATTGCTCTGGGCCTTGAAGGACCTTGAGGAGAACAGTTTCAAGATGCTGAAGTTCCACTTACGGGACATGACCCAGTTTCATCTGGCCCGAGGGGAACTGGAGGGTCTGAGTCGGGTTGACCTAGCATCAAAACTGATTTCAATGTACGGAGCACCTGAAGCCGTGAGAGTGGTGAGCAGGAGCTTGCAGGCCATGAACTTGATGGAGCTTGTCAACTACCTCAGCCAGGTTTGTCTGCATGGTGAGTGCAGCCTGAGAGAGGGGAGTGAGGGCGTCACCAAAGGCATCACCAGACCCCACAGACTCTAACAGTCTGTAATTTACACCTTTATGCTGCCCTCTCCTTACTGGGGACCCCAGAGCCCCCGGGGTCTTCAGACAAGTGGTCTGAAGAATGTTAGTTGCAGACCCTGAGCTGAAGGCAGGGGTTTATGACTAGAGCACCCCACCTCCTAATTGTAGTTGCTGTTCTGGAGAAGAGGAGGGGGATGCAGAAAGGGCTCCTAGATGGAGCAGTGGCTAATCTGTTTATGGTGGGCTAATGTGAACCTAGAGAGCAGTGGAGTATAAATAGACACCTGTTCTTTTTTTGGCGGGGGGGGGGGGGAGATTGTGGAGGCTCTGTTAGCACCTGTGATCTTTCCCAGTTTCCTTTCATTCCGGAGAGCTCCTGCGCTGCAGAAATGGGAGTAGACAAGCTGGGTTGATTGTTCAGTCAGTAAGGGGCTTGTAACACAGGCATAGGAACCTTAGTTCAAAGAGCAGAATCCATGGGTTTGTTTGCTGGCTTGCTTGTTTTTGTTCAGCTGTTGGGTTAAGCTCTGACCGGCTCCTTGCCAGGAACAGATTTCTGTTCCTGCACCAGCTTTCAGCTTCCCTTCTCTCTCCTTTCTCTGTCCTCACCTTGCCCCATGAGGAAATTTCACAGGACTTCTCAGGAACTTGCACATTGTCACACACACTGACATTGAGGTATACACACCCCTTTCCCCCACACAATGCACACTGTCAGCACATTCTCACGGCCGTGTGTAGATACAAATCCACTCACATTCAAACATGCCTGCACAGATTACACACACACTAGATTCACCTCATGAAGTCACAACTATAAACTTCAAAGCAACACAAGTTAGAAAGGGCAAGAGAGGAGACTAAAGAGCAAATTCCGGAGGCCTTACCCCTTTTGAATGGAGACAGGAGGAGTGGATGGGGGGTTGGTGTAAATGGGAGGTGGGGGGAGGGAACTGCAGTTGGTATGTAAAATAAATAAATTTTAAAAATGGAAGAAGAAAAAAGAAAGATAAACCAAAAAAAAAAAAAGGAGCAAACTCAAAGTTTGAAGAGTTGTTTTGCCTTTTGTTGTTCCCGTTCTGAAACCCCATTTGTGTTATTCAGATTACAGAGAAATCTACCGGGAGCATGTGCGCTGCTTGGAGGAGAGGCAAGACTGGGGTGTTAACAGCAGTCGCAATGAGCTGCTCATGGTGGCCACATCCAGTCCAGGGAGTCCCGGATCGCCTCCCTGTTCGGACCTGCAACAGGAGTTGGGTCCTGTCAGCGTGGAGGCTTTATTTACTCCGGAGGCAGAGTCCTACTCAACCCTGCCCATAGTAGTGATGCAAGGATCTGCAGGCATCGGTAAGACAACACTGGTAAAAAGACTGGTACAAGACTGGGCCAAAGGGATCCTGTACCCAGGCCAGTTTGATTATGTTTTCTATGTGAGCTGCAGAGAAGTGGTCCTGCTGCCCAAGTGTGACCTGCCCAACCTCATCTGCTGGTGTTGTGGAGATAACCAAGCCCCAGTCACAGAGATTCTGAGGCAGCCTGAGCGACTCCTGTTCATCTTGGATGGCTATGACGAGTTGCAGAAGTCCAGTCGTGCAGAGAGTGTACTACACATTCTAATTAGGAGGAGGGAGGTACCATGCTCTCTTATCATCACCACTCGGCCTCCGGCTTTGCAGAGTCTGGAGCCAATGCTGGGTGAAAGGCGACATGTCCATGTCTTAGGCTTCTCTGAGCAGGAGAGGGAGAATTATTTCAACTCCTATTTTATGGATAAGGAGCAAGCAAGAAATACCCTCGAGTTTGTGCAAAACAATGATGTTCTTTACAAAGCATGCCAGGTTCCGGGAATTTGCTGGGTGGTCTGCTCCTGGCTGGAGAGGAAGATGGCAAGAGGCCAGGAAGTCTCAGAGACACCTAGCAATAGTACAGATATCTTCACTGCTTATGTGTCCACCTTTCTGCCCACTGATGGCAATGAGGACAGCTCTGGGCTCACCCGTCACAGGGTGCTGAGAAGTCTGTGCTCCTTGGCAGCTGAGGGGATCCAGCACCAGAGGCTGCTATTTGAAGAAAATATCCTAAGAAAGCACAGTTTAGATGGTCCCAGCCTCACTGCCTTTCTGAACAGCACCGACTACCGAGAGGGGTTTAGCATCAAGAAACTCTACAGCTTTCGACATATCAGCTTCCAGGAATTTTTCTATGCCATGTCCTTCCTTGTGAAGGAGGACCAGAATCAGCAGGGGGAGGCAACACGCAGAGAAGTAGCAAAGCTACTGGAGCAGGAGAAATATGAAGATATGACTCTCAGTTTGCAGTTCTTGTTTGACATGTTGAAAATAGAGGGCACTTTGAGCTTGGGGCTGACGCTCTACTTCAAAATTGCTCCCTCGGTAAGACGGGAGCTGAATTATTTTAAAGAACGAATACAAACTATAAAGTGCAACAGGTCGTGGGATTTGGAATTCTCTCTCTATGATTCTAAAATAAAGAAGCTCACACAAGGTATCCACATGAAAGATATCACCGTTAACATACAACGTTCAGGTGAAAAGAAACCTGGTAAGAGGAAGACAGTTACAGTGGAAAGCAGCCTTGGAAAGGGGCAGGTACAGAGTCCTCTCTTGAAAACCAATAATAGCACAGAGAAACAAAAGGGAGCTTCTAATGGGAAGAGCAGAGAGACAGAGGAACCTACTGGGAAGGTTAGAAACAGTAGGCTGGCAGATACAGAAAGAGGGAATATGGAGATGAAGGGTCAGGAGGGTGGTGGGGTGGAGAGACAGGAGGATGGGGAAGGACAGAGAGTTACAAAGGATGGAGAGATGAGGGATCAGATGAATGGGTACCAGAGAGAGTGAAGGACACAGAGACAAATAGAAGGGAGAATGGCATAATCAAGGACAAGGAGACTTAGCATATCATGTGCAATTGCTCATCGGAAGCAACCAGCCCTTACCACAGATGTATGAAGTTTAGTTAGTTAGCATCCTTCCCCCAGGAGCTATTCAGTACCTCTTGTGGTGTGAAGTCATTTTGAGTAGTTCCTTCTATGCTTAATCAATGACTAAGACTTTAAATCTGATGTTAGATTCTGTTTCAAATAAAATAAACCATTTAAATTAATAAAGCAAGAATCATGCATTCTGTAAAATGTGGGCATATATGGAACACACCTGTGCTGGGGCACAGTGGTGAGTCCTGTTGACTCTGTATTTGCTTGTGTTCAGCTGTTGCGTCAATAAAGAGTAGCTTCCTGTTCTTTCTAGAAACTTATACATGTTCTATTGTTAAAGTGGGCCATGGGTTGTCACAGCCCTTAACACTGGTCTTGGAAGTTCTGCTGTGACTTGATTAAATTCTGTGCTAATCTGATCACTGTTAGCACCAGCTATGGCATCCACTGACTTTCCTTCATGCAAAGGTGATGCAGGTCCAAGAACAGGTGCACCACCCTTTTGTGCTTTGGGTCTCTATATAGAGAAGGAAAAAAGAAAGGGCTTCTTGCTGTAGGTTTTGTAAGTTGCCTGAACTCATTTCACAGTTGAGGAACTTTCAGTATAGTCAGGAGCCCCTCCTGTTTTTAGACTCCTCAGAGGGTTCTTTGCCCTCACACCACCACAGCTAGCCATGCAGAGGCCTGCAGAGACTGCCGGCATGGCACTTAATCCTGCTCAGTGGCTCTTGCTGGCTCTAGTGCAACTGAGGGTTGGTTCCTTTAGCACCCCACAGAAAATCTACAGACAGCATTTGTTTGCTTTTCTCATTTCCCCCCATGAGTTTATCACAAAGACAGAAATCCCAGTCATCTGCCAGATGTGCCCAAATGTCTAGCTTCAAGGAACTTAGTCTTGAGTGGTGAGCTTAGGATATTGTAGCCCTAAATATTAACTAGGTTCCACATGGGAAATGTGGTAGCTTGACATTTGACAGCTAGGTCCATGGAAACTGACCCCACAGATTGTGTGTATATATAGAATATGTCTAAGAAACAATCTGTGTGCTCATGAGCTTATGTGGAGAGCAATTGGTAACTGGATTACTGGCAGCCAGATGCAGCTTACTGACACCCATTGAGATAGGCTGTGTTGTGTTACGATAAATCTTTCCGCCAAAAGCCTCCTGAGCCCCACCACAATGTGTGAGCTTTACGCCAGCCACCCGAGTTAGGGCCCAAATGAATACACAGAAACTTGTATTAGGTACAATGCTGCTTGGCCAATGACTAGGACTTCTCATCTGCTAGCTCAGTCTTAATTATCATAAATCTATATATGTTATAAGACTAATCTTATCGGACGCCTTATTGGCGTCCCTCCTTGCCGGTGGCTCACATCCTGCCGCTGGAGGAGGCGAACGGGAAAAGGGACCCTTCCTGTTTCTCCTTCGCTTACATATAAGTCTCCTTTCTATGTCACTTCCTGCCTGGATCACTACTTCTCTACTACATTTCCCAGAATCCTCTTTGACTCCTAGTCCCATCTAACTTGCTGTCTCATTGGCCAAACAGTATTTTATTTAACAGTCAGTAAGATAAACATACATAGTACATTCCCCATCAGTGTTGTCTCCCCAAAGAAGTGATACCCCCAGAAGAACAACTCTTGAATGTCATGAATAATTTGGGAATATTGAGACAGGTACACAGCCATATCCCTGTATGTTCTTGGTACCAAGGATGCCTGTTAAAGCAATGTGAATCTAACACACAATTATGACTTTAGACAATGTTCAAAGATTTCTCTTGGGAGTCATATTTAATTCAAACTGGCTTGAGCAAAAAATTAAATGACCCAATACTTTTACAAAAAGCCAGAAATCAATAAAAAGAAAATACCTGATTTCTAGTTTTGAGAAGTACTGGATCTATTGTTTTTGTTTTGAAACAGGTCTTAGGTAGCCAAGGTTGGCCTCAAACTTACTATGTAGTGGAGGATTACCTTGAACTTCTGACCCTGTACCTGGTGGGTATTACGGTATTTTGCTCTTTCTACCAATGTCATCATGGATATTTTCTCCCTTTGTTGCTACTTACTATTTTTTTCTGACACAGGGTCTCTATACATAGCCCTGGCTGTCTGAACTCACTACATAGACCAGGCTGGCCTCAGACTCACAGAAATCAGCCTGCCTCTACATCCTGAGTGCTTGTACTAAACAGAAGTGCCACCACAACTAGCTTCCTTTGTTGCTACTTTTATTGTTGCCTTTTGCTTTTATTCAGAGAGTCACTTTTATATGTTAGAAAAGATGACAATAAAAAGCCCCATCTTAAATGATAAAAACCCATAACTTCTAGCAGAGAATGGAGAGGATTCTGTCATGCTCTTAGAAATGTCACAAGCTTCCAGCCCTGTGACCTTAGAAAATAGTTATTTCTGCCTGGACAGTCCAGGATTACATGGCCTAGGTAAGATGACCACACCTTCCAGGTCAAATGCCTACATCCCAATGACTGCATGAGTAAGGATAGTTTTTTCAAGGAGGGGTTCAGAAAGAAAAAAACAATAGTGTGTCACACAAATCCAAGCACCTCTAATGGATTAGGGTTCCTTGGAATGTAGGGAGACAAGAAGTAAGGGGTGCCTATGCTGACTAGTCTGGGAAATGGTTCTGGTAGCTAGAGCAAGCCATGGCTTCAGGTGGAGAGAGGCTGTGCCCACTCATTCCTTAACTACCTCTCTTTCCCTTTTCATGTTCCTGTGACTTCCTTGTCTCTCTATCCTGCTATGTGGGTAACACTGGATTGATATTCACAAGAGCCAAAGTACAGGACAGACCCAGGTCTGTACATGCATCCTGTCCCAGGGACACACAGGTCCTACACTTAGAACAGAGGGGACTTATCTTCTCCCTTCTCATTGCTTTAGATTAGAGGCTAAGATTTGTGTTGGCCTCCCTGAAGAGGGTTTGCATTGCCTCATTGCTTCCTCCTTCCCTTTCTGGTTTGGATGTGTATGGGTGCTTTGCCTGCATGCCTGTCTGTTTATGCACCACATGCAGGTGGATGCCAGAAAAGGGAGCTGCATTCCCCGGAGCTGTAGTTAAAAATGGTTGTGAACTACCATGTGTGTGCTGGAAATTGAACTTGAATCCTCTGGAATAGCAGCCAATGCTTGTAACTGCAGAACTATCTCCCCAGCCCATCTCTTTGTTTCTCAAGGAAACATTTTAGGGCTATTTCTGAATGTTGTAAAATATTTTAGTTTTAACTCTTGTTGCCCAAGGCCTTGTCTATACCCATGAATCCCTGAGGTCAAATGTCTTAGGCATCTCTGTTGAAAGCACTGGGATCTCCCTTTTGTTGCTGATGTTTCTTCTGCAATCAACACAGGTCTAGGGGAAATCTCTGTATGTCAGAGGCGGTCCAGGGTTCCTGGAGGGTCAGAACTATATAGCCTGGATAGTTCCTTATATAATATATTCATATGTTTACTTATTGAGACAAGGATCCCATGTAGTTCAAGCTGGCCTGGAACTTGCTGAGTGGCCAAGGCTGAACTTGGACTTCTGATCCTCCTACCTCCTTCCACTCCTGAGGCGATCCTCCTGCCTTCATTCCTGAGATGATCCTGAGATTACAGATCTGCACCACAGTACCTGGTTCAGGGCTGGCAATCAAACCCAGGGCTCTGTTCAGGCCAAGGCAGCCCTGTACATTTCCTGCCCTCAAGTTTCTTTTCTGATCTTCAGATCCAAGCCAGTTAGCTATTTCGTTTAGGGAGGAATAATTGCAATCATTATATAATTTGAATAATGTATACTAGAAAATTAGAGTTAAAAAATTACACTCAAGCCAGGCATTGGTGGCACACGCCTTTAATCCCAGCACTCGGGAGGCAGAGGCAGGCAGATCTCTGTGAATTCAAGACCAACCTGGTCTACAAGAGCTAGTTCCAGGACAGCTTCCAAAGCCACAGAGAAACCCTGTCTTGAAAAACCAAAAAAGGAAAAAGAAAAAGAAAAAGAAATTACAATCGGCCATTTTAAGCTTTTATTTTTCTTGAAGGTTTACTTTCTATCCTATTTTACAGCTTATTTTAGAGAGGACTCCTGGAAACATCTGCAGATTTTTTCCCCAGCCTCAAGCTGTATGGTGCAGTTGTGTAAGCAACACAGGGACCATTTGTGCAGACTTTACCATGACAAACCTAGAACCTTGCAAAATCCTGCATAGAATTAAAGCAGAACAGAGGGTTACAAAGACAATGATGTTCTTTCACCCTTCCTGTCAGAAGTTAACCTCAGGAAAATTAACACCTGGAAACAAACTCCCTTGAGCCTAGAGATGACTCCAGAGGGACCTGCACTAACAGGCTTCTATAACCAGCTGCCCACTGGTACTGGGGACGGGACTTAGAACCTCACATGTGCTTGGCAAGTACATTATGTCCCCATCCCTCTTTCACTTCCACAGCCACCTTTTTGAGAGAGAGAAAGAGTTTCACTAAGTTTCCCTGGTTATCCTTGAACTCATTGTATGGCCCCAAGAGGCCTTGAATTCATGCTCTTCCTACCTCAGTATCCCAAGTAGCTGGGGTTATAGGAGCTGATGATCAGGTCAATCTCCTAACTAGCCTTTATTGGATGTTTCTTTGCCTTTTATTTATCACTCATAGAGACTCAAAATGCTTTGAGTTTTGCTATTTCTTTTTAAAATGATGTTTATTTAAAATTTATATAAAATTTTTATATTAAAACATTTATTTAAAATATTTGCTTTTAGTGATTTTCTGTGCACAGAAGCTACCTGCTCCAAGTATAAACTGATGGTGATCCATGATGGATTTGTTTCTATGTTGTGGTACTTTTCCTGGTACTGTAGTGGTTCTTGAATAAAATCCCCTTTTACCACCTGTTGTGTGGTTGTTTGGTTTCTCCAACACAGTTCATAATGAATTGTTACCATGTGCTGTGTAGTTTGGTGGCCTCCCACCACAATGCATGGGTCAGTCTTAATCCCCCATGTGAGGAGGTCAGGAGGCAGAGATTGGTGCCTGTTGAGATCAGGCTGTGTCCACTGTAAGTACTCTAAAATAGAGCCTTTGGGCCTTGCCTTGCTCCAGATGACTTCATTTTATGGAGGGGTATTTGGCTCTACTTTTAGTATGAGAGCAGAGGAGGTGTGACCACATGGCACAGTGTGTAAACACCACCTGTCTAGCTCCATCTAGTGAGGCACAGTGAATGGGGACGTCCTTCTGTATATATGTTTCTCTTATTGGTTGATGAATAAAACACTGATTGGCCAGTGGCCAGGCAGGAAGTATAGGTGGGTCTACCAGATAAGAAGAATGCTGGGGAGAGGAGGATGGAGAGAGGAGTCTCCAGGGAGATGCCACATAGCTGCTGGGAAGATAGGATGCTGGGCATTCTCCAGTAAGATAAGGCCATGTAGAAACACATACATTAGTAGTTATGGGTTAATAATTAAGAGGCAGATATCTAGTAAGAAGCCTAAGCCATTGGCCAACAGTTTATAATTAATATAAGTGTCTGTGTGTTTATTTGAGGTTAACGGCTGTGAGACCAGGTGGGACAGAACCTCCATCTACAGCACAGACTGAGAAACCTGTTCTTTTTTTTTTTTTCCCAACTTTTTTTATTTGAATTAGAAACAGGATTGTTTTACATGATAATCCCATTTCCCTTCTCCCACCCGTCCTCCCCTACCTGCCCCCCCCCAACTAAAACCTTATCTGTCACATATCTTTTCTGCTTACCCTGGATGGTGAGGCCTTCCATAGGGTGTCATCAGAGTCTTTAATTTCCTTTGGGATAGGGCCTAGGCCCACCCCCGTGTGTCTTGGCTCAGGGAGTTTTCCTCTATATGGACTGGGCTCCCAAATTCCACACCTATGCTAGGGATAAATACTGGGCTTCTACAGGAGGTCCCATAGATTTCTGAGGTTTCCTCACAGAAACCCATATTCCTTGGGTCTGGATCAGTCCCATGCTGGTATTCCAGCTATCAGACTGGGGAGCAAGAGTTCCCGGATGTTCAGGTCAGCTGTTTCTGTGTGGAGAAACCTGTTTTTAAAAGCAAAAGAAGCATTGAGGCTGGCTAGAAATACAGGAGACTTGGGGACACAAAAAGTGGATCCCTCCCTCTGGAATCTAGTTGAAGCTTCTTGCCCCTGAGAAGCAAGAACTCTAGCTCAGCTCAGTCCTCACAGCATATAGCTCCAATTCTTTTTTTTATGATTTTTTTTATCATTTTTTATTTGAATTAGAAACAAGATTGTCTTACATGCCAATCCTAGTTCCCTTCTCCCTCTCATCCTCCCCTACCACCGCCCCCAACTAAAACCCTACCTATCAATACCCTTTCTTCTATTCTTTACCTGACTCAACCTTTCTGCTCCCTCATGACCTCTGCATCCTTCCTCTTCTTCCCTTCTCATCCTCGTAGTTCCCTCCCCCCTCTTCCCATGCTCTCAATTTGCTCAGGGGATGGTGACCCTTTCCCCTTCTCCAGGGGACAATGTTTGTCTCTTTTAGGGTCCTCCTTGTTTACTAGTTTCTCTGGCAGTGTATATACCTCCAATTCTAATTGGTGTCTATCCATCTGCTCACCCTCCTGGATCTGGTCTCACACATTACTTCCATTGTCCTTTGGTTCCTCACCCCACCCTTAGGCCGCTGGAGTCCTGTATAGCTCACCTATGCAGTTCCACTCAACGTTAAGCCCTGGATCAATCCTGTGGCCATGTGGCTTGGCTCTGCCATGTCTCTAGCATTGTCCAGCTGAGTTTTTTAGTATCTATCTACCCAGTGAAGTGACTCTCTTTGAACTTTTATTATCTTTCTGTATTTACCAAGGCTTCTTTGAACTCTTCCTGTGGCCTTTTTAACCCTTTGGTGGCTATTCTGTAACACACACACACACACACACACACACACACACACACACACACACAGAGTGTGTGTGATCTGAGAGTTAATATTAGTATGTCGATGCAAAAGTACAGATATCATCTCAAGTGGGAAAATCATTTGGTTTTTTCTGAAGCCAAATATGAGAGATGATAACCCAGGAACACAGGTTCAGATTTTCCTAAATACCATTCCAACATGGTAACAGTTCCATGGTAACAGAACAAGGAACTTCATAAATCAAGACACTTTCCAAACTCATCGGTGGAAACATGAGGTAGGTGGTTTTTAGCTGGATGGGGAGATCTGGGCCTCATACATTCTGAGGGTATTCTCAGTTTTGGGGTTGGTGGAAACTAATGCTCTGTCAAATTGATGTATCCCAGAAGGTTTTCTGTGATGGTCACAACACACAGAGGAGGTTACATAGAAGAGAATGGCTATCCAAGGGGCCAAGATAGCCCCAGATCATTTTTAATTAGGCTCTGTACCTGCAACACTCCAAATACTTCATAGTGTCATAATCACTGAACTTCTCCTCAGTCAATCAGCCTTTGTCATCACAGCTTTCTGGGAACTTTTCTCTATGGAAGCAAAGACCAGAATAAATGACCCTGTGTTTATCAACAGGGAGCTGTGAAGGGAAACCTGGGTGACTTGGCAAACTTATGCAAACTAAACTTATATAACAATACATATATTATTACTCAATAAATTCTGACTTTGTAGAAAGGCACAAAAATGTCATTTTTTTCCCATAGTATAGTAAACTCATGACAGTGGCCTTATCTAAGAAACCCTGGAAAGGCCCCCTCCACTTCTTCAAATGGATGGTATCCATGAACCAGTAAGTGGGCCTGTAATATATATGTTATGTTGGTAAGTTGTCATATACTCTTTGAGCACACTGAGAAGCTGACCCTGATAGTGGGGCTGGGCCCACTCCTTTTCAGATCCAAGCATGTTTGTTTGTTTTAAAGTGTGCTCCAAAGCCACTTGTCTAGAGGTAAGGCTGATCTTCCTAACTGTGAAACAGAGGTCAAAACAACCCAAGTGTAAAAACATTATGCCTGAGAACAGCCTGAAGCAAACTATGTCTAACATTTTTTTTGTTTATCTCATGATCTGAAAGTCTCTATGGTGGGAAAGAGAGCTAGAAGATCAGTCATGAGCTCAACTGGGAATTCCAGTTATCTGGAGGCTGCCCCACCTTCCTCAAGTTGTTTTCTGCTGGATGTTGTAAACACCTTATCTAATCTCTCTCTTTGTCCCCACATCCTGCTTCTCAAACCAGGAGAAGTAAATTTCTCTTGTTTACAAGCCACTTGGTTCATGTGGTTTTATTATAGCACTCAAATGTACTTAGATACAATGTGAACTTCTGTCAGTTTCTATTTCTCTTTAACATAAGGAATTAGACTTTTATAAAAAGTAATTAACCTTTAACATATAGTCTCTTCCTCATCTAAGGTCTTACTGATATGCCGAAAGTTAGTCTTTCTAAGTGGGACTTTAAACATGACTTCAGATAAATAAACAAAAGACAACTATTTTCACACATGCATTGTATAGTTTGTTGAACTGTGACTAAATTATAAGCAAGTAGAAAGTTTGGCAAACTTAATGATGTTCATCTAATTAGTTATGTGTATGTTATTCAAATAAATCTCAACTCATAGATTCTCATTCACAAGTTGACAATTATTTGTTAAGACCCATCTGGGAATTTTGTGAATAGCAGTAATAAAACCACAAACAAAGAAACATAGACAAAGGTACATGCTGACTGAGGAGTGTCCAGCAAAGCTTTAATGAATATTGGAATGTTTAGGGACCTCTTTGGGTTCAATCTGAGATAAGGATGTGATGATCTCTCTCTCTTTATCTGTGCTGGTACTTTCTCTCTCTCTCTCTTTCTTTCTCTTCCTCCTCCTCCTCCTCCTCCTCCTCCTCCTCCTCCTCCTCCTCCTCTTCTTCTTCTTCTTCTATGCAAACAGCACAAGGCTTTATTGCAGTTGTTTAACAAGCTAACCCCATGGTAGCTTGGGCCTTTCATCCATCCACCATGGCAGATGGCTAAGAAAGACACCACGAAGCGTCTGCATAGAGATCTTATAGGGCAGCGTAAGAGGAGTGTCTAGGGGTACGCACAGGCTCAGGATTGGTGTGCCTCCAGGCTTAGAGGGTTTGCCCCGTGTTGATTGATCAACTGTTTGTTATGGCCCATTGCTGTGCACTTGTCAGTACAGCACACTCAGAGCCATAAAGCATAGTACCACCAGCCAACTTCTGATTGGTTCCTTGCCACGAGGCAGGCCTCTGACTTCCTAGTGACCAAGGCAAGCATGTGTTAGACTGTATGGCTGCTGAAATGGGGAGCTGGTCCCTTCATTCCCCCATTTTCTTTTTGGATATTCCAATCATGGAATTGCTGTCTCTCTGGTGTCCCCATCAGGGAGTGAGAAAATTTGGCATCCCCTATTTAAGGGAGTTCCTATTGACTTAGCATTTCAACCAGGGAAAATGGGGGGCATAATTCCTTCCCATGCTACTTCCTGCTGACTTTGGGATGAAGTTAGGGACCCAAGAAGGCTGAGATGCTAGTCAAAGCAAAAAAGGGAATTTAGGCAATGGGAAATCCATCAGGAGCTGCTGGTCAGCAGACTCTGTTTCAGAGACAGGGGGTCTCCACATCAGCTGGACTGGTTCACATCCACAGCATGCCAGGGCTCACAGTCTACTTAGGAACAGCCTGTAGTCAGCAACTGATACTCAGATGTGTTTGTCAGAAGCAGAAACCTGTTTAAGACATGTTTAAACTGGGAACAGACGTTAAAAACCTATTTATTGAAACCCACAGTGAAGAAAAAATAGATATCTTTTTAAACAGCAGGAACATATTTATAACTTTGAGTCCTAGCAAAAACTACAGATTTGGGCTAGAAGCATGTACATTTTTCTTCTGTCCAGAGAGCCTAGTATGGATTGGACAGAGAGGTACCTTTGGCCTGATGAAAATCCCTTTAAGTTTATACTTAGATGACAACCAAAATAAACCTAAAACCCTTGAGCTTGTGACTGAACAGTAGGTAGTCACTACTTTATCAGCTAACATGCTGACTATAGTCTTGTGAATCTGACTGCCTGATGCTGCCAAGCTGACAACCATTAATATTTCAGAGATGTGAGAATGGTAAATTTTATACAATTTCTGAATCTACTAAAAAGTGACAGGAGCCAGTCCATATACAGTTAGCCATACCCAAGTCTCTCCATTAGCTTTAGAGGCAGAAGTATCAAAGAACAGTGATCATTGCCAGGCCTATAAGGGGAGAGGTTTCTTTTCTCTCTGTGGAAAAGGTACATGGAAAAGACTGACCTTGTTTTGTCTAGGCAAAGGGGGTGCAATCAATTTTCCAGTGTCCAGCAGCTTTGTCCACAGTCTGGGCCAGGTCCTGGCAGGCTGGGCTGGTACTTTGTAAGATGCTTCCCAAGTAACCTGAAACCACACATGAAACTGGACTCAGTATGTTATATATTTTTACTATGCGTATTTACATACCTATGAGACAGTTTAATGAATTTATTTAATCTTATCCTTCGAGACAGAGTCTTACTACGAAGCCTAGGCTGGTCTGTAATCCTCCTGCCTCAGCCTCCTAGTAGCTGAAATTACAGTTGTGTGTGCTGCCACACTTACCTATAATTAAGATTTTTATACAAAGATGCTGGAAACTTGGAGAGGAAGGTATAAATGTATAGTTATATATTAAGGCCCTGCTGGACACAAATAAATCCTGGACATGGATTTTACCCACATTGGAGGCAAATGTGATAAAGGGACCTATATTGATGCTAAGTATGTCCAAATCATGCCAGAGATGGTAGAATGCTTTTGATTTGTTAGAGATGGCAAATAACATTACTTATGTTGTTATTGCCAGTTGAATGGTCATAAAATATAATTGGTAAGAGGACCAGTGGTATTTAATAAAAATATTAGGGACACTCAATGGGGTTGAATAATTCTTGTTGCACGTATTTTTTTAAAATTTATTTATTTATTTATTTGCTAGTGTATGTGTTGTATATGTGACATACATGTGTATGTGTTGAGGTAATATTTCATTGTATTACCCAGTCTAGAATTCCTGGGTGAAGTGATCATTCTACTTAAGCCTTTCAAATAGTTGAATGCTGCTGCACCCACTATTCTTTTTTTAGATTATTTTTATTTAAATTAGAAACAAGCCTGTTTCACATGTCAAGCCCAGCTCATTCTCCCTCCCTTCCTCCCCTGTCCCCTACCAACCCCTATTCCCTCCCCCCTCTACTCCCTAGGGAGGGTGAGGCCCTCTACGGGGATCCCCAAAGTCTGTCATATCATCCAGGGTGGGGGCCTAGGCCCTCCCCCATGTGTCCAGGCTGAGAGAGCATCCCTCCACGTGGAATGGGCTCCCAAAGTCCATTCACAGGCCAGGGATAAATACTGTTCTACTACCAGAGGCCCCATAGATTGCTGAGGCCTCCTCACTGACACCTACATTCAGGGGGTCTAGATCAGTCCCATACTGGCCTCCCAGCCATCAGTCTGGGGTCCATGAGCTCCACCTTGTTCAGGTCAGCTGTTTCTGTGTGTTTCACCAGCTCAGCCTTGACCCCTTTGTTCATCACTCCTCCCTCTCCACAACTGTGAACCCACTATTCTAATTGTGGTTTTAATTTGTATTTTTCCCATGAATAATAATATTGAGTCTCTACACAGTTTAATTGGTAAATTTTATGTCATTTATTTTGAATTAACTATTAAAATAAAAAGTCTATTTATAAAGATGTTATTGATGATATCCTTCATGGACAAATATTTAAAAACCTCAATAAAATATTTCTTTGAAGCAAATGGAACATGATAATGTATAAAATCACAACTGAGTGGGATTTTTCAAGGTATGGCATTTTAAGGCTGGATAAATATTCAGAATTAATGAATACAATCTATCATATCCATGAGTGAAGAAGAAAAATTATGTGATCATATTAACAAATGCAGAAAGGATACAATTCAAAACCCAACATTTGTTCACAATAAAAACTTGCAGCAACTGAGGCTGTAGCTCAGAGAACAGACTTGCACAGCATGTGTGAATCCTGGGTTTGATCCAAATCACTATGGGAAAAAGAAAACAAACAAGAACTTCTAAGAGATTAGGGGTAGGGGAAAATGTCCTCGGTTTGATAAGAACATCTAGGAAAGCCTATGCTGGTTTTGATGAGAATGGCCCCTGTAGGCTTGTATATTTGAATGTTTGCTTCACACTTGATGGAACTGTTTGGGAAAGAATAGGCTGTGTGGCATTGCTGGAGAAAGTGTTTCACTGGAGATGGGCTTTGAGGTTTCATAGCGCACACACTGGACACAGTCTTTCTTTCTCTGTCTCCATCTTGGGAATAAGATGTAAGCTTTCAGATACTACTCCAGCACCATGCCTGTCTGTCTGTGGCCATCATGTTCATGGACTAAGCCTCTGAAACTGTAAGCAAGCCCCTAACTAAATGCTTCCTTTTATAAGCTGCTTTGATCATGGTGTCTTTTCACAGTAATAAAACAGTAACTAAGACAAAGTCCCGTGGCTTAAAGTATTCATATGAACAATATTCATAGTTCTGAGACATTAAATGCCTTATGACCAGAAACAAGGTAAGCATATCCTCTCTAATACTCCTATTCATGGACATCCTAGTGATGCAATAAGACAAGCAAGAGAAATCTTATTCTAATTGAGAGGGAATAAGTGAAGCAAGAAATCCTTGTTGATAGATGATGCGATTGCCCATGCAGAAAATTCTAAAGAATTTATTTTGAAATACTTCTCTAACATGACTAAGCGACTTATACATGTTAATTATATGTGATATTAGATAATACATGACTAATAATTAAAGCTAAAGGATACAAGCTGAATATGCAAGAGTCTATTGCTTTCTTATATATGCACTTGGAATTTGAAATTAAAAAATACAACAAGCCAGGCAAGATGTTGCATACTTGTGCAACTGTGTGGGAGGCTGATTTGGGAGGATCATCAGTGCCTAAAAGGATAAGGTCATCATGATTGACACAGCAAGCCCTTGTCTCAAAAAAACAAGAGACCTCACACAGCAACATTTACTTAAACACTAAGAAGAGAATCACCTAAGCATAAATCTAGTGAAATATATATGAGATCTTGGAGAGAAAATCTACAAAATGCTGTTGAAATGAAAGATCTAAATGAATGGAGAGCTATTCCATACTCACAAAAGGAGAGTAAATATTGTTATGATGTCAGTTTCCTCCAATTTGACCTATTAATGTAATGCATTCTAAATTAATACAGCTAAGATTTTGTAGATTGAAAGACTGAGGTTCATATGGAATAGCAGAAAGTCAGGAATATGCAAGAAAATACTTAAGGACAAAGCTGGCGGACTGACTTCAAGGCTTGCTATAAAACCTTGACAATCAAGACAGTGTGGTAGTTGTAAAACAATAAATTAACGGAGGAGAATGGAGATCTAGAAATAAGCCCAGGAAACAAGTCAATTGATCTTAGACAGTGGATTAAAGGCTATTTACTTGATGGAGAATAGTGTTGTCAATAGATGATGCTAAAATGACTAGGCATCCACAGGTCAAAGACATAAACCTAGATAATTATATAATAATCCCAAAAATAAAAGAAATCATTAAAAATGAACTTAGTTGTAAAATGCAAATATGTAAAGTTGCTAGAAGACAATGGAAAAAACAATCTAGATTTGGTGATGACTTTTTAAATATAACACTAGGACATTAGCGTATTGAGTCATAGCCACTGTTGAGCCTCCTTCCTTTAGACACAATGCTTTCTTTTTGCTAGGGAGTATTATTTTGTTAAATGTTTTCAGGGAGGTACTGTTGGGGTTGACATCATGCCAAGTTATAGAGCAGCTCTATGAAAATTATTCACCTAGCATCATAATCCATCCCCAAACAATCCTGTACTATAAAGAAACTTCTGAGCCGGGTGTTGGTGGTGCACGCCTTTAATCCCAGCACTCGGGAGGCAAAGGCAGGCGGATCTCTGTGAGTTCGAGGCTAGCCTGGTCTCCAGAGTGAGTGCCAAGATAGGCTCCAAAGCTACACAGAGAAACCCTGTCTCGGAAAACAAAACAAAACAAAACAAAACAAAAAAACAAAAAAAAGAAAGAAAGTTCTGGAGGCATCACCATCCCTGACTTCAAACTCTACTACAGAGCTATAGTAATGAAGACAGCTTGGTATTGGCACAAAAACAGACAGGTGGACCAATGGAACCGAATTGAAGACCCTGATATTAACCCACACACCTATGAACACCTGATTTTTTTTGAACTCCTGATTTTTGACAAAGAAGCTAAAATCATACGATGAAATAAGGAAGGCATCTTCAGCAAATGGTGCTGGCATAACTGGATACTGACATGAAGAAGATTGCATAGATCCATATCTATCATCATGCACAAAACTTAAGTCCAAATGGATCAAATACCTCAACATAAACCCAGCTACACTGAACTTCTTAGAATAGAAAGTGGGACATACCCTTGAACGAATTGATACAAGAAAACATTTCCCGAACATAACACCAGTAGCACAGACACTGAGATCAACAATTGATAAATGGGACCTCCTGAAACTGAGAAGCTTCTGTAAGGCAAAGGACACAGTCAACAAGACAAAACAGCATCCCACAAAATGGGAAAAGATCTTCACCAACCCCACATCTGACAGAGGGCTGATCTCCAAAATATACAAAGAACTCAAGAAGCTAGTCACCAAAGCGCCAAATAATCCAATTGAAAATGGGGTACAGATCTAAATAGAGATTCTCAGTGGAGGAATCTAAAGTGGCTGAAAGGAACTTAAGGAATTGCTCAACATCCTTAGCCATCAGGGAAATGCAAATCAAAACAACTCTGAAATACCATCTTACACCCTTCAGAATGGCTAAAATAAAAAACACCAATTGTAGTGTGAACTTTCTCTGGCCTGGCTAGGTCCTGCTGCCCTTCTCTGCCCCAAAGAAACAGACACTATATTAGTATAAAGTTGTTGGTCTTTAGCTATGACTTCTTATTGGCTAGCTCTGTCATAACCACTAATACATATATTTCTACAAGGTCTTATCTTTCCAAAAATCGACAGACTCATTTGTTCTCTCCTGGGATTACATGGAGACTTCTACTACATTTCCCAGAATCCTCTTTATCTCTTAGTCCTGCCTATGTTGCTTCCCTATTGGCGAACAGAGTTTTATTCATCAACCAATAAGAGAGACATATTTACAGAATGACATCTCTCATCAACCAATGCCAGCTTATGCTGGAGAGAATGTGGAGAAAGGGGAGTGCTCCTCCATTGCTGGGGGGAATGCAAACTTGTACAGCTACTTTGGAAATTAGTATGGTGGTTTCTCAGGAAAATGAGAATTGATCTACCTTAAGATCCAGCAATTTCTATTCTTTGGCATATACCCAAAGGATGCACACTCATACCACAAGGACAACTGCTCAACTATGTTCATAGCAGCATTATTTGTAATAACCAGAACCTGGAAGCAACCTAGCTGCCCCTCAGCAGAAGAATGGATAAAGAAAATGTGGTACATTTACACCATGGAATACTATTCAGTGGTAAAAAACAAAAACAACAACAACAACAACAACAACAACAACAACAACAAAACAATGACATCTTGAAATTCACAGGCAAATGGATGGCACTAGAATAAACCATCCTGAGTGAGGTAATACAGGTACAGAAACACAAACATGGTATGTACCCACTTATAACTGGATATTAGATATAGAACAAAAGATAACCAGCCTACAATCTACAACCCCAGAGAATTTAGGAAACAAGGAGGACCCTAAGAGAGAAATACATGGTCCCCTGAGAAGGGGAAAGGGACAATATCTCCTGGGTAAATTGAGAGCATGGAGGGAGAGGGTAGGGATATAAAAGGGAGAAGGGGAGGGAAGGAGAACATGAGGGATCAGGAAGGTGGACTTGGGGGAAGAACAGAGAAGGAGAGCAAGGAAAGAGATATCTTGATAGAGGGAGCCATTATGGGCTTAACAAGAAACCTCACACCAGGGAAATTCCCAGGAATCCACAAGGATGAACCCCAACTAAGATTCTAAGTATGCCCTTCCTCTATAATAAGATTGATGACTACCTTAAATGCCATCATAGAGTCTTCCATCCAGTAGCTGATGGAA
Source organism: Cricetulus griseus (assembly GCF_003668045.3). NCBI lineage: Eukaryota > Metazoa > Chordata > Mammalia > Rodentia > Cricetidae > Cricetulus > Cricetulus griseus. The sequence goes on from NC_048596.1 coordinate 91,859,168, forward strand.
GCAGAAGCAGAGAGTTACAACTTAGCACTGAGCTGAACTCCTGGAATCTAGTTGTGGAGAGGGAGGAGTGATGAGCAAAGGGGTTAAGACCATGCTGGGGAAACCCATAGAAACTGCTGACCTGAGAAAGTGGGAGCTCACAGGCTCCAGACTGAGAAAAGAATTTATGTCTTGGCCACATCATCTGAGTTCTAGAAAAAAGCTAGGTCCTGACTGATTCATCCCTATATCTTCTGAGGCAATGTTCCCATTGATTGGTCAAGTCATTTGAACTAACATTCATGTCCCCTGACTCTTATATAGGGCCCAGGAGAATAAATATGATTATTTTATTTCACTAAAAAATAATAGGAATAGAGAATTTACATGATTTGTTCAAGGTACTATATCTAGCCTAGGTAACTTAAATTTAAGTTAGTAAGGTCCAAGTATGAAAATAATCATAAACACTTTTTTTTTATCCACAAAAAGTTCACTCTGAACTACATCTATTGGTTCTTGGTTTTTGAGAATTATATATATATATATATATATATATATATATATATATATCTCCATTTACCCTTTTAATGCTCTCCATGCCACCCCCATCATGTCCTATTCAACTTCATGTCTGTTCTTAGATCACTAAGTTCAGCTAGTGATGCCCATATATGCATGGGTGTGGGGCTATCCAATAGACCATGGAAGACTTGACAGTTGCCAGATCCTCAATAAAGAATGGTTCTAGCGTAGGAGGCAGACTGAGTGGGCGAGGCCGGGCGGGAAACGTTAGGGGAGCTGTAAGCGCGGGGCTTGGGGTCCGGGCGAGCAAGGACGTCGGGGCCGAGGTCCGGCCTGATGAAGATCCTAGCGGCTGGGCCGATGCTCCCTCAGGTCCGCCAGCCGGGTTGCCAGCACTTCCGGAAAAACATCCCCGGGCGCCGCCCAGCATGCACGGCTGCGGGCCCTCAGAGATGCTGGGCAGTCCGTGGAGGCGCGGCCGCCGGCGGGATGTGCTAGCACGTGACACTGGCCCGGCGCGCTCCAGTCGGATCCGGTCCCCTGCGCAGGATGAATGACATGAATTTGAGCCCAGTGGGGATGGAGCAGCTGTCTTCATCCTCTGTGAGCAATGCCCTGCCAGTCTCAGGAAGTCACCTGGGTTTGGCTGCCTCTCCCTCTCACAGTGCTATCCCTGCCCCAGGTCTCTCAGTGGCAATTCCAAACCTGGGTCCCTCCCTGAGCTCTCTGCCTTCTGCCTTGTCCCTGATGCTCCCCATGGGCATTGGAGATCGAGGGGTGATGTGTGGACTATCTGAAAGAAACTATACCCTACCTCCACCGCGGTATCCTCACCTAGAGAGCAGTTACTTCAGAACCATTCTACCTGGCATTTTATCTTATTTAGCTGACAGACCACCTCCTCAGTACATCCACCCCAACTCTATAAATGTTGATCACAGCAGCCCTTCAGCACTAGATTCCTATCAGGCTAATGGAAATGTTGGATTAGAATTAGGTGTTGTTTCAATAGACTCTCGCTCTGTGAACACACATGGTGCCCAAAGTCTTCATCCTAATGATGGCCACGAAGTGACACTGGACACAACAATCACTATGGAGAATGTTTCTAGGGTTACTAGCCTAATCTCTACAGATGGAATGGCAGAGGAGCTTACAATGTATGGTGTTGCAGTAGAACATTCGCAAATCCCAAATGGCTCCAGAAGTCATGAAACTCTCTCTGTGGATTCTGTGAGCAACAGCAGACATGGTGGTGTGATCCCCATTCATGGGAATGGTTTGGAGCTTCCTGTGATCATGGAGACAGACCACATTGCAAATCGGGTCAATGGGATGTCTGACAGTGCTCTCAGTGACTCCATCCAGAGGGTGGCCATGAGCACCAACTCTGTAAACGTGGCACTCTCTACCTCACACAATCTTGCCTCCCTAGAATCTGTCTCTCTTCATGAAGTTGGCCTAAGCCTAGAGCCTGTGGCTGTCTCTTCCATCACGCAGGAGGTTGCCATGGGGACAGGTCACAGACAGCTTGGCTTTTGTACCACCTTCACTGCAAATGGAAGACTCCAATTCAAACAAGGAAAACATGGCAACCTTGTTTACAATTTGGTGCATACTTTGTGACTGAGCTTACCCCTCAGACTGCCCTGATCACGAACCAGTGACTTTTGTTCCTGACACACCAATAGAGAGCAGAGCAAGGCTGTCCGTCCCCAAGCAACTTGTTTTCTGCCCGTCCATTGTAGGGACAGAAATTGGTGTATGGACTGCAGAACCATTCCTGTGTGAACTTGCTTTGGGCCTCTAATTGGTCAGCAGATCCACTCCATGGAAGTAGCAGAGTGGACAGACAAGGCAGTTAATCAAGACTGGAAGATACACCATAACTGTGTCCTACAATTCTGCATCATTACAACTGATGAAAATGAGTGTAATTGGATGATGTTTGTGCGCAAAGCCAGGGACTGTGAAGAACAGAATTTGGTGGCTTATCCCCATGATGGAAAAATCTATTTCTGTACTCACAAGACATCCTTCCTGAAAATGAGCTGCTTTTCTATTATAGCCAGGATTATGCCCAACAGATGGGTGTTCCTGAGCACCCAGATGTACACCTCTGTAATTGTGAAAAGGAGTGTAATTCCTATTCAGAGTTCAAAGCTCATCTAACCAGCCACATCCATGGCCATCTCCTTGGCCAGGGCCACAGCAGCAGTCATAGGCCAAGCCACAGCAAGGAAAGGAAGTGGAAGTGTTCCATGTGCCCCCAGGCTTTTATCTCTCCTTCCAAGCTCCATGTTCACTTTATGGGTCATATGGGCATGAAGCCCCACAAATGTGACTTTTGTAGCAAGGCTTTTAGTGATCCAAGCAACCTATGGACACACCTTAAAATACATACAGGTCAGAAGAATTATAGGTGTACTTTGTGTGACAAGTCCAGAAGGCTCACCTGGAGTCACACATGGTCGTCCATACAGGAGAGAAGAATCTCACATGTGATTACTGTGACAAGCTGTTCATGCAGAGGCAGGACCTCAAACAGCATGTGCTTATCCACACACAAGAATGCCAGATCAAGTGTCCGAAGTGTGATAAACTGTTCTTGAGAACAAACCATTTGAAGAAGCATCTTAATTCCCATGAAGGAAGGTGAGATTATGTCTGTGAGAAATGTACAAAGGCTTATCTAACCAAGTACCATCTCACTCGACACCTGAAGACCTGCAAAGGGCCCACCTCCAGTTCCTCAGCACAGGATGAGGAGGAAGAGGAGGAGGAGGACGACTCTGATGATGATCTCACAGACTCCATGAGGATGGACGACTGTAGAATGAGCAGTGTTGTTTACTCAGCAGATGAGTCTCTCTCCACACACAAATAAAGAAAACTGCTTTGGATGGGCCATGCATTGGGAAAACACAAAACCAACTCATGATGTGGAATGCTTCTTGATCTTTCCAGCCCACTGTCAAAAGTGGACTGAGCGGGAATAGCTAAAGCACTTACTGAAGAATATCCAAATGAATTCTTTGAGATGGACTGGAGACAAGGCATGTGTCTGTCTTATTTTTAAGTAATGATTGGAGAGGAAAGGGCCAGCTTCTGATACCTGTTCTTTAGTTACATAGTAATTTGGTAGATGTGTTTATGCCTGAGTCAGCCTGGCCTTTTCTTTATACAAACCATGTTTATCTCACATTGTTCCACTTTTTCCTCCAGCCAACGTGACTTGACCCCAGCCATCCCCACTGTTGACCACATATTATGCACTGTTATAAGGTATGCATTTCACAGAGAGAATTGCAGCACAGCAGTGCCAATATTCAGTGACTGTAATTCATTATATAAAAAAAACAAAGACAGAAAGTAATACCTTCTGGCCACTGAGAGTTAAGATACTGTTTCCCCATCTCAGCAGGTGTTGAGGGGGCAGGTAAAGAAGCAGTCATAGGTCAGAGGACAGTGACTGGTAGAAGAAAAGGCCCAGAAAAGCACTTTCAATGGAAGCCAAGGTTAGTCACCTGGTTATGTATACACACATGTCTTTGCAGTCTAGACATGTCTGTCTTCAGGAAAGCCTTTCCATCATTCAGAGAGTACCTGAAACTAACAGTGTCCAAATAATGCGGGCTGTGTAGTCTCCTGTCAGCAAGTGCACATGGACTCCCCTGTCAAGACTGGTACTTCAGCCTACAGGAAGGAGGAAGGCAATGAGCTTTTAAGTAGGTTAACTTTATGAAAACCATTAAAATGTTGCTCTCTGAAAGCAACATGTAGATCCAAATGAATTGGTGGGTTTCAGTTAGGCTTTCCCAGTTGTCTTCCATATTAAAGGTCCTCACCAGCTAAGTGTAGAGAATAGCAAAGGATCTGGAAGACAGAGGCTATCTGTCACCATTTGGGTCTGTTTTCAGGGCTCTGTGAGCAGGCATAGCCAGCTTTTGGCAAGAAGCAGAAACATCTGAAGTTGACAGGATTGATAGAACATGTCTTCCTGCTCAAGGTACAACCTTTCTTGACTTGAGTAGAGGAAGGACTCTGCTGGGAAGGTTTTGCTGCTAATGTATTTATGGGATGAATGTCTGTCATTCGAATCTGTATTCCTTTAGGAAGAATTAAATCCTGTTATAAAGCACATGGCTGGGAAGGTCATAGGCCCTACAACAAAATCTGTCAGTGCTATTTTGCTAAATGTTCATGCTGTGAATTTGTCTTTAAAATTTTTATGCTTGCATTTATAGGCCTGGGTTGCTCTCAAGTTGGCCAGTGAAGTTTCTTGCTCTGCAAGTGGTGGATGGAAAGATTTATAATTGTTCAGAGTACTGAGAATGAGGCTCAGTGTACAGCCCACATTTTATTTTTTATTATTTCTTTTATTTTTTTCTGCAGATTTTTTAAATTTGAGTTAGAAGCAAGATTGTTTTACATGACAATCCCAGTTCCCTCTCCCTCCCCTCTTCCCCTACTACCCCCCCAACTAAAACCCTACCTATCACATATCCTTTCTGTTCCCCTAGATGGTGAGGCCTTCCATAAGGTGTCATCAGAGTGTATTGTATCCTTTGTACAGCCCACATTTTTATGTTCCTAAAGTCTTTCTAGAAAATTTGATGATGATAACCATGTTTTCCATAAAGGAACTTCACATATTTCTAACGTCACACAAGATGTCCACCTCTGATCCGCACCTCCCCTGGATCAGCTTGCTCTCACTTCTCCTTTCTTAGTCCTATTTCTTGGCATTCATTGAATCTCCACTTTAATTTTCTTAATTGGGGAGACAATGGTGAAATTAAATCTCTAGTGTGAAGACATGTTTATTAATCCCCGTAGAAGCCTGGAAGAGGGGTGCAACTAGTTTGCACCATGGTGTTTTCTGATCTCCACAGAGGGCGTGTAAGCTCTCCAGAGAGAAGGCTTCTCCCAGAGCACACAATGTTATAAAATCAATGTGCTCATTCAGCAAATTGTACAGATGGGAATGCTTTTTAGATAAGAGGTCAAACATCTGACCCAGTAGGGGGAACATCAGTTGATAAGTTAGGAGCTAAAGATTATGCTTGAGTTCCTGTCAGTGGCTTCCACCTTCCCGCTCCTGTCAGTGGGATCACATTTCAATTATACTGGCTTTGGAGGTACTTGTTAAATATGAAGCTCAGTTGCTCTGGCTTTCTTCTTCACACAAGGGTCTAGATAATAGCTGGAGCTCTAAGGGCAAGCCTGCACAAGTCATCAGCTCACAAAGGTGTGGAGCTGAGGTGGCCATGGCCAATTTTGTAGAAAGATGAACTCTTAAAGAGAGCTATTTGCTCAAGGTGGTAAGGAAAGTTAATGCTAAAGCCAGTGAAACCTGCTGTGAGTTAGCCAAGTTAGCACCAGCCATTTCATATTAAAGAGACGAGATGGGGCATTCAGGTCCAGTCCTTATACCTCAGGAAGGTATTAGATTTATTTCATAAATTTTCTTTACATCCCACTTATGTTTGTCAATTTAAATAAGATACTCTCTATATTATCTTATATTACAACTTAATTTGTTTTATTCATTAGAAATGGATATAATATGTAACTTTGTCTTTTAGTTAAAGATGATATTTTTCTGCTGAGATTATTTTTCTTATTTTATAAATTTATTGATATCAATAATGTATTATTATAGTTAGTGTAGACATTTGGTATTGGTGTGTGTGTGTGTGTGTGTGTGTGTGTGTGTGTGTGTGTGATACACTTACATTTGGACGCCGACATTGGGTGGCTTCTTCTGTGATTCTCTACCTTACTCATTTTCTTCTTTGAGACAGGGCTAACTGTGTAGCCCTGATGGCCTAGAACTTACTATACTATACTATACCAGGCTGGGCTTGAGTTCAGAGACTCACCTGCCTCTGCTTTCTGGGTGCTGGATTAAAGTCATGCACCACTGTGCCAAGATATTTACCTTATTTTTTTAAAGACAGAGTCACACAGGATCTTGAGCTTGCTGTTTCAGCTACACTGACTGAGAAGTGAGTCTTGGGATCTGCCTGTCTCCCCATACCCCAGTGCTGGTGTTATAGATGTGTACAACTACATAGACCCAGGTATTTCAAGTGGCTGCTGGGAGCAGCATCCAAACTCAGGTTCTTATGCTTGAACAGCAAGCAAGCTACCCACTGAGCCATCTCCCTACCCCTAGGTGTTTGGTTTTAGTGTATCATCATGGTCATATTTAGTGAATCAGTTGGTTTTTACTGTGTGTAAATGTCCTAATAATCTGAACCCAAGCTATCATGTGTTTTCCGTTTGTTATGCAATTCTGTCCTCTGGCTTTCCTAAGTCATGTCCCATACCGTAGTTATGTGTTTTTCTAAAGCCTTAAATAAGGCCAGCGTCCTCTATTCTAGTACTCAGTATTCTAGTACTAGAGTGGCAGGTCTGCCTCACTATGCTTTCTTTCGCTATTCACTGGCCCTTCCACCCTTCACATCTTGTCATGATTCAGTGATGGCTAATCACCCTCACCTCCATGTGGAAGGAACATTCTCCTCATTTATGTTTCTAAAACAGTTATTATCACCCGGGTTTCCTTACGTGATGCCGGATAAATGAACATTTTATTCTGTGAACCAGGGGAGGCCGGAAGGTGTTGGGAGGAAGCATGGAGCTGTTTTGATGGAGGAACAGAATATAGATGGGAAGTCATCAGGGCTGCATGTAATGACGAGAAGGAACAGAGGATCTTGAATGGAGGCAGGGATCTGGGAAGTGTTTGTGGGTTTCTGGTTCTTAAGGTGTGTGAGTATTGACAGGGGGAGAAAGCTGGGAGCAGGGGCAGTTGGTCTAGGTAGTGCAGGGAGGGTGGTGAGCCTTGTCTAGGGAGCCTTGTCGAGGGGAGGAAAAGAGCTCTACATAAGATTGGCTGGCCATAGAGAATCAATAATTTCATGTTGGTTTGCTGCCTAACTTCTATTATTCCACTGACCTCAGTCTAGGCCTCATCTGACTGGAGTGGCAGCCCAAGTCAGAGCCAGAAGGGCTACCCAGGGGCATTTCTGACATACAGATGTGGATCTTCATGCATCGAGATACACAGGCCCAAGATTGGGGTTTGTGGCAGAGTCAGGACTCATTACTAAACCGTTGGTGCTCGCACCCCATAGCAGACTCAAGCTTCTGGAAAAGTCAGACAGTAAATGCAGCCTCTTCTTTGTTCTCTTGTTTTTTCATTATCTTCCCTGTAGACCAGTAGTCATTGAGGGTAGAGTCTGGGTTTTCTTAATTTAAGTATTTATCCATTCATGGATTCATTAAATGTCAACTTAGCCACATTTATCTAATATGTATGTGGTCACTTCTTTTCTGTTCTGAGAACAACACAAAGTATAGAACAAAATTCTTGTTATCATTCAGTTTGTATTCTAGAGGGAAGAACTAGGCATTAAGCATAAATAGATGTGGATTATTTCCATTGGTGGTGACTGCTCTGGCAAAATGATAAAGCCAGTGATTGGAGTTAGATGCCTGGGTGGTGTGAATGCAGTGTGGCTTGGGATGTCTTCTGCATGGCTTAGGTTTCTCTGACAGTGGGTGCTCAACCAGTGAGTGAGTGACACAAACTCCACAGTATGGCTGTATTTTCTTTCAAATGGAGCTAGTGAGTCACAGAATTACAATGCCAGATACGACATTTTCTGTAATCCTAAAAGTCACTTTCTGATTGCAAGAACCAATGGTAGGAAATTGGTTTCCTAAAATTTCTCATTGGGGACAATTTCAATACATTTGGACCAGACCCAAACCAATATTTTGGAAATCATTTGACTTATGTTCACCTGAGGTCAATTTATCTACAAATCAACTTTTTTGGAATATGTTATTTTTGTTCATATATATTATATATATATATAATATATATATATATATATATATGGTTTTGCTTTTCATGTTTAACAAAGTATGTTTTTACTTTGGTATTTATAATAAATATTTACCTATATATTTACATTTAAAATTATCATAGTTTTAATTTGTCTGTATTTTTGTACTATTTGTCCAATTTGAAACTTTATTTAAAATTCATATATGAGTACACAATTAAAATCAACACAGATATGCCTGCACCAGGGTAACACAAATCTTGTGTATGTTCTAAGAATGGGTTTACTAATTTTTTCTACTGAGCAAAACGTTTCTACCTAGCCAAAGACCATTATTCTATTATTTCATTTTTAGCTTTAAACTTATATTGTGTGTGTGTGTGTGTGTGTGTGTGTGTGTGTGTGTGTGTGTGTGTGTGTGTAAATATGGATGTACATATGCCATGGAGAGCTTGTGGAGATCAGAGGACTTCTAGGAATTGGTTTTCTTTTTCCACCATATTAAGGAGAGTTTATTTGGTTTTTGTTGCCTCCTGCACTCTGGGCTAGCTGGCCTGAAAGCTTATAGGTATTTCACTTGGCTTTGCCTTCCATCTTGTCATAGGAGTGTTAGGATTACAGATGAGTGCTTCTATATCAAGCCTTTTTTTTTTTTTAATGTGGGTTTCAGGGATGGAACTGAAGTCAGGCTGTGTGGCAAGTGCTTTTTACCATTGGAGTATTTCACCAGCTGTTTTATATTTGCTAAATGATTTGGTAGCCAAAGTTTTGTAACATGTTCATTTGCATTTTAAAGATTCATTGTTACAACTTATTGGCCATTCTTTAAAACAGACAGTCTGAACCTCTGTCAAAATGGGTATGTCTTTACAACTTCTGCCAAGATGTCCAAATTTGAACTCAGCTCCTTCTCTGTGACTTCATTTATGTATTGTGTTCTTAAGACCAACACAAGGCTCTACTATTGTAATGAGGAGGCAAAATCATAGCTCTGCAGTTGAATTCATCCTCTTGGGGTTTTCTAACTATCCTGAACTTCAAGGGCAGATGTTTGGGACTTTCTTGGTTGTTTATCTGGTGACCCTGATGGGAAATACTCTCATTATTACCATCATCTTCCTGGACCAGAGCCTGCACATCCCCATGTACTTGTTCCTGCAGAATTTATCTTTAGTGGACCTCTGTTTTAGCACAGTCATCACACCTGAAATGCTGGTGGTCCTGACCACTGAGAAAGCAACCATTTCCTTTGGGGGCTGTTTTGTACAGATGTATTTCATTCTTCTGTTTGGTATGACTGAGTGTTTTCTCTTGGGGGCAATGGCTTATGACCGATTTGCTGCAATCTGCCATCCTCTGTCTTACCCAGTGATTATGAACAAAAGTGTCTTCATGAAACTGGCTATGTTCTCATGGATCTCAGGTACCATGATGACTACTCTGCAGACTTCATGGGTGTTTAGCTTCCCCTACTGTGGCCACAGGGAAATTAACCATCTCTTCTGTGAGACTCCTCCAGTGCTAGAGCTTGCATGTGCAGACACGTTCCTGTTTGAAGTCTATGCCTTCACAGGCACCATTTTGATTGTCATGGTCCCCTTCCTGTTGATTCTCTTGTCTTACACCCGAATTCTCTTCACCATCTTGAAGATGCCATCCTCTACAGGGAGACAGAAGGCCTTTTCCACATGTGCCTCTCATCTCACATCTGTCACCCTCTTCTATGGCACTGCCAGTATAACCTATCTACAGCCCAAATCCAGGTACTCACCAGACACCAAGAAACTGATGTCATTGGCTTACACCCTGCTTACTCCTCTGCTCAATCCACTTATCTACAGCTTGAGAAACAAAGAGATGAAAAAAGCTGTGGTGAAATTGTGGCGAAGAAAAGTGGTTTTACACACAGCTTGATTTGTTGGGGGAATTTGGTGTTTTTCTGTCACGCTATTGAACTTTATATGGATTTTGAAGGTGGTGAAAATAGAGTATGTTTTCTGGTTAGAGAATTTTTTTTCTTGATATCTCCATGCTTTCAAATACATCACATTATCCTTTTCTTTTAATACTGTAGTCAATTGTTTTTAAGAAGTGTATGTTTCATAACACACGATTCACAGTTTATTGATCCACCTTCTGTTCTTGACATACAGGTCATTTCTAGAATATTGTCATTAAGACGATGCTTCAGTAAACATCTAATTCCTTATGTTCATGTGCTTGTTATTTTATTTTTATGTGATAGATTCCTCAAGGATACTGAGGAGATGAATTATTGTGTATTTACACACTTTAATAGGTATTATAGATGCCAAGTGAAGTGGCACATGTGGTTAATTCCAGTATGTGGAGGGTAAATGCAGGGAACCCCAGAATTCAAGATCATCCTGGGGTACATGTGCTCCAGAATACTGTGATATATATATATATATATATATATATATATATATATATATATAGAGAGAGAGAGAGAGAGAGAGAGAGAGAGAGAGAAAGAGAGAGAAAGAGAGAGAGAGACTCATCCTGAGAATCAAAGGCTGAGGACATCTCTCAACAATAGAATGCTTGACTAACATGCACTGGTTTGAATCCCCAGTACCACAAGCAAAGCAAGAACAGCAGAATTGCTGTTCACACTTTATGCTGATGTTGAGCCCCAGTGGGTACCACTTGTGTGGGGAGCAACAGGAGACCAATGACATAATATGATTTTTCTAGAGAGAAGATCCATTCCAAGAAAGAGTAACAAATACATTTATTCTAGAGTGCCCAAACCCATTTGAATTCATAGATTCTCAGATTATAATCACAAACTGGGTTACTTTTGGCTATATATATTGCCTAATGGAACCCAGTCATGCTACCCACCTTGCCATGTGGGCAGCAGCACCTAGCATTTGATAAACAAATATGTGATGGGGAGGTGGAAAAGACGACAAAATGGAGCTGTAGGTACATGCACTATGGATAGAGGTGGAACTGGAGATGAGACAGTAGTGACAGTTGAGAGAGAGGACAGGGTTGACAGTGAAACAAGTCATTGCCCAGTAGGGCCAGAGGAATAGTGTGCAGCAGCCTGGAACTTATGAAGGTACAGATACAGCCCTTGAACACACAGACCAACTGTGGGATTGCCCTGGGCAGCGATGGAAGCCCAAGACGAGGAAAGTTTCACAATCTGGATTTGAGTTCCTTGAAGTACCACCATGGCCTGAGATGCTACTGTAGGCCATGATAGTGTTGATGGTTCATGCTGCTGCCCCGGGCTGCAATGAAGCCTGAGATCCATGTGGATATTTAAGGTCTATGTGGCTGACTGAACCCATGCGGATGTCCGTGGACTGTACTGCTGCCGGAGGTCATACTGATTTGAGTGGTTCTTGCTGCCACTGAGGGCCATGTCTGGGTCTATGGTCCTGCTGTGGCTTTGGTCTGTGTTGATGCCTGTGGCCCATGTTATCACCAAAGGCCATGTTGATGTCTGTGGTCCGGATGGCCTTGGAAGGCATTGTCTGGATCCATGGTCCTACTGTGGCTGGGGACATGTTTATGGTCTGTGCTGTCACCAGAAACCATGTAGAAACTCATGAACTGTGTTCCCTGCTGACTGTAAAGAGCAAGGGACCTACTGCATATACACAGCTGAGAAAGAGGGACATGGAAGGCTTCTGTGACAAACCCCCTCATCACCCAACAACACGCCCCCCAACAAAAAAGTAACAGCTTAAGCAGGAAGCATTGAAGACAACTCTGTGATAAGGATGCTGAAATGTAACTCTCCATAACTGATGGCTTCTGCTGAGGGTGTGGGTGTGGGAGGGGAATGACCCACCTCTATTTAAGGGGCAGGCCACTGAGAATTTGATCATGCTCCAGTGAGTATATAGATAATACAAACTGGACTTGTTGTTTTCATTATTTTTCTATTTAAAAATTGGGGGAGTACAAGGGGGGCAGACATGGAAGGCCTGCGAAGTGAGTATGATCAAGGTGTATGATGTGAAATTCCCAAAGAATTAATAAAATGTTAAGTTAATAAATAAGAAGTTAACAACACCGTTTTCCTTTCCAATAATGTGAAGTTATATCAAGTTATGTAGAAAGCCCCTGTTTCAGAAGAACATTATCTCTTTAAAAGTAAGAGGAGGAATCCCTTCCTGTCTATGGAGATATGTGTGCTGATAAGATCTCTATGGATTGTGTAGAATGACAGATACCATAACATATATATTAATATATATATATTAAAATTTGTTCTTTGAGAATTTAATACATGTATGAAATATATTTTGATTGAATTTACCCCCTAATCCCTCTTCCAAGTCCTCTCAGATTTTCCTCGCTATGTCCTCTTCCCAGCTTCATGACCTTTTATTTATTTATTCTTAAGACTCCATTGAGCCTAATTAATGCCACCCATGTCCATGTGGGTATAGGACCATCCTCTGGCACATGGCCACACTTCTTTAGAAAATGACTCTCCATCAGCATCCATCAAATGTCAATAATTATTCAGGTAAAGTTCTTGTGCCCCTCCCTCTTTCATGCAGGAATACGAATTGGCTTGACCCTGTACAGATTTTGTACAGGCAATCATGGCTGCTATGAGTTCATGAGTACAGCAGTTCTGTTATGTACATGAAGATAACTCTCTCTTCCTAGCCTTCCTGACTCCTGTCTCTTACAATCTACAATCTACAATCTACAATCTACAATCTGTTTACCTCCTCTTCTGTGACATTCCCTAAGTTTTATGGGGAATGCATGTCATATAAACATCCCATTTATGAATGAGTACACACATATTTATTTTCTGCACTTTGGCCAGTTGTGAGTCTCTGTATTAACTACTGTTAGTGAAAAAGAAACTTCTCTGATGAAGAATAAGAGTGTAAGCCTCTATTGCTGAAGACACCACATACTTTGGTCACCAGATGGGAAAATCAAGCTATTAGTGATTTGGAAGCTTTCTTCTTTCTAGCTTGTGTTCATAGTACCAGAAGATGCTGCAAGGCTGCTGGAAGATGAAAATTATCACCATTTTTACCCAGCTGTGAACCTTGTGAGATAGAATAAATGAATGGCCTAGCAACAGATGCTCCTGGGTGCAATACATCACAGATGTTATGGGGACAACCGAGCCCTTCCTGACTGGATTTAAGACCTGTGGTATAGAAGGAAATTCATGCCTGATCCTTTAAATCTATTAATCTAGGCTCTAGGAGAGAATATACTTCTATTTTTTCATTGAATAAATAAACTGCTTACTTTTGGTATTCTTACAAACATTTATAAAATATTAGTGGTCAGAAGCTATGTGGGAAGTTCTTGAATTCTCACTTGGCAGTGCTGGTGTGGTTTCCACTTACAAAATAAAATGCCTCACTCATGAATAATAAATTGTTCTTGTCATCTACTGTGAAAAAGTGTCTGTCCTGTTCTCTGTGTTCATTGAGTCAGGTTACCAACTGTGTAGCTTTTTCAGACTGAATACCTCCACAGGTTGAGAAATTCCTAATATTTTCTGTTTACAGCCCTGTGTCTCATTTCCTTGTTGCATTTAGAGAATATGGAGATGTTTGTCTATTGAATCTACACCATGTGAACTATTTTGCTTTTGTATTCTTCTCCATGGATGAAAAAAGGTGTAAAATGTTCTTTTTTCCAAGTTAAATACTATTACAATTGAACCCTAAAACTGATCTACTCAGTCAGAGATTGCGAGCGCGCACCCGTGTGTGTGTGTGTGTGTGTGTGTGTGTGTGTGTGTGTGTGTGTGTATGTGTGTGTAGACAGTGCTGGTGCCCAAGGAGGTCTGAAGCATCAGATCTCTTGGAACCAAGTTGCAGGGAGTTGTGAGCTACCCATTGTCAGGTGTTGGGAACCAATTCAGGTTCTCTGAAGAGGCAGTATGTGGTCTTAAGACAAGAACATCTCTCCAGATGTTGAGCCATCTCTTCAGCCACACCTTACTTATTGACTGATTTTGAAACAGGATCTCCCTTGGAGCTTGGAGCTCACCAATTTGCCTAGACTAGTTGTACAGTGATCTCTAGTAGCCCCCTCTCCCTCTCCAGCATTGGAGTACAGATACGTGCCCTTATTACATTCATGCTGGCAATCCAAACTTAGGTTCTCACGCTTGTACAATAAGCACTTTATGGACTGAGCCATTTCATTAGCCCCTGCTAATGTTTTTGTGAATCTTCTCTTGCAAAATATTGCAGTGATGCATTTGAACTGGCCCATAGGTTTATCATATTTTTTTAGATGCTTTAAATTGAGAGAAATGGTGATGACATATTGAACCTCTACCAGATAGATACAAAGTGCCACAAAATGTGGCTATGTACTTCAATACACATTATAAATAAAACAGCTTCTAGAATAATATGATTGTAAATATCATTTACATGGGGATAATATAAATTTCATGTGCTCTGTGAACTTATTTACATTATCCATACTATTCAACATTATTAATTAAATATAGATAAGGTATCACCATGGCACAGTTTAGTATGAAATTCTGGAATCTTGAGTAAAAATGAAAAAACCCTAACTGGCTCTAGTGGCACATCCCTAGTTATTCCAGCATTTGAGAGGCTGAAGTAGCATCCTAAGTTCCAGGCCAGCCTGGGCTACATAGTATGCCCTGTTTTCAAACCCAAAAAGCAAAATAAAACCAAAGAACAAACAAACAAAAACTCACAAACAAACATATAAAGATAAAAATATCAAAACATGTATGGAAACAATCATTTCAAACGCTGATTCCACCTTCTTCAAGTTCATTGATGTTTATCTCTCTTTGGTGGACTTAAGCTTATTTGCAGAGAAAGGACAGAGTGCTGATGATGGCAACAGTACTTGTATTTAAGAGACACCACAAGGATCAGCTGTACTTGTCTGAGCATAGGACTGTTCCAGACCCCCTGAACGAAGATGTCAGTTTGGAGGGCTGGTTAATCTATGGGGCCTCTGATAGTGGAATAATATTTATCCTTAGTACATGAATAGACTTTGAGAACCCATTTCACATAGAGGGATACTCTCTCAGCCTAGATACTCAGGGGAGAGCCTAGGCCCTGCTCCAAATGATTTGACAGAATTTGAAGATCCCCCATGGAAGGCCTCACCCTCCCTAGGGAGCAGAAAGGGGGTGGAATGGGATTGGTGGGGGCAGGGGAGGAGGGGAGGGAGAAAGAACTGGGAACAACATGTAAATGAAGCTTGTTTCTAATTTAAATAAAAAAAGGAAAAGGGAAACAAAAGGTCTTCGCCTTTCTCATCTTCCCAAAAACTCCACAAGAGATGCTACTCAAGCTCCAATATTGAATCTTTTTTTTTTTTTTTTTTTTTTTTTTTTTTTTTTTTTGTTCATTTCACAGGTACATCAGCTGCACACACACACTGGGTCTTTTTACTCACTTCTCAAGTTTGGGTTTTCCTTTTGCATTATCTGTTTTTTTTTTTTTGTTTTTTTTTTTTCCATCCCAATCCAGGGTCTTATGTAGCTCTGGCTGACCTCAACATTCTTCTGTAGTCTCCTCTCCTGTCTGCACCTGACTGAGTATTTTCCACTCTGTTTTATGTTCATTCTGATTTTATTTTCCTTGCTGATTCTGTCCTCTCTTTAGGACTGTCTTTTCATGTGCTCACTCTCTTTATGCTTTCAACACCGACTTGTGATTTCCTTACATTCATCTCCTGTGAACACTGCAGATCAGATTTTACTTATTTCTGTTGTTCCAGAAAGTCTTCCCTTAGCATTCCTGGTTTTGTTTTGAGCTTTTCTTCAATAAAATTAGTTTCTATGTGAGTTTAAAAAATTGTTAGCTTTATTTTCTTGTCACAATTTATTCCTGTTCCATGTTTCTTTCTCGGATATTTTTTTAATACATCCTATGCTTTTTCTCATCTCTTTTATCCTTCTGTTTGATTTTAGAATGTTACTATGGTGTATGATCACCTTGGGTCAGCTCCCATCTTTTCTCTTGACCATTTATCTGTAGTATTTGTTTGGAGAAAGGCCCACATGTTCCCTGTCAGCAGGAATGACTCAGGATATACAGAAACATTCCCCACAAACTCTCCACTCCGGGTTGAGCCAGGCAGGTTTCATGATTCTAATCTGCATTCCATTAAGCTCTCAGGTGACACCCACACACTTTGAAGCTTGAAACTTGCTGCTCTGTGACACAGATTACATCTTCAGCCTGAAGATGAGGCGTTTTCCTCCTCTGCTCTCCTGTTGTTGGAACACTGGAGCTCACAGAACAAAAGGTCTCACTCAGGCTTTTCTGAAAGCACAGTAGAGTTGAGTGATCTGTGGTCATCCACACCCACTTCCTCTCTTCTGTGAAAACAGGCCCAGGGAAAGCTTTATTGCCATCTTCCCATGCAGTTGTTCTTGCTGGAGCAAGAAGCAAGAGGACCATAGGTTTTGTCCTCCAGGGAATGGCACTGCAATGGTTTAGTGTGCATGAGATGTAGGAGTAGAAGGCTCTGCTGGCATACTCACAGGGACTTCCCAGGCCTGAGAGTTCAATTGACACAAGATGGATTTCAGGGGTAAGAATAAGGAAAGAGGAAACACAGGCAGTCACTCACATACTGGTTTGGACTGGCAATGCCAAATTCTGAAGAAGCAAGTGAGTTATGTGGAAAGCTTAAGGAATGAATGATTTTTCACAGATGTTTGTGGAATCCTCATAGTGTCAGTGTGTCATGCTTGAGGACAAGGATGCTGCATATTCCCCATGAAGACTCCATCTCCTGATTTGAGGGTCAACAGGAAGGTCAGAGTGACCTTGTACCTGCATTCTTTTCAGGGCCTTTAATCTCAGTATTCTACACGTGAGAGAAAAGCTTATTTTATCCCTTCTGAGAATTGCCCAGATAAATAGTAAAACATCTGTATTCCTGTCACACCCTGGAGGTGTGGATACTGTAGGTCTGTTGTGGGATCTAGTAATGCTCTCTAAATACCCTCTGGGGTTCTGATGCTGACGACAGGGGAATAACACTTTGAGAACCCATCTTGGACACCAAGGCTCTTGTCTTGGTCTCTGCTGCTCTTGATGTGTCCTTTCTAATTGCCCTGCTCACACCTCACCACTTTCTTTGACCTCACTGTATCTCTCCTATGTTGTAGGTTATGCCCTGGGATTTTTAAAAATGAAGTTTAGATTACCATTTCTCATTATTTGGGTAGTGTCTTGTATTACAGTGCCATTTTCTCTTTTTGTTTGTTTGTGTTTTTCAGATGAGGTATAGCCCAGGGCAACATTTTTCAGATATTGTTTCAATGTGTAGGCCAAGCTGGCCTTGAACTTGGTATCCTACTACCTCAGTCTCGGAAGTGCTGAGATTATAGATTTGTTCCTTTATCCTGGGGTTGCTTTCCCATTAAATAAGTCTGAATTTCACTCTTTCGCTTAAAAAAAAATCCTTTCATATATTTATTCCAAAAAATAAAAAATTAAGCAGGTGATATCTCAAATAAATTCTGACTGTCTTGCAAAATTCTGCTCACTCTTATTTCCAATGTCATTACTAAAAACAGTTATTTTAAGTTCATTTGTAAATTTTCATACCCTCTGGCATTTCCTGTGGTCTGAAAACACAGTGTGTGTAACATAAGGTATTTCCATGAAACCGGATGGGCATTTACACCCTGCTTGCCTTGTTTTCCTTGTTCCCAAACTTTAGTTAGTTTTTTTTTTTTTTTTTGATTTTTGACTTTGTGCAGATTTAGTGAAATAATGTTTCTTTAATAATCTGTATGATTTTGAAACTTACTGGGATTTCCTTTCTGTGAGAACAATCTATTTTATAAATATTATCGAAACATTTTGGGCTGAAAATATATAGTTATGTATCTACAATGTATTCTTTTCACTTCCTATTTATTTTCATTGCCATATATTAATTTAAGTATTATTTAAATATCTCTGCATGCTACTTATTTGCTCTCATTGAAGAAGCCGAATTTCTCCACATCTTGACTATTGTCATGGCGATGATATTTTTGTTTGACTAACAATTAGTGTTATTATTACCCATTGCCTGTGGGTAATAACAACCCTGGAATTAGCTAATTTTTACTGAGGTATAATGTACTTGTGGAAAGGGCACACACCACCAACTCCAGACATAGAGGATACTAGGGAAGAGAAGTTCCCATGGAAAAATGTGTGCAGGAATAATCAAAGTCATAAAAATCATGATTTAGGAAAGGGCCTGGACTGGACTCTGAAAATGAAAACATCTTTCGTTAGGACATGTGGTCCACTTCACACTGGACATAGATCAGGGAGAATACATCTTCAGCCTATGGCTGCAGGAAGGAAGAACTTTTCTGAGTCTGATAAATAAGGTAAATTATAACTATCTAGTCTTCAACTCCCTCAGAGACCCGAGAAGGAACTAATATTAACTGAGTAGGCAGGAAGTGTGAGAAAGTGACTTACAAAAAATGTGAGAAATGGCAGAAACAGGTGGCTGAGGACAGTCTCTGAAGTTTCTCTGCAACATTGGGGCATCCATCTTTGGCCTACAGGCAGTGAATATCTGACAGACTTTTTTATGAAGCAGGATTTTTGAAGGATTATCCCACTTTGTCTTGACAAGGTTTTCAGTCACTCTCTTTTGTGTCCTGCTTGTCCAATTTGGACAGCCTACTGTCAGCAGTCAAGGCAAGGGCACTTTCTTGCCCAGAGGCTTACTTTTGCCACAAAGAAAGTAAACTCCATGTGGAATTTCTTCAGTGCCCATCATCTTCTCTGAAGTAGATTGGTGCTGACAGAAGCAAACAAGTCTCATTGCCATAAAAAACCCTATGTTTTTAAGACATCTGAAATGTCATATTCTGTAGATCCCTGAAGTGTTTGAAGATGACCTGTCTATCTAAAATATATCTCTGTTTGACCTTGAAAACATACCTAATGTGACTACAGGTTTAATTGTAGTAGGTGACTAATTATTAACCTGCATTTCCTTATTATCCTAAACATTTGGGAATAAATAATAACTTTCAAGGATTAGAAATTTGCATTACATTGTTAAATGTGCTGTATAGGTACAATACCTTGAACAAGATTAGAAATATATGGACAGTATGTTTTAACCAAATTAATCTCAAATTTGTACACAATATACAGAAGTCCAAGCCAGTGTAAAATATTTAAAACTAGTAATTGCTTTTTAAAAGTAGATTCAGTAATCTACCTTTTTATCTTATATCTATATCCTCTTTTTTTTCTTCTCAGAGTAGATTCAATAATCTACCCTTTTAAGCTGGGCGTTGGTGGCGCACGCCTTTAATCCCAGCACTCGGGAGGCAGAGGCAGGTGGATCTCTATGAGTTCGAGGCCAGCCTGGTCTCCAGAGCGAGTGCCAGGATAGGCTCCAAAGCTACACAGAGAAACCCTGTCTCAAAAAACCAAAAAAAAAAAAAAAAAAAAAAATCTACCCTTTTATCCTAGCATATCTATTTTCCCTTTTTTCTTTTCAAAACAAGTACCCTGATTCTAATCTCCTTTGTTTAGCTTTTTTTCTGACCATTACCAATAACAATTTGTAACCAATCCCCTAAACAATGACAAATATCCATAACACATTGAAAAACTAAAAACCACCCACTTTACCTCTTGGGAATATGGCATTGTGTTCTTACATTTACATCCAGCTGTCTGGTGGGTGACAGCATCTTTAGGGGTTCCTGAAAAGAAAAATTTGGGTTAAATGTAAGTCCTGGGAGAGGTAGCTGTGTCATTTGCTTTCCAGCCTCTGTGTAATGGGAAAGGTCAGGGTTTGTCTCAAATCCTGGCTAGTGTAGTCTATGAGGCTGGATCATCTCAGTTAGCCACATCGAAATTGTTCTGAATGGTCCAAAGTCCATCTTTAGGTGCTGTTTTTCAGTTTAGTGGTGTTATCGTCATTGTGGGATTCCATCTTCCTTTTGAAAACTTCAGAGATTACATTAGGTCAGATTGTTTCTTTTCTTGGCAATTTTTTCCCAGGTAGCTCTCCCTTCTTCTTTGGATGTTTATTGTCCAAAGGTCTTAAATTCTTCAAGATTCTTGTTTTTATTTTCCCAAAAAGACCAAATCAAGACCCTTCCCTAACCCTAACTTGGGGCATTTCCCTTTTAGCAAAATATATTTGATCAAATGAAAAGCATTCATTAATCTTATAAGTTAGTTTAGATTGAATGGTTAAGCTGTTTGATGAACTGTGACCTCTTCCAATAAAGAGGTCTCTTGATCAAATTTGATCTTTCAGTTGCTCTGGGAAGGAGTTTCTCTTATGGTGACAGGGAACCACTGAATTGAATTTAGCATAGGGGCCTTCAAGAAGCCCCTCAAGGAGTTTCCCAATGTCAAAGGGTTACCTTTAATGCCCCTTGTTGATCTACATTCATTAGTCCACTTCCTCCCTTTGCCACACCTTCTGCATAATCCATAAAGGAAGAGCATTCTGTTTGGATTATGCTAAGAAAAAACATTGTTTCTAGGAATTCACTGTTTATAGTCTCTTTTACAGTGATCTTGTTTGCCACAACTGAAACACTTGACATTTCAATTTTTCTTCAAACCTTTGGAAATCACCTCTCCTATCCATGCATCATCATGGTCATGAGATTAAATATTGATTGTATCTCAGATCCATTTTTCCAAAGGTGCTGACCTTGCCTTTAAAGGACTAATTATCCTTTTGCATTGTGCATTAGCATTTTCAAAAGTCAGAGATTCAATTATTATTTGTCTAGCTTATGAATTTTATATCATTCTATTTACTGCTGAAGTCAAGCTTTGTAAAAAAAAAATCAGTGAAGGCTTTCTTAGGGCTCTGTATAACTTGAGTAAATGATTCAATTTTCTTTCCTTCTTCTCCAATTTTGTCCCAAACATTCAAAGCTGCTGTATGACATAAATACAAGACATGGTCATCATATAGAGATTGCCTTTCTATAGTAGCATATCCTTCTCCAAGAAGTTGATCTTGGTAGATTTCCATACCTCTAAATTAACTTCATTGTTCAGTGGTCTTAGCCTCTTCTTTGAACCAGGCACTCCATTGTAATTGAGGACAAGGATCTAAAGCAGCTTTAACCAAGTATCTCCAGTCTCTAGTGATAATACTATTACAAAGTTGACCACGAGTTTAGCATCTGCTTCACAAATGGTGAATGCATGCTACACGAGGCTATTGTTTCCTTGAATCTCCTTAGATCTATCATTGCCACAGGAGTTCAATAGAGGCTCTTACAGATACTCTATCATTAGGCAATTCCTGTAAGGTTACTGGATATATTGAGATTGGTTGTTTGAACACCTTAGGCTGGGGACAGGAGAGATGACTCAGATGTTAAGAGCACTTGCTGATCTTCTAGAGGTCCTGAGTTCAATTCCCAGAAACCACATGGTGGTTCACAACTATCTGTAATAAGATCTGGTACCCTCTTCTGGCCTGCAGGCATATAGCACAGGATCACCAGCCTACAATCCATACAACCAGAGAAGCTTGGAAACAAGGAGGACCCTAAGAGAGACATACATGGTACCCTGGAGAAGGGGAAAAGGACAAGATATCCTGAGAAAATTGGGAACATGGAGGAAAGGGAGAGGGAGTTAGGAAAAAGAGAAGGGGAGAAGAGCAAGGGAGAGGAGGACATGAGGGATCAGGAAGATTGAGTTGGGGGAAGAATAGAGGAGAGCAAGATAAGAGATACCATAATAGAGGGAGCCATTATAGGTTTAAAGAGAAATCTGGCACTAGGGAAATGTCCAGAGATCTATAAGGATAACACCAACTAACAATCTAAGCAATAGTGGAGAGGCTACCTTAAATGCTCTTCCCTGATAATGAGATTGATGACTACCTTATATGCCATTCTAGTGCCTTCATCCAGTAGCTGATGGAAGCAGAAGCAGACACCCACAGCTAAACACTAAGATGAACTCTTGGAATCCAGTTGCAGAGAGGGAGGAGCAATGAGCAAAGGGGTCAAGACCAGACTGGAGAAACACACAGAAACAGCTGACCTGAACAAGGGAGAGCTCATGGACCCCAGACTGATAGCTGGGAAACCAGCATAGACTGACCCAGACCCTCTGAATGTGGGTGTTAATTAGGAGTCCTGGACAATCTATGGGGCCTCTAATAGTGGATCAGTATTTATCTCTAGTATATGAATGGACTTTGGGTGCCCAATCTACACAGAGGGATACTCTCTCAGCCTAGACACACGGGGGAGGGCCTAGGCCTTGCTCCAAATGATATGACAGACTTTTAAGATTCCTCATGGAAGGCCTCACACTCCATGGGGAGCAGAAAGGGGATGGGATAGGGGGTTGGTGGGGGGCAGGGGAGGAGGGGAAGGAAAGGGAACTGGGATTGTCATGTAAAACAAGCTTGTTTCTAAGTTAAATTTAAAAAGGAAAAAAAATAAAACAAGCAGAAAGAAATGTTACAATTCAACCAAAATGAAGTTTTACAAAATAGCATGGCCTTTGCAAGCAGTTACCTTCCAAGACTAAAAACCTGAAAGAAAACCTTAGGCTGTTCCTCTCTTATAAAGCAACACTGACTTGGTTTTCCTTTAAATTCCTCTGTCTGTGTTTAAATATCTCTATGATCACTTTTATTAAGTTTTTCTAAGGCTTGTATCTTGACACTCATACAAAACAACTTTTTAAGAGATAAACCAAGAATTATCAAAGCAACAAGGATTATCAAGTTGATAATTAGCAGTATGTCAATCCTGGTTAAGCTGATTATCCCTTTATTTAATTGTTCCAATTTTAAACCATCCATTATGTAATCATACAGAGACCTAACTCTTTCCATTGTAATATTTTTCCCATTTTTCACTGTGGAAAAAAGCTCTCTTTTGTAACTAATTCCTCCCTTTAAGAATTCCCAATTTTCTCACCAAATCTGCCAGTTATGGAGATGTGAAGCTGACTGTTGCTGCATAGAACAGTAAAAGCCTGACCTGATTTCAAGGCAGTTTCCTAGTTTGGCAGCAGCTGGAGAAGTGGGTCTAGGGAAAGCTCCCCCCACCCCCAGAGTAGAAAGAAAAACCTAGCCAGTAGGGTGGAGACTCCAGTCTCAAGTGGATCTGGCCTATGCTGGTGGCTGCAAAGCCACAGGCAAATGGCTTTTTCATGAATTCAGACCCCAAAAGTTGGGCGCCAGATGTTGCACGAATTCTAAATGTTCTTAATAATAAAAATTCAGAGTTAGACATTGGGGTTAATGCTGAAGATCAGAGAAGCAAAGCGGCCAGCCACTACAGAGTTTTTTTTCTCTCTACTAATGCTCAGACCAAAGGGGCGTTCCTGTCCTCAGACAGCCTGCCTAGACTGCATCTGTCTCTATGAAATTTCAGACTGCACTGAACTCCTCTCTCCTCCTACCTTTATATTCCTCTCTAGTGCTGGGATTAAAGGCGTGACACTCCAAGTGCTGGGATCACCTTTGTGTGATATCATTTCTTGTTTAAACTGGATCAATTTTGTGTAGTTCAGGGTGGCCTTGAACTCACAGAGATCTGTCTGCCTCTGTCTCCCCATTGCTGAGATTAAAGGTGTGTGCTACCAATGCCTGGCCTCTATGGCTAACTAGTGTTGCTGCTGGGATTAAGGGTGTGTGCCACCACTGCCTGGCCCCTATGGTTAACAAGTGTAGCTAGCTTTGCACTCTGGTTTTCAGGCAAGCTTTATTTGTTAGATGATAAACAAAATATCACGACAGAACTCTGAGTTACTGAGTCACATATATGCTCTATGAGATTAATAACACGGTTTTCTTTTTCAGAGAAAGTGAGTGAAACAGAGAAGTGTGCTCAAAATTAGGTAACCCTTCAAACATTTGGACTCTTAGGATAAGAATTTCTGTGACTGATATCAACTGTAATGATGTTCATTTTTAAATTTCTTATTTTCCTTCTAGAAAAAGGAAAGATCTGGGCATGGGAGCTGGAAGCTTTCTATCTAGAGTCTTGAATTACCTGCCTTGTTTCCCACCATTGCCCAAACGGTTCTTTCTTCTGATCAGACTCTCTCCCTCCAGATCACAGTCTCTTCCACACCTCCCTTCTTCCTGTTTACAGGATCATTCAGTCTTTGCTTTCATCTCTTTCTGAGAGTGCTACTGTGCTGTCAAATCTCTCATGTAAGGGGAGCTTATTATTCCTCATGGACATTAAAAGGAGTGATGCTCTAAGTTTGTTCTCTAGAATGTTCTCCTCCTAGGGGCCAAATTATGGCCCCTTGAGTAATCATATCAAATATGAGGTTGATTCCAAGTTCTTCAGGGAGCGACTCTCTAAGGAACATGGCTGGAGCCATCTAATGCTATAAAGTCAGCATGGAATCATTGAGTCAAACTACCAGTAAGTGGGTTTTGATCAGTGTTAAAACTGCTGATAATGTATGAAAGTCGTAGAGACAGTCATGAGGTAAGAAAGAGCAGCCTCTGCTTCTGCTGTGTGTCTGTTAGAGGGTTTCCTTCACAGTTCTTACCACTGATGGCTAGAGATGCTGTGAAAGAGACACCTCGGTGTTCAGGGCTTCCCATGTAGAGTCCAGTTGTTTAAATCATCAGTAGAATTGTTTTGATGTCTGTTCATGTTTTTTTCTTTCTTTTTTGAGAGGTAAGTAGACAATGATTTCAGGAATAAGTACTTTGCACACATTACCCATCAAATCCTAGACATTTCTTTTTTCTAAAACTTATGTATTTATGTATGGTGTATGTATGTATGTATGTATGTATGTATGTATGTATGTATGTATGTATGTATTTTACATCCCGGTCACAGTTTCCCCTTTCTCCTCTCCTCCCAATTCCACCCCAACTCCTCTTTGTTCCCATCCCCTTATCCAACTCTCCTCCATTTCTGTTTAGAAAAGGGCAGTCTCCCATGAGTATCTAGTATCAAGTTGCTGTAAGACTAATATGTATCTTCCCATATATTAAGGCTGGGCAAGGTGAACCAGTATGAGGAGTAGGGCCCAAAAGCCAGTAAAAGAGTTGGAGGCTGTCTCTGTTCCCTCTGTTAGGAGTCCCACAGAAGACCTACATAACTGTAGCATACATACAGGGTGCCTAGGTCAGTCACATGCAGCCTTCCTGGTTGTCAGTTCAGTCTCTGTGAGCTCTGACTGGGTCACTCTGTCAGTTCCAACCCTTACTGTTCTCAGTGGGAAGGCTGAAGTTTAAGGAAAGTCCTGCCTGTTTGTGACTACCTGCTGGAGAGTTATTTAAGATATTATGGTCTTTTAATAATTGAGTGACCATTCATGATATTTTTTCCTACCCATGACAGGTTTTTTTTTCTTGTGAAATTTTGGTTTTTTAAAAATATGTATTCTTGCTTTTCATTTGCCATAGGAACTTCACATTTATGAAGTACATAGCCATATTTGTATAGTTGTATACAATGCATAAGGCTCAGGTTAGGACAGTTGGCATTATGTTGCCTCAGATATTTATCTCTTTTTAGGAAAAGATTTATGTGCCTCCTCTCTCTCTCTCTCTCTCTCTCTCTCTCTCTCTCTCTCTCTCTCTCTCTCTCTCTCTCTCTGTGTGTGTGTGTGTGTGTTCACATGAGTGAAGGTGAGGCCAGGGAAGCCAGAAGGTATTTGATTCCCCAGAGCTGGAGTTATAGGTGGCCGTGAGCCTCTTGATGTGGATGCTGGAAACTAAACTCAGGTCCTCTGTAAGAGTAGCAAGCACTTTTAACCACTAAGTCATCTCTTCAGCCTTCCAACACTTTTTCATTTTGCTTTGCTCTGGGAACATTTCAAATCTTTACTAGTTGTTTTGAAATATACAGTGAGTTGTTGTCAGTTACAGGCTTCCTACTGTTATTAAAGATACATTTATTCCATAAAGAGTTTTTACTGAGTACCATAAAGGTTTCCCATTTAAAACTTTTAAAGAAACTTTTGAAATTATAATGTGATCACATAATTTCTCTTTTCCCTTCCTCCCTCCAGCTCTTTCTTCTCTTTAAAAAACATGGCCTCTTTTTCTTTAACTGCTGTTACACACATTTGCATAGGTGTGTATTCCTAAATACACTAAATACAACTGCTCAAACTGTGTAATGTTACAATGTAGTCAGTTTCATATACTTAGAGCTCAGTATACATTGTTGTATTTGTCTCTTGGGAAGGACTTTGAGGTTAGCAGAGTCTGTTTTTTCCTATTTGGGGAGACTTCAAAGCTAAGTGTGTGTGAGCATTCAGGCATTTGGCATGGATATGTAAACATGGTCCAAATCAAGAATAAATGAACTTGTTCTCCACTGTTTGCTAATGCTTTCCAGATCTTCAGTGAAAATAATAACATTTATGTCTGCTGCTGTCAGTGTCAATCTGTACTCCTGGCTTCCTCATCTCTCCTGGTGGATTTGCTCTGCATTTCAGAGCATCACATACAGGCCAGTAGGCTGCATTCTAGACCTCTGCTACATTTCAGGACCCCCTCCTGAATAGGACAAATCAGTCTTCTTGAATCTTTCTCTTCCTGAATTAGGGATTCTTGTATTGCAGCATCCTGAGGTTATTTTCTCCCCATCTCCCACATTCCATACCTTAAAACTTCCCAATTGTTTTCCCAATTGTAATATGTTTTGGTTCCACTTCAGTACATTTTATAGGTAAAGGTAAAAATCTAGATGTTTCTAAGTTCTTTACTCTCAAAATATTGTATTAATGTTTTTTATGAGCCAAGAACTGTTGTAGGCATTGTATGCAAGTAAACAAAATATTTGTTCTCTGTTCTGCTCTAGAGGAGTTAGGTTTTTCCTGTATGAAAAGAAATGCCAGTTGGTAATACCAGGGTAAAACAAAGGGAGAGTTATGGGCTGTGGGAGGGGTCTGTTTGATGTTGCATACTGGTCAAGGGGCAAGCCAATTTCATGCAGCATGATTAGCTTCTATTGATCTCTAGGTTCTAATGTATTTGTGGCCACACAGAACCTGGGGAGTGATGGTTAACCAGAACTTTCAGATCAATTAATATTTTTATGGATTTCTGCATGAAAAAGGAACTGGAGAGGGGGAAGAATGTGACAGAGAAGATTGAGTAGAAACTCTGAGATCACAAGTGCACAGTGACTCAAATGGGCTTAGAAAAAGTCACTAGGGTCATACGAAAGGTACTTGGACATCTATCCCTAAAAATGCCACATCTGGGTTCCTCCTAATAGAACCCAGTAGCACCAAGTCTTGGCAGAGATCTGAAACTGATTTAAATATTATGTGTATCACCTAATAAAAAATTTCAAATACACCTCCTTTGTGTGTTCCTGTAAAATGTTGAAGAGTTTTGAACTGTCAAAATATTCATTTAATTTTCTTTTTGAATGTAATAGATATTTTCAGTAAATATATAATTTTAAAAATTAAATACCAGGTTATAAACATTTTGAAGCTAACTTCAAAAATCTATTTGCTTTTTTATGTTACAGTTTTAGGTGCCTTAAATTTGTATTTATGTATGTTTAAGTAAAATAAATAACACCTACTGAGAGAACAACTAGAGTCATGTAATTTATGTTTACTTTAAATGATATTTAGTTTTTGAATTACTGTATTACTTGCAATAGAAAACTGACAATATTTTTATATATTTCAGAATACATTTTAAACCATAACCTTTTATTTCTTCTTTTACATTTGAATGATTGATTATTGCAAGCGTGTAGCAACTCTCCAAATTGACAATGGGCATTTTTGTGGGGACAGTCTCTTTTTTTATAGTTTGGCAGAATTCTTGCAATGAATGCAGGCTGGAGCTGAGATCATGATTTCTTTCTTACATTTTATGACCCTAAGAACAACATATGGCTCCAGTACTGCAACAAGGGGCCAGAATGACAGCTTTGTGGCTGGGTTCATCCTCTTGGGATTTTCTGCCTTTCCTGAACTCCAAAGGCAGATGTTTGGGGTTTTCTTGGTTATTTATCTGGTAACTCTTATAGGAAATGCCCTCATTATCACCATCATCTTCCTGGACCAGAGCCTGCACATTCCCATGTACCTGTTCCTGCAGAATTTATCTGTGGTAGAAATGAGTTTCAGTGCAGCCATCACACCTGAAATGCTGGTGGTCCTGACCACTGAGAAAGCAACCATTTCCTTTGGGGGCTGTTTTGCACAGATGTATTTCATTCTTCTCTTTGGTGGGACTGAGTGTTTTCTCCTGGGGGCAATGGCTTATGACCGATTTGCTGCAATCTGCCATCCTCTTTCCTACCCGGTGATTATGAACAAAAGGGTCTTCATGAAACTGGTGATGTTCTCATGGATATCTGGGATCATGGTAGCTACTGTGCAGACTTCATGGGTATTTAGCTTCCCCTACTGTGGCCACAGGGAAATTAACCATCTCTTCTGTGAGACTCCTCCAGTGCTAGAGCTTGCATGTGCAGACACGTTCCTGTTTGAAGTCTATGCCTTCACAGGCACCATTTTGATTGTCATGGTCCCCTTCCTGTTGATTCTCTTGTCTTACACCCGAATTCTCTTCACCATCTTGAAGATGCCATCCTCTACAGGGAGACAGAAGGCCTTTTCCACATGTGCCTCTCATCTCACATCTGTCACCCTCTTCTATGGCACTGCCAGTATAACCTATCTACAGCCCAAATCCAGGTACTCACCAGACACCAAGAAACTGATGTCATTGGCTTACACCCTGCTTACCCCTCTGCTCAATCCACTTATCTACAGCTTGAGAAACAAAGAGATGAAAAAGGCTGTGGTGAAATTGTGGCGAAGAAAAGTGGCTTTACACACAGCTTGATTTGTTGAGGCACTTGGTGTTTTTCTGTCATGCTATTGAACTTTATATGGATTTTGAAGGTGGTGAAAATAGAGTACATTTTCTGGTTAGAGAATGTTTTCTTTCTTGATATCTCCATGCTTGCAAATATGTCACATTATCCTTCTCTTTTAATACTGTAGACAATTGTTTTTGAGATGTATATGCTTCTCTAACAAATGATACACAGTTTATTGACCTACTTTCTATTATTGACATATAGATCATTACTAGAGTGTTGTAATTCTTCAATAAACATCTAGTTCTTCATGTTCATAAGCTTGGTGGTTTTATTTTTATGTGCTAGATTCTTCAAATAGTGACTGATGGAATGAATCATATTGTTACTACATATTTAAAATTTAAAATTGTATGTGTTTATTACTTATGTGCATGTAGGCTTGTGAGCATGCCATGATATATGTGGAGGCCACAGGCTCTTATCTAGGAAGTAGGTTTTACATATGATCATAAATGGAACATAGTGGGACCTCTTTCTTATCTTGCAAGAGGTCTATTTGGAGGTCCTAGCTGTTTTAAAGCAAATGGTGTTGGTTTTGTGTGGCTTGTGCTCCATGGCATCCTGTCTGGTTTCCTATAGCCTGATGGAGTTCCTATACACCATCAATATGAGCATCTGCCATGCTAGGCCAGGTGACTTGATGATCATGCAAGACTGTGACCTTCTATGCATTTCAGAAGATTCACAAATAAAACATTAGTCTTACCAGAGCCTTTCTTGGTCCTAAGTCTCTTAAACCCCTGAGAGTAAAGAAGGGGATATTGTGGGTCATGTCTTCACCAAAATTGTGGAGGACCCTGATGATAACCTCATGGACAGACTGCTTGTGCAATGTTCATACCAAGGCCTCCGTTTGACCCAGAAGCTGATAGACCAGGCCCAATGGCCCATGACTGAGAACTTCAGTGCCAAGTATATGTCCCTGTACGACAGAAAGATGAACCAGGCTGCCTTGCACCTTTGTTCTGACACCCTCAGCTTCTAGGCTGGTGAGGAAGAACCCAGCTAACTGTGCAGATGGAAAGATGCATTTACTGTGAAGTGGCATGCACGTCTCTTAAAAGATGAGTGAACTGAGATGGCAGCTGATGTGAGGAAGAGTAGATATGTGGTTCTGGGAGTCGAGGAGAGCTGATGGAAAGTTCAGGGCAGCACACTTGGTTCTGAAGAGCTTGTCTGCAGGGGGATCTGGCTGGAAAGGACAGTGGCAGGGGCAGGGACAGGACTAATGTCCAGGGCAGTTCACAGGATCCAGATTCCACTACCTAGAGCCTGCTCAAACACCAGAGGTTTTAGTCACATTTACATTCGGGCTCCTGACTGTCTGTTTTGCAATATCTGCCTTGAGGTCCTCTCTCAGTAATGTGAATGGTCTCTACTCTGAAGACTGCCATGACCTACCATGACCGCAAAGGCACACAGAACCTGCTGTGAAGGCACCAAGGAAGCTGGAGACCTGCCATGATTAACCTTCCTTGGCTGGCTTAGCCCATGCTGGTTTTGTTTGCTGTATCCTAGGCTGGGTTGTAGTGATCTTGTGGGGTGTCTCCTAGAATATGATACAGGAAGCACTGGCAAGTCTTAAAGCATTTACCACTTTATATGTTTTATATTCCTGGGAGCAATCAGGACCACCAAGTTAGATCTCATGCCCTATTTCCTTCTTTCCAGTGTGTTAACTGTTCATTCCTGCTTTCTATCCTTGGAAGTCTGTACTTTCTCTACATTTTCTTGTGGGGTCTCCTGTAACCCCAGGTGGCCTCAAATGTCATCTGTAGCTGGTTCTGATCCTTCCTCCTCCACCTCCACCACTCTTGGCTGAGTGTGTTTTTCACACTTATTTTAAGGTCTTTGATTCTCGTTTTACTTTGCCTGACTGTTCTATTCTATCTCTAGCTCCATCTTTCCTTATCTATGTTCCTAATCTGTATTCTGGACATTGTAGTTTGATTTTTAAAAACTAATCTCCTTTGCATACCATTAGTTGTTGGTTTATCCATTTTTATTGTTCTGTAATATTGTCTTTGAGTATTTATCATTTTTAGTTTTGTGATTTTATTTCATAAAATGGTTGTTCCATGAGTTTTTAGAAATTCTTAGCTCTTGGGCAAGGAAGATTGTTCAGTGTGTAAAAGGCATTGGCTACTAAGCCTGAAAACTGAGTTTGATCACCAAGACCCAGGAAAGAACTTATTGTAGCAAGTGGTTTCTCAACTTTCATGTGTGCAAAGTGGTATCATGTGCGCGTGCGCGCGCGTGCACACACACACACACACACACACACACACACACACACACACACACACGACACACTTGCATGCACAGGCTCTTATGTGCACACACACATAAAAACATATACTTAACTCTTTTTTTTTGTGACAGCTGTGTCTGCTTCCTATTACTTTCTTAAATACTCTTTATGTCTCCTTTAGTTTTCTCATTCTTTTCATCGTCTACTGTTCAATGCAATGTGCAATATCTTTGGGTCAACACCAATCTTTTCTCTTGATCATTTATCTGTGATGTTTGTTTGGAGAAAGGCCCCATATATTTCCTGCCATCAGGAATGACTCAGAATATACAGAAACATTCACCACAAAAGTCTCCACTCTGTGTTGAGCCAGGTAGGTTTCATGATTTCAATCTGAATTTCACTAAGCTCTCATGTGAAACCCACTTTGAAGCTTTAAACTTGCTGCTCTGTGACACAGATTACATCTTCAGACTGAGGATGAGGCGTTTTCCTCCTCTGCTCTCCTGTTGTTGGAACACTGGAGCTCACAGAACAAAAGGTCTCACTCAGGCTTTTCTGAAAGCACAGTAGAGTTGAGTGATCTGTGGTCATCCACACCCACTTCCTCTCTTCTGTGAAAACAGGCCCAGGGAAAGCTTTATTGCCATCTTCCCATGAAGTTGTTCTTGCTGGAGCAAGAAGCAAGAGGACCATAGGTTTTGTCCTCCAGGGAATGGCACTGCAATGGTTTAGTGTGCATGAGATGTAGGAGTAGAAGGCTCTGCTGGCATACTCACAGGGACTTCCCAGGCCTGAGAGTTCAATTGACACAAGATGGATTTCAGGGGTAAGAATAAGGAAAGAGGAAACACAGACAGTCACTCACATACTGGTTTGGACTGGCAATGCCAAATTCTGAAGAAGCAAGTGAGTTATGTGGAAAGCTTAAGGAATGAATGATTTTTCACAGATGTTTGTGGAATCCTCATAGTGTCAGTGTGTCATGCTTGAGGACAAGGATGCTGCATATTCCCCATGAAGACTCCATCTCCTGATTTGAGGGTCAACAGGAAGGTCAGAGTGACCTTGTACCTGCTGTTTTTTCAGGGCCTTTAATCTCAGTATTCTACATGTGAGAGAAAAGCTTATTTTATCCCTCCTGAGAATTGCCCAGACTAATAGTAACATCTGTGTTTTTTGTGTCACACCCTGGAGGTGTGGATACTGTAGGTCTGTTGTGGGATCTGGTAATGCACTCCTCTACATGCCCTCTGGGGTTCTGATGCTGATGACAGGGGAATAACACTTTGAGAACCCATCTTGGAGACCAAGACTCATGATCTATCTCCTTTGGCCTCCCTCCACCCACTGTCTTTGACCTCACAAAATATCTCCCATGTCATAAGTTATACCCTTGTTTTAAAATATGAAGCTTAGATTCTAGGTTTTGAAGCTTAGATATTTTTTTGGTGATGTTTATAAGAGGACAGATCTCCATCTCTCTCTTTCTATGTTTTTCATTTTTGTTTGTTGTATATTTTTCAGATGGGTTTTCATTGTGTAGCCCAAGATAACCTAGGACTTGGAATCCTTTTGCCTCTAGAATGCTGGAACTGCAGGTGTGTTCAACCATGCCCTTTCTATTAAAAACATTCAAACATTTTTCCTGGCTCACAAACCTTGTTTTAATTTATCACAAAAGAAATTCTGCAGGAAATGCGTTAAATAAATACAAACCACTTCTCAAAAGTCTCTGTTCTATCTTTTCCACTGCCATTCCCAGGAACAGTTCTTTCTAAGCTCATATGTGCCCTCTGACATTTCCTGTGCTCTAAAAACACTGGCTTGTGTACATGTTAATTGATTTTTTTTGAAAAAATAAAATTAGGGCAAGTGTTTACATCCTAGGCTTAGCTTTAGCTTTTTGACCTATGACTTTAGTTCTTCTTCTTTTTTTTTTTTTTTTTGAGTTTTGATTTGCTACAGTTTTCGTGGAATAGTGCTCTCATATAATTCCTAAGATTTTGGAATGTACAGAGATCACACATCACATTCCACACAGTATATATATTTAAATCTTTGTATATAGCTAAGCTATAGAATGGCTTTAAAGTGTTCCGAGGTCATAGTAGAGTTTTAAAGGTTTCAGAAGTAGGTGGATAGAAACCCAAGTAGAGCCTGTGTTGATAAGATAAAGACCAGAACAGCTGCAGATAAGAGCCTGAGGAAGTGGCAGATATCCTGGGCATAACAGGCTTAAGATGAGAGTTATGGAGTTGAGTTCAGGTACAGAGGTGGAAGGGGAAGCGCAGGATCAGAGACAGAATGGGTGGGTGGGTGGCTTGATGGTGGGTTCGCAGGAGCAAACAGGATGACTGGCATATAACAGTTGAATAGTGTGATGATATTTGGTTAATGATCTAACAAATAAAGCTTATCTGAAGATCAGAGAGCAAAGCTAGCCACAGTCAAAGAGGCCAGGCAGTGGTGGTACACACCTTTAATCCCAGCAGCCACACTAGTTAGCCACAGAAGCCAGGCAGTGATGGTATATACTTTTAATCCTAGCACTCAGGAGACAAATGCTGATGGATCTCTGTTAGCTTAAGGCCATCCTGAGCTACACAAAATTAATCCAATCTAAAAGAGGAACAAATCTCAAACACAGGTGACCTCAGCACTTGGGATCCCAGCACTAGGGAGGGATATAAGGCAGGAGGAGACAGGAGCTGAGGGAAGTCTGAGGTTTGGTGAAGACTGGTGCAGTATGAGGAGCAGTGCAGTCTGTAGATGCAATCTGAGGACAGGATAGCCCTTTAAGTCTGAGATAGAGGTGAGAGCTAGTGGTTGTCTGTTTTGCTTTTCTGGTCTTTAGCTTTAACCTCAATATCTGCCTTTGGGTTTTTATTATTTATGCTATAGTGTAGATTCCTGCAACAGTACAGGCTGAACAGTTGGGAATTCTCTGTCAGTGGGTCCTATATGATGACAGGTTAGTAGGGGCCACCTCCATCACAGTTTTAACTGTCCATCTCATTGTGGGGTCCAGATGAGGACAGGATACCCATTCCAAGTCTTGCACTTCTCATATCTATTGGGACTGATTTCTTTACATAATCTTAATATACTCATGTAATTCTACAGTATCAATTCCCCTAAATAAATTTATAGATTGGCATCTTATCTACTCCCGGGAATATCATTTATCAATCTGTGCTGTGTGACTGGTATTGGACAGATGGTGCCATTTACCTATGAAGTCAGGTGAATAGTCATGCCCCATGCTCAAAATGGAGCCAAATGCTGCTTGTAAGAAATATTGATCAAAACTCATAGGGATAAAGGTCTCTAATGGCAAGGTGCAGTCTGAGAATCCATTGTTTTATACAATATGGAGCAACTTAGAGCAGATTAACTTGGTCTCAACAGATATTCCGGGGTAAGAAAAATGGAAGTCTATGTTTTGCTGCTTCCTGTCCCTGAGGCATGTAACTGGTGTATGCTTGGACATGTCATTCCACTATAGTGATTAATTCAGGTGTGTGTGTGTGTGTGTGTGTGTGTGTGTGTGTGTGTGTGTGTGTGCGTGTGTGTGTGTGTGTGTGTGTCCTTGGAGTGGTTCATTTCACAGTTGACACATATCAGAGAGAACTCATCTCTGTTATACACAGTCTAATTGATGTAAGAAGGGAAGGCTTTCTTGGAATGAAAGATCCTCTCCAAAATCAGAGGTAAGAAGTAGGAAAGGAGAACTTTGGTGTACATCCCCTGACTTCTGGCAAGGCCCCACTTGCAGGCTTATGTAACTAACTATGTTTCCTTCAGAGTTGTGAACGGTGTCCCACTGCTCTAGCCAGCATTGTCAGAATCTTGAGTTCCTGGTTTATATATGCCCTATGAGATTAATAATAGTATTTCCCTTTTACAGAGAAAGTGACAGAAGCAGAGAAGTTCAGCTCAAAGCCATCCAAGTCAGTCAAGCATTCATGTCTGAGTTCAATTGTAACGAAATTTTTTGTAGAGCATTTCAGTTATTCCATTAGCTTCTATAATAGGTTGAAGCTCTGGTTGTGGGACATGCAGGGTTTCTACAGAATCATATATCTATCTGCCTTGCTTCCCACCATTGTATAGACTATGCATTCTGTCCAACCAAATCCCCTCTCTCTAGACCATATCTTCACCCACCCCTCCATTTTTCCATGTTATGCCTCTTCATTTAGCCTCTGATTATCAATTCCTATTGGGAGATGTCATGGTGAAGTCAAGTCTCCTATATAAGAGTTGTTTATTCACCATGGACTTTTGAAGAGTAAGTACTAAGCTTATTCTCCTGAGCTTTCTCACCTGAGAGACCAAGTTATAAAGTCTCTTGAGTCACAATATCAAATATGGGAAGATCTATATATAGTGATTCCAAGTTCTTCAGGGAGAGATTCACTAAGGCATATGACTCCATGCTATGTAATATTATAAAACAGTATTGAGTCACTAAATCATATTATGAGTAAGTGATTTTTGATCAGTGTTAAAATAACTGATAATGTAGTATGAAAATCCTAGAGACAGTCATGAAGGAAGAGATCACAGCCTCTGCTTTTGTTGCTGTTTCTGTTAGAGGATTTCCTTCACAAATCTTGTCATTGATGACTGGAGATGCTGTGGAAGAGTGATACGTCAGTGCTCAGGGGTCACTAGGTGTGGTTGAGTAATCCTGTCAAGAGACATTTTGATTTGATGTCTGCTAATTCCTTCCTTCCTTCCTTCCTTCCTTCCTTCCTTCCTTCCTTCCTTCCTTCCTTTCTTTCTTTCTTTCTTTCTTTCTTTCTTTCTTTCTTTCTTTCTTTCTTTCTTTCTTTCCTTCTTTTGAGGAGAGCAGACAATGATTTCAGGAATAAGTACTTCATATGCATTAACCATCAAATTCTAGAAGTTTCTGACTGGTGTACTAGGTCAGTGAGTCCACCTCTTACCTTTCTTTGTGTACAAGGTGAAACTTAAAGAAAAGAGAGCCTGCCTAAAACTACCTGTTAGAGTTATTTAGAACAATGTAAAAGTGTTCTAAAAATTGAGAAAA
Organism: Cricetulus griseus; assembly: GCF_003668045.3. Taxonomy (NCBI): domain Eukaryota; kingdom Metazoa; phylum Chordata; class Mammalia; order Rodentia; family Cricetidae; genus Cricetulus; species Cricetulus griseus. The sequence goes on from NC_048596.1 coordinate 91,895,713, forward strand.
CATTTATGATCAGTTCATCTTAATCCTCATGATAGTTCTTTTGCTTTTAGCTTTTAAAGATTTTGTTTTCATTTTCTCATAGTAATTTCACAGACTTATGAAGAACAGAGTCATATATCAGTACTTGTAAAAAATGTGTAATGATCACGTCAGGACAGTTGGTGTTTATGTCACATCAGACATTTATCTTTCCTTTTTGCTGGTGACATTCCAAGTCTTTGCTAGCTGTATTGAAATGCACAATGAATTGTCTGCTATAGCCATTCTATCATGCTACTAAAGACAGTATTATTCTATTGTACATTGCTAGTTGGTCCAATGAAGGTTTTAAAAATAAAATAATAGTTAAAAAACTCATAACCAATCACTTTTATACATTTAGAACTGAGTACACATGAATTTTGAATTTTCTCAGAATACATATTACCTGTTGTAGGAGGTGTGTGTGTGTGTGTGTGTGTGTGTGTGTGTGTGTGTGTGTGTGTGTGCTCTCATGCATGCACACAAGGGCATACTTGCTTGTGTGCTTGCATGCATGTGGAGGCCAGAGCTCAATGCTGTATGTTCCTCAGGAGCTTGTTTTTTTGACATAAAGTGTACTAGTGAGTCATGGGGCTTGATGATTGGCCAGTGAGTCCCAGGGAACTTCTTGTCTCTACTTGTTCAGAGTTGGAATTAGAATTGTACACCACAATGCCAGACTTTTTGTGTGGATTCTAGTGATTGAATCTCGGGTTCTCATGCTTGCACAGCAAGCACATTACCAATGGAGCTATTACCCCAGCCACAACACCAATTTTAGGAGTTTTTTTTTCTGACAGTCAAAATATGTGTAAGTACTGATTTTGGATACAGGCAATTGTCTTGAATCAATGACCACAGGCCAACTTAAGGATAAACAAGCTTGTCTTCTACTCTTTACTAATGTCCTACAGATCCACACTGAAGGTCATATTATATATCTTCAAATGGCTGTATCTCTCTGGCTTCTTCATCTTCCTTGGTCAACTGCCTATGTGTTTCAGAACACCACACAGAAAGCAGAAGGCTCCATTCTAACCCTGCGGCACCATCTCAGGACCTTCTGAGTTGAACACAGCAGTCTTCATCCTTCTGTCTGTCTTCTCTCACCCTCATGATCCTTTTAAAATGGCAACCTGTGGTTATTATTGTTATCTTTTCTTGCCATCTATACACAAAGGGGTTCTCTCATTTAATTTCCCAAGCCATATCTTACTACTTCTCAATTTCTCCCACTCTGTTATGACCAGCTTCCCCTTTCTGTTAGACACTCTTCATTAAAGATAGTGCCTAAATTTTCCCAATTTCTTTTATTCTAGAAATATTGTCTTCATATTCCTTATGTTCCAGGGTCTGTTGCAGGCATTGTACATATATGCAAGAAGCCAACACAAATCTTTGTTTTCCATAGTTGTGTTCTTGTATGGGGTGGGGTAGGATTTTTATATATGAAAATACTATGTCAGTTGGCAATAAGAGGAAACAGAGGCAGGGAGCCCTGAGGTATGTTAGAGATTTTTTTAATGTGCCATGCTTGTGGAGACTCATGTCTGTTTATACAATGCCCTTAACTCTTGCTGAATTTTAGAAGCTAACAGAACAGTTGTGACTCTACAGTGCCTGGAAAATGGTAGCTACTTAATCAGGGCTTGCTGAATGATTACTTAATGATGTCATGAACTTTCTCATGCAGAGGAAATTAGGTAGAGGGACAAGAGATAAAGAGGAGTAGAGAGTGGAAACTTTCAGGTAAAAGTTTCTTAATGACCCCCAGATGAAGTTTTCCTTTTGTTTTCATAATCCCAAGCAGGGACCCAAGCATTTAGTCCTAAAAAATTCACACTTAGATAAATTCTAAGAGAATTGACCACTTCCATTCTAGTCTGAAACTAGTAAGCTTGAAACTCATTCAAACATGTTAGTGTCACCTAATATAGATACATTTAATATACAACCCTTCTATGAGCTTTTATGGAATGTTGACCATGAGCTGTCAAAACTACCCTAGTTTTAAATGTAGTGAATATGTCAAACAAATGTGCATAACACTGTTATAATTGAATGATTAATCTATCTTTTCTATATGTTATCTTCCATACGTACAACTAAGTAAAATACGTATCTCTAACGATAGAATGAAGCCAGGAATAGAATTATAAATTATTTGTATTTACTTTAGCGCTATGTTTTAATTCATAGTATATAGTATATATACTATGTATATATATATGTATATATATAGTATACTGATAGCATTTTATGATTTTAAGACTATATTTCTAAGCAGAATCTTTATTTCCCCCTTTTATGTATAAAAGATTCATTAACCCAAGTATTTAGCCATTTTCCAGAGTTGAAATGGATAATTTTTTGAAGACAGTTTTCTGTAATTCTTTGTCAGAATTCCTCAGGTAAATGGAAGCTGGAGCTAGAACTGTGGTTTTATTTTTATACACTATGTTTCTAAAATGGCCCAGGGTTCCACTATGACAATGAAGGGGCAGAATGACAGCTTTGTGGCTGAGTTCATCCTTCTGGGATTTTCTAACTATCCTGAACTACAAGGGCAGATGTTTGGAGCTTTCTTGGTTATTTATCTGGTGACTTTGATGGGAAATGCCGTCATTATGTCTGTCATCTTCCTGGACCAGAGCCTACACATCCCCATGTACCTGTTTCTGCAGAACTTGTCAGTAGTGGAAACTGGATTCAGCACAGCCGTTATGCCTGAAATGTTGGTGGTCCTGACCACTGAGAAAGCGACCATTTCCTTTGGGGGCTGTTTTGCACAGATGTATTTCATTCTTCTCTTTGGTGGGACTGAGTGTTTTCTCCTGGGGGCAATGGCTTATGACCGATTTGCTGCAATCTGCCATCCTCTGTCCTACCCAGTAATTATGAGCAAAAGAGTTTTTACGAAATTAGTGATGTGCTCATGGCTCTCAGGAACCATGATGAGTACTCTGCAGACGACATGGGTGTTTACTTTTCCCTACTGTGGCTCCAACGAAATTAATCACATCTCATGTGAAACCCCAGCAGTGCTGGAGCTTGCATGTGCTGACATTTTTTTCTTTGAAATCTATGCCTTCACAGGCACTATTCTGATCATTCTGACTCCCTTTCTGCTGATTCTCTTGTCTTACACCCGAATTCTCTTCACTATCTTGAAGATGCCATCCTCTACAGGGAGACAGAAGGCCTTTTCCACATGTGCCTCTCACCTCACATCTGTCACCCTCTTCTATGGCACAGCTAGTATGACCTATTTGCAGCCCAAATCCAGGTACTCACCAGACACCAAGAAACTGATGTCACTGGCTTACTCTCTGCTTACCCCTCTGCTCAATCCACTTATCTACAGCCTGAGAAACAAAGAGATGAAAAGGGCTGTGATGAAACTATGGGAAAGAAAAGTGGTTTTCAACACAACCTGATTTTCTGAGGAGTCACGTGATATTCAGATAGATCATAATTGATCTGTGTATGCATTAAGATGAAAACACTAAATTTCTTGGTGGGAATATGTTTAAAATTACTTTTTTATTTTTTAATATAATGTTTTTATAATCTAGTCTGAAAATTTAATGTAAAAATTTAATTCTTTATTTCTAAAACAATTATTTTAAAATTATTCCATATTTTAAAACTGAATCAGGTCATTACTCTCTTTAAACCTGTAGTCTATTGTTTCCAAGAGCTACATGTTTCCATAATACTTAGTATAACAATTTATTGATTTATTCTTGTACTGTTGATATATACAGGTAATTGTAGAGCTCTGCTATTAAGACAATGCTTCAATAAACATGTTGTTCCAAATGTTCATAAGTTTGGTGATCTTACTATTTATTCTATGGCAGATTCCTGAAATGACAACTGATGGAATGAGGCTCTCTGTGGTTATATATTTTAACCATCATTGTGAGGTGTTATATACTTGTAATCCAAGCACATGGAAAATCATGGCAGGAAGCCATGGAGTTCAAGGCCAGCTTACTCTCTTAATAAGTTCCAGGTCAGCTTGAATTTCATAGTGAAACTTTGTCTCAATAAATCAAGAACGTCCTGTGCTTTGTGCTTGTGGTTGAGGATGTGAGCTCTCAGCTTCCTGCTGTCCTGACTATGGCTTACTGCCATGCTTACTTGCCATGATGGACTCAGATCCCTCTGTATCTGTAAGCTCAAATAAACTCTTCTATAAGTTGCCTTGATCATTGTGTTTTATTATAGGCACAGAAAGTAACTAATATAGAAGAAGTTGGTACCAGAGAGTGGGGTGTTGCTATGAAGAACTTGACCATATTGCTTTTTGAAGAAATGTAGAAGACTTTGGTACTTTGGGCTAGAAATGTGGCTGAATTCTGCTAGAAGAAGAACTTAAAGGGCCATCTCTTGGGAGCAACAACGTATGACTGATATGCTTCAATTTTCTAACCTCTGTCCTACCCAGTGATAATGAGCAAAAGGGTCTTCGAGAAACTAGTAATGTTCTCATGTGTCTCAAGTACCATGATGACTACTGTGCAGACCACATGGGTGTTTAGTTTCCCCTGCTATGGCCACAGGGAAATTAACCATCTCTTCTGTGAGACTCCTCCAGTGCTGGAGCTTGCATGTGCAGACACGTTCCTGTTTAAAGTCTATGCCTTCACAGGCACTATTTTGATTGTCATGGTCCCCTTCCTGTTGTGTGATATTTTTTATTACATTCTCACAATAAAGTTTGATTCAGAGGGCAGACCTAGCTATTAGTGGATCAAAATTGATCATAGAGGTTATGTAGTACTGAGGACAGATAGAGAGACAGGAATTTATAGGGTAAGGGTTAGAGAGGGTCTCTGCCCTTTTGGATGGAGATAGGAGGCCACTGGTCACTTCTCTGCCCCTTTTTTGATCATTCAAATTCTTACTCCAATAGCGGATTCCTGAGTTTTTATTGACAAAGAATAATTAGATGAACACATCACCTTGTTGTTGATTCTCTTGTCTTACATCTGAATTCTCTTCATCATCCTGAAGATGCCATCCTCTACAGGGAGACAGAAGGCCTCTTCCACATGTGCCTCTCACCTCACATCTGTCACCCTCTTCTATGGCACTGCCCAATCCAGTGCCCAAATCTATCTACAGCCCAAATCCAGGTACTCACCAGACACCAAGAAACTAATGTCACTGGCTTACACCATGCTTACCCCTCGGCTGAATTCACTTATTTACAGCCTGAGAAACAAGGAGATGAAAAGGGCTGTGATGAAATTATGGGAAAGAAAAGTGGCTTTACATACCATCTGAGTTGCTGAGAAGCCATGTGGTATTTGGAAATCACCCATGGATACTCTGCCTTAGATTAGTAAATTATGGAAAAAGGATCTATCTCTTAAATACTTCAGTCATTTGTTTTCAAGAAATATTTACATTTTTTTTGCTCCTTCTTCGATATCTGCTTATTTCCAGAGAAAAATCCTGGGCAGGGACAAAGAGATCATTCTAGGATTGTCATACTCGTAATATTATGACAATGCTGCCCACTCTATAGAAGCTATGAAATACTTACAGTCAAGGCTATACCCCTTGAGCTTTAGCCAGGGCCCTGCCACACACTAATAAAGAATTCCATGGTCTCTCTGAGTGCCTGGTTGAATTCCTTGCTTGTCTGAATGTCTCATTGCTTGGGTATCTGGGCATCCTATGTGGGAACACTTCCAATCTTTGTTCCTTTATGTTTGTTTCCTTATCTTCATGGATGATAAATCTGTAAAACATGCAGAGGTCAGCACTGTATAATGAAAAGTTTTCCAAGCAAATGGTAGTTGGCCTCCAATTCGGCAGCCAAGGGGATGTGAAATGAAATTTGCAATGCAAGAAGAGATTCCACCACTTTTATCAAATGTTGTATTCGGAAGAGATTGGTTGGTTTGCTTGTTAGAGTTTCCTGTGAATTGAAACACTCCATCTTGGAAAGAGGTTCATTAATAAAGGACACTTATAAGGCTCAGAAAGCCCACAACTCACCAGTCTCAGGAAGTTACAAGATTCACAAGACCCCTCCCTAAGGTTATATAAACAGGAACACTTGCTGAGGGAGACTCTCTGACCTTTTAGTTACCTGTTCACAGAATCTCCAGGATTGCAGTTTTCATCCTTGTTACCCATTCTTCTTCATCTACCTTTGAGTCATTCCTGCTTCTGTAAGTAACCCTGGACAGTAAGAAACTCATTGATTTACTAAGTTGGACTTTGGTAGAACCGTTATTTTGGCTTATTGTCAGTTCCCTATCTATGGTGGTGAGTAGACATTTTTTAATGTCTCACCAAGAAGAGCTAGCACAGTGTGGTTACAGAGGTGTGAATGAATGCTGTGCCTTTATTCAGCTCTTTAGCATGGACGTCATCCTCTATTTTCCTTCTTCTCCCAATACCAATGTGAAGTCCATCATTGCACAGAGATGGGCTAAGAGGGCCTTGCTTTCACTCAAAATGGAGTCAAATGCTGTTTCAGCCAAGGTGAGGCACAGTTCCAAAACCATTATTTTATATAATGTGAACTTGTAACTATCCTGGCAAGAGTTAAGATTATTTTAAAGAGACACATGTTTCTCCTCTTTCTAGTTCTCAAGACTGTCAAAACAATGGAGTCCAAGAATCTGGAATTTCCCCCAAAAATCTCATTCTGGGGGAATAAAATGAGTAGTGGTAGCCACAGAGGAAGCTTGTCTCACAGAAAGAATTCTATTAATTCTTATCCTTTTTCAATTTACCTTGCAGGATAGACTACAGCCTAGACAACAATGATGGGTAGGGCTATATCCTGGCCAGGGCAGATTACTTATGCATACTCCTTGTTCGATATTTAAGGCTAAACTTCAGGTAAAGACCCCAATGGTGGACTTGAGGATTCATTTGACTTCTTTTTCTTCTTTCCCAGGTAGCTATGTTGAATAAATTTCCTTTCTCTGCTATTCACTATTTAATTGGCCTGTTGAGGGTGGGTGGATGAGCCTGGTTTGTCAAGGTTTTGATTCTAACAACTCTGGTAACTGTTAAATATAAAGAAGCACTAGAGATATTGCTCTTGAAAGGAAGCTAACACATAATTCCCTGCAGGAATGACATTTATTGGAGTAAATAGGCCTCAAAGCTATGATTGAGGGTTGGGTGTTTGTGGTGGGGGAGAAGTGCATTAGACAGAAGCAGTCCACTGTATGGAGACAAAAACATGCTGAAGTCTTAAATGGAAAGAGAGGCTTAACCTTTAAAATCTTGAAAGGAATTTTATTAAGATTGAAAATAAGAGACATAAATATAGATAGATGGATGATAGATAGGTGATAGGCAGATAGACTCATTTAGCCTCTTCAGAAAGAAGCCTTCAGAACATTTCCCCAAGTAACCCTCCCGCCCCAAAGAGTCTCTAAACCAATGGTTCTCAACCTGTGGGTGAGAGCCCTTTGGGAGTCAAATGATCCTTTCACAGGGGTTTCATATTAGATGTTTATATTATGATTCATAACAATAGCAAAATTGCAGTTATGAAATAGCAACAAAAATAACTATGGTTGGGAATCTTCACAATATGAGAAACCCTATTAAAGAGTCACAGCACCAGGAAGGTTGGGAACCATTGCTCTAGCCCAATCTTCAGAATAAATGGAAAATCTACCTTATATAATATTTTAGGGGTGGTGGGAAGTTTCCACTCATGCAATTTAGTTCAACATAGCTTGTATGACAAAGAGCATTGAGGAGTAAAGCACTGTACACCAAGAGCTGTCAAGTCATATTACTGACTCCTTAACTGTGTCCCAAAGAGCTGCAGGGGGACTAGACTTAGGCTATTGGATATGGTCTAACAGTAACAAAATAACTTAGAATATTAAATAGTGCCTTTTAAAACTTTTGCTAAATAAATGATATTTTGGTCTTGATGTTGTTGCTGTTTTCTTTTTAATACACTATTGCATGCATATAATGTGTGCCCCTTTTATTTGAAATCTAACATATACACATAGAAAGGGCACAAATAATTCTACATTTTGATGACTTCTCACAAACTGTTTACACTTAGCAAACATCATCAATGACATGGTGATAGAGATTATAATGGTATAAATGCAAGCTCTTATGAGATACATTGGTGAAGGAAATGAAAATTCATGTGGAGCAGCATATCCCATATCTGGGGCATGCTACCACTGCATGCCTGGGCATGTCATCCCATTAAGTGATTTATTTAGGAGGGGTGCTTGCATTGAGTACTGAGAATGAAAACCTCTTCCCTGAGGTTATGTGGTATAATTCCTTTTGGATCCAGAATACATAGAATATGGTTCTTTTATTTTTATAAAGAAAGTAAAGAATCATGGCTCAGTGAGGTTCTCAAAGTCAAGTCAGCTGGTCCCAATTTCTGACTACAGCCTATTTACACAGGAGATCACCTATGAGGATATTTTTCTCATGGTTTTTACAACTCCTTTTTTATTTTTGGAAAATGTAGAAATTCTGGGTCAGGGATACCCAGGCTTTCTATTGCCCAGGCTTGCCCAGGCATGTGCTTGAAAATTGTTTCTCTTCATTGCAGAGACTGTATGCTGTCTAATGAAATCCTCTACATCGCATTCTCATCCCATACATCTCTGCTTTCCTGCTTACAATGTTCATTCTGTCTCTGTTTTAATTTCTATATGGAGATGTCATGGTGAAGTCTCTCGTGTAAGAGAGATTTAGCCCCGGTGGACACAGGGAGGAGAGATGCTTCAAGCTTCTTCCCTAGAGCTCTCTCACCTAAGGGATCAAATTCAAGGCTGTTTAGTTTACCACAGAGTAGAAGAATATCTACATGCTGCAATTTCAAGTTCCTTACAGAGAGAATGACTAAGGCACACAACTGTCATGTAATTTTACAAAATCAGTGCCCTGAGTCATATTTGTGAACAGGTGGCTTCAGAGCATGGGGATTACTGACACAGAGACACTAGGTAAGGAAGTGCAGCTTCTGCTTGTAACTAGGTTTTTCCTTTAAAGTTGTCCTCTCTGACTGCTGGAGGCCTTCTGCAAGAGACACCTCAGTGCTCAGGGATCATAGGCACAGCTGAATCATTTGACTCTTAAGGGTTTGTGTCTGATAATTTCATTTGTGTTTTTCAGAGAAGAACGGACATAATTTCAGGGATCAACACTTTGGTGTACTAATCATAGCTTAGAATTTCTGACTAGAACACTTTGTCACTGAGTCCAGAGTTTACCATTTTCATTCAGAGATTGAAACCTAAGGAATGAATTGCCCACTGCCACTATTTTTCTGAGTTATCCAAGACATTAGTGTCTTTAAGCTATTAAGAGATCAGTTGTTCAATTGTTCTTTATTACTCATGGTAGTATTTATTTCATTTTTTGTTTAGGTTTTAAACTCACACACATATAATATACACACATATACATATCTCTATATATTCTTTCTCTGTATATTCACACATAATAATTGCATGTATATATTGGCTGTAGTGCTACACCTCAATTTATAAAGTGTACAATGGTCAGATAAAAACAATTAGCATTTCTATTACTTGAGGTGTGCATTTCTCTGTGTTGGGGGTATTCTAAACTTTTACTACCCCGTTTTGGAATGAACAGCAGGTTGTTGTGAGTGCTAGCCCTCCTCTTGTGCTAGGAATATTGTCTTAATATGTCTTACAGACTAAGGACTGTTGTAGACTAGATGTTGTGCATATCTCCAAGAAGCAAACAAAAACTTTTGTTTTTCATGGCTATGTTCTTAAGATGGGTTACATTTTTGTATATAGAAATACATTCTGAAATAAGAAAAGAGGGGTGAGAGTCAGAGTTCTGAAGTTGGAATAGCACCCTGTTAAAAAGCCATGCTTGTCTCCTGTAGCATGCTAAGTTTTTACTGATTTCTGGACTTCAATGTGTTTGGGACCATATAGAGCCTAGAAAATAGTTGGTTGCTGATCAGAACTTGTTGAGTACTTAATGATTTCATGAACTTTTGGGACAGGAGGGGACTGAAGGAAGTAGAGAGACAAGAGAGGGAAGAGTGGAAATTCTCAAATTACAGCTTTGTGATGACCTTTAGGGGGGCTTTTTTTTTTTTAAAGCCATCATGGCCACAAAGATGGACATTGATATTTATCCCTCAAAATGTCACATCTGGATAAATTCTAATAGAAGTGGCTAGTTCTGGTCTTGGTAGAATTTAATAAGCTTGATGTCAATTCACACAAACTGTATCACCCAATACAAGCACATTGAAAATACAACCTCCTCTATGTGTTTATATACAGTGTTGTTACTTTTAACAGCGACATCCAATTTTGTCAAACTTGAATGCTATGAATTTTAAAGATGTATCTAAGACAGATATTATAATATTATAATAATATTATATGGACTGAGCAGTTATAGTTAGGAATAATATGTATATGCATGTACACATGCATGTAACATATATCCTCGAAAAAAGTGGCCATGAAGTAATTAAAAAGTATATAACATTTCCATAACTGAATTGTTAGGTTATTTTGAAATTTTTTGTTAGGTTTTAAATATTTAATCTATGTACTTTATTTTTTATGGTCTTAAGTTTTATATTTACCTAATATTGCCTATAATGATGGTATAGAGTTAGAATAGGCATTGGAAAACATTTCTTTTTTTTTTTTTTTGGTTTTTCGAGACAGGGTTTCTCTGTGTAGCTTTGGAGCCTATCCTGGCACTGGCTCTGGAGACCAGGCTGGCCTCAAACTCAAAGAGATCCACCTGCCTCTGCCTCTCGAGTGCTGGGATTAAAGGCGTGTGCCACCAACATCAGGCCATGGAAAACATTTCTATTAACTTTAAAGCTGTTTAGTTTTCAAACCACACAGCATACAACCTGTGTTAGAAAATGGACAGTATTTTATGTTTCAGACTGGATTTCTTAGCAAGAATTCTCCATTTATATTTCAAGGACTCACTAATTCAAGTTTTTAACTGTGATGCTGGTCTCTTCTTTTCATGCTCTGCATTAGGGACAAGGTAGCTATTTGACTGGGACTTCTTTTGTTGTACACTGTGTTCCTGAGAAAATGTAGGACTCCACTCCTGCAATGAGGAGGCAGAATGACAGCTCTGTCACTGAGTTCATCCTCTTGGGCTTTTCTCACCTTCCTGAACTGCAAGCACACATGTTTGGAGCTTTCTTGGTTATTTATCTGATGACTGTTACAGGAAATGCTACAATTGTCACTGTCATCTTCTTGGACCAGAGCCTGCATATCCCCATGTACCTGTTTCTGCAGAACTTGTCTGTGGTGGAAGCGAGCTTTAGCACAGCCATTATGCCAGAAATGCTGGTGGTCCTGACCTCTGAGAAAGCAACCATTTCCTTTTGGGGCTGTTTTGCACAGATGTATTTCATTCTTCTCTTTGGTGGAACTGAGTGTTTCCTCCTGGGGGCAATGGCTTATGACCGATTTGCTGCAATCTGCCATCCTCTGTCCTACCCGGTGATTATGAACAAAAGGGTTTTTGTGAAACTGGTGATGTGCTCATGGGTCTTGGGCATCATGGTGGCTACTGTACAAACCACATGGGTGTTTAGCTTCCCTTTTTGTGGTCCTAGTAAAATTAATCATATATCATGTGAAACCCCGGCAGTGCTAGAGCTTGCATGTGCAGACACGTTCCTGTTTGAAGTCTATGCCTTCACAGGCACCATTTTGATTGTCATGGTCCCCTTCCTGTTGATACTCTTGTCTTATACTCGAATTCTCTTTACCATCCTGAAGATGCCATCCTCTACAGGGAGACAGAAGGCCTTTTCCACATGTGCCTCTCACCTCACGTCTGTCACCCTCTTCTATGGCACAGCCTGCATGACTTATCTACAGCCCAAATCCAGGTACTCACCAGACACCAAGAAACTGATGTCAATGGCTTACTCTCTGCTTACCCCTCTGCTCAATCCACTTATCTACAGCCTGAGAAACAAAGAGATGAAAAAGGCTTTGGTGAAATTATGGGAAAGAAAAGTAGCTTTACATACCATCTGAGCTGCTGAGAAGTCATGTGGTATTTGGAAATCACCCAAAGAAACTCTACCGTAGATTAGTAAATCATGGAGTAGGGATCTGTCTCTTAATACTTCAGTCATTTGTTTTTACTAAATATATACACTTTATAGAAGGATGTAATAGTTTTTGGATTTTTGTGAATTTTATACATACAGATTATCTTTACAATTTTGTCATTGAGATGATGCTTCAATAAGATCTAATTCACATATTCATGTTTGTTGCTTTGTTCTCAGGGCATACAATGGGATGGATGATGTCTTTCTATGTATGACATCTATCTATCTATCTATCTATCTATCTATCTATCTATCTATCTATCTATCTATCATCTATCACTTATCATTCAATGTAGTTTGATCTGGTATGTGTCTCTGTGTTTGATTGTACATCCATTTCTGGGAATTAAACTCACAGCCATACTCTGGTTAAGCAATTGCTCTGTCTCTGTGCTATTACCCCAACCAGTATTCATCAACTTGAATAACTAATGTAGAATTACTTTTAAAAATTATTAAAAATGCTTTAGACTGACCAAAAGGTACATTGAGACTCACTAACATCCAGAATATCAAGAAAATAACAGATATATTGATGACATTTGATGTTTCTGGGATGAAAGTGTATGAGTTAAAAAAATCCACAAATTTACTTGGGAGGCTCAGACTAGTCCTCATTTCTGTGATGGTCTCTATTTGCTTAAAGAGAGGCTTCTTTGATGAGGGTTGCTAATTATACTTTTCTGTGGGTGTAAGGATACGATTTGGAATATAGTAAGGAATTATGCTGCTCTAGCAAAGTCTCAGAAGCAGATTTTTTCTAAGGTCCATGACATTACTGGTCCTAGGGAGTTGACTAAGTTTTCAGTACCAGGCATGATTTCTGACCTGGTGATTGGGCCATAAGTCCAATTAGACAGCTATTGGTTGCCACTGACCTGTGAATGCAATAAAAGTACGTTTTAATAGCACAGTAGAATATCATTGCTGACATCTTAGTGTGCTCTGCAAAATAAGTAGTAGGTAAGATTTTGAATGCCCCCCCACCCAAAATAATAAATGATAAATGTCTAAGGTAGCAGAAATGCTAATTGTCTTGTTATGGTCATTAAACAATGTATACATGATAAGAAATATTGTGTACCTCAAAATAACAGGCAAATAATGCATGGCAATTAATATATATATATATATATATATATATATATATATATATATATTATTGCTGTGTCTGCTTAGCTTCCTCACCTTTCTGGTCAATTTCTTCTGTATCTTAGAGCATCATACAAAGACTAGTAGGCTCTGTTCTTGTCCCATGATGTCAAAAGTGACATTCTGACTTTAGCATGCCTATTTTCCTCCTCCAACCTTTAGTGTTGACTAGGATGCTGTAAAATAGAACACCCAAAGCATCTAAATCAGTAAACTATTTGGTGTTATGCTTTTCTTTTTAAAATTTTTATTTATTCATTCTTTTCTTATATACCACATCCCAGGGCCAGCCTCCCCTCTCTCCCTTACCCCACCCTAGACCCACTGTTCCTCTGTTTCTCTTCAGAAAAGAGCAGGCCTCCCATGGTATCAACTGAACTTGACATAATAAGATGCAATAAATAACACTAGGCATATACCCTCATATTAAGGCTGGATGAGGCAACTTAGTAGGAGGAAATAGGTCTCATGAGCAGGCAAAAGAGTCATAAATACCCCCACTGCCATTGGTAGGAGTCCAACAAAACTCCCAAGTTAAGCATGTATGAAGAGGGCCTAGAAGACTCTGTGGTTGCCACTTTAGTCTCTGTGAGCCCCTGTGTGCCCTGCTTAGTTGACCCTGTGGGCCATGTTTTTCTGGTTTTATGCTATTCAATTTCTTACAACTATCACTACAGGAATTTAAGAAAAAAACAAATTCTGGAGTTATTGTTAGTTCCTTTAATTGTCACATACCACTCTCTTTATTTTGAACATAATTAGTGTTTTGAATAAAGGCATCTCAATGTCCTAATAGCTGTATTATCATGCTGTTTGGGTTATGGGTGTGGCTTCTGATGTTATAAGGAGACATATTCTCACAGCTAAATCTCTGATACTCTGACTTTTGTTTATGGAACCTGGTGGAATTATAGAGAAAATATATCCCTGAGGCGGTCAAAGAATATGTAGGTCTTTATCCCCACTGTGGGATACAAATGTGATTGTTTAACTATTTCTATTTTGTTTAATTTTTGAAATTAAGATTTATTCTGCCTGCCACCTCTTTTACAGAATAAATAGGCATTTTGCAATAATGTTCAAATTTCCAGACTCTAGAACTATAGAACAAAAACTTCTTTTGTTAATGTCATCCAATCTTCAATGCATTACTACATTAGCCCATGGAAACCAGAGTGCATATAGTTTTGGAGGTATTTCATTCTATTCCTCATGATATATAATGTTTATTAAAGAAGACTTATTAAAAAATCCATGACTTAGAGTCAACTGAACAATTGCTACTTTATAATCTGTAAATATATATATTGAAAGTATGATCTGTCTAGGTTTTGTTTTCTACTGTGTTTTCTGATAATATAAGCTCTTACAATTAGAAATTTTGATCTTTTCCTGTTATGTGAAAAGTTTCTTTGAATGCCTGTCATCATTGTTTCTGTTCTGATTATTGTGACATAATGGAATGCCTCTTAACAGTGTGGCTTCCTTGCTGCTTTAGAATGGTGACAAGATTCCCATTCATCAGTGCCTTTCTTGGGGAGGATCCCTCTTATACCACGAGCTTGCTTTGTCACTGATCTTAGCTCACTTTTATGCCATTTATCCAGTAGCAGAGGCCTGAAGCAATCACATTTTTGGTGGTATTCTATAAATAACACCCACAAAGTCATCCTGCTAATGTTCCATCTATATATATCTGTTGAGTTCTAGTAACCATTAACTCACTGGGCCTAACAAATTAAGCACAATGGGGTTATCCTGTGAAGGGAAGATTTTAGTGTTTGTAAAATGGCACCTACGGATAGGCACTGTGCCAGCAAGAAAAGAAAGATAGTATAATGAGAGAAACTCGTTTTAAGCAAATGAAACATGTATTTAAACATTTTTACAATTATAATGGTTGTAAAGGAAACAGAGGATACCACGATGCAATAACAAGAAGGTCTTGGCCACTTCTCTCCTGGGAAGGCATAGGGGTGACAGAAGAGGGATTAATAAGAAAAGGGAAAGATTCTTTGAGAAAGTGAGCTTTTAAACCTTTGCAGGGGTCCTTAAAGGCTGATACAAGAGCTAGAAAGATCACTGGGACAATAGACGGTGGAACAATCCAGGAGGAAGGGACAGAGTGTTTACAGGTCTCAGTGTGAATCATTCCAGGAAAGAAAGATCTGTAGAGGACATGGGGGTAGGGAGTGGTGTGGAGAGCTGAGCAAAATAAAACATGAAGTTTCAGGGACAGTGAGAAGCCTGCATTTCACTTAGTAGCTATAGTTGGATAATGAAAAGCTTTGTGCCAAGGAGAGACATTGATGGGGGATGTCCTTCTGTATATATGTTTCTCTTGTTTGTTGATGAATAAAACACTGTTTGTCCATTAGCCATGCAGAAAGGATAGGCGAGGCTACAAGAGGAAGGAGAGAGGCAGAGAGAGGCTGTGGAGAGACGCCGTGCTGCCTGCAGAGTAACATGCTGGATTATGGGTAAGCCACAGGCTCCTGGTAATATACAGATTAATAGAAATGGGTTAATAATTAAGACAGAGCTTGCCAGTAAGAAGCTCTCAACATCAGCCAACAGTTTATAAATTAATATAGTGTCTATGTGTTTATTTGGGGAGGTGGGACCTGGTGGAACAGAAACCTCCATCTTCAAGACATGACCATATTTGCACTTTTGAAATATCATCCTGGCTGGTGAATAACTGATAGGAAGAATGAAGGAGTGGAAATAGGTAAGGAAGAGTCAAAGTCTGCTACCCAAGCCAGAAGGATGCTGGCTCAGTCTAAGAGGTTGGTGGAGGAATCAGAAATGAGAGTGTTTCTATGCATACTTAAGAAATCATACTGACTGACTTGGTATGGCTGGATCAGATAAAAGAGAAGGCAGTGTCAGGGATGAGACTATATTTCAGGGTGGAGCATAGGTAGAGGCTTTGATTATCGAGAAATGAAACATTAGCAGAAAAGACTATTTGTGGGCAGTTGCAATCCACTTTTGAGCAAGTAACACTTAGGTTGCGTGTGTGAAAGTAGTCAACCAGCCTGGCTCAGAGCAGTGATCTGAATTCTGGGAGGACAGAATTATAGGGCAAAATCTGGGAAGGGATGCTGACTCTGGGAAGGTATCTTTGAAAATTCATCATTATTGTTTATTATGTGAATTTTTGCAATACAAACAAAAGATGGATAGAAATAAATGCAGAATGGTAACTTTTTATTTTTCTATTTAAGATGTCATTAGTCCCATTTCTAGTAAAACTGAGTAATGGTAGAAACAGGTTGGTCATTAGCTTCACAATTTGCCTAGAAATGATCCACAAATGCATGTTCTCTCTGTGTCTTACCAGAAAGTGCAAACTTGGAGTTAGAAGGAAAGTTTCCTTGTTAGTTCCTACCACATGAAATGTAATAAATATGTGCTTCTAGGCTCTATGTTCAGAGCCACCCTGGTCTATATAATGAGTTCCAGGCCACCCAATACTACAAATTGAGACTTTGTTTAAAAAAAACCAAAAAAAAAAAAAAAACCAAAAAAGCAAGCAATCCCCAGCAACATCAACAAACAAAACCCAAAAGTTTCAATCAAAATTGGTATGGCGCTTCCTTCCCTTTCCTCTCACAGATCCACAAGGAGGAGTGAGCCTCTGCTCTTACCCAACCCCAGTCCAAACCATCATTCACCCCGACCTCCCTGGGCCTGCGCCTGCTTGGGGTAGACATGCCCAGACAGAGAGTAGCTCCCTGAATCTGGAAACACCCCACTCTTCCATCCCTTTCCGCCGACCGATCCACAACGAGAGTGAGGAGACTACCAGGAGAGCCAAGAACATCCAGAGTTGTGGACATTGAATTCCTGGCCCCCACACACCACTGGGTCACAAGAGAAGATAGAGAGACCCCACCTGCACCCACTAAAAGAAGATATGGGAAGAAGACAGAATAAGATTTCATGCAACAACAGAAAGACCAATATGACACCACCAGAATCTAGGGACTCCACTCCAGCAAGATCTGAAAAGCCCAACACAGAGCATGAAGATGAGATGGACCTCAAAAATTATCTCAGCAAGATGATAGAGACCTTTAAAGAGGAAACAAGAAAATCCCTTAAAGAAATAGAAGAAAAAGCAAACAAAAAATTACATGAAATGGAGGAAAAGACAAACCAAAAAATTCAAGAAATAAACAAATCTCTTAAAGAATCTAAAGAAACCCCCCAAAAACCATCCAAACAAGTGAAGGAAGTTCTTGAAACAGTTCAAAGCATGAAAGCTGAAATAGACACAATAAAGAAAACACAGAATGAGGCGATGCTGGAAATGGAAAGGCTGGATAAACCATAAGGAACTAAAGATGTGAGTATAGCAAATAGAATTCAAGAGATGGAAGAGAGAATCTCAGCTATTGAAGACTCGCTAGAGGATATACATTCATCAACCAAAGAAAACCTCAAGTCCAACAAATCCCTAACACAAAATATCCAGGAAATATGGGACACCATAAAAAGACCAAACCTAAGAATAATAGGTATAGAAGAAGGTGAAGAAACACTGCTCAAAGGTACAGAAAACATATTCAACAAAATTATAGAAGAAAACTTCCCCAACCTACAGAAGGATATGCCTATGAAAGTACAAGAAGCTTACAGGACACCAAACAGATTGGGCCACAAAAAGAAATCCCCATGACACATAATAATCAAAACACCAAATCTACAGAATAAAGAGAAAATATTAAGAGCAGCAAAGGAAAAAGGCCAAGTAACATATAAAGGCAAACCAATCAGAATCACACCCGACTTCTCAATGGAAACTCTGAAAGCCAGAAGGTCTTGGATAGATACCCTACAAGCACTAAGGGAGCATGGATGTCAACCCAGACTACTGTACCCAGCAAAACTTTCAATCACTATAGATGGAGAAAACAAGATATTCCATGACAAAAACAGATTTAAACAATACATATCCACAAATCCAGCACTACAGAAGGTTCTGGAAGGAAAACTCCAACCCAACAAACATAACTACACTCACAAAAACACTGGCAATAGATAATCTAATTTTACCAAACACAAAAAGAAACAGGAGGGCGAAATCCACACAGAATGACACCACCAACAATAAATCCAAAACAAAGAAGAACCAATGAACAATGGACATTAATAATCCCTAAATGTCAATGGTCTTAACTTACCCATAAAAAGATATAGGCTAACAGAATGAATACGAAGACAGAATCCATCCTTCTGCTGTTTACAAGAAACACACCTCAATTTCAAAGACAGGTGATACCTCAGAGTAAAAGGATGGGAAAAAAATTTTCCAATCAAATGGGCTCAAGAAACAAGCTGGGTTAGCAATCCTAATATCTAACCAATTAGACTTTAAAATCAATCAAAAGAGATGAAGAAGGGCATTTTAAACTCATCACAGGAAAAGTCCATCAAGATGAAATCTCAATCCTGAACATCTATGCTCCAAATAAGAAGGCACCCACATTTGTAAAAGAAACATTACTAAAGCTAAAACCACACATAAAACCACACACACTTATAGTAGGAGACTTCAACACCCCCTTACACCACTAGACAGGACCACCAGACAGAAACTTAACAAATAAACAAAGGATCTGACAGAAGTTATGACCCACCTGGTTTTAACAGATATCTATAGAACATTCCATCCAAACACAAAAGAATATACCTTCTTCTCAGTGCCACATGGAACCTTCTCAAAAATTGACCACATAGTTGGCAGCAAAGCAAACCTCCACAGTTACAAAAGAATTGAAATAACCCCCTGTATTTTATCAGACCACCATGCATTAAAGCTAGAATTCAACAGCAATATGAATTGCAGAAAACCTACATTCGTGTGGAAAATGAATAACACCCAATTGCACCATTCCTGGGTTGAGGAAGAAATAAAAAAAGAAATTAAAGACTTCCTAGAATTTAATGAGAATGTAGACACAACATACCCAAACTTATGGGACACTCTGAAAGCAGTGCTAAGAGGGAAGTTCATAGCACTAAGTGCCCACATGAAGAAACTGGAGGAAAGTCACATTAGAGAATTGACAGAACAACTGAAAGCTTTAGAGCAAAAAGAAGCAAAATCACCAAGGAGGAGTAGATGCTAGGAAATAATCAACCTGAAATCAACAAAGTAGAAACTAGGAAAACAGTACAAAAAATCCATGAAAAAAGAGCTGGTTCTTTGAGAAGATCAATAAGATAGACAAACCTCTAGCCAAACTAACCAAAAGGCAGAGAGAGAGCATGCTAATTAACAAAATCAGAAATGAATAGGGGGATACAACAACAGACACTGAGGAAATCTAGAGAA
The DNA here is from genome assembly GCF_003668045.3 of Cricetulus griseus. Classification (NCBI taxonomy): domain Eukaryota; kingdom Metazoa; phylum Chordata; class Mammalia; order Rodentia; family Cricetidae; genus Cricetulus; species Cricetulus griseus. The sequence continues at coordinate 91,915,365 of NC_048596.1, forward strand.
TCTTTAGGTCATACTTTGAAAACCTGTACTCCACAAAATTCGAAAATCTAAAGGAAATGGACAGTTTTCTGGATAAATATCACTTACCAAAATTAAACCAAGATCAGATAAACAGTTTAAATAGACCTATAACCCCTAATGACATAGAAGCAGTCATCAAAAGCCTCCCAACCAAAAAAAGCCCAGGGCCAGATGGCTTCACTGCAGAATTCTACCAGAAATTCAAACAAGAACTAATTCCAGTTCTCCTCAAACTGTTCCGCAAATAGAAGCAGATGGGATATTGCCAAACTCTTTCTACGAGGCTACAATCACTTTGATACCCAAGCCACAAAAAGATATGATTAAGAAAGAGAACTACAGACCTATATCCCTCATGAACATCGATGCTAAAACACACAATCAAATATTGGCGAACCGAATCCAAGAACATATCAGGAATATCATCCACCATGATCAAGTAGGCTTCATCCCAGGGATGCAAGGATGGTTCAACATATGAAAATCCATCAATGTAATCCACTATATAAACAAACTGAAAAAGAAAAACCACATGATCATCTCATTAGATGCTGAAAAAGCCTTTGACAAAATCCAACATCCCTTCATGATAAAGACCTTGGAGAGAACAGGAATAACAGGAACATATCTAAACATGATAAACGCAATATATACCAAACCAATAGCCAACATCAAAGTAAATGGAGAGAAACTCAAAGCGTTTCCTCTAAAATCAGGAACAAGACAAGGCTGTCCACTCTCTCCATTCTCTTCAATATTGTACTTGAAGTTCTAGCTAGAGCAATAAGACAAGAAAAGGGGATCAAAGGGATACAAATTGGAAAGGAAGAAGTCAAACATCCACTATTTGCCGATGACATGATAGTCTACATTAGTGACCCGAAAAACTCTACCAGGGAACTCCTACAGCTGATAAACACCTTCAACAAGGTAGCAGGATACAAAATCAACTCAAAAAATCAGTAGCCCTACTATATACAGATGATAAATCCAATGAGAAAGAAATCAGGGAAGCATCGCCTTTCACAATAGCCACAAGCAACATAAAATATCTTGGGGTAACACTAACCAAAAAAGTGAAAGACCTGTACAATAAGAACTTTGAGACTTTAAAGAAAGAAATTAAAGAAGATACCAGAAAATGGAAAGATCTCCCATGCTCTTGGATAGGTAGAATTAACATAGTAAAAATGGCAATCCTGCCAAAAGCAATCTACAGATTCAATGCAATCCCCATCAAAATCCCAACACAGGTTTTCACAGACATTGAAAGAACAATACTTAAGTTTATATGGAAAAATAAAAAGCCCAGGATAGCCAAAACAACTCTTTACAATAAAGGATCTTCTGGAGGCATCACCATTCCCGACTTCAAGCTCTACTATAGAGCCATAGTTCTGAAAACAGCTTGGTATTGGCACAAAAATAGACAGATAGACCAACGGAATCGAATTGAAAACCCTGATATTGACGCACCCACCTATGAATACCTTATTTTTGACAAAGGTGCTTAATCTGTACAATGGAAAAAAGATAGTATCTTCAACAAATGGTGGTGTCACAATTGGATTCGGAATGCAGAAAATTGCAGATAGATCCATACCTGTCACCATGCACAAAACTTAAGTGCAAATGGATCAAAGATCTCAGTATAAATCCAGCCACACTGAATCTTCTAGAAGAGAAAGTGGGAATTACCCTTGAACAAATTGGCACAGAAGACTGCTTCCTGAACATTACGCCAGTAGCACAGACATTGAGGTGTGCAATTAATAAATGGGACCACCTGAAACTGAGAAGCTTCTGCAAGGCAAAGGAAACAGTCAGTAAGACAAAACGACCACCCACTGAATGGGAAAAGATTTTCACCAATCCCACACCTGACAGAGGACTGATTTCCAAAATATATAAGGAGCTCAAGATGCTAGCCACCAATACACCAAACAATGAAATTAAAAAGTGGGGTGCAGAACTAAATAGAGAATTCTCAAAAGTGGAATCTGAAATGGCTGAAAAACACTTAAGAAAGTGCTCAAAATCCTTGGCCATCAGAGAAATGCAACTCAAAACAACTCTGAGACACCACTTCACACCTGTCAGAATGGCTAAAATCAAAAATAACAATGACAATCTATGCTGAAGAGGATGTGGAGAAAAAGGAACACTCCTCCATTGCTGGTGGGAGTGCGAACTTGTAAGACCACTCTGGAAATCAGTATGGCGGTTGCTCAGAAAAATCGGAATCAGTCTACCTCAAGATCCAGCCATTCCTTTCTTGGGTATATACCCAAATAATGCATGTTCATACAACGAGGACATATGTTCAACCATGTTCATAGCAGCATTGTTTGTAATAGCCAGAACCTGGAAGCAACCTAGATGCCCCTCAACTGAAGGATGGATTGAGAAAATGTGGTACATTTATACCATGGAGTACTACTCAGCAGAAAAAAAGCAATGGAATCTTGAAATTCGCAGGCAAATGGAGGGAACTAGAGGAAACCATCCTGGGTGAGGTAATCCAGTTACAAAAAGACAAACATGGTATGTACTCACTGATATATGAATTTTAGACATACAGCAAAGGATTACCAGCCTATAATGCTCTTCACCAAAGAAACTGGGAAACATGAAGGACTCCAAGGTATAAATGGACCCCAGGAATGGGAAGTGGCATGAACTCCCGAACTAATTGGGAGCTTGAGGGTAGGGGAGAGGGAGCTGCCACAATAAGAGCAAGAGAAGAGTAGAGGAGAGGAAATGGAGGAGCAGAAATATTGAGTTGGAGGAAGAACAGAGGAGAGAGAGCAGGATGAGAGATACTATATCAGAGGGAGCCACTATAGGTCCGTGAAGAGATCTGGAACTAGGGAGATCTCAAGAGACTACAAGGATGACATGATCTGACAATGCAGGCAAGGGTGGAGAGGATAACCTATAAGCCCTTCCCCTAAAATGAGATTGATGACTTCTCTTTATGCCATCCTAGAGCCCCCAACCAATGGCTGTTGCAAGCAGAGACAGACATCCACAGAAATACACTGAGCTGAAATCTGGAATTTAGTTGAAGAGAGGGAGGAATGAAGATCGAAGGGGTCTGTATCAGGTTGGAGAAACCCACAGGAACAGTTGACCTAAACAACGGAGAACAAATCGACCCCAGAATCTGTCTGGGAGGACAGTACAAGACTGATCCAGACCCCTGAACATGGATTAGTATTTTCCCTGGTGCAAGAAGGGACTTTGAGAGCCCATCCCACATGAAGAGATACACTCCCAGTACAGGAAGATTTGGTGGACACTGCAGAGCCCCCATTGAGGGCCCTACCCTTCCTGGGGAGTGGTGGGTGGATGGGGTGGGGGTAAGTTGGGGGTGGGGGAGGAGAGATGGGGGTGAGGTGAGGGAGAGGGAGAAGGGACTTACTTGTGAAACAAGCTTGTTCCCTAACTTGAACTAATAAAAACAAAACAAAACAAAACAAAACACTGGTATTGCAGAGATGGATTGAATTTTTACTGCCACCTAGTGGCTTGAGTATGTAATTGATATACTATTTTACACATACTTTGAAAGTCCGGAATTAAACTTGGTCATGGTTTTCATATATATATATATATATATTATATATATATATATATATATATATATATTATAAAAATCGGTTTAAATACACTACTTCCAGGCACAATGAATTTTGGCATGTGTGATGGCTATTCTTGGTTGTCAACTTGACTATATCTTGGAATGAACTATAATCCAGAAATGGCAGGCAACTGTGACCTGGTTCTTGAGGCAAGAAGACAATATGCCTTTGATCTGTCTCTTGAGGCTGGAAGACACACGGCTTTAATCCAGACCTTGAGGCTGGAAGGCACACTTTTGTTGTGGAGTTTTCTTGTCTCACCTGGTCCTGAGGCCTCTTCAGCCCCAAATAAACACACAAAGACACTACATTAATTATAAATCTGTTGGCCAATGACTAGGGCTTCTTATTGGCTAGCTCTGTCTTAATTATTAACCCATTTCTATTAATCTAAGTATTTCCACATGGTCTTATCTTACTGGAGGAGTGTCTGGACCTTTGGCGGCCTACATGGTAACCCCTCTACCTACCTTTCCCAGAATTTTCCTTGTCTTCTAGACCTGCCTATCTTCCTGCCTCATTGGCCAAACAGTGTTTTATTCATTAACCAATAAAAGAAACATATATACAGAAGGACAACCCTCATCACACCTTTAATCTGGGCCACACTTTCTGCAGGGAGCCTATATAAGGACAATGGAAAAAGGAAGGGCTCATTCTTTGCCTGCTTGCCCTTGCCATGTTAGCACATTCATCCCTTAACTGGCATTGGAGCCTACTTCTTCGGGATCCCAGAATATACAGAAGACCAGATGAGACACCCAGCTTCATGGGACTGAGCAGCTACTAGCTTCTTGGACTTTCCATTCACAAATAGCCATTGTTTGACTGTGCCCTGTAAGTCATCCCAATAAATTCTGTGACTCTAGAGAACCATAATTAATATGGCAGGTGAAAAATTCAGAGGTAAATTTTAAGTTCTTAGCAGGTTTTAGGCTTAGTAGGTATTCAGGATGGCTGAAGTAATCTTCATTGTGCTATCTCTTTTCCCAGTATTTCTCTTTCACCACCATTACCACCATCAGCAAGACCACTAGCATCATCAGTGTTACCACATCTGTTATAACCACAGCCATCACCATCACTGTTACAATCATGGACACCATCAACATCATCAGCATCACAACTTCTATTTTTACCACAGATGCCGCCATCACCATCATGTGTTGAATGCCCCATGATCATGGATGCCAATGGGGAGGCCCCTGCACTCCTGGGTGCCTCCGGAGGTGGACTGGTTTTTTGCCCTGGTGTGTGGGGGGGGACTTTGAGAGCCCATCCCACTTGAAGGGATGCACTCTGTCTCTGAACACATGGGGAGGGACCTAGGCCCAGCACAGGAAGATTTGGTGGACTTGGTGGAGCCCCGGTTGGGGGCCCTACCCTGCCTGGGGAGTGGTGGGTGGATGGGGTGGGGGGTAGGTTGGAGGTGGGGGAGAAGGAATGGGGGTGAGGGGAGGGAGAGGGAGAGGGGAATTACATGTGAAACAAGCCTGTTCCCTAACTTGAATTAATAATAATAATAATAATAATAATAATAATAATAATAATAATAAGAAAAAAAGAGTCTTAAAAAAAAAAAGAATCTACTCACCTCACTTCATACTGAAATAATAGGGAAGCCGTTTGCTGTCTTGAGGGCAAGAAACCCTCCCACAGAATAATCCGGAATATGAAACTGAAAATCCATTTGAAAGTGTTTCCTTTAAAAAGAGAGTGCCTAGGAAGATAAAGCCTACAGAGTGTTCTACTCTAGATGCATAGGCACCTTAAGGATACTGCAGATGTGGTAATAGGGTACGCAGTATATTTCAAGCCAACAGAGTTTGCCATGACTTATATAGTGCTGTTATGCATGCACAAAGAATGCAAAAGGTATTGAGACTTCCATCAAGATTCCAGAAAAGAACTGATGAGGCCAGGCAATGTGCAGCAAGGTTGAAGTTCTCGAGGAGACGCCCTGAGAGGCCAGTGTTTGGAGCTGTAAATCTGAGTCCTGAGTTGAAATGGAGAGCTCCGGATGTTGGAGACGTCATGGATGTGGGACATCTGTATAGGGAAGTTGTGGGCAGCATATGGAGCTTGCTTAATAGAGATGCAATACTACTTCAGGAGTCAGGGCCACAGGAGTGGGGATACTCAAGCTCCTAAGGACCCAGATGATGCCACCGTGGGCTCCAACTTCTGGACAGAGACCTGAAGGGTTTGATATTTACCCTTTTAGATAATGTTTTTGCTCTGGCCTGGCATTCCCTTGCCATTCTCCCATTCTTCCCTTTTGGAAAAATGAATGTTTGTTTACTCTGAATCTCTCTACATTAGGACTATGTAGCTTCAAAACGTTTATTGTACTGGGGTTCACTGTTAAGAGTTTGCCTTGAATCTTGGAAAAGTCTTTGGATTTTTAAACAATACTTGGGACACTTAGATTATGGGAGTTTTGAAGTCTGGCTAATTGAATCTGGCTCTATAAGATGGCCACGAGCCTATGGGCACCACGGACTGAATTATATGATTTAAATATGGAATATACCACATGGGCTCTTGTGTCTTTAACACCTGGTGGCTCTGTTTTCAAGGTTGTGGAAGCTTTGGGACATATGACCTTCTTGGTTGTCTTAGGACACTAAGGTTGAGCCCCAAATGTTAGAATCCAGCACTGCCTCTTGGCTGAGCCATTTGCTGGTGGCAACATGTTAAAATTCATGGCAGAAAGCTCCTACTGCCACGGACCAAGCTGCTTTGACCACCATGCCTTCTCTGCTATGACATTATTAGCTAAACACACTTCTATTCTATCGAGTTGCTTCTGTTTTTTGACAAAGCATTGAGAAAAATAGCTAATACATTGGTAAATTCTTGTGGGAACTCAGAAGATTGTAATAGTTACAGAAATGTGGACAATGGAAAAGTTCCAGTCAAGAACATGCCTACATTTTGTCTATACCCTGAGACTTCAGGGGAGGATGATTTTAGAGGTGTGAGATTAATTAATCTGGCAGAGGAATTTCAATACATCTCACCTTTCAACATGTGGTATGGTTATTGATGGTTTCTTTAAGATAGATTTGCAGTGAGAATCAAGAGCAAAAATGAGAGAAAAGAGACTTGAAAAGTGTAACTTATCCAGAGAAGATAAAACAAAAGTTGTAGAAAAGAAAGGTGATTAGGACCACTAAAAACAAGCCAAGTACTGGGACAATACAAATGTTTAAAAGCTTTTTGGATAGTTTTATTTTATTTTTGACAATTTCATGCATGGGCACTACATCTACATCATTGCATTATTCTTGCTGTCCTCTCTCCTCCTCTAAAGCCTATGTCATTCCTCCCAAATTCATGATCTCTTATTTAATTGTTGTTACATGTATATACATAAATGTATTTATATATATGTATATAATCTACTGATTCCATTTAGCTTTGCTTATATGTACATGATGTGTCTAGGATTGCCCACTTGGGATTGGACAGCATATGTCCTTGGAGACAGGCAATTATCTCTTTTTCAACAGCCATTATCCACCTGCAGCTCTTCATCTAGGGGTAGAGCAATGTAGAATTCCCCTGCCTGCATTGGTGTACCAACTGGTGTTGTCATTTATGCTGGCCTTGTTTAAACAATCAGCAGATGGAGACTATTGCAGAGATACACAATTGGTTAAAATGCAGAAAATAATTGACTGTGAGGTTCCCAACCCCAACTGATACATATACAAATGCAACTTCTACATCTAAGCTTCAAGAAAAATCATGGAAGAATGGTTAAAAAGATTATAAAAGCCAGGGGCTCAGGATGTCTGTTGGCTTACCATGTCCTCTAGACATTACAGGGAAAATGCACCTATGCACTTTCAACAACAATGTAAAGTTTTTTGAATGAATCTTAGAAATTGGCAGACTTCATCCATCACAGGATCAAGAATGTAAAGGTTTTAATTTTTTAAAAATATTTTTCTTTGGGAAGGGAGCTTTGGGGCACCCTGTTTATACAAGGCAACCTAGGGAGATGTTTTACTATGTTTGGCTATCTAGGAACTCAGGCTGCTATAGCTAGGGGAACTAGGAAACTTCTTAAGATACTGGCAGATCTTGATATTGTCCATATGATGCTATTGTGTGTGGCATGCATGACGGCTTTCTTTAAGATTTGAAAGGAAGGATTGAGGAACCAGTAATAAGTGACAGGACCAGGATCATTGATTGCCATTCCTGAAAGAAAATGAACCAACCTATGAGGATGAAGTCTAACCTTTATTGTAGACCTCCAGTATGTTGGAGATGCCAGGTATGTAAAATGTCTGCTAAGGACAGCTACATGCATGTTTACTGAAGCCAGCCCCCAAAAGAGGCCATGTTAGATGTAAATGACAAGGCCATATATATATTGGGCTTCCAAATCCTTTGTAGATTCAGATTGTGCCATTATGTACCCAGGATGCTGTACAGCAAGCTACAGGATACAGTGTTTCTCATGCAGGGGTTTGATCTAATTTTGACCCCATGCTTTCCTTTTATGCCCCATCCTTCCCTTTTAGAATAGGAATGTTTACTTTGTGCTATTGTTTCTTTTCAATTGTTTAAAATATTTATTTATTTATTTATTTTTTGTTTTTTTGAGACAGGGTTTCTCTGTGGCTTAGGAGGCTGTACTGGAACTAGCTCTTGTAGACCAGGTTGGTCTCGAACTCACAGAGATCCACCTGCCTCTGCCTCCCGAGTGCTGGGATTAAAGGTGTGCGCCACCAACGCCCATCGCTTATTTTTTTTTATATATGATTGTTTTGCCTGCCTGTATGGCAGGCATTGTGGAGGCCAGAAGAGGGCATTGGGTCCATGTGGATTGGTTCAAGCAACCATGGAATAAACTCCATGAAACTGTGAGCAAAACCTTTTATTCCCTAAGTTGTTCCATCAACCCTTGGTGACTGTGACAAGACAAAGTAACCAACACAATCATAATTAATCACCACTATCTCCACCACTATCATTATTATTGCTGCACTCACTATGGCATACCTGTCATTGCCACCATTATTACCATAACCACCACTACCATCACCAACACTTTCACTATTGCTACTATGTCTACTAACACACTAACACTGCTACACCATCATCATCATCACCATCGTCATCATCACTACCATCACAATGGTGACTGCCATTTCACATTTACATATTACAAATTCAAAATAATACATTATATGTGGTATCTTATTTGAGTAATATTCATAAATTTAAGACAATTTATTTGGTACTTAACACGTGCCCATTGCCATAGTAGATATTAGACATGAAGGTTAGGCACACTCATTTATTTATAGGTCTTAAAATTGAAAAATTGTGAACCCCAGACTGCTGTCTGGGAGGCCAGCATGGGACTGATCCATACCCCTAAAGGTGGATGTCAACAAGGAGGCCTCCACACTCTGATCCCTGGTAGTGGATCAGTATTTTTTTCCCCTGGTGTAAGAAGGGACTTTGAGAGCCCATCCCACGTGAAGGGATGCTATCTTGGCCTGGACACATGGGGGAGGGCCCTACCCTGCCTGGGGAGCAGAGGGGGGAAGGGATGGGGACTAGTGGGGAGTTGTGGGGGAGGGGAGGGAGAGGGAGAAGGGATTGACATTTGAAGCAAGCTTGTTCCTAATTTGAACTGGAATGCAATAGTATCCCTCCATAGGGAATGGGCTCCCAAAGTCCATTTGTGCTCTAGGAACTGGCTACGCTGTTAGAGGTCCTGGCCTCTAGACAGTCTGTTAGACAGTCTTGGCCTCCTAGCTGGCACCAACATTCAGAGGGCTTGGTTTGGTCCAATGCTGTTTCCCCAGCTTTATGACTAGGGTCTCCATGCTATCAGTAAGTCAGGTCCACTGTTTCTGTGGGTTTCTCGAGCCCAGTCTTGGCTCCTTTGCTCATCCCTCCATCTCCACAACTGGATTCCAGTAGTATGGTTCAGTGCTTAGCTGTGGGCACCTGCATCTGCTTCAAACAGCCTCTGGATGAAGGCTCTAGGAATGGTAACCAAGGTGGGCATCAATCTCATTATAGGGGAAGGGCATCAATGGCATCTTCTCCACCACTGCCTGGCTTCTTAGTTGGGGTCATCCCTGTGAATTCCCTAACATTTTCCCTGTGCCAGACTTCTCTCTCCAAACCTGTACTGTCTCCCTCTATCAAGACATCTCCTTTCTTGCCCTCCTCTATTCTTCCCCTGTCTCAGTTCTCTTGTTCTCCTCCCCCTCCCCTTTTTGCCTTCCTACCCCCTTCCTCCCCTCTTCGGCTCCCACTTTGGTCAGGGGTTCTTGTCCCCCTCCCCTTCTTTGAGGGACTATGGAATCTTCTCTTGGGGTCCTCCTAGTTTCCTAGTTCCTCTGGCAATGTGGATTGTAGACTGGTAAACCTTTGCTCTTTGTCTAAAAATCAAAGATACCAGAAAATGAAAAGATCTCCCAAGCTCTCAACATAGTAAAAATGGCAATCTTGCCAAAAGCAATCTACAGATTCAATGCAATTTCCATTAAAATCCCAACACAATTCTTCACAGACCTTGAAAGAACAATACTCAACTTCATATGGAAAAACAAAAAACCCAGGATAATCAAAACAATCCTGTACAATAAAGGAACTTCTGGAGGCATCACCATCCCTGACTTCAAGCTCTATTACAGAGCTATAGTCCTGAAAATAGCTTGGTATTGGCACAAAAATAGACAGATAGACCAATGGAATCGAATTGAAAACCCTGATATTAACCCACACACCTATGAACACCTGATTTTTGACAAAGAAGCTAAAGTTATATAATGGAAAAAAGAAAGCATCTTCAACAAATGGTGTTAGCATAACTGGATTCGGAGATTCGGACATGTAGAAGATTGCAGTTAGATCCATATCTATTGCCATGCACAAAACTTAAATCCCAATGGATCAAAGACCTCAACATAAATTCAGCCACACTGAGGCTCCTAGAAGAGAAGGTAGGTGGTACCCTCAAAAAAATTGGTACAGGAGACCACTTTCTGAACATAACACCAGCAGCACAAACATTGAGATCAACAATTAATAAATGGGACCTCCTGAAACTGAGAAGCTTCTGTAAGGCAAAGGACAGCCAGCAAGACAAAATGCCAGCCCACAGAATGGGAAAAGATATTCACTAACCCCACATCTGACAGAGGGCTAATCACCAAAATATACAATGAACTCAAGAAGCTAGTCTCCAAAACACCAAACAATGCAATTAAAAGTTGGAGTGCAGAACTAAATAGAGAATTCTCAACAGAGGAGTCCAAAATGACTGAAAGACACTTGAGAAAGTGCTCAACATCCTTAACCATCAGGGAAATGCAAATCAAAACAACTCTGAGATACCATCTTACTCCTATCAGAATGGCTAAAATAAAAAAACACTAATGACAATCTATGCTGGAGAGGATGTGGAGAAAGAGGAACTCTCCTCCATTGCTGGTGGGAGTGTAAACTTGTACAAGCACTTTGGAAATCAGTATGGCGGTTTCTCAGGATAATGGGAATCAGTATACCTCAAGATCCAACAATTCCTCTCTTGGGCATATACCCAAAGAATGCACACTCATACAATAAGGAGATATGTTCAACTATGTTCATGACAGCCAGAACCTGGAAGCAGCCTAGATGTCCCTCAACTGAAGAATGGATAGAGAAAATGTGGTATATTTACACAATGGAGTACTACTAAGCAGAAAAAGAACAATGGAATCTTGAAATTTGCAGGCAAATGGATGGAACTAGAAGAAACCATCCTGAGTGAAGTAACCCAATCACAAAAAGATAAACATGGTATGGTTTGTATTTATTTTCAAGATAAAACTCTAGTAGATCTGGTTCTAAGCCCTCCACATGTAGTATTTTTGCATCATCATCATCATCATCATTATTATTATTATTATTATTATTATTATTATTATTATTTGAGACAGGTTCTCAATATGTAGGCTTGAAGCTCACCAAAGAAGACCAGGCTGACTTTGAATTCATAGAGATCTGCCTGTCTCTAACTCCCAAGTGCAGGATTATGTGTATGGCTTCAGTTTTTCTAGCTTTTAACCAGTAGTAGGGCAGATCATTACTGGTGTCATTACAATATGTTTCTGTTGAAGACTGGAGTTCTTTGTCAGTCATAATGCCTTAATGTGGTTGACATTTGAAGTTCAGAGCACAGACACTCTTAATATTTGCAAACCTTTCTCTTAGTCTATGGTACCATTTCTTGTTTCATTCAGATTAAATTATTAATTATTCAATGGTTAGCTTTCATCACTGTTCTGTTTTGGTCATTCCATCGGAGACCCCGAGTGTCGTTTGGGGTTCTGTAATATCAACACTACTTTTGTAATAGCAAAATATTATTTGCTTTACATATTACATTCTTTCAGGAATGTATAGTAAAATTTCCCAGAAACTACATAATACCTTATGTCATAAGAGATTGACTTCAGAAATGGAGATGAAAATTTAGTTATGTACTAAGCCAGATATTAGATAAATTTATGGAAATGAGACAATCATACTATTCGAAGCTTTTTAAAAATATAACAAATTTCCACTAAAACGGTTATTTCTATTAACAATAATCATGTTACTGTTATTTTCACATGAGTTAAATACATGGTTTACAAAAGTACTGTTTTAAATTCCTAACACAGCAATTATTAATTACTATAATCTCCATTTAAAAAAAGCTTCTTTGGGTTCCTTAGAAATGATAAGGATGTAACATGAAGCTAACATGCTTGAGAATTGATTGTAGACAATTTTTTCAATAACTGTAAGGGGAGGGATATATGTCTTGATTTTTTTCTGTCACTGGTCATATTTGTCCAAAGAAAAAAGGGAAAAGAAAACAGGTATACTAGAAATTCATGTGTATAAAGTCCCTAGTCTCCTGGGGTTGACCACTCCTCTTGCACAGTTTCCTTGGTAACTAAATTTAGCTGACACCTGTGGCCTATTAACAACCTTCCTTAGCTCTAGCAATTCCTCAGGGCAATGAGCATCTGGGAATAATTAGGGAAGTTGGTAAGGAAGTTTCCTTAGGCAGGAAATTGGTTCCTCTGGAACTTGTTAAACATTAACTCCACAGCCAAGATCAGGAAAACACTTACTGGAATTAGCAATAGTGTTCAAGTCTTCTGGGGACATTTACAAAGAGCAAATAGTGTCAGGAATTAGCGACTCGGAGTTTATTCTTAAAGGTTTAGACATCATCTTTAAGTTATGGTGAGGGAGCAATTAGCTTAAAATGATGCTTGACTTTTTAACAAAGACACACTCTCAAGGTTTTCCCTGGGGCTAACACGAGTCTAGAATAAGAGCAAGAGGTGTAGTTAAGGTCCATGTTAAATCCAGATATTCTCCTTCACTGAGTCTCTTTGGCCATGGTAGTATTTGCAAAGGCTTTTTAAGCCTGGAAAAGTGGGCCAGACTTACTATATTCTCAGCCAGCTGGGAATGTCTAACACCCTGATCAGTCTCAATTCAATAAAATCAGTAGATTTTGTTCTAAGTCTTGACCAATATAAGCACGTGAATCTAAAGTAAAAGAAAAAAAATAATTAAGCTCATCATATAATATTATTTTTTCTGAAAATTGAAATACTGTGGACTTAGAAAGTAAGGAGTGAGTGAGTGGTTAAGTCAGAAGTATCCACCACATTGCCATCCACACAGCCACAGGTGGACTCTCTGTCCAGCACCACCCCATTGACATCCACAAAGCCACAGAGGGACTCTCTGCCCAGGATCACCACATTGCTATCCACACAGCCACAGGTGGACTCTCAGCCCAGGACTGCAGTCTTTGGACCCAGCTCTATAGCAGGACAAGCCCAGGCCTTGCAAAGTGATGGGCCTGCCAGACAGGGAAGCAATACCACCACCCGCTGTGCACCTCAAATGGCAAACAACTTCAGTTCTATCTGAAAGGTAAACAGCTTATATCCAGAAGAGCATAGGCAAGTGCAGGGAACACTTAAGTATGAAAATTCTGTAAGAAAAAGAGAAAGCACAGAAATAAAATAACTGGACATCTGAGCATCTGCCATGAGGAAGCACTTGGTTAAATACCTTGTGTCCCACTCAGTGCTTGTTTAAGTGTTATAGTCTGAGCACTGTTCATTTTACTCATGAGGAAATCTACAAGGTGAGGTGGTATGAATGGGTTTAGGCCCATTTTCCTTTTAACTTCAAGGTTTTTGTTCCCACTACTCATACCCCACAGCTAATGCCCACCAGGTCTCATTTTTCTTCTTCGATCAACTAACATATACAAAGATTCCACTTCATGTTAGACCCTAAAAGAAGGGTCCCAGAATCAATATTGTTCTTATCTATAGGGTTTTATGGCAAAGAGCAAAAGCATAAATAACACTTCAAGCAATCACTTAAGGTAGCATAAGTATTTGAAGTTTTATCACAAATCAATGACTCTATCTATGTACCTATATACCTATGTACTATCTATCTATCTATCTATCTATCTATCTATCTATCTATCTACCTAATCAATCCAATCTATTTTGACCTAGTATTGATAGGTTAAGAAAGGCATGTCTAAGAAAGTGATATTTATATTAACACTTGAAGTTTGACTAGAACACTCATGGAGAGTAGATATCAGAGTCCTGGAAAAAAGGAAATGGTTCCATGACAAAAAAGAAATCCTAGGCAAAGAACTTGATAGGTGTGTGACACCAGAGAAGCATTACAACCAGATCCATCAGATCTTAGCATGTCATTAAGGGAACTACAGGAAAGGTTCCATTGAGAACCTGGAGCAATGGCTCAGTGGTTAAGAGCACATATTGCTCTTGCAGATGACTGGGATTTAATTCTCAGCATCCATGTCCAAAGGTTCACAATCATTTGTAACTCACCAGCTCCAGAGGATCCAATGTGTAATGCCTACTTTTTACACACACACACACACACACAAACACACACACACACACACACACACACCTTTTGAAAAAAGGCTCAATTGCTGTATTTTGTGTAATTTATTTAATTCATAATTTTCATGTGTTAATCTATTTCTACCCTATTGTTATTGGCAATATTTTTGCACTTTTGATTAAGTGTTTAATTACATAAATAATTTTCATTTAAAGATAAATATCAAAGCTACAAGTTTTAATTTATTCATCCAAAAAATATCATTTTGCTATGCCTTTTTTGATGACATTGACTCATTTCCATTTACGTTATGAAAAGAAGTTATATTAAAAAGTCAAGATGTTTATGCAAAATATTGATTTTTCTATTTAATTTTTAGAAATATTCATTTTCAGTCGATAAGAAGTTTTTTCTTTTTACTTTCTGTTTTGTTTTCAGTTTGAAAGGCTCTATATTTTTATTACTGGACAAACCATTCCCAACTTAAACATGACAATGTCTTTAGGTTAAAAATGTTGAACTCCATCTGATAGCATAGATTGTGTACAAACTCTCAAGTCTTGCCATCGATTGTGTGAATCCTTATAGGCCCAGCTTGGTTCTCCTCCAGTGTCTTCTCTTGGAGTTGTACCTGAATTTGTTATTGGTTTTCATCCGAATCCACTGAGGAATAGGCCGATTTTGCTTTTGTTTCTTGGCCAGGAATTGCTTGATTCTGAAAGTCTTGTGAGAAGACATGGTGAGAAGCTGACTCAGGCGTATGATACACGATGGCAGAGGAAAGGCAAAGAGCTATTTTCTGTTATTTTAGTTTTCAGTTTTATTTATTTCAGTGATATTTTAGTTTTCAGTTTTATTTATTTCAGTGAAAAACTACTCTATGTGGTTTCTATTTTTTCAAGTTTGGTTATTTCTTTTTGGGCAAGCGTGTGTGTAGTCTGTTGCCTGTTCATTTGAAAGTTTTAAAATAAGCTGTCTTTCTTCTTTCTCAAGGTCTGATTATTTATTTACTACTCTTTAAAACAGTTTTGACTGGACCCAGAATTAGAATTAATTAGAAGTTTGCAGCGAGGAGAACCAATATCTTTAGGCAATCTTCTCCTGGAATTTTTCTTTGGCTTTCTTTCAATCTCTTGGACCAAAGTTCAGCATATTCTGAAACCTCCTGATTGCTTTTCTTAGTGCATTGCTTGTTCAGAGCATCTCCTTGGCATTTGTGCTGCAGAACACAGGAGTAACACTGTGCTGAAACTTGGGTGTTTTGGTTCTGAATTTCTAACCTTACTTTCTGTTCAAGGGGCTTTCTGATGGCATATAGGGCTACATCAGCTTCTTTAGAGACTGAAAAACTTTCAATTTTGCTAGCTCTTCTGGGCTCCAACTGCTGAGGCACAGTAGTGTCTGTCAGTCCAGGACTATGCTCTCCTTTTCTTTTTTTTCAGCAACCAAGTTGACTGGCAGCATTCAGATTGGCAGTCTTAGTGCATCCTCAAATATATTCTCACTTTTTCTTTCTCAGCAGTTTTCCTTGGTGTCTTACTCAATAGCAAGCACAGTAGGCCATGGCTCAAGACATCTTGCTTCATGGGAAAAACTTATTTGTCATTCCTATAATTGATTCCTGTAGATGGAGATTTCTGTCCCACAGGGTCCAGCAGCCGTTTAGTCCCAAATAAACATACAGAAGCTTATATTAATTATAAACTGTTTTCTAATGGCTCAGGCTTCTTATTAGCTAGCCTTCTCTTAATTATTAACCCATTTCTATTAATCTGTGTATCTCCATGTGGTCTTGGCTTACCGGTGATGCCTGGGTCTCTTGTTTTCTCGGTAGCTACATGGTGTCTCCCTGACTCTGCCTACTACCTTTCTCTATCCCTCTTTGGATTTCCTGCCCGCTCATTGTCCAAAACAGCCTTATTCATCAACCAACAAGAGAAACATATTCACAGCATACAGAAGGATATGTCCCATCAGATTCTGACCACAAAACCCTTCCATTTCTCACCTGGAACATCAGCGACTACTTCCTGGGCCAAGGCTTCTCATAGAAAGTAGGAAGCTTGCATTCATCATTTACCCCAATGAGTCTTTGACAGATGGTGGCTAGTAAGGAGATATTGTGGCTGGCCACCTAGGAGATGCCACAAAAACTGAGTTTTTTTCTCACTCTCTACTTGGGATGCTTCTCAGGTTTGGTTCCTAATCAACTTCCTTTTGGGCAGCAGGTAAATGTCCAGAATAGGACCACTGGGTGGGGTTTCCTCTGTAGCTGGTAACATTTCACAGAAACATAAGATGCTTCATAAATTTTTGTGTCAACCTTTGTGCTGTAGAGGCCACACTAACCTCTGGCATTGATTGCTGACATCTGAAATTTACTATGATCTCCTCTGTAGTCCAATGTATGATTGGTTTCTCCAAGTGTGGTACCTTAAGCTGAGCACATGTACACACAGAGACATTAATGCCCTCATCTATTTTCTGCTTTATTATAGTGTCCATCAGTCAATGTATTTGATCATCCAACTGGAGTGCAGTAGTTCAGCTTCTATCAACTGTTGACCTCCAGTCTGTCTGCTCCTCTTGGCTGATGCCAGGATTCCATCTTTGGCTGCCTCTACCCTGGAGAGGTGTGGTTGATGTTAGAACCTGGATAGTTTGGGTTATTGGTCATTCAAAACAAACAAAGGCCATATAGAATTATTCAGGCACCATTGAAATTGCTAAAACTATGTACTTGATAGGCCATGGAACTTTCAGATGAGGGGAGAAGAAAAAAAAGGTAATACATGATTTACAATTATTATGGAGCCTCACAGCTCATGAAAATATTATTTCTAAGTCTGTTTAAAGTTGATTTCATGGGCATTATAGCCCTTCTGTGTCCTAGAGTTTACTGTCCACTGGGACTGTGGAGAAATACAATAGCTCATTATCATCCAGATACGGTTAGTGTACCTTATGTGGCCACTTCTAAAGGAGATGCTTCCCAGGAAGATCACTCTGGATAGGCGGGATTTCTTACTAAGCTTCCTGGGAGGGCACAGTCTCTTCTGAATGTTTGTCAGCCAGCTCTCAGTTTCTTCACTCTCTTCTCAGCCAGGACCTGCAGGAAACAGAAGGCACACTGACAGGAATTTTGGAGACAATATTTAAGGGTCTTTTCTACCAGGGCACAGGTACCTCCATCATCTGTGGGGTATCCATAGGCACTCAGAAACTAGAAAAGCCATTAACCAAAAGTAAATGCTAACCCATTTGATCTGACATGGAAAAGAGGAACAAGTGACGGCGAGTATGTAATTATATGACTAGACCCAAGATAAATGATAAATGGGTGTTTATTGGGCAACAATTATGCAGAAAAAATACAAAGAACCTCTGGAGCATTTCCCTGCTTTTCCTACTGGGTCTGATGACCCACCAAAAAGAAGCTTGCCAAGGAAAGCCACGCCTAAAGCTTCCCTCTTTCTGCTTCCATTTGCCTGAGGTTATGCCCAAGGAGGTGTGGTCACTGCTACAAATTCACTGACAAGACACCTACAATTCCCCTTTTAGTCTAAAGAAGAAGGTTTTAAGCCTGATGCAAAAACTATATACAATGATAACAAATGTCAAGTATATTCCAGGAAAAGGGAAAAGTAAACATACACAAATTAAACTTACTATCATGAAGAGCAACACTGAGCAATAGATATATGTTACATGTCTAGTATTCATGTCCAATATCAGAGTAAAGGCATGACAAAGGCATGACTCTGATAGCAATCCTAATCTGGAAAGTCTAAATCTAAGATAAAAGAGGATATTGCTCTAGCTGTCTAGTCTTCAATCTTATCAAAGACCTGAGAAGGAAATTAAAAATACTAGGGTAGGCAGAACGTGCAAGCATGCAACTTCCAAAGGTTCAAGCTAAGACCAACTTCGGCTAAGGCCTAAAGTTTCAGATGGACCATCTCAGAAGCAGGGAAATTAAAAAAAAAAAACTGTCTTACCCTGACTTGGCAGGGTTCAGCAGTCTTCTTCATTTCTATCTCCTGTAAGCTCAGTTAGGACAGTATGTCTAAGGTCAGCAGTTGAGGTGGGGGCAGTTCTTTGCCCAAGAGGCCAGTAGCTGAGGAGAAAATGAACTCCATATGGAGTGTCATCAGCATCCAACATACTCTCGAGAATAGCTTAGTGCTGTCAGGAGCAATTGTGTCTCAAATCAATGGAGTACTAATATTGAAACATTTAAATGCCATATTCTGCAGGTCTTTGAATTGTTTGCAGGTCAAATATCTATGTCTGACTAACCTCATAGGTATGAGAAGCATGGGTAACTATAATCTGTAATTCTCAGAAAGAGTTGCTCAATGGCTGAAGCTTTCCAAAATAATTTAGCAAGGATAATGACTTCAAAAATGTAACTCTAGCATTCCGCTGACCCACCCAGGAACTAGGTGAGTGAGTCTCTGCCCTTTCCCGACTCCCGCCCAAAACATCATCTACCCTGACCACCCCCCACCCCCACCTGCGCCTGAGGGCTTGGGGTAGACAAGCCCAGGAAGGGAGGAGCTCTCTGTGCCCCGAATCTGCTAGCTCCCCACTCCTCCATTCCACCGACTGACCCAGGAACTAGTGAGGAGACTACCAGGAGAGTCAAGACCATCCAGAGTTGTGGACATTGAATTCCTGGCCCCCACACACCACTGGGTCACAAGAGGAGATAGAGAGACCCCACCTCACCCACTAAAAGAAGATATGTGGAGAAGACAGAATAAGATTTCACTCAACAACAGAAAGACCAATATGACACCACAAGAATCTAGGGACTCCACTCCAGCAAGATCTGAAAAGCCCAACACAGAGCATGAAGATGAGATGGACCTCAAAAATTATCTCAGCAAGATGATAGAGACCTTCAAAGAGGAAACAAGAAAATCCCTTAAAGAAATAGAAGAAAAAGCAAACAAAAAATTACAGGAACTGGAGGAAAAGACAAACCAAAAAATTCAAGAAATAAACAAATCTCTTAAAGAATCTAAAGAAACCCCCAAAAAACCATCCAAACAAGTGAAGGAAGTTCTTGAAACAGTTCAAAGCATGAAAGCTGAAATAGACACAATAAAGAAAACACAGAATGAGGCGATGCTGGAAATGGAAAGGCTGGATAAACCATAAAGGAACTAAAGATGTGAGTATAACAAATAGAATTCAAGAGATGGAAGAGAGAATCTCAGCTATTGAAGACTCGCTAGAGGATATACATTCATCAACCAAAGAAAACCTCAAGTCCAACAAATCCCTAACACAAAATATCCAGGAAATATGGGACACCGTAAAAAGACCAAACCTAAGAATAATAGGTATAGAAGAAGGTGAAGAAACACTGCTCAAAGGTACAGAAAACATATTCAACAAAATCATAGAAGAAAACTTCCCCAACCTACAGAAGGATATGC
This sequence comes from Cricetulus griseus, assembly GCF_003668045.3. NCBI lineage: Eukaryota > Metazoa > Chordata > Mammalia > Rodentia > Cricetidae > Cricetulus > Cricetulus griseus. The sequence goes on from NC_048596.1 coordinate 91,935,415, forward strand.
CTATGAAAGTACAAGAAGCTTACAGGACACCAAACAGACTGGACCACAAAAAGAAGTCCCCCGACACATAATAATCAAAACACCAAATCTACAGAATAAAGAGAAAATATTAAGAGCAGCAAAGGAAAAAGGCCAAGTAACATATAAAGGCAAACCAATCAGAATCACACCCGACTTCTCAATGGAAACTCTGAAAGCCAGAAGGTCTTGGATAGATACCCTACAAGCACTAAGAGAGCATGGATGTCAACCCAGACTACTGTACCCAGCAAAACTTTCAATCACTATAGATGGAGAAAACAAGATATTCCATGACAAAAACAGATTTAAACAATACATATCCACAAATCCAGCACTACAGAAGGCTCTGGAAGGAAAACTCCAACCCAATGAACATAACTACACTCACAAAAACACTGGCAATAGATAATCTAATTTTACCAAACACAAAAAGAAACAGGAGGGCAAAACCCACACGCAATGACACCACCAACAATAAATCCAAAACAAAGAAGAACCAATGAATAATGGACACTAATAATCCCTAAATGTCAATGGTCTTAACTTACCCATAAAAAGATATAGGCTAACAGAATGGATACAAATACAGAATCCATCCTTCTGCTGTTTACAAGAAACACACCTCAATTTCAAAGACAGGCGATACCTCAGAGTAAAAGGATGGGAAAAAATTTTCCAATCAAATGGGCTCAAGAAACAAGCTGGGGTAGCAATCCTAATATCTAACAAATTAGACTTTAAACTGAAAACAATCAAAAGAGATGAAGAAGGGCATTTCAAACTCATCACAGGAAAAGTCCATCAAGATGAAGTCTCAATCCTGAACATCTATGCCCCTAATATGAAAGCACCCACATTTGTAAAAGAAACACTACTAAATCTCAAACTACACATAAAACCACACACACTTATAGTGGAGACCTCAACACCCCCCTTACCCCACTGGACAGAACCACTAGACAGAAACTTAACAAAGAAACAAAGGATCTGACAGAAGTTATGACACAACTGGGTTTAACAGATATCTATAGAACATTCCATCCAAACACAAAAGAATATGCCTTCTTCTCAGCGCCACATGGAACCTTCTCAAAAATTGGCCACATAGTTGGCAGCAAACCAAACCTCCACAGTTACAAAAGATTTGAAATAACCCTCTGTATCTTATCAGACCACCATGCATTAAAGCTAGAATTCAACAGCAATATGAATTGCAGAAAACCTACATTCGCATGAAAAATGAATAACACCCAATTGCATCATTCCTGGGTTGAGGAAGAAATAAGAAAAGAAATTAAAGACTTCCTAGAATTTAATGAGAATGCAGACACAACATACTCAAACTTATGGAACACCCTGGAAGCAGTGCTAAGAGGGAAGTGCATAGTACTAAGTGCCCACATGAAGAAACTGGAGGAAAGTCACATTAGAGAACTGACAGAACAACTGAAAGCTTTAGAGCAAAAAGAAGCAAACACACCAAGGAGGAGTAGACGCCAGGAAATAATCAACCTGAGAGCTGAAATCAACAAAGTAGAAACTAGGAAAACAGTACAAAAAATCAATGAAACAAAGAGTTGGTTCTTTGAGAAGATCAATAAGATAGACAAACCTCTAGCCAAACTACCCAAAAGGCAGAGAGAGAGCATGCTAATTAACAAAATCAGAAACGAAAAGGGGGATATAACAACGGACACTGAGGAAATCCAGAGAATCTTTAGGTCATAATTTGAAAACTTGTATTCCACAAAATTGGAAAATCTAAAGGAAATGGACAGCTTTCTGGATAAATATCACTTACCAAAATTAAATCAAGATCAGATAAACAGTTTAAATCATCCTATAACCCCTAATCAAATAGAGGCAGTCATCAAAAGCCTCCCAACCAAAAAAAGCACAGGGCCAGATGGCTTCACTGCAGAATTCTACCAGAAATTCAAACAAGAACTAATTCCAGTACTCCTCAAACTGTTCCGCATAATAGAAGCTGATCGGATATTGCCAAACTCTTTCTACGAGGCTACAATCACTTTGATATCCAAGTCACACAAAGATATGACTAAGAAAGAGCACTACAGACCTATATTCCTCATGAACATCGATGCTAAAATACTCAATAAAATATTGGCCAACCGAATTCAAGAACATATCAGGAAAATCATCCACCATGATCAAGTAGGCATCATCCCAGGGATGCAAGGATGGTTCAACATATGAAAATCCATCAATGTAATCCACCATATAAACAAACTGAAAAAGAAAAACCACATGATCATCTCACTAGACGCTGAAAAAGCCTTTGACAAAATCCAACATCCCTTCATGATAAAGATCTTGGAGAGAACAGGAATAACAGGAACATATCTAAACATGATAAACGCAATATACACCAAACCAATAGCCAACATCAAAGTAAATGGAGAGAAACTCAATGCGTTTCCTCTAAAATCAGGAACAAAACAAGGCTGTCCACTCTCTCCATATCTCTTCAATATTGTTCTTGAAGTTATAGCTATAGCAATAAGACAAGAAAAGGCGATCAAAGGGATACAAATTGGCAAGGATGAAGTCAAACTTTCACTATTTGCAGACGACATGATAGTCTACATTAGTTACCCAAAAAACTCTACAAGGGAACTCCTATGGCTGATAAACACCTTCAGCAAGGTAGCAGGATACAAAATTAACTAAAAAAAAAATCAGTAGCCCTACTATATACAGATGATAAATCCAATGAGAAAGAAATCAGGGAAACATCACCTTTCACAATATCCACAAGCAACATAAAATATCTGGGGTAACACTAACCAAAAAAGTGAAAGACCTGTACAATAAGAACTTTGAGACTTTAAAGAAAGAAATTAAAGAAGATACCAGAAAATGGAAAGATCTCCCATGGTCTTGGATAGGTAGAATTAACATAGTAAAAGTGGCAATCCTGCCAAAAGCAATCTACGGATTCAATGCAATCCCCATCAAAATCCCAACACAGTTTTTCACAGACATTGAAAGAACAATACTCAACTTTATATGGAAAAATAAAAAGCCCAGGATAGCCAAAACAACTCTTTACAATAAAGGATCTTCTGGAGGCATCACCATCCCCGACTTCAAGCTCTACTATAGAGCCATAGTTCTGAAAACAGCTTGGTATTGGCACAAAAATAGATAGACCAACGGAATCGAATTGAAAACCCTGATATTGACCCCCGCACCTATGAATACCTTATTTTTGACAAAGGTGCTAAATCTATACAATGGAAAAAAGATAGCATCTTCAACAGATGGTGCTGGTACAATTTGATTCAGACATGCAGAAAATTGCAGATAGATCCATACCTGTCACCATGCACAAAACTTAAGTGCAAATGGAATAAAGATCTTAGCATAAATCCAGCCACACTGAATCTTCTAGAAGAGAAAGTGGGAATTACCCTTGAACAAATTGGCACAAGAGACCACTTCCTGAACATTACGCCAGTAGCACAGACACTGAGGTCTGCAATTAATAAATGGGACCTCCTGAAACTGAGAAGCTTCTGCAAGGCAAAGGAAACATTCAGTAGGACAAAATGACCACCCACAGAATGGGAAAAGATCTTCACAGATCCCACACCTGACAGAGGACTGATTTCCAAAATATATAAGGAGCTCAAGAAGCTAGCCACCAAAACACCAACCAATGAAATTAAAAAGTGGGGTGCAGAACTAAATAGAGAATTCTCAAAAGTGGAATCTGAAATGGCTGAAAGACACTTAAGAAAGTGCTCAAAATCATTGGCTATCAGAGAAATGCAACTCAAAACAACTCTGAGATACCACCTCACGCCTGTCAGAATGGCTAAAATAAAAAATATCAATGACAATCTATGCTGGAGAGGATGTGGAGAAAAAGGAACACTCCTCCATTGCTGGTGGGAGTGAGAACTTGTAAGACCATTCTGAAATCAGTATGGCGGTTGCTCAGAAAAATGGGAATCAGTCTACCTCAAGATCCAGTCATTCCTCTCTTGGTTATATACCCAAATAGTGCATGTTCATACAACGAGGACATATGTTCAACCATGTTCATAGCAGCATTGTTTGTAATAGCCAGAACCTGGAAGCAACCTAGATGCCCCTCAACTGAAGAATGGATTGAGAAAATGTGGTACATTTATACCATGGAGTACTACTCAGCAGAAAAATGCAATGGAATCTTGAAATTTGCAGGCAAATGGAGGGGACTAGAGGAAACCATCCTGAGTGAGGTAACCCAGTCACAAAAAGACAAACATGGTATGTACTCACTGATATATGAATTTTAGACATAGAGCTAAGGATTACCAGCCTATAATGCTCTTCACCAAAGAAACTAGGGAACATGAAGGACTCTAAGGTATAAATGGTCCCCAGGAATGGAAGTGGCATGAACTCCTGCACTAATTGGGGGCATGAGGATAGGGGGGGGAAGGAGCTGCTACAATAAGAGTAAGAGAAGATGAGTAGAGGAGAGGAAATGGAGGAGCAGAAATACTGAGTTGGGGGAAGAATAGAGGAGAGAGAGCAGGATAAGAGATACCATATCAGAGGGAGCCACTATAGGTCTGAGAAGAGATCTGGAACTAGAGAGATCTCCAGAGACCTACAAGGATGACATGATCTGACAATCCAGGCAATGGTGTAGAGGATAACCTAAAAGCCCTTCCCCTAAAATGAGATTGATGACTTCTCTTTATGCCATCCTAGAGCCCTCACCCAGTGCTGATGGAAGCAGAGACAGACATCCACAGATATACACTGAGTCGAAATCGGGAATTTAGTTGAAGAGAGGGAGGAATGAAGAACGAAGGGGTCTGTACCAGCCTGGAGAAACCCATAGGAACAGTTGACCTGAACAAGGGAGAGCACATGGGCCCCAGATGCTGTCGGGGAGGCCAGTACAAGACTGATCCAGACTCCTGAACATAGATGTCAATAAGGAGGCCTCTGCACTCCATGGAGCCTCTGATGGTGGATTAGTATTTTTCCCTGGTGCAAGAAGGGACTTTGAGAGCCCATCCCACTTGAAGGGTTACACTCTGGCCCTGGACACATGGGGAAGGGCCCAGGACCAGCACAGGAAGATTTGGTGGACTTTGCAGAGCCCCCTTTGAGGGCCCTACCCTGCCTGGGGAGTGGTGCGTAGATGGGGGGTGGGCTGGGGGTGGGGGAGGAGGGTTGGGGCTGAGGGGAGGGAGAGGGAGAAGGGACTTGAAACAAGCTTGTTCCCTAACTAGAACTAAGAAATAAATTACAAAATGTAATCTATCTATCTATCTATCTATCTATCTATCTATCTATCTATCTATCTATCTACTCAATAACAGAAATAGAATTGAAATGTCTTGACTAGAGGTAGAACTGCAAAGTGCAATATGGTAAAATATCCTAAGGTGTATCAATATACAAAATATATACATAAGGATAGTTTTATATTTGTGTGCAAAACATTGTAAACAGAAAGAAGACCCTATTTAGTCAACAAACATGTGCTACCAGAGCCATGGGGTGGGGGGTTGGGCAGGCGGGGTGGGGGAGTCACAGGAGTGGGTTGCCTGATAGGATCAGCAGTGGTAGAGGAGCAAGCCTCTGTTAGAACCATGGTGCAAGGACAGGGAGGAAACCAGAGAACACCTTTCTTGACCCAGCTTTGTCTCCCTCTAATCTCCTGTAGGTACCATAAGTATCTAGAATAATGCCATATATTTGGATAGTGCTGGTTAATTATTTTATGTTTAGTTGTAAATTACATAAGATATTATTAGTTGAGATTTAAATACCCAACTGCCTGCTACATACTTATTCTTTTAATAAATATTGTATACCACATCATTAGGATTCCTTTGAATTGGAATATAATTTTCATACCACAACCGTATTCTTTTATGGTTTTTAGTCTATCCACAAGGTACCAGCCATCAACCCAATCAATTCTGGAATATGTTAGTACTCTAAAAGAAAGCCAATTCTTCATTTTTTCCCTAACCCCAGATAATCACAAGACTACTTTCTGTTTATAAGGAATCAAACAATAAATTTTGTTTGTTTTGAGAAAAGATTTTTGTAAATTTTTTTAAAAATTTTATTAGTTCAAATTAGGGACAAGCTTGCTTCAGATGTCAATTCCTTCTCCCTCTTCTTTCCCCCCCAACATCCCACCTGCCCCTAGCCATCCCCCCTCCACTCCCCAGGCAGGGTAAGGCCCTCAAAAGGGGCTCCCCAAAGTTGAGACAAGATCTTGCTGTATAGTTCATGATATGTTCAAATGTGATCTTTCTACTTTAGCTTTCTGAGAAGATTAGAGACAGGTACCATTACATTTAGCCAGTATATGGGTATTTTTTTTAATATTTAGTGTATTGTTTTCAAAGGTTACCCATGTTGCTGCAGTATTTCAAATTGTTTTACATATGAATAACCCATTGTATGAACACATTGCATTTTGCTTGTGTGTTGTTCAACTGATGTGCATTTGGGTTTTAAAATATAAATAATATACATCATCCACTGTGATATATTTGAACTATCAGACTATTAAATAAGTGACTAGATGATAGTTTGAAGAGATGAAACTGACCCTCATCCTGGTGAAATAGTTCTTAAATATTAGTCTAGGGTTGACACAATATTTAAGAGGTTTTGCTGTTCTTGTAGAGGACCCAAGTTCAGATCCTAGTAACCAATCCTAGTGGATCACAAGAGCAGGTTAACTCCAGTTCCAGGGGTACTCTTGTCTTCACACACAGGCACTTTCCTTCTGACATGCATATTCACACACACACACACACACACACACACACACACACACACACACACACACACACACACACACAGAGAGAGAGAGAGAGAGAGAGAGAGAGAGAGAGAGAGAGAGAGAGAGAGAGAGAACAGAAAGGATAGAAATGAATGGGAACAATGCAGATGAGAAAGTGTCTGCAGTTGTTTTTAAAGGTATTTGATGTACATATTTTAAAGTATTATGTTGCTTTATAACAAACCAGTACATGAATCTCAAGATTTTTGGATTTCTTTGACTTTTTTGGAAGAGACTGAACAAATATCTACTCAGCCCAGACAGGCCACTCATGGCAGACCAAAGGTATGAGACTAGCTTTGTTGGGGTTACTTAAGGGAGAAAGAGTAAGGTGTTACTCATAGGAACATAGGTGACCCAGAGGCAGCTGTAACACGAACAGCCCAAACCAGAATGGGAAGGACTCACAAAAGATGCATGTCTGGAGCTGTCTGTCCAATGTGCATGAAACTCTACCCTTGGGCTCCATGTTTTATAGAGTCAGAGCAGGATACATGGTTCAGCCTTCACTCTCATACCCAGCATCCAGCATCTCTCAGTTGCAACTCAAGCACTAGGCCCAATGGCTAGGTTCACCAATGCTTCAGAGGCTCTTTGCCTTATGCTCCAGGCAATACAAATTGCAGTTGCCTATGGAACCAACATGGCTTCCTCTACATTTTTTCTTTTAGTTTTTTCAAGTTTGCATAGAAAGTAATAGCTTTCATTATGGGGGTTTTCAAATTTATTCTTTATTTTTATTTGTCTCCCTTCCCCACTCCCTCTACCAGTCCTACTGTCCCCTTCTTTCTGGTCCACTCCCTTCTCTCAAACAACGTACTTTTTTTCTCCCTCCCATAACTTAAGAGCCTTTACTTTTCACATATTTGTCTTCCCTTTAAAAAAATTTGTTTATTTTGTATGTGTGCTGGCTAGTTTCATATCAACATAATACAGGATAAAATTATCTGAAAGGAGGGGATTCCAATGGAGAAAATGCCTCTTTAAGATCAGGTTGTACTTTTTTTTTGAGACAGGGTTTCTCTGTGTAACAACCCTACTCGTCCTGGAACTAGCTCTGTAGACCAGGCTGGCCTTAAACTCACAGAGATACGCCTGCCTCTACTTCTTAAGTGCTGGGATTAAAGGCATGTGCCACCAACGCCCAGATGTAAAGTGTTTTCTTAGTGTTTTAGTTAGGGTTTCTATTGCTGTGAAGAGACATCATGACCATGGCAACTCTTATAAGGAAAATATTTAATTAGGGTGTCTTGCTTACAGTTCAGAGGTTCATTCTATTATCATCACGGCAGTGAGTATGGTGTTATTCAGGCAGACATGGTATTGGCTACATCTTGATCAGAAGGCAACAGGAAGTGGACAGAAGCATTGGGTGTGGCTTGGGCACACATGAGATCTCAATGCCCAACCCCCCAGTGACATACTTCCTCTAACAAGGTTATACCTAATCCAACAAAGCCACACCTCCTAATAGTGCCATCCCCTATGAGCTCATTGGGTCCAATTACATTCAAACTACCACAATTAGTGATTGATAGGATCGAGCACAATCCATTGTGGGTGGTGCCATTCCTGGGCTGATGGTCCTGGGTCTATAAAAAAGCAAGCCATGGGGAGCAAAACAGTAATTGGCACTCCTCCATGGCTACTGTATCAGGTCCTGTCTCCTGATTCTTTTGATGATGGACAGTGATATGGAAGTGTAAGGCAAATAAATACTAACCACCTCAAGTTGCTTTGGTTATGGTGTTTCATTGCAGCAACAGTAACCCTGACTAAGACGATGTGTATGAGTGTTTTTTGTTCACACCAGAAGAGGGCATTAGATCTGTTGGGACTACAATTGTAGATGGTTGTGACCTGCCATGTGTGTGCTAAATATTGAACTGGAGTCCTCTGGAAGAGATATTCTTAACACCTGAGCCGTCCTGCCAGCCTGAAAATCTATGATATTTTAAAGAAAATTAAAACTATAAATTTTAGATATTTTTGTTGTACTCTGAGACAGGAACTCAGAAGAATCCTCCTGTCTCAACCTCTTGAGTGATGCCACCACAAGTCAGATGAAAAGATTATTTTTAAAAGTTGAAGAGCAGTGTGCCTGGTCTGTCTCATCTTTCTAACTCTTCTCTTTCTCCAGGGATGATTATGTTCTGGTTCTTTAGTTGGAAACTCTGGCGTTTTTTTACATTTCTTAAAGCTGAACTTGCACTGGTGTTTCACGATGCTTCCATTCGACTCTTGTGGAAAGTATTTGCCCCTCTTCTCACCTTCCACTATATGCACTATCTCATTTTCTAGTATCCCACACTTCTACTATTGCTACTCTTTATTATAGGTAAATCAATATCTAGCCTTTATGACAATGTATGTAATCAGAACTGAAATGTATAGCTTTTCACCTGAGTCAAGTTAACTTCACAACTTTTTATATATGTATGTACATACATAGACATCTATATGCATGTATGTACACCTATAGTTATTAGAGGAAATGATACTACTAGTTTAGTTTGCAGAATCTCTTCTAGTTGACTAAAAATTCTCACAAGACATTATTCATATCAACTACTCTATGAGCTTCATTATTTTGGAGAACTTCCTCTGGGTGCTGTCTTCTCTTTCCATCCTCATTTCTTTGACATGGATCTGATTGTTGTGGAATGATACTTTTATACACTGTGAAGATGTGTTTTTGTTAAGGAGCCTTCTGATTGGTTTAATAAAGAGCTGAATGGCCAATAGCTAGACAGGAAGAGGTTAGGTGGGACTTCCAGGCAGAGATGAAAGAAGAGGAAATGAATCTAGGCACAGGGGAAGACACCAGGGCAGATGGAGAGGAAGCAGGACATGCAGGAGGGGAGGTGAAAAACACAAGTCATGTGGCAGCATGTACATGAATAGAAATGGGTTCATTTAAGTTATAAGAGTTGGTTAGAAACAAGCCTAAGTTATGGCTGAACTTTCATAATAAGAGTCTCTTTGTCATGGTTTAGGGATTGGCAGTCCAAGAAAGCCCACCACACCTGACATTTTAGAATCTTCTTTGTATTGATCTTGGGAATGTTCTCCCCCAATTAGGTTCCATGTTTCCTGTATCTTCTGCTTTTATTTTTGTGCTACAATGTTCCATTTTAATGGACATTTTAATATGTCTTCCTGAGAAAGGGTGTGTGAAGAAGTTTCCAAGTATTGATTGCTTGAAAATGTTTACATTCTACCTTGGCTTTTAGATAATTATGAAAATTTAAGTTGGAAATAGCATTTGTTTTGAATTATTCTTTGTTTTCTATGGAGTTATTTTGAGGCATGAGATAATTATAATTACTAATGAATCCTGTCCTCATTAACTTTGTCTCTAAAATCAAAATTTATATTCTGTCCTTTATATTAGAAGGAACAACATCATAATTCTTGATATACTTCTGATTTGGTCTATCTTCTTGAGCACATCCTTGGCTTTTCAGTGTGATATGGTACCCTGGGTATATTTCAGAGAGATAGATTGAGAGTAAGTTTTGTTTTGGTGAGGAAGAAATGGATTATAAAGCTGAGAGGCAATAGCTGGGGCCTTAGATAAATAATGAAGATAATTAATGTTAGAAGTCTTGTGGTGGGCAATAGAAATGTTAAAGGGGGTGCTTACAATTTTCTTCTCTATTGTACTGTTTGGAACTTTTTAAGCAAGTGCATGCTTGAGTAGTGTAGAATTAAAGTGTATAATATAAGGTTGGAGCTAGCTCCAAGGTAGTGTATCTGTCTAGCATGTGAAAGATTTAGTCTTGGGTTCGATTTCTAGCAAATTGCATGCATTCGAGCATGAATACACACATACGAGTGCGCAAACACACACACACACACACACACACACACACACACACACACACACACACACACGGGTGCTGAAGAGAAGAAAGAAGCAAACAATATGAAAAATAAAACTATACACATGCTTTGACGTAGTAATTGTACTTTTATTCCAGTAGTATTCTTTTCTGTTTGCTGCTGCAGTGATTACAATGAAAGTGTCACCACATGGTATTGTGTGGCCTTTCATGCTCTGTCTGATGTCTCTTGGATTTGGAATTACCCCCATCCATTTTCCTTTTGGGCACAAGGAACGGGAATACTCACCTTTTAAAAGCACAAGAAGGCCAGGAAAGCAGCTTTAGTAGTTGATTGCTTGTATAGAATGCATTTGAAGCTCTTGGTTTGATCCTCAGTATCACAGAAACAGGCAAATGAGAAGTATGGGAACAAGTTTCTATTTTTCACTCCATCTACCAATGAAGTATCTGGATACAACAGGACAGAAGTCATGACTGACCTGATTGGTGAGTGCTGCAAAGGCTGGCTTCATCTTTTATCCTCTCTTTAATCAAAGGATACATTCTGGTTCTATGTAGTCAGTTGTCTAGGGGAAGAGCTTCAATGACAGGGAGACTTGCAAGGATCTCCTGGCTCAGTAACATTATCTCTAACCCAGTCTTATCAGCAATTTAGACTCAAACTTAATTGAAAAAGGTTAGTTATGTGTTTGCTTCTCCCCATTCCAGAGACAGCCACATCATCTCATGCTGTGCCACCCTTGTCTTTGAGACACAGTGGTTAAGTTTGGAGTGAACAGATTTGGCTATATTGGGCACCTGGTTACTGGAGCTTCTTTCATCTCTGGCAAAGTGGCTATCATTGCCATCAGGATTCCCTTCATTAACATCAACTATATGATCTACATGTTTCAGTATGACTATACCCATAGCAAGATCCACAGCACAGTCAAGGCTGAGAACCAGAAGCTTGTCACCAACGGGAAGGTTAGTACCATCTTCCAGGATCAAGATGAGATGTTGATGCTGAGTATGTTGTGGAGTCTCCTGGTGTCTTCAGCAAGAACACAAGAGCAAAAGAGAGGCCTTCAGTTGCTGAGGAGTCCTTGTCCCAACTTAGCTTCTGATACTGAGCATCACCCTTCAGTTTCCATCCCAGACTGACCCTCAGAAGAAGGGGAGAGGTTTAGGGATCCATACTCTATTGACTACATCAATAAAGTTCACTGCAACTCTTCCCCACAGAAAATAGAAAACAGTAAGTCACTAGCCCAGTTCCTAAGGCCCAGGGAATATCTTTGGAGAGGAGACAAGAAGGTTCTAAGAGCCAGAGGATGTCTTCTGTCAGATAGTGCCTTCTATACATGATGGGGGACTGCACCCAGGAAACTCAACCATGTGGCTGCCTAAATAAGACCTGAAAATTGACAACTCCAATTGACATGCCACTATGGATGGGGAATTTACACAAGGGTCCACCCATGATGCATTGGTACAAGCAATTAATGGTTTCTGAGAGAGGGAGAGAGAAGTCTTCTCCAGGGATGAGCTCCCTGATTGATAAGTCCTCTAGTCCCAAGACATCATCCCTGAACACTTATAAGAAACACTAAATGAACTTAGCAGTTGTAGTTATAAATTTATATGTATATGTATGTGGCAATAACGATTAGAGAACAGGAAGCCATGAATCTGAGAGTGTCAGGGTGCAGAGGAGGATTTGGAGGAAGGAAAGTGAGAGGGGGGATGAAGTAAATGCAGTACCCATATATGAAATTCTCAGTTAATTTATAAAAAGGCAGAAAATATATGCATATATGTATGTGTGATTATGTATGATGAGTATATGAACCTATATATTTATAGATTACACTAGCTATAATATGACTAAGAAATATCATATATATAAATGATAGAAGAGTTGGAACTATAAAAACTTGGAGAACTTTTTCTATAGAGCAAATGATACAGATGAGTGTTAAATTTTTATGTGTATGCATCAGGCTATTTTAGCTTTTTGTAACAATGTACTTATTAATGTAAATAAAACAATTTGATAAAATTTGAGGAAAGTACATGAAATATCAGTGTTTGTTATTTCTTGGGTGTGACTGGGGTTCTAGGTTCAATTCTTAGCACAACAAATAAACAACCCCCCATAAATAGCTAATGACAACAACAAAAACAAGAAAGAAAATCTATAAATTGAAAAAATATGATTGTGCAGAATAGACTGTTTCTTGCATTCCAGAAAATTCATGAGAAAAGACTCACATGGAGACAGATTGTGCACGTATACAATATCAGAAGAGATAAAAGTCAAGTATTCCAAGAAGTTCAGATAATTTTCTAGGAAGTGTTCATGAGCCAAAATTCATGTGATAAGAGAAGAGATATATCTCATATACACTTTTATTAAAAATTATGCAAAGTGGGACCAGCTAGATGGTTCATTGGGAAAAGATGCTTCCTGTCAAGTCTCATACTCAAGTTCAATTCTTGTAACCTACCTGGTGAAAAGAAAGAACCTACTCCTTGGGTTGTCCTCTGACCCACATGCTTCCTATGGGATGCTTGGGTCTCTAGTAAATAAATAAATAAATAAATAAATAAATATAAAAATAGTTCAAAGAATACTTCTTTTGATGAAGAATATAATCTGATATTAACAGTTTAAGCATATAGGAATAAGGTGGAAAAACTGGATTTGAACATTGTTTTTAAGAATCTCATGCTGCACAGATTGAGCTAGCCAAATGTCCCAGGGACAATAGTATTTAGATATACTATAGTCTTCTAAGCAGTGAATATTTGCAGATTGCATTATAGTGCATGGGACTTGAAACCATACATATCTATTTTCCCACAATCCTTACTTTTAACAAGTACAAAGAAACTAAACAAAGAATAACAAATAAACAAAACCTTGATGTAGGTCAGAGTGGCTGGGAACTCAGGGTTCTCCTATCTCAGCCTCCTGAATACAGTTTCACAGACATGTATCACTACATCCTCCAAAGACAAATCCTTTACCTCAATCCCTCACCACAAGTCTCATTGGATTGATGGCCTCCAGATTAGCAATGAATAATAACAGCCGGGTGCTACCTTTCAGGTTATTAAGGAAACTTCATGAATGTCTTTCTGATTGGTCAAGAGGTCCTCTGACTTAACAGAGTGCTGGATGAGAATCTATATCCATCATTCTTCTCTAATCAACTTTATGTTTAGAGAAGATAAGATTGCAATTACACACACACACACACACACACACACACACACACACACACACACACACACACACAATGCATTTAATCATATTCATCTCCATTACCCTTTCTTGTTCCTTTCCCATTCATGTTGATCTTCTTCCTCTTCCTTCTTACATTTTATGATGACCAATGTATTTCATTAATGTTACTTATGGGAACATGGTTAACAGTTTGCTTACAGGAGTGTAGACATCTTACTAGTAGCTACACCACTGAAGAAAATCTCTCCCTCCCTTAACCATTGATTTCTTATAAATCTTTAGGAAGGTGTGGGTCCTCATTTGGCTTCCCCTTTCTGTATGACAAGATGCTTATGGTCCCAACCTTTTAGAGGTCTCGTGCATATAATCAGAGATGCTGAGAGTTCAAGAATGTAGTATCCTTGTAATGCTTTGATGAGCATAGTCCACATTCCACATCTCCTTCCTATAGCTCTTACCTGCTTTCATATATGTCCTTTGGTGGTTTGATTGGAAACAGATTACATAGGCTCATATGTTTGAATGTTTGGTCCTCAGTTAGTGGAACTGTTTAGAAAGAATTAGGAAGTGTGACCTTATTAGAGTAGATGTGGCTTTGTTGGAGGAAGTGTGTTGCTTGGATTTTGAGGTCTCAAAATCCCAAGCCAGGTCCAGTCTCTCTGTCTCTGTCTCTCCCTGCCTGCAATTTATAGATCAGATGTGAGATCTCTAGTATTGTTCTGGTGTCATACCTGCCTGCTTGTTATCATAGTTTCCAACATGATGGTCATGGACTAACCCTCTGAAACTGGAAACAAGACCCAAATTAAATGCTTTCTTTTAAATATTGTTTTGTTATGGTGTTTTGTCACAGCCATAGAATAGTAACTAAGACATGTTCTGAGCCCTGGAGAGGTGTGTGTGCGTGCATGTGTGTGTGTGTGTGTGTGTGTGTGTGTGTGTGTGTGTGAGAGAGAGAGAGAGAGAGAGAGAGAGAGAGAGAGAGAGAGAGAGAGAGAGAATAAGAAAGAGAAAAAATGAGAGAGAAAGAGAGAGAAGAGAGAGAATATGATATATGTATGTGGGGGCATGCATGTGGAGACAACTTTGTGGTTGGTTCTCTCTTTCTACTTTTATATGGGTTTTAAGGGTTAAACTTAGCTCATCTGGATTGCATCATCAGGTAGCTGAGCCACCTTGCCACCACTATTTATTATTTACTTATTGTGTGTGTCTGTAATTTGATCACTAGTGCAAAACAATGAAAAAGCGTGAAATTATGGAAATAAAAACATACTGCCAGAAAAATACAATGCTAACCAAATGCTATAATTACCAGAACATGTGAATGATTTGCATTACTAAAGATAAATATTCTATAATTTCACCAAAAGCAGAATGTAAACGTAAGCTGTTTACTAAGGGAGCCAATTCAAACAAATGTTAGAAGTGAATTGATGGTGAGGGTATACCAGGTAAATATCTTTACAGATTAAAAACAAAACAGAAATATTCTTGTAGATTACATAAACCACTTTACAAAAAAATCATAAAACTTCAGCCCACAAGAGATTGAAAAAAATCTTGAGTTTATAGACAGGAAAAAAAATAAAAACCATCTCTTAAAAACACATGCGCTGCCTGGTGATCCTAGCACTCTGGAAGCTGACATAGAATAGCCATGAGATTGAGGACATACTGGGCCACAAGAGAGGTCCTGTCTCAAAAGCAAGTAAGCAGTGCTGGAGAGGTGGATTGGTGGCTAAGAGTGCTCAGGTTGGCTTACCACATCCAGTCAGGTGGCTCACAATCATTTGTAATTCCAGCTCCAGGTGATCCCACTTCCTCCTCCAGCCTTTGCAGGCATTGCACTCATGGCCACAGACCTACATGCACACACAACCATATATATATATATATAGTTAAAAATAATAAAATCAAAGAAACAAACAAACCAAATAAATGGGACAGTGGTCACTGGAACATCATAGGATAATGCTTTCACATTTCTGAGGGAAGATTTTTTTAACTATAAGTGATTTTCCCCCTAAACTGTCAATAAAGAATAACATATGATAATGTTACCTTAAGATGTACAAGAGCTCATATACATGGAGTTTTCATCACATTTAAGAGAACTGAAGAAATACTAGAGCAAAATGGTGGAAAACATGAAAAACAAGGAGGAAATTGGACCCATACATGAGTACACTGTCTATCACAGAATATATGATTTGTTTATTCTCCTTTAAGATTATTGAAAGTCTGAAATCTAATTCAACCATATGTATTGATTATCTAATCAGGAGCTACGGAAAGGGCAATTATTGTGGTATCTAGACATAGCATCTGAAGGAGCCAGCCTGTTAGTTTACCATTGTCCAAATATCCAGTCTTTAGTCTTCCATGCAGAGACAGTTTTAGTCTTGGCCTCAGAGCTGTCAATTCAGGCATTCCAAAGTTGTCCTGACAAAGCTCACAACTGACTGATGGTTAAGGCCTGACATCTCTTAGTCAATTACAATATGAAATATTAGAAGTTTAAGTTCAAATGACCTTGGAACCCCTACCTACTCAGTCAGTGAGACTGTTTAGCAGTAATGTAATGCTGAATGGCAGCTGGCTCTTGCATCTTGGTGTATCCCTCGTCCATGTCAATGGCGAGGGCTTGCATGTTTGGGTTGGAACCATAGGATCCCTTTCCCGTGAAGAATTTCAGGTGATACTGAGTGCTACCACTGTTGACCTTCCTGCTGATATATTCCTGGTCTGAATGGTGTTTAGATTCTGAAGATGGCATCTCTTGTGTACCAGGGATATAGTATATGAGCAGAGGAAGAAGTCAACATCAAGAAAAACAGGCAAAGTGAAGGATGAAGCGCCCTTCTGTCCTCCAGGAACTTAGCACATAGACAGCTGCTACCAACACAGGCTGTGGGGACAGAGGGGAAGGCCTGTGGAGGACACTGTAATTTCCTTTTTTTCTTGGATTAACATCTTGTTTTTGTGTTTTTTCTACTGTGTTTTTTTTTTCCTTTCAGGAGGACATGGCATTTAGGATAGAGAAAGATGTGCTAACGAAACTATTTGTTATAGTAAAAAGAATGTGAGAATTAGAGTTTGCACAGCAGAGGAAGGCTGAACTCCATGTTGCATGCAATGCTCCTGGGTTGTAGGGGCTGCATGTTCTGAAACTTTCCTAATAATATCCTTCTAATTTTCTCAATAACAGGATTAGTATAAACCCCCCGGGGAAGGTCGCAAGAACCCATTTTCTCAAGTTATTTAAAACTCAGACTCAACAAAGTCCCCTCATTTATAGCATGGTGTAAACCTGGTAACAGACTTTTGAGATAGCCAGGATGTGAAAGTAAGTGACTTCC
This sequence comes from Cricetulus griseus, assembly GCF_003668045.3. Classification (NCBI taxonomy): domain Eukaryota; kingdom Metazoa; phylum Chordata; class Mammalia; order Rodentia; family Cricetidae; genus Cricetulus; species Cricetulus griseus. Next base: position 91,952,713 of record NC_048596.1, read on the forward strand.
AGCACAAATGTCTCTGTTTTTTTTTTTTTTTAAAGTTCTGTTAAAAGTAACTTGCAGTATTGTAGTCAACATTAGCAAATTAAAAAAAATGAGACTCAAATGCATCAGCATAAGTAGTATGTCTGGCAGTTTAGTTCAAGTCGACCCTTTAATTGAATATTTTTCTATAATTTGCTTGAATTGTGCCAAGCTTCTAACGGTGTAATGATTTAGAGCCTAAAATGCTGCTTTGAGGGATCCTGATGAAGAAAGTCCTTCCGAATCATGGTGATGTGATGGAGTTTTTATGTTGTTTACAGCTCCTTTACTAAACATGCAGAGATCTGTAAGTCTGAGAGGCCTTTCTTCGCTCTCTTTTATTTATATTTTATAATTTAAGCAATTATTCGGCCCTCACATATCACATCTCAAAACTTAGTTTTTACTGCAAAACTGAGAGATTCAGATGGGATTTAAATTGTCAGAAAAATCGGGTCCACTCTAGTGCCTTTTAAACCATGGCAGTAACTTGATCCTGAGGCTTAAGAATATTGAGATGGAAATAAAGGAATTGTAGGGTTCAGACATCCACTCTGAAGTGAATTATCCCACAGAATGGTCCATGGGAAGCAAGTCAGCATTTATCATAAAGAGCCTCGGTGTGTGTTCTTTGAAGAGAAATCTAGGAAGGCTGCAGAATCTGTGGAGGAACTTTCTATAGTTCTTTCTTACATTTTTATGGCTGAGAACACCTTGGATAAAAGGAAGCCAGGCTTCCAGGTGCATGTCCAGGCTGCGTGTGACAGGCTCTGCTGTGCTGTGACAACTCTGAAAGCAACTGACATCCAGGCTGAGCTTTCTCATGATAAAAGCAACAGGAAATCAGCTCTGACCCCATGGGCACAGGAGCCTACCACACTGTAGAAATAAGTGGTTTGCGACCTCCAACCACCCCAATCATAGACGTATAGCTGGAAACTGAAGACTTGCACAAAATCAAGACTCCACTCTAGTAACATGCCACACAGATCAATGTGTTTCCCATTCTTTCTTTTTAAAAATATTTAATTGAAACATAAGGGTTTTAATGCAGTTGTGAGGTATGGCTTGTTGATGTGAATATGTATGTAGCATATGGTGAGGGGAAATGAATACTTCGAGTGAAGACGCACATTTCGATGTGGTGTCTTCTCCTCTGTAAAGAAAGGCAGTGAGGCAGTGTCTCCTTCTCCATAGGTTTGATTGTGTCCTCCTCACCACTGCACAATGTACGATTTAGGATATGCCACTTTAGTCTAAGTTCCAATTTGCTCACATGTCTTACAGTTAGTAGTAATGGTGTTTACTACTATAATGATAAATACATCTGAGTGCAAGGAGTCTGGGCACAGCACTAGAAGGGTCTGGAGAACCCAGAGCTTGCAAAGTGCAGAGAGCCCAAGACTATTTAGAGAAGCCCAGACTATTTGCATTTATATCTGGGGATATTTTTGAGCAGATTCTTTCCTGTAGTCTGTATGCCAGACAAGTCTAAAACACAACAAAGAAGTAAAATACATTTGCGGCAATCTCAGACAAGGACAGAGATATGTGGACTCTTAGGTACTAACTGGATCCCTGCAGTCAGGGCAGTGAGAAAATCAGGTTTCTACTTCCCTCTTTTCTTGAGGCTGGATGTCAGGGAAGAAAGATGTCTCTTAGAAACTGATAGTCAAATCTTGTGTAGAGAATAAGGGGACTCCTCGGCAGAGGAAAGGTAAGGAACTTGCCCAGAAACCTACAGACCGTCTAAACCCACCTTGATTCTGGACTTCTTTTTATTGCAGCAAACTGCTTCTCTTGGTGCCTTCTTGGAAACTGCTAAACACATTTTGGGTAAAGCATGGATACAACCCACCTTACAGATCTTATGGAACTTCACCTTCTGTTAAAAATTACCAAGTGGTGCTTGTTTTCAATGTGGAAAGTATGTGTTTAAAGATCTGAGATCCTTCTGTTATTACGGGTTTCCAGGGAGAGGTAGGAGATAGCATTATCAAAAGTCCTCTGTGGTCTTTTTTTCCCCCTGACCTCTGGTATGGAACTGGGTACTGGGAAGATAAGTTGGAGTTGAGAATGTATGGTAACATCTTGACACTGTTATGGGGTTGATCTCTTAGTTTTTATTTCTGAAAAAATCTGAGACACAGTGATCTAGAAATAATATCATCTACTATGGTCAAAGTATAATTTTTCACACGTGTAATTAAAAATAACATGTTGTCATGAGGGCAAAGTTAGAAATCCTTTGCACATATATTCTGAGCGTTTTTCAGGAAAATAAGATGTCTATAGCATCATTTTATCTGTGAAATTATATACTGTTATATCATAAAATATTTTATTTAACCAGTTCTTAGTTGGTACGTATTTATTACTGCTACCGTTTTTTTTTTTACTGTTGTAAAAACTATTACAATAATTATTAAATACATGATATTGTGACTTTGTTGCAGTATTCTCATGTAATAAACCCTAACAAAAGAAATTACTGAATCAAATGATGCATAAATATAAGGCTTTAGTGATAATTGTCAAAATAATTTTTAGAAATTTTATGCCAATGAATACTCCCAAAGCTTATCCACATATGCCTCTTCTATTTCTATACTATCATCAATCTGGTAAGTAATAAGTTTCAATATCTTTGTGAGTAAAATATGAAAAGTGGTTTTTGTCATTGATTACTAATAATATTGAACATGTTTTGCTCATTTTAGGCCACTCATATCTCTATTTTGTACATTTGTATGCTTATATCTTCTTTCTGTATGTCTATTGATATGTCTTTTTGTGAATATTAATTCTATGGTATTTTCCCAGTGAATGTCTGGGTTTATAACAGAAACTTAAAGTTTTAAGTTTATCAAATTTGTCACATTTTACATTGCAGTTTCTGGTCTTAATGCGTCCCTTTAAAATAGGCCAGCAAATAAATATTCACCTATATTCTTTTCAGTTATTACATTAAGATATGATCACTTTTAGATTTATGTAGATGTGAAGTATAAGATATGTACACATTTATGTTAATATTTATTATTTAGTTAATTGGTAAATCCATCTTTAATTGATCTGAAATGCTGATATCATTATACAGTATAGCAGTGCAGATGTAACTCTACCAAGCATCTTTGTTGTAGGAGATTAAAAGCAGAGATACTTGGCACAGAGGGCCAGGCACAAAGTAAATACAACACCATAGGAGTTGAAGGGAAAAGGATTATTGTAAGAATACATTAATGCATAGGTGAATAATTGAATAACCCTTGTCTTATTTTAAAAATGCCAGAGATATAAAGAGAGATGACTAGGGAAGGAGCCCTCTATGAAAGCGAAGAAGGAAAAGCAGACTAAAATAAGGTGGTGATCAATTTTGATCATTTTAACTTTAAATTTTTTTAAAAGGGAAGCCAGATGGTTCAGCCAGTAAAAGCAACTGTCTCATAGCTTGATGATCTGAGTTCAAGCCTCAGAATCTACATGGTGGGAGGAGAGAACTGACTCTCACATTGCTCTCTGATCTCCACATGTACAGTGTGGCAAGTGGGCAATCCAGACCCCCTCTTTATCATACACACACAAATAAATACATGTAATATGGATCAATCAACAAGAACAAATTTGAGTTTGTGGTTTCAGCGGAACTTTGATGTAGCAATGTGTATGAGGGAGGAAAGAAAAAGGGGAGAGAGGACACTATTTTGCAATTTAGTTATTTTTTTTTTTCTTAGCCATTTTCTATATGGAAATGGGAAAACACTGAATTTTCCTGTATGGCTCATCAACATGTGAAAGAGTTTCCTCTCTCACAGAGTGAAGAAGTAGTGGCCAGTGCCTTGGTGGAGAGTCAGCCAGGCCTATCAGATCCTCCCTGCTCCTCCCGCTGCCCTCTTACCTATCCACTCGCCTAGCCTTGGATCCCCACACCAACCTCCTGTTACCTGCATCCTAGCATGAGATGGGGATGGGGTCCCTATTCTAGCATTCTTGCTGAGGGATGAGGGGCAGCACCGGAAGGGAAAGGAGGAGGTGGAGGAAGAGGCGTCATTGACTCTTGTCAATGCTTCCAAGCTTATTGGCAGCCCCAGCAGAGATCAAGGAAGAGAAACCGGAGAAGATGAGATACTCTCTCTGTTGCTGGTCTTCAATACACCTGGCTCCACCGCATAGTTCACTTCTCACTGTTTTCTCATAGGCTGGGTGAAGCCAGCAGCTCAGAACAGTCAAAGACCTGGGAGGCTAATGCTGCGCTTCATAACTGTAGCTATCACATATACAGAGGAACTCCTAGTGGCCGACTCTGGAACTTCAGAACAAGTTGAGTCTTAGTGATTCAGGGTCAGAGAAAGGTCAGTGAAAATTTATTATTGATTCATTGATATTTCTGTCGGGTGATAATGGGCAACACTTCTTCCCAAGATCCACAGGGATAAAGAAAGTCTATTAGTTGAGACACATACAACTTCCGTGTTCTGTCATACAGATACATAGAAACTTTCTACAGATAGGGAATTTTCTGAACAGTAGCCTCAAATCAGAGAACCTGAGGATGGATCAGAATCAGGCAGTCTGATTATCTAAATTGCTATTTTGTTCTATTACAATGCTCAGAATTTAGTTAATGATCCGTACCAGTTTGTTCTTATCATAACTCTGTGAGGTACTTGCCTTGTTTTCCGGTGAAAACAACAAGCCTCAGAGGGGTCAAACAGCTTGGCTGAAATCATAGTTCAGAGCAGACCTAACTCCAGCTCTGACCCTGAGGCTCTTGTACAGAGATCCCTTCTTATTGCCTCATCACCACTTCCATAGGCCTGCTTTTCGCAAGGCATTTTTTTTTTTTTTTTTTTTTTTTTTTTGCTAAGAAAAGCATCAATCTCCTTAGCCATGCATGACTTTTTGGCCCACAATAATTTACTTTGCTTGTTTTGCCTGCTAGTGTCTGTTAATTTACTCTTACACACTTTTGCAGCACTATCAGGAATCAATGAGCGGTCAGGCCATATAGATACAGACTTCTTTTTTTTTTTTTTTTTTTTTGATAAACGTAGTGGTTGAATGTACAGGGAAATATGAATAGGAAGCAGAAGCCTGCCAGATGGTGTTTTGACAATTAATTCAAACAGATCAGACAACTTTACCCCTAGATTAAATCTGGTAGAGTTGCTAGCTTGTGCCTGTGGCTTCTATGGGGATTAGAAGACGGGTGAGCCCAGCCCATCTCCCAGCTCCTTTCCAGAACTGAAACACTTGAGGCCATGGAACATGCTGAGCTTAGGTTTTCATGAGGTCTGCAAAGCACTTGAGCCCGTCTGAGTCACAATATGCAGTACATCACCTGCAGTGAGGAGTGGATACTGCAGACTGATAGGTGTCCAGGGCCAGTGGTCAACACACTCGAATGTGGGAACAAAATTTTATTTTCTCAGACCATAGAGTAAATCTTTTGGAAACTTGAGCTGCTTCAAAGGCATAAAATGCACTTATGTGTTACATAAATCATTTCTCCAATTTGACCTATCTATTGGAAATTCTGATTATTCATAAAATGATCATATTTTTATAACAATATGGGTGGAAGAGCAGGATAAGTCTGTCGCTGTCCCAGGAGCCTGAACTCCCTAAGTTCTGAGCTCCTTGGCGTCCTATCTCTGGTGGATGCGCTGCTTAATTTCAGAAGGCAGAGGCACTTGTCAGCACTGAGCTAGTCCTTTCTTGCTCTGCCAGAGATGTGCATCCAGGGCCCAGATGATAATATGGGACAGAGAACTTGAATGTGTAAGCATGTTAGAACAGGCACAGACCAACTAATGAGAAGGGAAGTCAAAAAGAGGAGTTGTTGCATTCTTGTGTTTCTTTTCTGTGCGTGACTTAAAAAAATAATTTTGACATAATTCCAAGCATGGCAACTCAGTGAAGAAATAAATGTTTATAAATAAGAAAAATCTATCCTTACTGGAAAGTTCAGTGATTTATGTGCAGAGGAGCAAACATTCATATTTACAGGAGCAGTTGTAACATATTGGTTACAGATTAGACCAGTTGGGAAAGACGCTTATGTGGTAAAAGGTGACAAGTAAAAGCCATTTTAGAATTATCACAAGAAAAAATGAACTTACATTTTGTTTATATATATGAGAACATTTTTATTTTCACTTTCAAGGAAATATTACACTCTTAAAAATCCAGGCAATTCCATCACCTTGATCATATTTCTATTTTCAGAAGGTATTTACTTGCGGCTTAGCACAGTCTGGAGAGATTCTTCAATTTTCTGAGAATTTGTTTATACAGAATATCACTTTGAAAAGCTGAGTATAATTAATTTTCTGAAAGGCATGTAGTAAAACATGTAATAAATACTTCATTTTTTTTGTAAGTTAAACTGATTTGAAGATAGTTTAAGGGGAAAATAAATGTAGCTTTTGATTGAAAAAGCAAATTTCCACCCAGCATTAGTACCTCTTCATCTTTATCAGCAAAAGCCATGCCTTTCTTAAGCAAAGGCCCCTTTTGTGTCAAGGTCTGTTGCTATATGCAGCTCCTGGACCATCGTCCCATCATCAGCTTCTCTAGTGCTTCTCTCTGTGTTCAAGTTGTGTTGTTAACCTTTTGTGTCTTAATGTCTTTCAGATGTTGGTCTTACTGGGGATATTGACGACCAGTCTTCCTGACTGAACTCCAATAACCTCCTCTTCCAACTCAGTTACCAAACATGGACTTTTCTTTAGAATAAGGAATAAATGCAGAAGAGTTCAGGTGTGGCTATTCCTAGCCAGGAGCTGTGGTAGGTATGGGGGTAAAAAGTGAAGATTGCCTGCAGCCTGTTTTTCAGGAACTGGCCTTCCACCCAGGCTCCTGTCACATTTCAGAACCACCAGGTGAGTCTCATTTACTCCCTCCTTGTCAGCCTGGTTTGTGTCCTGCCCTTTCTGTGCGTGTTCTGTTATCATGTCAGTGTTTTTCTTTGTAATTAGTCAACACTTTCTCTACACTTAGGAATACAATATGTAACTCAATTCTTCAAGTAGATTCTGAACTAAGGAAAAACAATTTAAAATACTCAATCCAATTCTATTTTCCTAAGTCACTCAGTCACAAGCAACAGTGAAACAGAGATGACATATACAAATTATTATCTGGTGGCTTAATTTGGACACGGCTAGGACCCTTAATTTCTTGATTAATTTAAAAAATTATTGATAATTAAATGGTGAGTTATTTTTAGCCATTTGAAAGTTACATAATCATAATCATCTTTGAAAATAACACAGGGGACCATCTATAGGTCTATGACAAATTCATGTATCTTGAGAATTGTATTGTTTGAAACAGGTCTTAGAGTCAAAACTTAGAACAATCATATTCTTGCCTAAGAAAAGACAAAAAAATTTTCACCTACCCCTAGAAATACCAAGATTTTACATAGCTTAGCTGTAAGAAATTGGAATTTCAGATCTGTGGAAACAAAGAATACAGAAAATGTTACAAAACTAAAATATTTTTCTAGATCAATACAATGATTTTATTTCTTAGAAATATGCACACCCTAATGTAGTTTCCTCAGGAAACTCTGCTTTTCTCTTTTTCCATAGTCCCAGACTCCCAAAGAAGGAAAGAATCTAGGAAGGAAGTAGGGAAGAAAGAATGATAAAAGGAAACAGCCACTGTAGATGTGCTTTCCAGAGACAAGAAAAATTAAACACTGAGAGTTAAATAATGACTACTTCTAATATCTTAAAGAGTATCTCAATCCCCACCCTTAGCTCTTCTAACTAAACTTATTTTCCTAAACATGTTCCACATCCAGCGGAATCCCATTTTCCTTTCCTTAGTACCACACTGATATTTTTATTGCTTGTTTAAATCACTGAAGATTGCAACTACATTTGGATTAGATAAGATTTTCCTGAGATGTTCTTTGTAATTTAACAATCACCTACAGTGTGTGTCACACAAAAAAGTGCTTTTTAAGACTAACAAATAACTTGCTCTCATAGAGACTCCATTAAACTGGAAAATGCTTAGTAACAGGATGCTCATGTGGGGAGTTTAAATCCATCATCGTTGACTCACAGTCCTACTCAGATTAGGGGCTTGGAGGACTTTTATGACTTTAGAACTCAAATTGTTATAAAGTGGCAGTCAGCCACTTCATCTGTAACACGTGAAGGACATACATAACTATTGTCATAATTATTCTAGCTGGCAAATAAATTCTAATTAGTTCATGGCAATTGCTTGGATTAAATATTACTTATGTCCATAAGGTGTTTCATTCTTTTGGGCCATGAAAATCCTCAATTCTATTAACTATTTCCTAACTGTGTAGCAGTTTGCCTGCTCCATTTCCATTAGCTCGGTGTATACTGCTGTCCACAGTACTGCATCCTAGTATCCCGCTCACTGTGAAGCATTGCCCTCTAGCATTCTTTTCAGGGTATCCTTCACCTCTGTGTTTCTCAGGCTATAGATGACAGGGTTAAGCATGGGAATTACAAGACTATAAAACACAGAGACCACTTTGCTATACCTCCATGAATTTCCTGATTTTGGTTGCTGTAGGTACATGAAAAACAACGTTCCATAGAAGATGGTGACCACGGTGAGGTGGGAGGCACAGGTGGAGAATGCTTTACATTTGCCCTGGGAAGACTGGATTTTTATAATAGAGACCAGGATGCAGATGTAGGAGATGAGGACTGTCATGAGGGATCCAGTGAGATTCACTGCTGAGAAGATCAGGAGCTGCCTCTCTTTGTTGTGGGTGTCAGAGCAGGAGAGGGCAAGGAGAGGGGGGTCAGCACAGTAGAAGTGGGGAATCACATTGGAGCTGCAGAAAGACAGCTGGAAAGTCAGTACTGTCTGTATTACAGAGTTCAGGAAGCCATAGGTGTAGACTCCTACCACCAACTCTGTACAGACCCTCTGTGTCATGATGGCTGTGTAGATCAGGGGGTTGCAGATGGCCATGTAGCGGTCATAGGCCATAGTAGCCAAGAGGAAGCATTCAGTAGTGGAAAAAGCACCGGAGAAGTACAGCTGAGCAAAGCAGCCAGAAAAGGAGATGGTTTTTTTTTTCACCAATAGATTTTGCAGCATTTTGGGCCCAATGGAAGATGAATAACAGAGATCAATGAAAGCCAGGTGACTGAGAAAATAGTACATGGGTGTGTGAAGCCGTGAGTCTGCCTTGATGAGCAGGATCATGCCAAGGTTTCCCACCAGGGTGATGAGATAAATCACCAGGAATACCACAAAGAGGGGAAGCTGAAGTTCAGGGCGATCTGTGAAGCCCATGAGAACGAATTCTGTCACAGTGGTGCGATTGCCTCTTGCCATTTTGTCCTTTTATCTGGTGTGAAGAGAAGAAATATAACTTAAAATGATCAGATACTTAAAAACACAAGCTCCTTGTGTTTCCATCCTAGTATCAGATGATAAAACAGTTATTTCATACAGACCCAAAGGGTTGGAGCTGATTTCTTTTAGGAACCATGAATTTCTTAGGCTCTATTTTCAAGTTTACAGTGGTGATATTTTCAGTTTAATTCTGTACTCCACCTAGGGCCAGACAGCACCTCTGATTCTGGGATGGAGTGGGTACCACATTGCTCTTGCTTTTGTGGTTCTGCTGGAAGAACTCACACAGGAGAATGACCTATGGATTAGAGATGCACTGAGTACTTTGGATGCTTGTGGAAGAGACCAAATGTGGAAAGTGGAAACAGGAGATGTCCCACTGACCAAATGTCCACTGCCCATCTCTGTTGTGCCAGTCTACTGGGAGGGTGATCACAGGCTGGTAGGAGAAATATGTATGCAAATAATTAGTTGTAATTCAGTGTGGCTAGTGCTTTTCTTCATTAGGGTTCTCTTGCTATGATAAAACACTATGACCAAAGCACCTTGGGGAGGAAAGGGTTTATTTCATCTTACAGCCTGCAATTCATCACCAAGAGAATAACAGGCAGTAGTAACTCAAGGCAGGAACTCATGCTGAGGCCATGGAATAGTATTAGTTACTGGTTTGTCCTCCATGGCTTTCTCAAATTGCTTTCTTATACTATCTAGGATCACCAGCCCAGGGATGGTACTGCCCAGAGTCGGGTGGGATGTCTACATTAAACATTAATCAAGAAAATGCCCCACAGTGCCATAAAGAGAATAATGTCTTACATCAACCTGCCTTCTGGAAGAGTGTTGTGTATTGAGGGAGGATCAGCAGTTTTTAAAGAGGGGATACTGAGTTATCCCAAACATCATGCTGAATAGTAACACAACATAACATCGAAGCATTCACAACATTCATAGCAGAGAGGACTGTAAATGAAAAAAAAATAGCTTGTTTTCTGGTCTATTGTTAATACAACTGCTTAATGATGCTTATGTGTGGATATGAATACAGACTCATCTCTTTCTGCATAAATGAGATCACTGTCCTATACTTCACTTCTTTACAAACTCAGCAGTTATGCCTTTTCATAGCTATGTTGTTATTTATTTATTTATTTTTGTTTTTTGAGACAGGGTTTCTCTGTATAGCTTTGGAGCCTATCCTGGCAATAGCTCTGGAGACCAGGCTGGCCTCGAACTCACAGAGATCTGCCTGCCTCTGCCTCCCAAGTGCTGGGATTAAAGGCGTGTGCCACCAACGTCCGGCTATGTTGTGATTTATTAATTCCCTCTTATTGGAAACATTTTCCACTCAATTCAGTAAGTATAAGCTTCTGGGATCCACTTAGGGTTTTGTACATGCCTACTGCTGTGGTGAAGATGGTTATCATTTGTAATTTACAAGTTCTGTCTATCTTCTGATGGTGATTAACAAATTAATTAAACTCTTTGATATATATTTATATTTGTATATATTATACTTGGTTTCAATGTTCTGCTTGTACTTTAAAGTTGCTACATTATTTTTCCTTTGTGCTAAACAGTTAGTTTTAAATAATTTCATGCCAAATCTTTTCCTTTTTGAATTCTGATTTTTGTGACATGATTTATAAACAGTTCTAAATTTAACATCACCAGGTTTATCTTTTGCTTTAGTCTCTGTATTTCTCAGATTTCACTTCTACATTACAATCTTTGATATGCTTGGAATTAAATTTTGATACAAGGAATGGGGTAGCCAGTCCTGTCTTTATTCCTCCAAATGGCTGGCCAAGGATTCTAATACAACTGATTGGCTGAGCATTTTACTGCTGATTCTGTTGGTTTGAAGTTCCAAACATTCTTTCAGTGCTTGTTTCAGTTTCCAACAATTTTTTCAGTATCTTCTAGAGCTAAGACCAAACATAAAATATAATAGAGTTCATTTTAGTGTCTGGTAGCATACTTTCTGACTTGTTCACACACAAATGATTTTAACATGATTTTTATCAATTAAAAAGTCTTGTTTGCACTCACATGCTTTTGACTGTGCATACATGTTAATTTTGAGAGGACAGACATATTTTCAAGAGGATCTTCTCTCTGTAAGTAGGCTATGTATTGCAGTCATCAAAGATTTTGATAATAAGTCTTTAATGATTCAAGTTTTTCAAATACACACTGCACACATTAAATTCTATTTGTAGGTGTTTTATCTATTTTTTGTCATGATTGTAAATGACGTATTATCTTTCATTCTGTGGCTTAAGTATTGTTTACATATAGGAAACCTATTGATTTTGTGAATTAATTTTATAGCTATCTTCTTTAACATATCATTTATAAGTTGATTTTAGTTGATTCTTTTACGGGCTTTTCAAATACTCATTCATATACTATGAAACAGATGTGGCTTTCCCCTGGCTTTCTGTGAATGTCTCTCCTTTCCTTCCTGTGTCTATTTGTAAAGACTTGTACTTCCATAGTGACAGTAAACTATAGCGATAATTGTAGCAATTTCATCCTCTTCAAGAGCGATTCAGAATTACAAAAGAGACTCCCAGGAACTGTAGACAGAGGGAATGACAGATCCAGAATTACTGAGGTAAGAAGGACCACACATTAAACAACTTTAAAGACTTGTGGCTAAGAGTCGGCCTTTTGGAAGCAAGCTGGCCTTTGCCTTTTGCATGGTTAGAGCCAACATAACAAATACAGGCCCATATTATCTTCATATGAGAAAACATCTGAAAGTTAAAAAGCAATATAATAAATTATAAAATTTGTCTATTATTTCTCTTTAGCAACTATACCTTTATAATGCCTTAGAAAACAGAATCCTTGGGATGTTCAGAGTACTGGGTTAAGATGCAGAGGTCTTGGGAGAACTTGTTTCAGTCCCCACACTTAGCTGCACAGTTGTCAAGTAATGCTCTTTCCACACCACTACAGCCCTCAGCTCTCCATAAGGACTGTTGTGAAAACATCAGTAGCATGGCTCACACCAATAAGGGTGATCTGGAAGATACTAGGAGCATGCTGGGAGGCATTCAAGAGTCCTGTTTCCAGGAAGGTAGTCTACAAGGAATAGACAGCATGAGTTCCTTTTCCCATAGGATATGGTGCAGAATGAAGTGCCTTAAAATAACTCTAAAAGCAAGGATAAGGCAGTGTGTTTTGTTATGTTTGGATCTCAGCATTGTCTGGGGTAGGTGATAGGAAATGAGGCTAAAATTGTATGTATAAGATAGTTGAAGGCCTGATAATCCCATTTTAAAATATGCAATTATTTATTTTAAATTCATCTCTGTGTGGGTATGTGTATATAAATTTGGCTGCCTGCAGAGGCCAGAGGTTTTGGATCCCCTTAGAACTGGAGTTACAGGTGTTTGTGAGCTACTTGTATGGGTGCTGGGATAGAACTCTGGCCATCTGTAAGAACAGTGTGTTCTCTTAACCCAAGAACCACCATTCTAGCCACAAAATATCCCATTTTATAGTGTTTGGTTTATAACCTGTAGGTAGTAGGCAGCTTTTAAAATTAACAGAGGTATTGCCAGGAAGATACAAAGAGACCTAGAGACAGAAAGATGGACTAAGGAGGGTGGGGCTTATCAAGTAGAGGGAAATTCCTGAGCATATTTAGGAGTCATAATGAATATTGATGAGATAGTGGGAGGCAAACTGGTTGGTTAGGAGTGTGCCATATTTTGAAGAGCTATGAAAGCCAAGAAGAGTCAATGACTCAGTCAGTAGTGAATATGGACTCATTGAACACTTGAACTGTGGGTATTACTTGATCACTACTTTGCTCTCAGGGATCCCATCTGTCATTGCATGAATGGATTGAAGAGGAAAGGAAAGTACCATTAGCAGGGATACAGCTAAGACACTTTCCATGTTAGAGAGACAAGGATTTAAAATGGGGGAAATGATAGAAATGGAGAAAGAAGGCATTGAGATAGTCCAAATAGAATCTGTATCACTTAGAAATTGACTGATAGCTTAATTTTCACCATGTCTGCTTCCTAAGGAGATCTAATACATTGAAGATTACACACACACACACACACACACACACACACTTGTTTACACAAACTCACTAACATTAACACTATTTAATTCAAAAGTAGAAGACACAATTGAGAGATGAAAGGAAGCAGATATTCCAGTGTATTGTCTAATTATGTTATTGTGAATAGTTTTAGTAGAGACAGAAATTCTGTTCTAGCAGTGAAATTAGAGCCAAGAATGTTGGATGCAGTGTGAGGGAATGGAGGATGACATTGTTGTTGTCAGAGCTGGTGATGATGGTATGAGGTTTGAGTGATTGGTTGAGATGTGGTGGTTGAAATCACACACACACACACACACACACACACACACACACACACACAGAGAGAGAGAGAGAGAGAGAGAGAGAGAGAGAGAGAGAGAGAGAGAGAGAGAGAGAGATTGGTGAAAACAAGAGTTTGAGAGTTGGTTCTATTTTTAAAAACTGACGAGAAGAGTCAGCACAGAAAAAAGCTGCCCAAGATCTTCAGGTTGCTACTATCAGGGAATAGTGGAGAGCCCTTAAACACATGCATTCCTGACATCCCTGGCTTATGGTAGATTCGACTTATTTTAGTGTGGTCACCGTGCTCTCAATTATAACTTAACTTGAGATAAAATTACCCTTGGGATCTTCAGGTATCACACTTAAACTATCTTCTGTTGCTGGTAAAATGCTTGTTATTGAGAATTCTGTGAATTGACAAAAATCTATTTGAATTCATTTCTGGAATTGATCAAGTCTTCCTACTGGGACCCAAACTATGACAGCACCTACTTCAGACAGACGAGGTTTAGCACTTTCAGAAGATCCTGAGAGATAGTATGCAGACCACAGTTTTATATAACAGCTCTTGCTTGATCAAAGATTTTTATTATTTACTGCTATGGATGTGATATCTTACTTGTCTATTAAGTGTCACAAATGTGGCTAAGCTCTATTATCCAAATATTTATTAATCATTTATCATATTGAAGTATCATTCTCCATTCCTACAAGTTCTACTTGAATTAATCTTTGAGTTTTGGAATTACCAACAGTATCACTTTTTATGTTTAGACTATAAATTTTATTAATAAAACCCCAATATTTAGTAATAAATATTTGACCTTTAATTTTTTATCTAGGAGAATAGTTTCAGTTTCCTTTAAAATAAAATGTTAATAAGGTTTAATTAAGTCTCAAATGTCATAATAACTAGTAGTTATTTGAAAGGTTTTGATCCATAAAGATTCATATTTCTTTTTAAATATTTTAAATTATGTGTCTATGTAGTGTGTGTGTGTGTGTGTGTGTGTGTGTGTGTGTGTGTGTGTGTATGTGTGTGTGTGTGTGTGTTCATGCATGAATACTATGGCATATGTGTTGAGGTCAAAGAATAACTTGCTGTGGGCGGTTATTTCTACCATGTGGGTCCCATAAATTGTACTGAACTCAGGTTGGTAGGCTTGTTGGCAAGTACCCTTACCCACTTAGCCATCTCACTGCCCCAGGTGCTGCTTATATTTTTTATTTAATACAAACTTTTTAATATTCCAGTTTCCCAACAAGGAAACTGATGTAGCAATCCTCAATAGTTTGCCAAGTTCACAAAGTGGTAGGGCCAGGATTTAAAGCCAGCTTGGCTGATTCCATCATGTTCAAGGGATGCTGTTTCTCTATTTGTGATTCCCAGTATTTATTTATTTTGGCAAGTTTTTCTTATAAATTTAGATTCCCATGATAATATTTTAGTCATGCTGGGATGGCTCAACAACATTTCTAAAAGTTTGTTTAGTTTTAACTGTTGTGTTTATACAAATGATCAACATCTGGTCTTTTGGAATGTTGTTTTACTCCTTATGATTATTCATTATGTGTGACCAAATAAAACAGCTGGGTTGATTAACCCAGGAGATATTCTTAGTCTCTGGGGAGGGAGAAGCAGGTGAAATACTTTGGGAATCTATGAAAGCTAAATTTTCTTTTCTGAGGAAATGTTTGCTTGTATGAAATTTTGAAATGTGATTTGGGAGGCTTCTTGAGTTTATCAGGTCCCTGCCATAGTCTCCTCATAAAATAGTACAGTAATCAAAGGAGTAAGTGAGGGATCGAGGAAGAGTCCACCAGTCTTTCCTACTCTATTTAGGCAGGAACAAAGCATTTGTTTTCCCCACAGCCCCGGCACCAACAACACTTTTCCTTGGCTGTCTTTTACTATGTCAATCTTAGCAGTAAATGCAACTTACCAAGCACCCAATGGACAGTGAGGATTCTCAACTCTCTGGAAGTGTCCACTGAATGTATTTCCAGCCCCCAAAACAGCCCTTTTCATGTCTGTTTGCTTCTACTCTTTGCTGTCTGTATCCCACACTCAGAAAGGTGTGGGTGTTTATAAAGTGCAGTGAGTCCATTATCTCCTGTTATTCCTGTGCTTCCTATGTCTCAAGGGACAGTTTCTGTGATGTATTTTGCATACGACTAAATCACCTTTGGGAATGGAAATCTCTGAATCATTCTAGTAGCTAATGATGACTCAGATTGCCACACGTTGGTGTTTGTTCTCAGGATGACTTCCAAACCTAGAACCTTTGGTGTGATGCTAAGATGAAGCCTTCTTTCTCTTGCTAGGACATCCAAAGTAGGTGTCCTTGAAGTTGCACCTGCAATGAGGTCCAGCTAATGCTTTGTGGAGAGGTAGCTAAAATTAGGAAGATGTTATGTAATTAAGATGGATGCATACACTAGACACCTTTGGCGGCAAAGAAAAGACAGTCTTGGTTTTCATATTTCTCATAAGAGATAATATAGGAGAAAAGCAATGCCTTCTTTTATTGTTACGGATTTCTCATGGAATTAAATTAGGGAATAATCATTAAGGAATAGAATCAAACTAAAAACTACAGGTGACTCTGGTTAAACTCAGTGGGTCACAAAATTAAACTAAAAGGCATCAATGTAGGAAAGAGGGCTTTATAGGGAAGTTGGAAAAGTTGGGGGAGGATTAAAGGGAGTGATCAGAATTTACTATGTACACATCTGAAATTGTCAAAGAACACATTTAAAGTGAAGTCTTTTAATAGAAAAATTCTAATAATTTTGGCAGTTATGTTTCCCTTCAGTCTCAGCAGGCACTGGGATGTTCTCACGAAAGGGAGGGAGTTTTTACGTATTTACTGATTGTGAATTTTAATTTCAGTTTGTTGGAAAGAGTTGTACTAAAGGAAAGTGTATACACAGTTCACAGATGCAACTGTGGTTCCTCATTGAGAAGGAGTGCTCTCCAGAGCCTGAGGATCTGGGTAATGTTAGCTCCCTGTGGTGGAGACCACTGGAAGTGCCAGGCTATATTCTGCCACCATAATGAATCCATAAGGATCTGATGGTTCTCGCAAAGGGCTGCAAGCTGCTGAGTTCCCTCAGTTACTGTGTTTCCCTGGAGTTGCTGAAGGGCTGGTGCATTTGTCTTTCGGGTGTGAGTATTTTACTATAACATAAGAATGTAAGTGATTCCAATATCTTTTCAGTCAGGAGCTATTTCTAGAAAGATTGTTTTTTTAAAGTTGAGGTTAAAAATAATTTCTTTATGGGGATAGGGAGATGGTTCAGCTGTTAAGAGCACTTATTACTCTTGCACAGGACCAAGTTTTGATTCCCAGCATCTACATGATGGCTCATGACTATATGTAACTCCACTCCAGGGAAATCCAGTGTCCTCTTCTGGCCTCTATTAGAACTGCATGTAGTTCTGTACATACATACATGTATGCATACAAAACACTCATACACAAAATAAAAATAATTTCTGGTTTCACTTCTTGTGAGTCAGAATCTGTTTGCTAGAAACCTGGTCACCACCACTTCTAGAATCTTCTTGATTTCTCACATTTGCTCAGAATGTGGGCGAACTTATCCCAAGCCTGACAGTGATTTATGAGTGAAATCTAACTATATGTCCCTTTCAGGGATGAGGTAAGCTATGGATTCAGATGATATTCACAAATCATTCATAAAGATTCAGCAGAGAGTTTAGAAATGTATTAATGTAAGATTTCTTCAATTTAATATATATTTGCAACAGTCTGACTTCTGGAAGAGAAGGATAGAGATAACATCTCACCTATGAGCCCTCTGGAGCTTTGTCTTCAATTCTGTGCTTCACTCTCAGTTCTGAATACAGGCAATAAAATTCAAGGCCTAATTCTTTTTTCCTTTCCTTTGGGTAGAGTTTCATTCTATTTGTTTTTCTGAAATTAGTGAAGTTTCAAGTGGACCAAGACCCTGTAAGTCTCTCTCTCTCTCTCTCTCTCTCTCTCTCTCTCTCTCTCTCTCTCTCTCTCTCTCTCTCTCTCTCACACACACACACACACACACACACTTATTCACACACATATTCTCAAAAATCAGTGTACTGTTTTCATTTGTGAGCAGAGTCAGTCTTCCCTCCTTTCATTTCTCCTACATCATTATTTTGGCCCTAACTTCTCCCAGCTCTACCTACGGTATAGACTATCCCTGGCCATATCAGCAACTGCATAGGCTTTCCACCATTCACTCAGGGCTGATTGGCAATACTTGGGGTGAGTTCCTGAGTTCTTGGTGACAGAGTGGGACCCAGTATTGTCAAATCCAGGAAAGATCCCTAAAATATAGTTTCTATAATCACAAGGCCTAATTGTTTCTTTAAATTTAAATTAAAAACAACCTTATTTTCCATACCAATCCCATTTCCGTCTCCCTCCTGTCCTCCCATGTTCCCCACAAACCCCTCATTCCACTCTCTTCCATTCCCCAGGAAGGGTGAGACCTCCCATGGAGGATCATCAAAGTTTGTCACATCATTTGGGGCAGGGCCTAGGCCCTCCCCCATGTATCTAGGTTGAGAGAGTATCCCTCCACAGGGAATGGGCTCCCAAAGTCTGTGCACTAGGGATAAATACTGATTTTCACTGCTGGAGGCCCCATAGTTTGCCCTGGCCTCCCAACTGATACCCACATTCAGAGGGTCTGGTTCAGCCCTCTGTTGGCTCCCCAGCTGTCATACTGGGGTCCAAGAGCTCCCACTTGCTCAGGTCAACTGTTTCCCCAGCATGGTCTTGACTCCTTTGCTCATCACTCCTCCCACTCTACAAACTGGATTCCAGGAGTTCTGCTCAGTGTTAAGCTGTGGATCTACGCTTCTGCTTCCATCAGCTACTGGGTGAACGCTCTATGATGGCATTTAAAGTAGTCATCAATCTCACCATAGAGGAAGCACATTTAAGGTAGCCTCTCCACTATTGTTTAGATTCTTAGTTGGGGTCAACTTTGTGGATCCATGGACATTTCCCTAGTGCCAGATTTCGTTTTAACCTATAATGGCTCCCTCTATTAAAGTATCTCTTTTTGTGCTCTCTTTCTCTTTTCTTCCCTCACCTTGATCTTCCTGATCCCTCATGTTCTTCCCCCCTCCCCTTTGTCCTACTTTTCTCCCCTCTCGCCCTGTGCTCCCAGTTTGCTTAGGAGATCTTGTCCCTTTCCCCTTCTCCAGGTATTGATACATGTCTCTCTTAGGGTCCTCCTTGCTTCCTAGTTTCTCTGGGGTTTGTATTGTAGGATGGTTATCTTTTGCTCTATGTCTAATATCCACTTATAAGAGAGTACATACCATGTTTTTCTTTCTGGGTCTGGGTTACCTCACTCAGTATAGTTTCTTCTAGTTCCATACATTTGTCTGTGAATTTCAAAATTTTATTTTTCTTCTGAGTAGTACTCAATTGTGTAAATGTACCACATTTTCTTTATCCATTCTTCAGTTGAAGGGCATCTAGGTTGCTTCCAGGTTCTGGCTATTACAAATAATGCTGCTATGAGCATGGTTGAACAGATGTCCTTGTGTTATGAATGTGCATCCTTTGGGTATATGGCTAAGAGTGGAATTGCTGGATCTTGAGGTAGACTGATTTCCATTTTTCTGAGGAACCACCATACTGATTCCCAAAGTGGCTGTACAAGTTGGCACTCCCACCAGAAATGGAGGAGTGTTCCCCTTTCTCCACATCCTCTCCAGCGTACACTGTCATTGGTGTGGGTGGGTACCATCCTATAGAACAAGATCCCAGACTTAATGAAAAAAACTGAAGAAGTAACAAGTAAGCTGAGTACCTAGTGTTTATCTCCTTCTACTTGTTGGCTGAAGTCACCTCATCTCTTGCTACCATGATAAGTGTTATCCCCTCTTAGACCATTATAAAATGTAAATCCTTCCCTCCTTAAACAAATTTTGTTGAGTAAGTGGTCACAGAAATGAGAAAAGTAGTCAACAACATGTTATGATAGCCACGCCAATCTTGATGTGGTGTGTTTAAGCATACATTCGATCTTTGACCCACTGTAGGATTTTAGTATAATTCAAATTAGATCAAGATTTAGATGTGATGTGCCTGGTTCATATCCTTAGGCTACAAACTATAGCGCCTTCAGTACTTCTTAAAGTAGGTATGTTCCTTACCAATTAATCTCTCAATACCCTGGAGTAGAAGATACTCCTGAGCACTCTTCAGAAGGTAAACCTGGGCATGTCCTTGGAATGTGAACAATGAACCTAGAAAGATTTTATTTCTTTCCAAAAATGGCAAACTTTAGCTATATTGATCTTTTGTGTTTTTCTATGATTTTTGGAATGTTTTTTCTTTGTTTTATACTGCTTCCTTGACATTACTCTGTGTTCCTGTGTAGTTTACTGAGCTTTAAGAATTCATAGGTGTCCATTTCTTTGGGATCAACTGTGGAAAATTATTGTGCACCTTCAGTGGTTCTCAATTTCCAGGCCTAGTCTGTGTTACATAGCATGTGTTCTGGTTCAGTCTGGTAAGTTCTCTAAACCATAGAGAACCTGAATTGAGCTCTTTCTCCAGTACCCAGATAACAGCCTGTACTCAGACTGTTACCCACTTCCTGTACTCCACTTCCTCTACTCAGACCTAGTCTGATGAATCTGCTTCAGCCTGCTGCATTCCCAATGTCCTGGCTAGTTTTTGTCAGCTCAACACAAGTTAGAATTATCTGAAAGGAGAGAACTTCAATTGAGAAAGATGTCTCTGTAAGATCCAGCTGTAGGGCATTTTCTTAATTAGCTATCGATGGGGGAGGACTCAGTCCATTGTGAGTGGTGCCATCCCTGGGTGGTCCTAGGTTCTATAAGAAAGCAAGCTGAGAAAACCAGGAGGAGCAAAACAGTAAGCAGCTCTCCTCCATAGCTTCTGCAGCAGCCCCTGGCTCCAGGTTTCTGCCCTGCTTGAGTTCCTGTCCTGACTTCTTTTGATGATGAACTATGAAGTGTAAGCATGAGCTGAACAAACCCTGTTTTGGTAATGGTGTTTCATCACAAGAGTAGTAACCCTACTAAGATACCCAATCTCTGAGCTTAGTCTCAGGTCACAATTCTTTGCTCTGTCCAGTCTATTGAGTTGCCTGGACACTAGGCTTCCTATGTGCTTCTTAGTATCCAGCATCTTAGTATCCAGTATCTCAGTTCAGCCTTGTGAGCCCCTGGTACCTTGATTGCCCAGGCTATCTCCAACATTCAGGGCTAGAGTTGGATAACTCTAGGTTGGACAACCTGTAATGCTGGTCTAACTTATTGAGTTTGAGTGCTCAAGACCCTAGTCACCCATGTCATTCTCACACTCCCAGATAATATAACTCAGTTCGCACAGCTTGCACATCAGAACATCAGCCCAAGGATCTCCAACTATGTCTGGGATGTGTGTGTGTGTGTGTGTGTGTGTGTGTGTGTGTGTGTGTGTGTGTGTGTGTGTGTGGTGGGGTTTAGGAAATTCACCATACTGGACTGATACACATGATATGTGACTGGGCCAAATCTGGAGGTTGGTGACAGTGAAGGTGGGGCTCACTAATCTGGTCCTCCTATTCTGATACATCAGTCTAGTAAGGACATAAACATGTAAAGAAGTCTCTAATGCAGGAGATAAGCAGATTTAGGAAACAGCAAGAGAACAACACCAGTGTCATTGAAGGTCTTTTTTGTGTCATTCATGAAAATATACATCATCTCCTTTGGGGTATTCAAGTACATAAAAGTGGCCACCGACTGACACATACTTTATTGTTTATTGCCTACCAAGGTCACCTGTAGTAGAAACTGCTGGCCAGCCTACCCAAGCCGCAGGTGCCCAGGCCAGGCTGCATGAACATGCACAGCAGGATTTCCTCCCTGAGTCAAGCCTGCTTCTACACCCAGAGACTGCTGAAGAAGAGACACCTGACCAAAGGCACCAATGAGAAAAGAACACTTCAGCAGAGTCAGCTGCCTGAGCCAATGGGAACATGGGAGGGGCTACAAAGGCAGGCCTAACTTCCTTAATAAATGAGTCTGCAGCACTCTCTGCTCCTCAGTGACTCCCATTGGTGCTGCATCTTCTTACCTCCTCCCCCAAGGGAGTAACCCTGAGACAGTTACCAAAGAGCACTCTCTAATTTTAATTCCTGTTTGTTCACCTCTCTGTGGAAGCTTCCCATCTCCAAAGCCAGCTGATTTCTAGGTCTAGCCCAGTGACTCTTTCAATAATTAGAGGCCATAGATTCTCTTGAAATGACTAGAAATAAAATTCATAGTTATTTTCCAAGATGAACCTTATACTTACATTTTTTGAAGATGTAGAGAAAATGATATTTCTGTTACTCTGAAATGACAATGTTGTAACTTTCAGAGAATGTTTGTTTCAATATTTGAATTTTCATTTAAATGTACCTAACTACAACACACTTCAAGGCCTTACTGAAGTTTTTATATGTAGTGGTACGGTGAATAAAGGTAGTATTAAAAAAAAGAGTATGATGTTGTAGAGGGTGGATGTAGGGGACAGTAAGCCACGCTTGTTAAAGGCTGGCTACAGATGTGTCTGACCATGCCTGTCAGGGTGTGGTAAAGGTGAGGTCAGGATGACTCGTGATGGATTCTTAAGGGGCGGCAAAGCACATGGGAGCCCCTTCTCTCTGGCCTGGTTGCCTTGCTGCCCTGGCACTCTCTAGCTTGTGTTTGGCTTGTGTTTATCTGACTGAAGATAACTATACGAACTTTGGATCAGCTCTTGTAATACAAAGTCTATATACATCTGTACAGAAGCAGAATTATATGCAATTCTCATGGTGCTTATGGATTTTACAGAACCTCTTAATATAGTTACTGATTCCCAATATGCAGAGAAAGTTGTCTTATACATTGAGACTGCAGAAGTCGTTCCTGATAATACAGAATTAACCTAATTGTTTTTATAATTGCAGGAAACAATCAGAAACAGAAGCAATCCTCTATACATTACACATATCAGATCTCATATGAGTCTGCAAGGCCCACTAGCACAAGGCAATGATGAGACTGATCGTTTATTAATTGGAAGTGTGCTAGAAGCCTCAGAATTTCATAAGAAACATCATGTAAATAGCAAAGGTTTAAAAAAGGATGTCTCCATCACTTGGCAACAAGCTATGGAGATAGTGAGAAACTGTCCTACTTGTTCTTTTTATAACCAAACTCCACTGCCAGAAGGCTGTAATCCTAAAGGCATTCAGAGGAATGAGATTTGGTAGATAGATGTCTTTCACTTTACAGAATTTGGAAATTTGAAATATGTGCATCATACTATAGACACATTCTCAGGGTTCCAATGGGCTACTGTTCTCAACTCTGAAAAAGTTGATTCTGTTATTACACATCTGCTAGATGTGATGGCAGTTATGGGTATACCTGCACAAATAAAAACTGACAATGCTCCGGCATATGTCTCCACAAAATGCAACAGCTTTTCAAATATTATAACATAAAACATGTCACCGGTATACTACACAATCCTATAGGATAAGCAGTGGTGGAGAGATCTAATAGAACACTTAAGGAAATGCTCTACAGACAGGCTGGTAAGTCAAAACTCCCTAAACATAGGGTGCATAATGCTTTATTGACACTAAACTTTCTTAATTCCAATGAAAAAGGACAAATAGCTACAGAAAGACACTGGACTACAGAAACAACTGCTGAACTGAATCAACCAGTATACTTCGAAGATTACTAACCTCGGTATGGAAACCTGGACATACGTTACGTTGGGGTAGGCGTTTTGCATTTGTTTCCACAGGAGAAGAAAAACTTTGGATACCATCAAAGTTGATCAAGATTCGAGTTGAAAAAGACAAACTTTCGACAAGGACGAGTGACAGGTATTTTCTTGAGGTATATCTCATAAAATAAATAGAAACCTCCCAAAGGAAAGGAAAGTGTTTTGCTTCTATCTTCACAGGAAAACTCATCTCCAGAAGACCAAGAACACTACGTAGGTAGATGCTTAAGAAGAGAAGATAGCTATAACCATCAAACAAAAGGAACATGTCATGTGGTAAACTTTTTAGCTGTCTCTCAAATAACTCTATATCTCTTTATTTTTCTAGTCCCTATTCAAGTAAATCAATGCTGGATTTAGAGTTGGATTTGGATTTCCTCCCCTAAAATCCAAGCACGTTGTTTAACTAAACTTTAGAGTTTCTGTATTGTATCAAGAAGCCAATTGATGTAATACAGAATGAGAGAACTTGGGACTGTCTTTGTCTTTCTTGGCTCTTTCCTTCAAGGTGTACACTGTCTCACAATTGTTATTTTTCCACGATTGCCTTTTCCAGCATGCATACATATACAAGCAAACATTTCTCTGCTAACACTTATGTTTGAGTCCCACACAGGCAATGAAGACCCGCCTGACAGCAATCCCTGGATGCTCCAGAAAAGAAATTGGGCCATACCTCCTCGACTGCACTGGATCCAACTTACTCCATTTCAACTGATACTCTGATCAGAGCTTCGAGTACTGACTTCAATCAAGTTGAGGATTTCAACCTAGATCTTCAATCAAGCAAATCCCATCTAACATGGACTGTATATAATCTGTTAGAGACTTTCACTATACTAACATTTTCTTCCCACAGGACCCCACGAGGCTACCATCATCCCATTTCAGCAGGAAGTAACTTGGAGGATGCTATGCCACCGTCCCCCATTATTGTCTATTAGGGTAATGAATGTAAGCCTAGTTAGGAATCACTTTCCTATTGTTTAGGGTTGGGATTGGAAGGAAGTGTTCAGGTTTGGACACCTCTTTCAGATGACTCTAGGGTTTAACTGAAATAGACATGGTTAGGATGTGCAATAGCAGATATTTTGTATTTCACCTTTATGATTGTTAATTTTGGATACTTTACACTGTTAAGTTTTAATACTCTTTTAGGTTAAAAGAGGAATTGTAGGGGACAGTAAGCCATGCCTGTTAGAGGCTGGCTACAGGTGTGCCTGACCATGCCTGTCAGGGTGTGGTCAAGGTGAGGTCAGGATGACTCGTGATGGGTTCCTCAGGGGTGGCAAAGCACATGGGAGCCCCTTCTCTCTGGCCTGGCTGCCTTGCTGCCCTGGCACTCTCTGGCTTGCATTTGGCTGGTGTTTATATGAATAAAGATATCTTAACCATACGAACTATGGATCAGCTCTTGTAATAGGTGGATCTGGGAGAAGTTAGGGTAAGGAATGGGGGAGTGAATATGATCAATATAGATTACATTGGGTATATACACAAAGAGCACTTCATTCTACCATAGAGACATTTGCTCAACCATATGTTGAGGGAGGGTTTTTCCTATTTAATTAATTAATTAATTAATTTTAATTTTTATTAGTTCAAATTAGAAACAAGCTTGCTTCACATGCCAATCCCTTCTCCCTCTCCCTGCCCAACCTCCCACCAGCCTCCCCACCCCATTCACCCTCTGCTCCCCAGGGAGGGTAGGGGCCTCCATGGGGGCTCCCCAAAGTCTACCACATCATTCTGGGCCGGGCCTAGGCCCTCCGCCATGTGTCCATACCGAGAGAGCATCTCTTCACGTGGGACAGGCTCTCAAAGTCTGGGAGGAGGCTTTTTTCCATCTTGCTGGTCCCACTGAGCTGGTTTCTCTCTGTCCACCAGGTTCCCTCAGCAGCTTAATGAAATAACCACTCTGAAGCTTAATATCAGTTAGAATTGTCTGGCCAATTGCTTGGGTTTCTTACTGGCTAGTTCACTTTTAAAATATTAACCCATCTCTATTAATCTGTATATCACCATGTGGTTGTAGCTTACTGGTGATGCCCTGGCATCTTGCTTCCCCCGGAAGCTACATGGCATCTCTCTGATACTGCCTTTCTTCTCTCTCTGTCTTTGCTTGGAATTCCTCCATAGGTATATTCTGCCTGGCCATTGGCTGAAACAGCTTTATTCATCAACCAATAAGAGAAGCACATAGTCTCAGAATACAGAAGGACATCCTATATCAACCATGCTCATTGCTGCTATACTCATAATGGGAATTAAAAACAACCCAGATGTCCCTCAACAGATGAATGGTTAAAGACAATGTGGTACATTTGCACACTAGTATTACCCATTAAAAAGGAAAATATGAAATTTGCAGGTAAATGGATGGAGTCTGAAAAAATTACCCTGAGTGAGGTAACCTGGACCCAGAACAACAAATATGGTATATGTTCATTAATTTATATGTGGATATTGCTATTGAATCAATGATAACTAAGTTACAATCTGTAGAAGCACAGAGGTCAGGTATAGCATAAGGGACTGTCTGGGGCACAGGGGCACTACGAGAGGGAAATAGAATAAATATGTGGGGGACCTGAAATGGGAGGACCAAGTCAGAAGAGGAAGGGAAAAGGGGCATGAGGAAGGAAATGCAAGGGCTAAAATTAAGGGCCATTTGAGAAGCAGTATGGAAACCTAATACAGTAAACTTTTCTAAAACGTATATATGAAGGCAATCTAAATGAAATCACCAAATAATGGGGAAGAGAGCCCTAACTGGACATCTTTTGCAACCAAATGATTTTCTAGTATTGGGTTACCTCTAATTGAGGTTTTGTCCATGGGTGCCATGGGAACCCTAAACAACCCAGGCTGTTACTAAGACTGTAGGTTGCTCTTCACAAACTGAGATAAGGCACAATTGCTGAAGATAACACCTACACAAATCATTGAAGATGAAGAAGTAATGCTGGCGTTTGCATAAAATCTTCACCCCTATATGCTAGTGACATTGGTATGGGAAGGTATTCTACATGCTACCAAAGGAGAAATGTTATCACAAACCTAGCCACAAATGCTTTGATCTATAGTGGTGTTCTCCTGGGAAAATATTCTAGTGCAATAAAGCTTGTGGGTGTAACCAACCAATATCTGATTTGACTTAAACCAACTCCACAAGTTGGAACCGGTACCTGATGCTTCTGGGCTGACCAAGAACCTGAGACTAGATAGCCCAGGGACCTAGGGTAAAACCAAATACTACTTCTATATAAAACAACAACAAACAATAACAACAACAAAAACCACCGCCAACAAAACCTCAACAAACAAACCAAAAAACTGTAGCAATAAAATGACTCTTAATGACAGTTTGGTATACTCGTAGGTCAGTGCTTTGCTCAGTCAGAAAAGCTTCCTCCTGCAGCAGATGAAAACAGAAATCCACAGCCAGACAATATTCCGAGAGTGAGAAACCTTGGAACACTCAGCCCTAAACAAGACATCTCTATCTAATTCCTCATCTTGAGCTGGGACAACACCACTGAAAGGGAAGCAGCAAGTGTGTAAGCACCAGAAGGAATGAAAGACACCAAGAAGACAAGGTCCCTCTAAATCAGCAAAATGGGCACACATATTAACTTAACTTCATGCACAGGACTTGCATGGGTCTGCCCCAGATGCAGTTCTAGAGATAAAAGAAGAGGAAACATCCCTCCATTCTTAACTCAGAAGTAATATCCAGTTGATATCCATTTGAAATGAAAATTTAGTGTTCACAAAAGGAGTCTTATTAGAATAATAAACTACTCCTAAGGGTAGACTGAATGCCCAGCAGTAGATGGCCAACAGAAAATGAACTAAAAGACATCTTTGGAGGATTCTTGTCTCATAATGTTCAGCCCATGCTTTACATGTAAAAATCAACTTACTTTTATTTTATTTTATTCATATACATGCTATTTCTCTCCCTGTCTCTCTCTTTAAGGCCATTTTCATGTGTATGATGGCTTCAGTTTATTGCTTTATGGTATTCCTGAGGGTGGAATTAGTAGATCTCTTTTTCCATATCTGTTTCTGGCCTTCTTTTTGTTTGTTTTGTCCCATTTTGATGTGTTAGTTTTTGTTTTATATTATTATATATATTTTATAATCCCTTAGAAGCCTGATTGTTTTTTAATGAGGGACAGAAAAGGGGATGTATCTGAAGGGGAGGGAGATGGGGAGGAAGAAGGAGGACTAGAGGAAGGGGAAACTGTAATCAAGATATATTGTATGAAAAAGGAATCTATTTTCAATAAAGAATTAAAATATCTTTTAAAATGGAAAATAGTTATGTTCCAGTGCCAAAGATATTTTTCATTGCATAACTCTGAACTTTCTATTTTTTGTAGAAGCCTCTTGAAAGAAATGAAAAACCAGAGTGCCACCAAGGATTTGTGTTCTTACAAATGGCTCTGCTTACCTAGGTTCTTGAGAGATGGATTGTCTTACTTAGGGGTTTATTGCTTTGATGAAACAACATGATCAAAAGCAGCTTGGGGAGAAAAAGGTATATTTTAGTTTAGAACTCTCAGGTCACACTTCATTATCAAAGGGAGGAAGTCAGGATAGGAAGAAAGCTGGAGGTAGGAACTGAAGTAAAACCCTGTTGAAGAGCTTTGCTTACTGTCTTGCTCCTCATGGCTTGTTCAGCCATTTTTCTTACATCATCCAAAACTACCAGCCCAGGGCTGGCACTATGCACAGTGAGCTGCATTTTCCCACATTTATCATAAATCAAGAAAATGCCCCAAAGGCTTCCTATAGAATGACTGCAGGAAAGCATTTTCTCATTTGAGAGATCCTCTCAGACAACTCTAGCTTATGTCATCTTGACAAAACAAAATAAAACACAAAGCAAACAAACAAAAACTAGCCAGGGCATGGGTTATAATGCATATGAAAAAGAGAACTTGGTAGACTTCAATCTGAGCCTTAATTTTTAATCATGACATGAAAAATCTAAAAAACTTTAATGTGGGGAGCACACTCTAACACTTAAGAGGGTATTTGGGAGAAGAGAATGTGAAATGGTTGGACAAAGAAGGCAGATTGTGATCCACTGTTGAGCTAAGCATGAGATCTGGAGCCCTCACAGACTCTAATACTCTTCACACTCAACTTCTGGCCCTTACATACTCCCCTCACTGACCTTCTGTCCCTGGGCTTCTTCTCTTTAGATAGTTTCTTCTTTACTCAACTCTTTCCAAAAATCTTTAATTTATTCTGCAATGTTTTCTCTGTCATACCAATTATTCTGTGCCTCTCAATCTTAGTTAAATCTGGGTATCTGAGGAAAGCACACTGTCTTCAAAGCTCTGTTGATGAGACACCGCTCCCTTCCTTACTTTATAGGCGCCAGTACCCAATGTTGACATTCTCTTGGCTCCTCATCCCATTTCCAAATCATTTATTGAACATCTTCATGACAAAGCATCGATAACAGTGTTGATATCATTAGCACCATTGTCCTGAGAGCGGTACTGAACAACCATTTTCTTCTTCTCACTTATTAAAGACTTTGCTCAGGTCCCAATATTTTCCATAACTCAAGCCCTTTGTCCTGCTGTAGAATCAGTAGTGGCGCTCATCAAATGGAGAGCCATTAATGTGACCTGAAAAAGCTTAGAATCTTAGACCTCATCACAGCATCTCTTTCTCCCCATAATTCATTTGAGAACTTTGCTACAGTATTTTTAGTAAGACTGTAACTACACATAGCACATCCCGACCCTCTGGATTTCCTAAATGAAGTGCTGTTTTGTTTTCTATGTTTTATACCAATTTTAATAATAGGATTACTATTTCTCCCGTGCTAGTGATTGAACCATGGTCTCTCTTGCATGGAAGGCAAGTACTCTACCATTGAGCTATATCCCTAGCACAAAATACTTGTTTGAAGATGGGAAGAAGTAAATTTTGAACCATCTAATCTAATACTTTATAGAGGAATGGAAAGATTAAGTTTTTACAGAGTTTTCTATAGCATTTATAGAATCTAGCATATTAAAAATTCTCTCTTCGTCTGTCTGTCTGTCTGTCTGTCTGTCTGTCTCTCACAACCTATAGTCCACTATCCTAGCATCTCAGGAACCATATGATTTTGATTCCCCAAATTCTGTGGACTTCTGGAGCACTGGACCCTATGGATACACAGGTTCTGAAGTCCTGGGAAGTTCTGGACCTTACAAGGAAGGCTTTGTCTCAGAATCCTAGGCAAGCAACTTCTCTCTGACTTCAGGAAGTATGAGAGAATTTTGTGAAGTTATGATGTTGCTTCCTCATCCTTCTAAGTGCTGTGGGTACCAAAGTGCATCACCATGTCAAGCCTTTTATTATCACTTTGAGGCAGTATGTTCTTTGAAGAGTGTTTACTCATTGCTGTCTCATTTTCATTACTTACTGGAATCAAGGTAAACCAAAATGTTCCCAAAATCATTTGAAATTCTTCTGTGTTGTTATTTCTTCTTTTTCACTATATATATTAATATATACATATATATTAATAATTGTGATCTTTCTACTTTCTATATATATAATTAATATACATATTAATATATATTAATAATTGTGATCTTTCTACTTTCTATATAATTAATATATATATGTTAATATATATATATTAATAATTGTGATCTTTCTACTTTCCTCCTCCCCTCTCTTCCCCCTCCCTGGCTTTCATCTCATTTCCTTCCTCTTCTTTCTTCTTTCTTCTTTCCTTTCCCTCTTTCCATTCTTCTTCTCTTTGTCCTCATTGTTTTTCAGTTAAGCATACATTTTTCTTCCAAAGCCAATCACAGGAAAATATGGCATTACAAAGCATGTTTTGTATGGGTATCATTGAGTTTTGTAGTAAGAAGAGTGAGACTGGACCAGATCTGGCAATTAGAAAATAATGCATAAAACTTGAGTGTGGTGGCTCATGCCTTCAATCCTAGCAGAGGCTGGCAAACCTCTGTGCATTCAACATCAGCCTGGTCTACATAATGTGTTCCAGGACAGCTGGAGCTACATAGTGAAACACTCTCTCAAAAACAAAAAAAAAATAAAACAGGAAACAATAACTTTTCTCATGAAATAACTATTTTAATCATTAAGTATACTGTTTTCCCCCCTAACATCATACACATTTTTCAAATCTTTTGGGATCTTTTATTTATCATTTTTGGGAAAATCTTGATTACATTGCCTAGGTCTTTTCTTAGAGCTGTCTGCATGTCTTTGTTTCTTAGACTGTAAATGATGGGGTTGAGAAGAGGTGTCAGAACGGTGTATGTCACTGCCAACAGTGTGTCATCCCTGAAAGAGTCACTGTTCTTGGGTCTCAAATAGACAAAGCAAGCAAACCCATAATGTATGAAAACCACAGTGAAGTGGGCAGAGCAAGTTGAAAAAGTCTTATACCTTCCCTTGGCAGAGGGCAACTTCACAACTACTGTCACAATGAAGACATATGAAACCATGATCAAAATAAAGCTGCCCACCAACACAAAGGCAGTGAATGCAAGAAGAATCATTTTCTGATAAAAGGTGTAATTACAGGCAAGGGAGACCACAGGCTCAATATCACAAAAAAAGTGCTGAATGATGTTGGAATTACAAAAAGACAAGTTGAATATTATGATGACAATGCACAGAGAAACTGAGAAACCAAGCACACCAGAGGCCATGATGAGCTGGCAGCAGATCTTTTGAGTCATCAGGATTGGGTAGTGCAGGGGGTTGTGGATGGCGGTGTAACGGTCATAGGACATGGCAGACAAGATGAAACAGTTATTGCCTCCCAACCCAAAGAAGAAAAACATCTGTGTGGCACACTCAGGGAGTGAAATGGCTTTGTTTTCTGATAACAAGTCCACCAACATTCGGGGTAGGATAACCATAGTGGTGCAGGTTTCTGAAAATGACAGGGCGAACAGGAAAAAGTACATGGGAGTGTGGAGGTTCTTGTTGAGTTTGATGGCTGCCATGATCAATGCGTTTGCTAGGAGGATGGTCACGTGGGAGAGGAGAATCACAATGAAGAGTAGATTCTGTAGTTCTGGGAAACTAGAAAATCCCCACAGAAGGAATGATGTCACTGTGGTGTAATTCCTCATCCTCATGGTGGCATCAATTTTGGTGAGGGCAGAATATGTGTTTAAGGTGACTCAGGGATGATTGTGAAGAGATTTTGCACTGATGTCACCAGGATTTTAATAAAGGCCACCTGAGTTAATAAATTCAGTAACCACAAGGAGAGACCTGGATGCAGGTGACTGAGGGCAAAGTTAGAAGTCTAAGTGATAAGAATATTTCTAGTATGTAAATCTGCTCAGACTCCATAGGTTAGGGCTAAGGCTTGTTGGCTCTTGTTGATCTGGTCCTACAGTGGCTGTCTCTTGTTGGACAATCTAAAAATCTGAGAGTTGTTCAGTTTGTGAGGTTGGATGACTCAGTTGGTCCTCAGTCTACTTTGGAATCCCAGAGAAGTAGATTCTAACACCAGTGAAGAAATGCCTCAGCAGCAGGATAGATGAACTTGCCAGCAACAATGAGGGCAAGCAGGCAAAGCTTCTATTTCCCATGTCCTTTCATATAGCCTGCCACCAGAAGGTATAGTCCAGATTTAGGATGGCTCTTCCCACCTCAAATGATCCATTCAAGAAAAAATCCTCACAACTGTGCCCAGCTGCTTGGGTGTTAGTTGATGCCAGATGAAGTCAGGTTGATAATTAAGATTATTCATCACACTGACAATGTTGAAAGTAACTAGAAGAGATAAACAACTTATCAGGCAATTTCAGCCTGTTTTAAATACACAACAATGCTACTATTATTAGCTCATAGTGAGATAGTTCTTAGAACAATCAATGACTTCGAAGTTGTTCAGAGTATCACAATGAGCTTACCTGAAGTTGAAGTGCGTTTGAAAACAGTTTTGTTTCAAACTGTCAAATTTGGTCATCACAGTTTGGTCAACCTTTTTTCTCCCAGCTGGTACAGTTCAGTGGTTTTGTAGTAGAGACCTGAAGGAACAACACTTTAAATTCTTGAGATCAATTTTCAGATCATATTTCTAATTCATTTATTAATTTTCCACCCATACAGAAATTGATGGGTAAGATTCACATGAGGAACGTGAATATTATTTTTATTTTAACTTCAGTCACTGGTAAATCATAGGAGGCAGGGATTGAAAAAGAAGATGTGGAAAGATACAGAGAAAGAGATACTGACTGTAAGTTAATCCATAGAATTCTAGGGATTAACAAATGATATGTCATACTGTTCTTTGAAGAGTTGCTATTTTCTAATTAGCACTGAAGATTCACTGATAATGTAAGAGTCCAGCCATGTGACCAGCATCCATTCAATACACACAATGAACTACAAAGTATGATGACATTAGACAGTGCTCATATAACCCTCATAAACATGTGTGGTAGGGATCATCTCAGATTTTTCAAAGAGTGGCTGAGTGACTAGTAACAGTCATGACTTCATTCAGTTTATATTGACTAAACACCCACCATGTGCATTCCATTGCTCAAGAAACACAGTGTGGATCCAGATGTACAGATGTCTATGATGTGATAGTGCCCGGCTATTGTCTGTTCAATGAGCAAAGGCCTGTGTGAGGAGGTGAGATACTTCAGTGGATTGTAGAATGACATGTGAAGTTAGGAGAGAAGATATTACAGGTGTGGCTAACACAAAGAGCTTCCTGTGAGCAATAACATTTCTCCATCAATCTTCACTGAAACTCTTGTGGTTTAAGATCAGATTTTTTTCTCTGAAACTTTCTCAGCCTAGTTACCTCTAAACACATATCATTTTTATTACAATTCTTTCAACTACTGGTTAATTTTTGTGATTTTAGTAAGTCTAATCCCTATGGAAAAATGTCTTTAGTTTCCTTTGGAACACGATTCAGCACCTTCCAAGTATCAAAAGCAGAATTTTGAGGGCTGATCTGGCTACAGTATGCCTCTTGTATTTTAGTAGTTATTTATAGACATTAGAATGATAAAATTAGACCATTTTAAACATTTTTCTTTTCTTTTTTATTAATTTATTTTTTACATCCCAATCCTGGCATTTTAAACTTTTATCATCTTTACACCCAACAAGTTACTTTCTGCATTTCAAATTCTGTATTGTATTTGAAACATAAGGTCTGCTGTTAATTGCATTGGCTATTTCTCATAGAATAAAGTTGCATCTTTTAGGCTCATCTCTCTCTCTCTCTCTCTCTCTCTCTCTCTCTCTCTCTCATACACACACACACACACACACACACACACACACACACACACACACACACACACTTCACTTATCATGTTGTGACCAGATGTTAGATTTCTAAGGACAGGGTATATTAATCAAAATGGTATATGGATATCCACTGTTGATAGAAGAATACACAAATATCTCATGATGAATTTCAATATTTACAAACAAACAGAATAGTTTCTTATTTCTGTTCCTAATCTATTCCTACACTCAAACCAGATGACACACTCTGCTTTCCAAAAGCAATCCAATCCTTTTGTTACTTTGCATGTGGTATTGATTTTGCTCAATTTCTCCATCTTTTATTAGATTTTTATACATTTTCAATTTATTTGCTTTCTATTCATTTCATATTCTCTAGTCTCTGGAATCCTAGCTAAAAAGGCCTCCTCGATTTTACCTTATGACTCATTTAGATTTTTGCAGTAGTCTCTAGTCTCTGTTTCCCCTTCTTATACTCTTCCATATCAAACCTACCACCATGGCACTTCTCTTCTTTGTAGAAACTGTTGCTCCCACAATTTCTGTGTTAGTCATCTTTCCATAACTGGGACCCCAATACCGAAGAGAACATCAAAGAGGAGGACTGTCTATTTGGGTTGTAGTTTCAGCCTAGGTTGTCTGATTCCATTGCTTAGGGCCTCAGGTGATGGTGACTTTGGAGCTCATGCAAGAGGAGGCTGCTTGCCTCATGGAAACACAGAGAGAATGCCCTTGCCTTCTAGTTTCTCTTCACTTTGCCCCTCTTATCCCATTTCTGTGTGTCCACCCTGTGGTATGATCCCACACATTCAGGTCATGTTCCTCCACCTTATTCAGTCCTCCCAGATACACCCAGTGATGTGCTTTACTAGTGTCTTTGTTAACTTTTATTGAATATTTCTGTTATCCAACACTCTGTATCCTCACAGCTACCATAAGAGGTAAGTTCTACTGTAGTGGTCTTCCCTGTGATGAGGAAACCATGGCTCAGAGTGATATTTGTTTGCAGGTACTTAGTGCACCTGCGTGGCATACTCACAGCAAGGTAACGGGAGTCCGGAGAAGCTCTGCTTGTCTATTTAATTGTAAAGTTTCCCTAAATGCAAGGGCTCAAGCAGGGATTCAAGGACTTGCCTGTCCATCCCTATTTCCCATTGCCAGGCTTCCTTGTGTGAGAAAATTTCCAAGATTTCCCAGTTGTAGCAACTTGTTTCTTGAACTTCTACTTTTATGTGTTGTTGCTCTCACTTGCAATGCTCTTTCTGACAGAACATTCAAATGTTACTTGCCCTGATAAAGCTTCTTAAACCTCTCTTCCTGTATTAATCATTTCTTTTGGATTTCTAAACCACTTTATTTTTTAAAGGTGTGTGTGTGTGTGTGTGTGTGTGTGTGTGTGTGTGTGTGTGTGTGTGTGTATGTGTGTGTGTGTGTTTAAAACAAGCTTAACTTTATCACTGGTAGGAAAGAGGCTCATTTGAAAATGTTGTGTCTCCATCCTATAGTGTTAGTCTAGTGAATATAGGTCTTTGATCATGGCTAGCTCAGTGGCTGTAGGAACAAGCTCTTGCGCTGTCCAGACACCTTTCCACAACTAATGCTTATGTGCATGTGCTAATTCCTTTACAACACAGTCTTTAGTAGATTTGTATTTGCTTCATTTTGGCAGTGGGCAGTTTTCCCAGTGATCCTAGGACTCTGCACACTCAGCACTGTGAATGAATGTGCAGGCATTTTACTCTTTTTGCTTAACTGCTTTTATGGATGATGAACAAGCTAACAGGGTAACAAGAATCCCAAGTGCAGGAGTGGTTGTTTAGAGCTTTGGAGGAATACATTATTTCTGCATTCCTAGCTACTACCTCTACTTAGTTCAGTATGACGTCACGTCTGATGTACAAAATGGTCTTCTATTATGGTATAGTCAAAATTTCTCAAATTTGTGAAAACCTCCCAAAACCAAGACCCTTTTCCCTCATACTCACTACAAGTTCTTGGTGTTTTCAAGAGGGTAACATCAGGGTTTCAGGGTATGTCTATTTTCTACAGACTTCAATCAGTGACTTTGGCTGATGGTCTCACAATGATTTTTGACACTTTTCATGTATGTGATGGTAAATTCCCCCAATCTATTGAAATAGAGTCCAACAATGTCAGTGTGATGCCGCTTCAATCCTCCCTTATCGTTGGCTGCCACTGGACAACAAAATACTTATAATATTGCAACAACTCATATTTTTTCCTCTGGACCTTACCCAGTCCTACATCTGGCTTTCCCATTTCATTTTCTGCTTTCAGCCCATCACTTCCTGTGCACTTTTCTTGGCTTCATCTCTATGAGGAAGATGAAAATGGCAATACTGTTAATTTTCTGGTCATATATGCCCACATTTCCCCCAATACCTTCTACCAGGCAATAAACAGCCTTTGGCTCTTGATTTTGAAACAGACAACAAGCAAATGTTTACTGTAAGTAACAAATTAAAAAAGCCATAAACCCCCACCTTCTCAAGGAGGATGGTCACTCTCTTAAAACCAAGAAGAAATGAGAGCATCTGAAGAATTTCATCTCCCACTTTAGTGGTGGCCTTCTGCAGTTCTTTCTGAGATTTTATACATCTCATAATGCAGAGATAAGCAGTAAAGCTGCTTTTGCCACTTGGATGCCTGTGACAAGTCTCAGAAATTAGTCTCATAATTTAAGGAGGTGTCTTATGCATTCCTTAAGGGTGTGGCTTAGAGCACTCAAGTTTTTAATGAGAGTCCTGGGGACACTGGTGATGATTATCTTGAGACTGCTTTAGATACTAGAAATTATGTGTTTATGGGCTCTCATCCAATGTCCTATCCATCAAGGGCTTTCTAATTCTTGAGATGTGATAGGAATTTCCTCTCTTTATTATTATTTCTATGAATATCTTGAAATGGCTGAAGATAAACTTGTTAAATATCTTGGGGTGCAATGGATTTCGTGGGAGGCATATTTACCTCTTGCATAATACCATTTATCTTATGACTTTGGAACTGTGCCAAGTCCTTCAGACTTCTGCTACTGTATTTACATGGTGAAGGAATGAATGTTATGAGATTATTGCCTGGGAAAACAGAAGAAGCTGAACAGGAAGAGAAGGAATACATAATATAATCTGTGTCATTCATTTCTCATAAAGCAACTTTGTTGAGAAGATATTGCTTATAGGAAACATTCACTGTCATACAAATCCCTTCTTAGTGTCCTGACATTTATTTTTTCCTGTAAATGGCTTCTTAATGGTCCATCTTAATGCCCATCTCAGTGTCAAATTCTTTACCACGGATGGTACTATAAATCACATTTTGTCTTCAATATTTATTCTTATAACTTCAGATCTTATAGCATAACTGTCAATGCATTATTCAAAAAAAATGTAACAGAGGGCTGAGGAGATAGCTCAGACTGCAAATTGCTTCACCCACAAGCCTGAGTTTGATCTCTAACATCTGTGAGAACAACCAAGTGGTGGCCCCTGCTTGTAATTCTAGCACTGAGGAGGCAGAAGCAGGAGGATTCCTGGGTTCACTGGCCAGCCAACCAAGACTATTTGGTGACTTCCAAGCCAGTGGGAGATCCTAACACCCTTCCCTCAAAAGGGATTGCTCTTTACCAACAATCCCCAAGGTGGTCTTTTTTTCTACACAAATGTACACACACACACACACACACACACACACACACACACACACACACACACACTCCCCACCCATAAACACACACATACAACTAAACTAGGTTCATTTTAAAACTAACACACAGCATAAAAATATTTAAAGCAATTATTTTAAAAATGCAAATTAAATTTATTTTTAACTAATACAGAGAAGTGAAATAGTACATGACTATGGGACATAATGTAATTTTTTGGTACAAATACATAGTGTGTGCAGTACATAGTAATTTAAACAGATAGTGCCTCAAACATCCATCATGTCTTTTCCAAAAGTAATTATCATCTGAAAAAAGTAATGGCCTTCATGATGAAACTTGTATAAACATATGTCGTACTTTGATCATGTTCACTTTGCCTTCTCTCTCTAGTGTCACACTTTTCTTTGCCCTACCTCAATCCCCAATAGTTCCTCTTCTATTTTCAGGCCACTTTTAAAAAAATAGTTTCTGAATATTAGAGAGACCATTGGCTGTTTTATATTATATATTTGGATCATTAAGATTCCACCTGTAGCACATATTTTTCCTGCACACAGCAGTGTTTTCAAAGACAGAATAATAACCCATGCATATGTCCAGCTTCTCTTCTTTAACCATTCTTCTCCTGATGAGTATCTAGGCTGAAGATGTATTTTGGCTAGATAACGGTACAATAAGTACACTTATGCAAGTGGCTCTTGTATGATGACTTTCTTACTTTTGGATATATGTCTTGAAGTGCTATAGCTAGATCATACAGTAGTTTAGCAATTATTTTCTGTAATGGTTATGCAAGCTTACATTCCTAACAAGAGTATTAAGGGTTTCTTTTTCTGCATATCCTTACCACCATTTGTATCTATTAATAAATTTGATAATAGTCATCGAATATGGTGAGATGAAGTTTTGATTTGCATTTCCTGATGGCTATGAAGAGGAATAATTCCATATACATATATGTCATATATATTTCATTCATATATATATATATATATATATATATATATATATATATATATAATCCTTTTATTTGAGAAAGTATTACTGTGTGGCCTAAGCTGGTCTCAAAGTTGCTGTGTGGCTTGGCCTGGCTTTGGATTAATAATCTTATTGCCTCAACCTCTGAGTTCTGGGATCACAGGTGTGTAATACAATGACTGCCTCTGTATTTCTTCCTTATGTTTATATTTTCATTGTTTTTAAGTTCATATATAAACAATGGACTTCATTGTGACATTTTCATACATACATATTCTTATATTTTGTACTTATGTGACATGAAATACAGTTAAATATGTATTTCCAGGTATAGGAGAAAACATGGTACTTTTTTGAGTCGCTTATTTTACTAAATACAATATTAGTGACTTCCATCCATTTTCTAATACATTAACTAATTTCTTGTTGATAAAGGAATAAAATTCTACTGTGCATGTGTGTCATGCTTTCTTAGTTCACTCTTCTGTTGATAATTTGTTAATCTACAGGCTGCTCCATGTCTAGGCTACTCTGCAGAGTTCAACAACAAACATGAGCATACACATATCTCTGTGACCTCACTTAGAATCTCTTGAGTTTATACTGGAGAGTAGTATGGATGGATCATATGGTAGTTCTATTTTTTAAATATTGTGTGTGTGTGAGAGAAAGAGAGTGAGAGAGAGGCAGGCAGAGACAGAGAGAGGGAGAGAGAGACAGAGACACAGAGACTTACATAGTGTATAACAATTCCTTTTCCCACATCCTTTCCAACATCTGTGGTCATTTATTTTCTTCATAATGGGAGCCCAATATCATTTTAATTCCTGTTTCCCTAATGGCTAAGACTAGTGAATACATTTTTCTTTTTCTTACATAGTTGTTTACAGTTTTTATTATTATGTCAAGATTACTTAATTCATTAATGTGTGGATTATCTGTTTTGTGGTTGTGTTTGTTTTGGTTTGTTTTTAGTTCATTGTAGATTGTAGATATCAATCCCTTGTCAGATGTATAGGGATCAGAATGACAGTGCACAAATTGTTTGAACTCTTCTATCTAATGAAAAATGAGAACAATAAAAGAATCTACTGTAACATATTGTGAACATTCACTATGTGTAAAATGCTTAGCATAACAATTGGTATAAAGGGATATTGACAGGAATATTGGTTATAATTGTTGTAGTGTTAATCAACCCAACTATGCAATAGCAGATTCTGAAATTAGGGAATTCTGAAATTAGGATTAGCAAGAGAACTAAAGTGCCACTGAGTCTTTGGGCTAAAGAGTTAGTGTTCTGCCATGACCTACCAACAACAAGGGAACCACTCAGATGTGACAATTTAACTCTATTTCCATTCTTGGAGGCATCCAGGACATCTTAAAATTATAATTCTTCATGCAATTTTAAGACATTCATGCTCTACCTTCATATACAATGGTGGAAATGTGTAATACTTCTTTTGTTATTTAAAATTCCATTTCATATGAAGTTCCACTTCATGATCCCTTGGGGTACTTGACAACATATATTAAAGATGGCAATTCAAAATACTTACTGATAAACATATTGAATGGATGAAACTAGGTTTCGCTTTTATACTTGAAGTTTAGCATTATCTACTTCTCACAAATATCCAAGTAAACTTGGAGTTAATTGTTCATAAGAAAATTTGTTAGAGTATGATGTAGTAAATACTAAACAAATCCTACATGACTATGCTTGAACACCTAGAGAGAACAAAATAATGAGTTGACCACTTGAGAATTGACATGATCTTGGAGACTTAGTTGTTTTTGCCTGCAAATTGAATCACTCAGTATCCACCACAGAAAAGAATGCTCCATGACACTTTCAGAATTCACAATTGAATTTTTGGCATCTTCAGAGATTTATCCCCAAAGGAGGAAAAAGTAAAAAGACGTCTACATAACCACCATAACTTTGACTTTTCACTGAAAGATGAATGAGTTCTCACTTCAAAAGGTAGGACTTTGACTTTTGGTAAAGAATCTGACTGCCTGGTTTTCATTTATCATCTTAGAAAAACTTGTATGTACTCAGTCAATCACAGTGCTAAAAGGGAAGGTGATGAGCCAACTTGTTTTGCTTGCTCTGTTTCAATCAGTAGATGAAGAAGTCATAATCAGAGTGTCAGGATCTCTGCTTATCTACCCATAACATATCAAGTCATACTTCTCAACATTATCCAAATGTGTTACTGTTAAAAGAGTTGATTGGCTTGGGGCATTTACTGATACTTAAGGATTCAAGTATAAGATTTAAAAGTTTTTAAAAGTTTGCATAAAGACTTACTTTGCTTAGAAAAACCTTACTATATTGTATGAATCTGCATGTATGTTGAAAACAATATTATTTCATGTTATAAAAGCACAATTAGAAACCTGTATTAGAGCAGGAAGTCATTTGGCTTGAATAAATCTGCTTTAGTTACATGTTGGGTATTTAGTACATTTTTTTAGTGATTGCATATATATTCCAATTTATTTGGTAAAATATTTTAAAAATCTATAAACATTAAAATACATAATTTTATTTACAATTTAAAATTCCTGTCTACTAGTTGTGTGAATAATAATTTTTTAATGCAGGGAACTCATACAATATCTATGAAAAACCTTAAAAACCAGACTTCCATCAATTTTTGGCATACAGGAATCCTAAGTTTTTATTATTTAGTTTTATCATTATGTAGGTGTTTAGTAGGAGGGTTTAGACAGATTGGGGACCTAATTCTGATTTTCTTGGCTGATATGTGCCACATTCAACTTAAAGAAACTCTTTCCAAGTTATTTAAACAGTATTTTATGAAATGTAATATTTTATATGAAACCAAGACATTTATGAAAATACTGCAATATCATAAATTACCAATTTTCATGTATGCATAAGTCTTAGATTATGGCTTGTTTTTATGATGCATTTAAAATATTAGGTGCTATCTGAGTATTTCCTACAAAACTCTATGCATTCACCTTTCGTAATATTCCCAGGATTTATTTGTTATTCTCACCTATCTTCTATTTTCACATTTTGCTTTGAAGTGTACTTAAAAAATATAACATGTAACAAAAAAGGTATGTTACTTAAGGGAAAGTTTTGAGGTGACTTTTCTAAAGAACTTTAAAATTATAGAGGGACTCACCCCTGCAGGCAAATAAATATGAATGCTTGGACATCTTTGAACTTGTATTGTATGTGTATAAAAGAAAGTGAAGCTACCCATTTATAACTCCCTGCCTGTAATATCCTCATCACAGCTCTGTTCTGGAAGCAGCTATACTGTCCCATGGCTTTGCTGGAGGATGGGAACCATACTGCAGTGACAGAATTCATTTTATTGGGCTTGACAGATGACCCAGTTCTCAGAGTCTTCCTCTTCACTATCATCATGTGCATCTACCTGGTGACTGTGTCTGGGAACCTCAGCACCATCCTCCTCATCAGAGTCTCTTCCCAGCTTCATCATCCCATGTACTTTTTTCTGAGTCACTTGGCTTCAGCTGACATAGGCTACTCATCTTCTGTCACACCCAATATGCTTGTCAACTTCCTGGTGGAGAGAAATACCATCTCCTACTTTGGATGTGGCATCCAGCTTGGCTCAGCTGTTTTCTTTGGGACAGTCGAATGTTTCCTTCTGGCTGCCATGGCTTATGATCGTTTTGTAGCAATCTGTAGCCCACTACTTTATTCAACAAAAATGTCCACAGAGGTTTGTGTACAGTTGCTTGTAGGATCTTATATTGGTGGCTTTCTTAATGCTTCCTCCTTCACCCTTTCCTTCTTTTCTTTTCTCTTCTGTGGACCAAATAGAATCAATCACTTTTTCTGTGATTTTACTCCTTTAGTTGAACTTTCCTGTTCTGATAACAGCATCCTCATAGTTCTAGATTCGTTTTGTGCTGGCTCCATCATTTTGGTAACAGTGTTTGTCATAGCCATCTCCTACGTCTATATCCTTGTCACTATTCTGAAGATGCACTCCACTGAGGGCCGCCACAAGGCCTTTTCTACCTGCACCTCTCACCTCACTGCAGTCACTCTTTTCTACGGCACCATCACATTCATTTATGTGATGCCCAAGTCCAGCTACTCAACAGACCAGAACAAGGTGGTGTCTCTGTTCTACATGGTGGTGATCCCTATGTTGAACCCCCTCATCTACAGCCTTAGGAATAATGAGATTAAAGGTGCTCTAAAGAGACAACTTGGTAGGAAAATGTTTTTTTAGAGACATGTTATTTTTAAAGACTTGATATAGTAATAATGCATAACTGATATAATATTAAAGAAAGTTCCTAAATGAAAAAGTTGATGGCATGTTA
Organism: Cricetulus griseus; assembly: GCF_003668045.3. Lineage (NCBI taxonomy): Eukaryota > Metazoa > Chordata > Mammalia > Rodentia > Cricetidae > Cricetulus > Cricetulus griseus. Next base: position 91,995,569 of record NC_048596.1, read on the forward strand.
GCATGTAAGCATCTTTTCAATAAATATGAGGTTTCAAATTTCATATTACATAGAAAATTAGAAGTTTCTTTAATGAATATAAAATTAGTTTTAAAAATTAAGGCCGTAAACATAATGAGACAATATAAACTTCTGAAATAATTTTAAAGTTACATTGATATTTTTCAAAGATGGTTATCATTAGCTGTGTTCCAGATTGGATCTTAATTGTTCCCAAAGTCTCATGTTATTGGCAAAAGCTAGTTCTCTACTGTGGTGCTTGTGGAGAATTTTAGAAACATGTAGAAACTGAGACTAGTTGTGATATTTACTTTACTCAAGGTATGCCATAAACAAGATATGTCACTCAGAACTTTGTCTATCTTCTTTATTGGCCAGGAGGTGAGTGTCTTTGTTCAACCACCCATCCTTACCATGAGGTGAAAACACAGACCATATCAATGGCCTTCACTCACCATGCACTGAGACCTCTAGAACTCTATTCCAGCAATAACCATTTTCTTTTTATAAGCTGATTATCTTAGCTATTTTTATAGTAACAGAAATCTGGTTAATACTGACCTCAATCATATTGGCTGTGTTTTTTCTTTTATGAGCAATAAGTTATCTTGAGATAAATCTGTGAAATATATCCATCCTATTGCATAATAAGAAGCAACAAGATGCTAAAATTCCTAGGAACATTGTAGAAAGGTTATCTATAAGGTTAGACTGTTTAGATCTGTGGTCCTGGCCTTTCTGGTCATAGTCTAATTGTGGAGTCTGCAAAGAAGAGTAGGGAATCCACCTCTAATTAATCTGTGAATTTTTATAGTAATAAGTAAATAATATAATAAATATATTTTCTATTTTTAAATTTTTATACATTGTAGTATGTATAATAATCATATCTATCCACTGCTATCTCCCTCTAACTTTACATAGTGCCCCCACTCAATTCACCTCAACTTCCTTCCTTCCTTCCTTTATTTATAAATTTGAAATACTATGCTTTTACATGTCAATCACAATTCCCTCTCCCTCCCCTCTTCCCCTGCCACCCAACCCTATCCCATCCCCTTTCTGCTCCCCAGGGTGGGTGACACCTTCCATGGGGGATCTTCAAAGACTGTCATATCATTTGGAGCAGGATCTAGACCCTCCCCCATGTGTCTAGGCTGGGAGAGTATCGCTCTATGTGGATTGGGCTCCCAAAGTCCATTCCTGTACTAGGGATAAACACTGAATCACTACCAGATGCCCCATAGATTAACCAGACCTCCAAACTGACATCCTCATTCAGGGAGTACTGGAACAGTCCTGTGCTGGGTTCCTAGCTATCAGTCTGGGGTCTATGAGCAACCCCTTGTTCAGGTCGGCTGTTTCTGTCACTTTCTCTAGCCTGGTCTTGACCCCTTTGTTCAACACTCCTCCCTCTCTGCAACTGGATTCCAGAGTTCAGCTCAGTGTTTAGCTGTGGGTCTGCTTCTGCTTCCATCAGCTACTGGATGAAGGCTATAGGATGGCATATAAGGTAGTCATCAATCTCATTGTGGGAGAAGGGCTTTGAAGGTAGACTCTTCCCTATTGCTTAGATTCGTAGTTGGGGACAACCTTGTGGATCTCTGGACATTTCCCTAGTGCCAGATTTCTCTTTAAACCTATAATGGCTCCCTCTATTATGGTATCTCTTATCTTGCTCTTCTCTATTCTTCCCCTGACTCAATCTTCCTGCTCCCTCATGCCCTCATCTCCTCTCCTCTTCTCTTTTTCCTAGCTCCCACTACTCTCTCCCCATGTTCCCAATTAGCTCAGGAGATCTTGTCCCTTTCCCCTTCTCTGGGGGACCATGTATGTCTCTCTTAGAGTCCTCCTTGTTTCCTCGCTTCTCTGGAAGTGTGGATTGCTGTCTGTTACTCCTTTGCTCTTTGTCTAAAATCCATATACTAGTGAGTACATACCATGTTTGTCTTTTTGTGGGATACATCACCCAGGATGGTTTCTTCTAGTTCCATTTGCCTGCGAATTTCAAGATTCCATAGTTTATTTCTGCTGAGAAGTACTCCATTTTGTAAATGTACCACATTTTCTTTATCCATTCTTCAGTTGAGGGGCATCTAGGTTGCATCCACTTTCTGGCTATTACAAATAATGCTGCGATGAACATGGTTGAACATATGTCCTTGTTGTATGAATGTGCATCTTTTGGGTATATGCCTAAGAGTGGAATTGCTGGATCTTGTGGTAGACTGATTTCCATTTTCCTGAGGAACCTCCATACTGATTTCCAAAGTGTCTGTATGAGTAGGCACTCCCACTAGCAGTGGAGGAGTGTTCTCCTTTCTTCACATCCTCTCCAGCATAAACCATCAATGGTGTTTTTTATTCTAGCCATTCTGACAGGAGTAAGATGGTATCTCAGAGTTATTTTGATTTGCATTTCCCTGATGGCTAAGGATGTTGAGCACTTTCGTATGTGTCTTTCAGCCATTTTAGATTCCTCCACTGAGAATTCTCTATTTAGTTCTGTACTCCACTTTTTAATTAGATTATTTGATGTTCTGGTGACTAGCTTCTTGAGCTCTTTGTATATTATGGAAATCAGCCCCCTGTCTGATGTGGGGTTGGTGGATATATTTTTGGGTTTTGTGGGCTGCCATTTTGTTTTGTTGACTGTGTCCTATGCCTTAAAAAAGCATCTCAGTTTCTGGAGATCCCATTTATTAATTGTTGTTCTCAGTGTCTTTGCTACTGGTGTTATGTTCAGGAAGTGGTCTCCTGTACCAATTCGTTGGAGGGTACCACTTACTTTCTCTTCTAAGAGGCTCATAGTGGCTGGAATTATGTTGAGGTCTTTGATTCATGTGGACTTAAGTTTTGTGTATTGCAATAGATATGGATCTTTCTGAGGTCTTCTACATGCTGGAATCCAGTTATGCCAGCACCATTTGCTGAAGATGCTTTCTTTTTTCCATTGTATAATTTTAGCATATTTGTCAAAGATCAGGTGTTCATAGATGTGTGGGTAAATATCAGGGTTTTCAGTTGGATTCCATTGGTATATCTGTCTACTTTTCTGCCAATACCAAGCTGTTTTCAGAACTATGGCTCTATAATAGAGCTTAAAGTTTGAGCTGGTGAAGCCTCCAGAAGTTCATTTATTGTACAGGGTTGTTTTGGCTCTCCTGTGTTTATTGTTTTTCTATATAAAGTTGAGAATTGTTCTTTCAATGTCTGTGAAGAATTGTGCTGAGATATTGATGGAGATTGCATTGAATCTGTAGATTTCTTTTGGCAAGATTGCCATTTTTACTATTTTGATCCTACCTATCCAACAGCATGGGAGATCTTTCCATTTTCTGGTATCTTCTTTAATTTCTTTCTTTAAAGACTCAAAGTTCTTTCTATCCAGGTCCCTCACTTGTTTGTTTAGCGTTACCCCAAGTTATTTTATGTTGTTTGTGGCTATTGTAAAGAGTGATGTTTCTCTGACTTCTTTCTCAGCACATTTATCATCTGTATATAGCAGGGCTACTGAATTTTTGAGTTAATCTTTTATCCTGCCAATTTGCTGAGGGTCTTTATCAGCTGTATGTGTTCCCTGATAGAGTTTTTTCAGGTCACTTATGTAAACTATCATATCATCTGCAAATAGTGAAAGTTTGACTTCTTCTTTTCCAATTTCCATCCCCTTGATCTCCTTTTGTTGTCTTATTGCTCTAGCAAGAACTTCAAGGACTATATTGAAGAGGTACTGAGAGTTGACAGCCTTGACTTGTTACTGATTTTAGAGGAATCATGTTGTTTCTCTCCATTTAGTTTGATGTTGGCTGTTGGCTTGCTGTATATTGCTTTTATTATGTTTATGTATGTTACTCTTATCCCTGATCTCTCCAAGACCTTAATCATGAAGGAGTGTTGAATTTTGCCAAAGGCTATTTCAGCATCTAGTGAGATGTTCATGTGATTTTTCTTTCTCTGTTTGTTTATATGTTGGATTACATTGATGGATTTTCATATGTTGGACAATCCCTGCATCACTGGAATGAATCCTGCTTGATTATTGTGGATGATTTTTCTGATGTTTTGTTGGATTCGATTTTCCAGTATTTTATTTAGTATTTTTGCATCAATGTTCATGAGGGATATTGGTCTGTAGTTCTCTTTCTTAGTTGTGTCTTTGTGTGCCTTGGGTATCAAAGTTATTGAAGCCTCATAAAAAGAGTTTGGCAATGATCCTTCTGCTTCTATTGTGTGTAATACTTTGAGGAGACTTGGTATTAGCTCTTCTTTGAATTTTTGGTAGAATTCTGCACTGAATCCATCTGGCACTGGACTTGTTTTGGTTGGGATACTTGATGACTTCTTCTATTTCTTTAGGGATTATAGGTCTATTTAAATTGCTTGTGTGTTTTTGATTTAATTTTGGTAAATGATATCTATCCAGAAAATTTTTTCATATAAAGTTGAGAATTATCCTTGCAAGGTCTGTGAAGAATTGTGCTGGGATTTTGATAGGGATTGCATTGAATCTGTAGATTGCTTTTGGTAAGATTGCCATTTTTACTATGTTGATCCTACCTATCTAAGAGCATGGGAGATCTTTCCATTTTCTGGTATCTCCTTTAATTTCTTTTTTTAATGACTCAAAGTTCTTGTCATACAGAAAATTGTCCATTTCCTTTAGATTTTTGAATTTTGAGGAGTACAGGTTTTCAAAGTATGACCTGAAGATTCTCTGGATTTCCTCAGTGTCCGTTGTTATGTCCCCCTTTTCATTTCTGATTTTGTTAATTTGCATATTTACTCTCTGCTGTTTGGTAAGTTTGTTGATTTTCTCAAAGAACCAACTCTTTGTTTCATTGATTCTTTATAATGTTTTCTTAGTTTCTACTTTATTGATTTCAGCCCTCAATTTGATTATTTCCTGGCTTCTACTCCTCTGGGGTGAGTTTGCTTCTTTTTGTTCTAGAGAGTTCACTTTTGCTGTTTATTCTCTAGTGTGACTATTCTCCAGTTTCTTCATGTAGGCACTTAGAACTTTCCTCTTAGTACTCCTTTCAAAGTATCCCATAAGTTTTGGGTATGTTGTGTCTTCATTTTCATTGAATTCCAGGAAGTCTTTAATTTCTTTCTTGACCCAGGAATGGTGCAGTTTTGCATTATTTAATTTCCATGAGTTTGTAGGTTTACTGCAATTTTTGTTGTTGTTGAATTCTAACTTTAAAGCATGGTGGTCTAATAAGATGAAGGGGGTTATTCCATTTTTTTGTACCTGTTTAAGTTTGCTATGTTGTCAAACATGTGGTCAGTTTTAGAGAAGGTTCCATGTGGCACTGAGAAGAAGGTATATTACTTGGTGTTTTGATGCAATGGTCTATAAATATCTGTTAAACCCAATTGGGTCATAACTTCTATTGGTTTCTTTGTTTCTTTGTTGAGTTTCTGTGTGTTGGTACTATCTAGGGGTGAGAGTGGGGTGTTGAAGTCTCCGAGTATAAGTGTGTAAGGTTTCATGTGTGGTTTGAGTTTTAATAATGTTTCCTTTATGAACGTGAATGCCTTTGTATTTGGAGCATAGATGTTCAGAATTGAGACTTCATCTTGATGGATGTTTCCTTTGATGATTATGAATTGACCACCTTCATCTCTTTTGATTGATTTTAATTTAAAGTCTAATTTGTTATATATTAGGATTGCTACCCCTGCTTGTTTCTTAGGTCCATTTGATTGGAAAACATTTTCGAAACCCTTAACTCTGAGGTACTGTCTGTCTTTGAAGTTGAGGTGTGTTTCTTGTATGCAGCAGAAGGATGGATTCTGTCTTTGTATCCATTCTGTTAGCCTGTGTCTTTTTATAGGTGAGTTAAGACCATTAATACTGAGGGATATTAATACTATTGGTCGTTCCTTCTTGTTTGTTTTGGATTCTTTTGTGTGGATTTTCATCTCTCTCTTTTTTTTCTTTTGGCTGTTGGTAAAGTAGGATTATCTATTGCCTATGTTTTTCTTGTTTTAGTCAACTTCCTTGGGTTGGAGTTTTCCTTCCAGAACTTTCTGTAGGGCTGGATTAGTTGATATGTATTGTGTAAATCTGGTTTTGTCATATAATATCTTGCTTTCTCCATCTATAGTGATTGAAATCTTTGCTGGATATAGTAGTCTGGGCTGGCAGTCTGTGGTCTATTAGTGTTGGTAGAACATGTATCCAGGAAATTCTGGCTTTCAGAGTTTCCCTGGAGAAACCCGGCATAATTCTGATAGGTTTGCCTTTATATTTTACTTGACCTTTTTTCTTAGCTGCTCTTAATATTCTTTCTTTATTCTGTATGTTTGTGGTTTTGCTTATTATGTGGTGAGGGGTCTTTTTGTGGTCCAGTCTAATTGGTTTTCTTTAAGCTTCTTGTACTTTCATTGGCATGTCTTTCTTTAGATTGGGAAAGTTTTCTTCTATGATCTTGTTGAATATGTTTTCTGCACCTTTGAGGTGGGTTTCTTCACGTTCTTCTATACCTATTATTCTTAGGTTTGGTCTTTTTACAGTGTCCCATATTTCCTGGATATTTTGTGTTATGGATCTTTTGAACTTAAGATTTTCTTTGGTAGATGAATGTATTTCTCCTAGTGTATCTTCAATGCCCGAGATTCTCTCTTTCATTTCTTGTAATCTGTTGATTATGCTTGCATGTGTAGTTCCTGAACACTTACCCAGATTTTCTATATCCAGCATCTCCTCAGTTTTTGTTTTCTTTATTATCTCCATTTTAGTTTTCAGGTCTTGAATTGTTTCCTTCATCTGTTTTCTTTTTTTTTTTTAAGAGATTTGTTGACTTCTTAAAATTTTTGGTTTGTTTTTTCTTCCATTTCTTTAAGGGAATTTCTCATACTCTCTTTCAGTGCTTCTATCATTCTCATTAAGTTGTTTTTAAGGTCATTCTATTCTGCAGAAGGGACATTGCCAAACTCTTTTTACAAGGCCACAATTATAGTGATAGCCAAATCACACAAAGATGCAACTAAGAAGGATAATTACAGATCAATTTCCATTATTTTTTTGTTTTTTCAAGACAGGGTTTCTCTGTGTAGCTTTGGAGTCTATCCTTTCACTCGATCTGGAGACCAGGCTGGCCTCAAACTCAGAGATCTGCCTACCTCCGACTCCCAAGTGCTGGGATTAAAGGTGTGTGCCAGTAACGCCAGACCTCAAGACAGGGTTTCTCTGTGTTTTTGGAGCCTGTCTTGAAACTAGTTCTTGTAGACCTGGCTGGTCTCAATTTCACAGATGTCTGCCTGCCTCTGCCTCCTTAGTGCTGGGATTAAAGGCATGTACCACCACTTGGCCCAATTTTCCTTATTAACATTGATACAAAAATACTCAATAAAATACTGCAAACACATCAGAAAAATCATCCAGTAAGCTTCATCACAAAATTCATGGATAGTTCAACATAGGAAAATCTGTCAAAGTAATCCACCATATAAACAAACTTAAATAAAAAACCCCATATGATCATCTCATTAGATGCTGAAAGAGCCTTTGACAAAATTTAACACCCCTTTATGATAAAAGTCTTGGAGAGATAAGGTATACAAGGAACATTCTCAAACATAATAAAGACAATACACAGCATGCCAATAGTTAACATTAAATTTAATGGAGAAAATTTCAAACCAATCCTAGTAAAATCAGGAATAAGACAAGGCTTCTCACTCTCTCCATATCTATTCAATATTGTCTCCAAGTCCTAGCCAAGACAAAAGGAAATAAAGGAGATACAGATTGGAAGGGAAGAAGTCAAATTTCTGGTAATGCTGATGACATGATAGTATATATAAGAGACCCCAAAACTTTTATAGAGAACTCCTAATCTGATAAATACATTCAGTAATATAGCAGGATACAAGATTAATTAAAAAAACAGTATCCCTCCTACATACATATGATAAACAGGTTGAAAAAGAAATCAGGGAAACATTAACTTTCACAATAACCACATCAACATAAAATATCTTGGGGTAACTCTAACCAAACAAGTGAAAGACCTATATGACAAGAACTTTAAGTCTTTAAAGAAAGAAATTAAAGAAGATATCAGAAAATGGAAACATCTCCCATGCTCTTGGATAGGTAGGTTTAATGTAGTAAAAATGTCAATATTACCAAAAGCAATCTACAGATTCAATGGAATCCCCATCAAAATCACAGCACAATTTTTCACAGACCTTGAAAGAACAATACAACTTCATATGGAAAAACAATAAACCCAGGATAGCCAAAACAATCCTGTACAATAAAGGAACTTCTGGAGGCATTACCATCTCTGACTTCAAACTCTACTATAGAGCTACAGTAATGAAAACATCTTGGTATTGGCATGGAAACAGACAGGTGGACTAATGGATTTGAATTGAAGACCCTGATGTCAATCCACACACCTATGGACACCTGATTTTTGACAAAAAAGCTAAAAGTATAAAATTGAAAAAGAAAGCGTCTTCAACAAATGGTACTGGCATAGCTGGATGTCTACATGCAGAAGATTGGAAATAGATCCATATCTATCCCCATGCACAAGACTCAAGTCCAAATGAATCAAAGACCTCAACATAAAACCAATCACACTGAACCTCATAGAAGAGAAATTGGGAACTAGCCTTGAATACATTGGCACAAGAGACCACTTCATAGATATAATATCAGTAGCACAGATAGTGAGAACAAAAATTAATAAATCAGACTTCCTGAAACTGAGAAGCTTCTGTAAGGCAAAGAACATAGTCAACAAGACAAAAACAGCTTCCTACCGAATGGGAAAAGATTTTTTTCTAATCCTACATCTGACAGAGGCCTGATATCCAAAATATTCAAAAAACTCAAGGAACTTGACATCAAACCACCAAATAATCCAATTAAAAATGGTGTACAGCTATAACAAAGAAACATCAACAGTGGAATTTCAAATGGCTGAAAGACACCTAAGGAAATGCTCAATATCCTTAGCCACCTGAGAAATGCAAATCAAAACAATGTTAAGATACTGTGGTTATATCTAGCTTGTTCAAATAAAGCCTGTCCGGTGTCAGAGAATGGAGCTTGCCATTAGATAACCATAGAGGCTTGGATCTCTGTACAAACAGACAGGAAGTGAGGTATCTGGGGAGAAACAGGATATAAGCGGGGAGAAACAGGAAACCGCTCTCTTGTCTGCTGAGACGCTAAAGGGCAAAGGTATGCTGTGGCTTGCTCCTCCTCTCTGATTGCTCAACATTTCCCTCTACATCTGACTCCAGCTTCTTATTATATATACCAATTAAGAACTTCATTTACAAGATACCATCTTACAACTGCTAGAATCGCCAAGATCAAAAACACTGATGACAGCTTATGCTGGAGAGGATACGGAGTAAGGGGCACACTCCTTCATTGCTGCTGGGATTGCAAATTTGTACAGCCACTTTAGAAATCAGTATGGTGTTCTTTTCAGAAAATTGGGAATCTATCTACCACAAGACCTAGCAATATCACTTTTGGGCATATATCCAAAGAATGTATACTCATACTATAAGACATTCTCCTAATTATATTCACAACAGTATTATTCATAATAACAGGCACCTGGAAACAACTTAGATGCCCCGCAACCAAAGGACGGATATAGAAAATGTGGTACATTTACACAATGGAGTACTACTCAGTCATAAAAACCAATGGCATCTTTAGATTTACAGTCAAATGGATAGAACTAGAAAAAACCATCCTGAATAATGTAGCCCAGACCCAGAAAGACAAATATAATATATACTCACTCATAAGTAGATATTAGACCACAGCAAATGATAACCAGCATACAGTCCACAACACCAGAGAACCTAGGTAACAAAGAGGACTCTAAGAGAGACACACATGGATCCACATAGGAAGCGGAAAATTACAAGATCTCATGAATAAATTGGGAATGTGGGGGTATGGGGAGGGGTGGAAGTGGAGAGGGGAGGAGAGAAGGAGAGTGAAGAAAAATGTACAGCTCAATAAAAACAATCTTAAAAATTATAAATATCTTGAAAAGAAAAAAAGAGCTAGTACATAAAGGAAATAAAGGAAAAAAAAGATACAGACTAGCATGTTGGTTTCACAAACAGGATCCATCCTTTTGTTGCATCCAAGCAACACAACTTACCATCAAACATAGACATTACTGTAAAAGGATTAAAAGAAAATTTAAATCAAATGTACCGTAGAAGCAAGCTGATGTAGCCAATTTGATATTTGACAAAATAGAGTTCAAACTAAAATTAGTCAGAAGAGAATAGGGAAGGACTCTAGGGTAAAAGGACCAGCCAAAGAAACACACTGTGACCCTGAAACCAGTGTCAAAGAAACATATGCTGACTCTGAGGCCAGAGTCAGTTCACTGGGCCTTTAACCAGAATCAAAAAGTTAAGAAGGGCCAGTGAAAGAAACAAAGCTAGCCCTGAAACCAGAGTCAAAGAAACTCCCTACTCCTGAACAATTCAGCATGAAAACCAACAAATCCCTGAGTATTAAATCCAGCCAATCTCTGAGCTTGCCTAAGCACAGGGATTGAAATCCAACCAATTTCTACCCTGAAAATCTTCACCATGGAAAAACTTTTCCCCTAAGAAACCCTATATAAGCCTTGTACCTCTTTAGTTTGGGGCTGCCTTTTTCTATCCTAGCAGAGGCAGTCATTCTCTTGATTCCTCCCTCCCAATAAATCTCTTGAATGAGGTTTGGGTAACAACCTTCTTTCACTGGAGTGGAGCAGGGCAGGAGTAAACTTTCATCAGAACAGAAGTGAGCTGTTACATCATTCACTGGAGCAGGAGAACTGCTAGATCTCTTCAGGTTAACTCCCTGAACAGAGCAGAGCAGAACAGAGCTGTGACAGCTCTCCAGGAGAGGAGCAGAACTGCTACATTCCTGTGGGGAAAACATCCCCCAACAGAACAGAGGTATAGGTATTGCCTGGCTTCTGAAGGCCAGGACACCTCTCCTTTCAAAGTTGTAGGCATCAACTGGCTTCCAATGGCCAGGATACTTTTCCCTTCAGAGCTGTAACAAAGGCGTTCCCTGGTTTCTGACAGAATACTTTTCACCCTAGAGCTGTAACACATACCAGGGTGCTACATACTCAACAAAAAGGGGACATTGCAAATCTTAACATGTATGTGCAGAAACAAGCACCCAAGCCTGTAAAAGAAATGCCAGTACAGTGTAAATGACATACTGACCATCACAACCTGATAGTGGGAGACTTCAGCACCCCATTATCACTAAGAGAAGGCCATCCAGACAAAAAATGAATAGAGAAATGCTAGATCAAATGGACAATATTCCAAATGGACTTAACAGATATTTATAGAATACTTTTCTTAACAAAAGAATACATCTTTTTCTCAGTATCTCATGGAACTTTCTCCAAAATTGACCACATACTCAGACACAAAAAACAAGGTTCAACAGATACAAGAAAACTAAAATAATACCCTGTATCCTATCTGACCACCAGAGACTAAAGCTGGATATCAACAAGAGAAACAACAGATAGCTTACAATCTCCTGGAAAATGAACAACTCATTCCTGAATGAGAAATGGATTAAGACAGAAATAAAAAAGTCAACACTTTCTAGATTTGAATGAAAATGAATACACAAAATACTGAACCTCCGGGGTTACAAGTAAGGCAGTTCTAAGAGGCAAGTTCATAGCACTAAGTGACTTCATTAAAAAAATGGGGAGATCTCATATTGGTAACTTGACAGCACTCTTGAAAGCTCTAAGACAAAAGAATAAATCACACCCACAATGAGTAGATGGAATGAAATAATCAAACTGATGATTGAAATCAATAAAACATAAAGAAAAATTATAAAGAAATAACAAAACAAGGAGTGCATTATTTGAGAAAATCAATAATATTAACAAACCCTTATCAAAACTAAAAGGCTGAGAGAGAGTATCTATTAAAATGGTCAGAATTAGAGATGAAAGGGGGATATAACTATAGACACTGGGAAAACCCAGACAAAATACTTTAAAAACCTGTGCTCCATCAAATTGGACAGTCTGAAGAAAACAGATAATTTTATGGATAGGTACCATTTACCAAGGTGAAATAAAGATAGATAAGCAATTTAAACAGACCTAGTGAAATAGAAGGAGTCTTTAATACAAAATAGCTCATGTCCAGATCGTTTTAGTGCAGAATTCTATTGGACTTTGAAAGAAGAGCTAAAGCTTCTACTCCTATAATTATTCTGCATAATGGAAACAGGAGGAACATTGCCCAATTTGTTTTAGAAGGCCAGATACACTGATACCCAAACCAATAAAGATCTAACAAAGGAAGATAATTACAGACTTATTTCTGTCATAAACACAGATGTTAAACTTTACAACCAAATACTTGCAAACTGAATCTAAAAACACATTAAAAAGATCATCCACTAAGATCAAATAGACTTTATGCCAGAGATTCAGGGATGGTTCAACATATATAAATCAATAAATGTGATCTATTATATAGACAATCTGAAAGTCGAAAAACATACATGGTCATCTCGTTAGATGTAAGAGAAGACCTTTTACAAAAATCTAATACCCCATTAATGATAGAAGTCTGCAAGGGATTAAGAATACAAGGGACATACCTCAACATAATAAAGGTAGTTTATAGCAAGCCCATAGGCAATATCAATTTAATGGAGACAAATTCTAAGCAATTCTACTAAAATCAGAACAAGACAAGGCTGTCCACTCTTCATACCTATTTAATATAGTATTCACCATTATAGCTAGAGCAATAAGACAACAAGAGAGCAAGTGAATAGTTTGGAAAGGAAGACGCCAAAGTATCTTTATTTTCAAATGATATTATAGTATACAAAAATGACCAAAAACCTCCACCAGGAAACCTCTACAGCTGATAAACACTTTTAGCAAAGGAGCAGGATACAAAAAATTAACTCACATAAATCACATGAACCCTCCTATATACAATGACAAATAGACTGAGAAAGAAATCAGGGAAACAACACCTTTCATAATACCCTCAAATAACAAAAAAATATCTTGGAGTATCTCTAACCAATCAAGTGAAAGACTTGTATGATAAAAACTTTAGGACATTGAAGAAAGAATTTGAAGGAGATATCAGAAGATGAAAAAATCAGGCAATAGGGAAATGTTAAGACTAGGCTGGAGAAACCCACAGAAACAGGTGAGCTGAACAAGGGGAAGCTTATGGACCCCAGACTGATAGCTGGGAAACCAGCATAGGACCAACACAGACCCCCCTTCCGCCCAGTCCCAATCGTGGGTGTCAGTTAGGAGGCCTGGGCAATCTATGGGGCCTCATAGTGGATCAATATTTATCCCTAGTATACAAATGGACTTTGGGAGCTCATTCCACATACAGGGATACTTTCTCAGCCTAGACACACGGGGGAGGGCCTAGGCCCTGCTCCAAATGATATGACAGACTTTGAAGTTCCCCCATGGAAGGCCTCACCCTTTCTGGGGTGCAGAAAGGGGATGGAGTAAGGGGCTAGTGGGGGGGCAGGGGAGGAGGAGAAGGAGAGGGAACTGGGATTGACAAGTAAAACAAGCTTGTTTCTAATTTAAATTAAAAATCTGAAAAATAAAAAAGCATCTCAAAGATTTTTGATCACACACACACAAAGAAAAGATCTTCCATGTTCATGGGTGTGTAGGAATAATATAGTAAAAATGGCCATCTTCCCAAAAGCAAGCACAGATTCAATGCAGTCACCATCACAATTCCAACACATTTTTTTCACAGATCTTGAAAGGACAATTCTCAGGTTTATATGGAAACACAAAAACTCAGGATAATTAAAACAGCCCCAAACAATAAGAGAACAGCTAGACTTATCACCATTCTCAATAGTAAGTTGTACCACAAAACTATAGTGACAAAATCCACATGCTATTGGCATAAAGACAGACATGTTGAACAATGGAATTGAATTAAAGACCTATACATAAATCCACAAACCTATAGACAATTGATTTTTAATAAATAGGTCAGAAATACACACTGGCAAATCTAATCCAAGAACACATCAGAAAAATCATCCACCATTTACCATTTTACCACTAGAATTGATACTGTTTCTCTTTATGAGGTTTGTTTTGGTTTTTGTCATATTTTATCACTTCTTTTTTTCTTTTTATTTTTAATTTTTTTCCAAGAAATTTTTTTATTAGTTCAAATTAGAAACAAGCCCGCTTCACATGTCAACTCCTGCTCCCTGTCCCTCCTTTCCTCCCCCACACCACACCATTCTCTCACCTCATCCTCCCTCTGCTCCCCAGGGATGGTAAGGCTCTCCATGGGGTATCTCCAAAGTCTGTTATATCATCCTGGGCAGAGCCTAGGCCCTCCCACATGTGTCCAGGCTGAGAGAGTGTCCCTCTACATGGGATGGGCTCTCCCAAACTCCTTTCTTTCTTTCTTTCTTTCTTTCTTTTTTTTTTTTTGGTAATTCGAGACAGGGTTTCTCTGTGGCTTTGGAGGCTGTCCTGGAACTAGCTCTTGTAGACCAGGCTGGTCTCGAACTCACAGAGGTCCGCCTGCCTCTGCCTCCCGAGTGCTGGGATTAAAGGCGTGCGCCACCAACGCCCGACAACTCCTTTCTTACACCAGGGATAAACACTGATCTACTACCAGAGGCCCCATAGAGTTCTGAGGCCTCCTCACTGACATCCACATTCAGGGGTCAGGATCAGTCCCATGCTTGCCTCCCAGATGTCAGTCTGGGGTTCATGCACTCCCCCTTGTTCAGATCAGCTGTTTCTGTGGGTTTCACCAGCCCAGTCTTGATCTCTTTGCTCATCACTCCTCCCTCTCTGCAACTGGGTTCCAGAGTACAGTTCAGTGTTTAGCTGTGGGTGTCTGTCTCTGCTTCCATCAGCCACTGGATGAAGGCTCTAGGATGGCATATAAGGTAGTCATCAGTCACATTATAGCAGAAGGGCATTTAGGTGCCATTGCCTAGATTGTCAGTTGGTGTCATCCTTGTAGATCTCTGGAAATTTCCCTACTGCCAAATCTCTCCTCAAACCTATAATGGCTCCCTCTATTGTGGTATCTCTCATCCTTCTTTCCTCTATTCTTCCCCTGACTCAACCTTCCTGCCCCCCATTTCCTCCTCTCCCCTCTTCTCCCCATATCTTTCTCCCAGATCCCTCTCACCTACCCCGATGCTCTCAATTAGCTCAGGAGATCCTGTCCTCTTCCCCTTCTCCGGGGACCATGCATTCTTCTCTTGGTGTCCTCTGTGTTTCCTAATTCTTTCGGCGATGTGGATAGTAGGCTGGTAATCCTTTGCTCTATGTCTAAAATTCATATATGAGTGAGTATATACCATGTTTGTCTTTTTGTGACTGGGTTATATCACTCAGGATGGTTTATACTAGTTCCATCCATTTGCAAATCCATCAATGTAATCCACCATATAAACAAATTGAACAAGAAAAACCACATGATCATCTCACTAGATGCTGAAAAAGCCTTTGACAAAATCCAACATTCCTTCATGATAAAGATTTTGGAGAGGACAGGAATAAGAGGAACATACCTAAACATGATAAAAGCAATATACAGCAAACCAACAGGCAACATCAAACTAAATGGAGAGAAACTCAAAGCGATTCTTCTAAAAATCAGGAAAAAGACAAGGCTACCCATTTTCTCCCTATCTCTTCTATATTGTACTTGAAATTCTAGCTAGAGCATTAAGACAAGAAAAGGATATCAAAGGGAAACAGATTGGAAAGGAAGAAGTCAAACTTTCACTATTTGCAGATAATATGATAGTCTACATAAGTGACACAAAAGACTCTACCAGGGAACACCTACAGCTGATAAACACCTTCAGCAAAGGGGCAGGATACAAAATTAACTCAAAAAAGTCAGTAGCCCTATTATATACAGATGATAAAGGCAATGAGAAAGAAATCAGTGAAACATCACCCTTTACAATAGCCACAAACAACATAACATATCTTGGGGTAATGCTAACCAAATAAGTGAAAGACCAATATCACAAGAACTTTGAGTCTTTAAAGAAAGAAATTAAAGAAGATACAAGAAAATGGAAAGATCTCCCATGCTCTAGGGTAGGTAGGATCAACATAGTAAAAATGGCAATCTTGCCAAAAGTAATGTACAGATTCAACACAATCCATATCAAAATCCCAACACAGTTCTTCACATATGTTGAAAGAACAATACTCAATTTTATATGGGAAAACAGAAAACACAGGATAGCCAAAACAACCCTGTACAATAAAGCTAAAGCTATATAATGGAAAAAAGAAAGTATCTTCAACAAATGGTGCTGGCATAACTGGATTTGGACATGTAGAAGATTGTAGATAGATCCATATCTATTACCATGAACTAAACTTAAGTCCAAATGGATCAAAGACCTCAACATAAATCCATCCATAACGAACCTCTTAGAAGAGAAAGTGGGAGGTACCCATGACAGAATTGGTACAGGAGACTGCTTCCTGAACATAACACCAGTAGCCCAGATATTGAGATTGACAATTAATAAATGGCACCTCCTGAAACTGAGATTTTGTCACTTCATATGAATTATTTGAATTTATTTTAATTTTACTTATTTCCATTAGTAATGTAGAAATTTTCAGAAAATATGAAAATACCCAGGAATTTATACATTTACTGTCTTAACATTACATTAATATTATTATTCATCTATATCTTTATCAAAAACTTTCAAGGTCCTTGCCTCAAAAGATTTAGCTTAAGTTTCAAAAACAGATGCTACAATAAGCATAGGATCAAAGTCTGAGGGCTGTAGAAGAGAATCTTCTCACACCACATTCATTTTATACATGTGCTCTTTATTGTACTCTCCTTACTGTTATCCAGTCTAATTAGTTTGTCCTTAATTACCTATCTCAATTCTAATTTCAATTCTTTGTTTTATTTTTACTCCTCCTCCTCCTTGTTATTCTCCTTCCCCTTCTCCTCCTCCTTCTCCTTTCCAACTTACTTATTCTTCCTACATGCGTATCCTTTAGCATTTCTGCTTAATATAAATACATATTCATTATAATTTGTAATCCATAAATCACACTAAATAAAAATATATTTACCTCACAGTGTTTGTATATAATTATGTAAGACATATCAGGGGCCATAAGAGATACAGCAGGTGGTAACTAGTATTTAATAGGTTGTCCTACTATACACATGATTCCTGATGGAGTAGCCCCATTTGGCAAGGCCATGAGGTCACTGGTTTTGGTGTTATTTTAATTCTCTTGTATGTACTGAACCTTGATTTTTCTGTCTGAGTATGCTGTCAATTTTGGAGAAAATTCCATGAGATGCTGAGTAAAATATATAGTCTGTTTTTTAAGGTAAAATGTTTGGTAAATATCTGTTAGTTCCATTTGGTTTATGAAGTCTCTTAACTCCAGCATTTCTCTTTTTATTTTATTTTTTTTTTGTTGGAATGACCTTCTATTGGTGAGAGTGGGTATTTAATTCTCCCACTATCAGAGTATGATCAGAATGGTCAGAATGTGATTTTTGCTGTAGTAGTGTTTCTTTTACAAACTTGGGTGGTCTTATTTTATGGCAAAGATGTTAAGAATTGCAATGTCCTTTTGGTTTTTTTTTTCTCTTGTGATAAGTATGTAGTGTCCTTCCCTATCTTTTCTGACTAGTTTTGGTCAAACTCTACTTAGTCAAATATTGAATTGGCTATATACCAGCTTCCCTCTAAGGTATATTTGCTTGTAATATTCTTTTCATCCTTTTACCTTAAAGCAATGTCTCTCCTTGATGGTAAGATGTGTTTCTTGGATGCAGCAGGAGGATTAATACTGTTTTCAAAGCAATCTTGTTAGTCTGTATCTTTTTATTGGGGATTTGATACCATTGATTTTGAGAGTTATCAATAAGCAGAGCTTGTTGAATCCTGTTATTTTGTTGTTGTGGTGATGGTGTGTGTGTGTTTCCCCTCTTTAGATTTTCTGGTCTGTGATTTTTTTCTTCCTTGTGCTTTCTTTTTCATAGCACCTTTTGTATGGCTATATTTGTAGATAGATAATTGCTTAAATTTATTTTATCATTGAATGCCTTACTTTTCTTTATTGATTGTGACTGAATGTTTTACCTAGTATCTGTGCTTTCTTAGAACCTGTAGAGCATCTATAAGGAAATACTGGACAAAACAAGTCTGAAAATCATCTGGGCTGCATTTCTATGTCTGATGTCAAACGGTTCTTCAGATTTCACTCTTTCCAACTTTGCTAACTGTAACACTTCTATCTCTTGGGCTGGTTCCACTCTCTTTTAGAAATTCTCCTTAGCAGGTATCCCAGGGCTCTGCATTCTCTAACATCTTTTGGTCTCCAAGGCAATCCAGGCTTCACCTTCACAGTTTTACACAATGGCTTCTCTGAACCTCCATTCAAGGACATCCCTGATACATGTCTTGCCTCAGCAGCTTTCCTTAGTTGAGGAGGACTATTCCATAACCTCTTTCATCTGTCTTTGAATCTACAGCCAGAACTATATGGCCAAAGCTGTCAAGTTCTGTTGCTTGCTGGAGTTGGAACATGGCTTCTGTTTAAATTACATCTTCACTATCTTTCTGTTTTTGGTGGTTTCCTTTACTGCCTAAGCTTGGCTGTCCTGGAACTGGATATATAGACCAGGATGGCCTCAAACTCAGAGATCCACCAGCCTCTACCTCTGGAGTGCTGTGATTAAAGGCATGCACCACCACACTTGGCTTTAAACTTTTCTTTAATTCTGTTTCACAAGTTGGAAACTTAGCTGGGTGGAATCTTGCCCTGAGATAACCACTCCCTTTATTACTTTTCATGATCTGCTTATTGCCTTGAAAAACAGTACTTAGTTCCATTCTACTTCCTGGTACACTTTTTCTTATCAAAGTGTACATTTTATATTTTTCCTTGCTCAACTTGTTCCTTTTCCTTATAAATCTTTATAAGCATGAACACTAGTAACAACAGAGTCTATGCTAGGCTGTTTTGAGATTTCCTTTGCTAATGGAATTAATCCAAATCTCTTCACTTTGTTTAGTCTCAGGCATACTCTTTGGACAAGGGGAATAAAGCAGCCACAGTCTTTACCAAAATACCACAAGAAGGATCTCTAGATATTAATATTAATATTCTCCTCTGAAATCTTTTGAGCCAGGCTCCCACAGTTTATCAAATCATACTCAGCCCCACAGTTTTCCATGCTCCTACTATATTGCCCCATCAAGTAGCACTTAAAGTGTTCAACTGTTTTTCTGATCCACAGTCCCACGGTCCATATTCCTTCAAACAAAAGCATAATCAGGCCTGTCACAACAATACTCCAGTCCTTGGTACCAACTTTTATCTTGGTTAGGTTTTCTTTTGTTATGGATAGATAGACACCATGACCATAGAAACCCTTATAAAGGGAACACATTTAATTAGGGCGTCTTACATTTTCAGAGGTTTAGTCCATTATCATCATGGTTCACCATAGTGGTGTGCAGGCAGACATGCTGCTGGAGGAGCTGAGAGTCCTACATCTTGACTCTCAGGAAAAGGAAGTAGTCTGAGAACCACCTTGAGTGAAGATTGAGAAAATGAGGCCTCAGAGTTCACCCCACAGTGACACACTTCCTCCAACAAGGCAACACCTACTTCAACAAGATCACATATCCTAATAGTACCATTTTCTTTGGGGACCATTTTCTTTTAAATGACCACAAGGATTTTACTAATTTGTTCCTTAAGGACCTCTACCATATTCATAAGGTTTTTTTTGTCACATGCTTCAGCTATGTTTCAATTCTCAGAACTTGCATTGGTAGAGTTGTTGGGCTCTAGTAGAAGCATATCATCCTAGATGCTATATGGCCATGCCACCCTGTACACTCCTGATCTTGTCTGTATATTATTTTCATTTTCTGATCTCTCTCTCTCTCTCTCTCTCTATATATATATATATATATATATATATATATATATATTGAAATATATATTTCATGCATCTCTGATATTTTTAATAAAATAATATAATATGGTCTGTGTTGATTCATCCCAATATCAACCAAAAGTTACTGGTTCCATTCTTTCGTATATTGCTTTCACTGATATTCATATTTCGTATTCCAGGATTTTTTGGCTAGGAAATCTTTCTGTGCACTTGATAGGAAAACTTGAGCCTCATGTTGTTTGTTCATTTATTCAATTTACCTTGAGATATCACTTGTTGACCATACTGAATACAAATTTAAGGTTAGAGATCTGTGACTTCTATCTGCATGGTTTGCTTACTTTTATTTCCTGAGAATATGTGTAATGCCTATTACATGTCTCCCAGAGACATGCAGTAATTTTGGCTTTCCTTCTACTCATCTCTAAAGAACATTAAAACTACAGTGCATGTTAGTAGTACTTTCTGCTAAATTGTCAAATCCCTTATGTTGGGAGAAAATATTTGAATGCTAGGTTCTCCCTACCCCTGGTTCTCATAATTTTGAGGGATGTTCAGAGCATTCCTATCCTGCAAACACTAATTTGATATATAACATACTGTTTATTACTTGTTTCAGTTGTGGTCCTCATGGGTTTGATTAAAATAACCAATGCTACCATTGTTGCAAATGAAAACCCAGAAGTAAATCTCATTCACATGTGTGAATAATGAATTCATTCAAGTAATTATACAGAGGGAACAAACACCCTATCAAGGATGAATGGGACATTCTGCAGTCCTTTCTGGGGTATTGAGTTCCTAGAGATGACTATGTTGAACGCTTTGTGCTCTAGCACATCAAAACCCTACACATAGTGTTTTTTTTCTTTTTTGTTAGCTTCCCCCCCCTCAACCAAAACTCATAGTCCACATAATTTACTTTTAATTTTAATTCTTGGAATCCTATTTTAGAAGATAAACTCTCTTTTGACTCTCATTTGCAACTTCAGTGGTGTAGAATAGAGCTTTACATGTAAGAATTGAAAACTATAATTCTAAAATATATTCAAAGATGGAATTTTCTTCTGAAGCACTCAAGTGCAGACAGGAAAAGGTAATGAATGAGTGTGATATCCATCATCATCTGAAGATTGCTTGGATATCTACTGAAGGTAATCACAGTTTCAAGGGAAAGACAGTCAGGGCAGCCCCAGCATGCAGAACGCCATGAAGTCTTTATAAAACTTCCTCTCCTTATGGTCAAACTTAGAAGCTTGACTCTTCTGGGAAACTGTTTTGGTTTGTTTCTCTTGGTTCTTGGAAACTCAGGAACCTGGTCATTCATTCCATCACAAGAACTCACACTTTCTACCTGGCATAGAAAACCACAGATTAACCCAGGCAGGATGCCAGAGCTTGGCAAGGGCACAGGCCAGGAGTTCAGGAAGGCAGGAATCATGACCCCAGGGAAGAAGTTTGTATTGCTCTCAACATTGGTCAGATATGCTTCTTTATGCAAAGGTGGTGGTTAATGCAGAAGACTTTAGCTGATCAAAGTACTCTGTGTGCTCACCTGAGCATGGGTCATCAATAACAATATTCCCCTTAACAGTCCCAGAGAACTTCACAGAAGCAGAATTGGAAAGAATGTAAGCACTGTCAGGTGGAGAGAAGTGCTGTGAAACCTTACTTCTGCATATAAATGGCTGTTGCCCAATTAACAGTTACTTGTGCATGATCAAGTCAATGAAAATGCTAGCAAGAATGGAAAAAGAGCCTGCCCTCTGTCACCCCTGTCAGAGGAGCTAATGGCAGCTGATGACTCTTGAGGATGCAGAGTCACTCTCTTTTGTGAACACACTGCTGCTGGTATGTCAACTTATCCTGTGGATATCCACACACCCATGTGCATATGGGCAGCCCTATTTGGACTTGAGTTATTAGTGAAGGTAAGAAACAGAAGCTATGAATTTGAAAGAGCAAGGAGGGGCATATGGGAAGCTTTGGAGGGAATAAAGGGGAGTGTAATTATATTATAATCCCCCAAATAAATTAAATAATTTCAAATATTTAAAAGAGGATAAGAAGTTGGGGGTGCATTGAGTGGAGGTATTAGGTGAATTTGGGGAAGATAGTGGTTGGTGGATATGATCAATATACATGCTATAATGTTTGAAACTTTTGAAAGATAAAAATCATTAGAAATAGAAATTCAGAGACTAATTAGAGGTGAATTCCCTACTCTTTTCCATAGACCCCACAATTAAGCTATGGCCAAGGGCCAGGACCACAGATCATAAGTTTAATGGGTCCACACAGTCCAACCTCATAGATAACCTTTATACAATGTTTCTAGGAATTTTAGTCTCTTGTTTGCTCTCATCATGTAACAGGGTGGATATATTTAACAGATTTATCTCAAGATAACTTATTGCTAAAAAAAGAAGAAAACATAGTCCAAAGGATTGAAGTCTGAATTAACCAGATTTCTGTTAATATAACAAATATCTAAGCTAATCAATTTATAAAAAGAAAAGGGTTATTCCTGGAACAGTATTTTAGAGGTCTCAGTACTTGGTGAGTGGAGGCCATTGATATGGTCTGTGTTTGCACTTCATGGTAAGAATGGGTGCTTGAATACCTCCTGGCCAAAGTAAGGAAGATAGACAAAGTTCTGACTGACATATCTTGTTTATAGCATGCCTTGAATAAAGTAAATATCACAAGTAGTTTCAATCTCTACATGTTTCTATCATTTTCCACAAGTACCAACATAGGGAACAAGCTTTTGCCAGTGATATGAGAGTTTGGGGAGAATTAAGATAAAATTTGGAACATGGCTAATGCTGAACAATTTTGAAAAATATTAATGAAATTTTAACAGTATGTTTATCAATTTATATTTATCTTATATTTATGACTTTAAGTTTTAAAAATATTTGATTTTATCAAAGAAACATTTAGTTTTCTATACAGTATGAAATTTGAACCCCCATATTTATTGAATAGCTTCTCACATGCTAACGTGTCATCAAGCTTTTTCAAATCAGCACACTCACTTTAACACTATAACAGTTAGGCATTATTATTATATCAAGTCTTTCAAAACAACACATGCCTCTAAGAAAGTATTTTCCTGCTTATCTGTCTCTTCAGAGCACCCTTAATCTCATTATTCCTCAGGCTGTAGATGAGGGGGTTCAACATGGGGATAACTATCATGTAGAACACAGACACCACCTTGTTCTGGTCTGTGGAGTAGCTGGACTTGGGCATCACATAAATGAATGTGATGGTGCCATAGAACAGAGTGACTGCAGTGAGGTGGGAAGTGCAGGTAGAAAAGGC
Source organism: Cricetulus griseus (assembly GCF_003668045.3). Lineage (NCBI taxonomy): Eukaryota > Metazoa > Chordata > Mammalia > Rodentia > Cricetidae > Cricetulus > Cricetulus griseus. Next base: position 92,018,912 of record NC_048596.1, read on the forward strand.
CTTGTGGCGGCCCTCGGTGGAGTGCATCTTCAGGATGGTGATGAGGATGTAGATGTAGGAGACAGCAATGACTAGCACAGTCACCACAATGATGGAGCCAGCTGTGAATGAGGGAACAACTGCAGGGACACTGGCATCAGAACATGAGAGTTTTACTAATGGGGCAAAATCACAGAAAAAGTGATTGACTCTGTTTGGTCCACAGAAGAGAAGAGAGAAGAAGGAAAGGGTGAAGGAGGAAGCATTAAGAAAGCCACCAATATAAGATCCTACAAGCAACTGTACACAAACCTCTGTGGACATTTTTGTTGAATAAAGTAGTGGGCTACAGATTGCTACAAAACGATCATAAGCCATGGCAGCCAGAAGGAAACATTCGACTGTCCCAAAGAAAACAGCTGAGCCAAGCTGGATGCCACATCCAAAGTAGGAGATGGTACTTCTCTCCACCAGGAAGTTGACAAGCATATTGGGTGTGACAGAAGATGAGTAGCCTATGTCAGCTGAAGCCAAGTGACTCAGAAAAAAGTACATGGGATGATGAAGCTGGGAAGAGACTCTGATGAGGAGGATGGTGCTGAGGTTCCCAGACATAGTCACCAGGTAGATGCACATGATGATAGTGAAGAGGACGACTCTGAGAACTGGGTCATCTGTCAAGCCCAATAAAATGAATTCTGTCACTGCAGTGTGGTTCCCATCCTCCAGTAAAGCCATGGGACAGTATAGCTGCTTCCAGAACAGAGCTGTGATGAGGATATTACAGGCAGGGAGTTATAGATGGGTAGCTTCACTTTCTTTTATACACATACAATACAAGTTCAAAGATGTCCAAGCATTCATATTTATTTGCCTGCAGGGGTGAGTCCCTCTATAATTTTAAAGTTCTTTAACACAATCACCTAAAAATTTTGCCTCACATAACATACGTATTTCTTTAAATGTTTTGTTGTTTAACGGAGTATACCTTAAATGCAAAATACAAAAATAGAAGATAGGATAACAGAAATAATTCCTCGATATAAAATGAAAGATGAATGCATAGAGTTTTATAGTAAATACTCAGATAGCAGCTACTATTTTAAATGCTTCTTAAATAGTATTAATCATAGAATTATGGATAGATACAAATGGGTAATTTGTGAAATTTCAGTATTTTAAGTGTGTTTTGTTTTTACAGAAAACATTTCATCATCAAATATATTATTTTCATCATTATTTTAATAACTTTGAAAGAGATTCTTTCAAAGTTATTAAAACTTGAATGTGGCTACATAACTACTAGTAAAATCTGAATTAGATCCCTAACCTGTCTGCACCCCCCCTACTTAATATCTACATAATAATTCAGTTAAACAATAAAAACTTAGACTCTTATATACCAGAAATGATGGGAAGGCAGATTTTAAAATAGATATTGTGTAAGACTTCTCCAGATAAATAAAATCAATATTTCACACCAAATAGATAGGCCTTTAAAATTATCAATAAAATTATCTAGTGTAAATTTGTTCAATTTTTTATATATTTGAATCTGTAAATGTTTTACCAAATAATTTGGAATATATATACACATCACCATGAAAAAAACATACTAGATGTTCAACACATAACTAAAATAGGCTTATTCAAGTCAAATGACTTCCTGCTACAACACTGGTTTCTAATTGTGCTTTCATAACATGAAATAATGATGTTTTAACTATATGGATAGATGAATTCCCTACAGTAAGCTTTTTTCCAGACAAAGTAAGTCTTTATGCACAACTTTTAAATCTTGCATTTTAATCCTTAAGTATCAGTAAATGCCCCACACCATTCAACTCTTTTAACAGTAACACATTTGGATAATGTTGAGAAGTATGACTTGGTGTGTTATGGGTAGATAAGCAGAGATCCTGACACTCTGATTATGACTTCTTCATCTCATTAATCTACTGGTAGAAACAGAGCAAGCCAAACAAGGTGGCTCATCACCTTCCCTTTTAGCACTGTGATTGACTGAGTACATACAAGTTTTTCTAAGATGATAAATGAAAACCAGGCAGTCAGATTCTTTACCAAAAGTCAAAGTCCTACCTCTTGAAGTGAGAACTCATTCATCTTTCAGTGAAAAGTCAAAGTTATGGTGGTTATGTAGTCATCTTTTTACTTTTTCCTCCTTTGGGGATAAATCTCTGAAGATGCTAAAAATTCAATTGTGAATTCTGAAAGTGTCATGGAGCATTCTTTTGTGTGGTGGATACTGAGTGATTCAATTTGCAGGCAAAAACAACTAAGTCTCCAAGATCATGTCAATTCTCAAGTGGTCAACTCATTTTTTGTTCTCTCTAGGGTGTTCAAGCATAGTCATGTAGGATTTGTTTAGTATTTACTACATCATACTCTAACAAATTTTCTTATGAACAATTAACTCCAAGTTTACTTGGATATTTGCGAGAAGTAAATAACGCTAAACTTCAAGTATAAAAGCGAAACCTAGTTTCATCCATTTAATATGTTTATCGGTAATATTTTAAATTGCCATCTTTAATATATGTTGTCAAGTACCCCAGGGAATCATGGAGTGGAACTTCATATGAAGTGGAATTTTAAATAACAAAAGAAGTATTACACATTTCCACCATTGTATATGAAGGTAGAGCATGAATGTCTTAAAATTGCATGAAGAATTATAATTTTAAGATGTCCTGGATGCCTCCAAGAATGGAAATAAAGTTAAATTGTCATATCTGAGTGGTTCCCTTGTTGTTGGTAGGTCATGGCAGAACACTAACTCTTCAGCCCAAAGACTCAGAGGCACTTTAGTTCTCTTGTTAATCCTAATTTCAGAATCCCCTGTAGTTCTGCTATTGCATGGTTGGGTTGATAGTCACTACAATAATCATAGCCAATATTCCTGTCAATATCTCTTTAAACCAATAATTATGTAAGCATTTTACACATAGTGAATGTTCAAAGTATTTTACAGTGATTCTTTTATTGTTCTCATATTTCATTAGATAAAAGAATTCAAGCAATTTGTGTACTGTCATTCTTTTCTTGCAGATTTTTAAAATTTGAATTCGAAACAATATTGTTTTACATGACAATCCCAGTTCCCTCTCCCTCCCCTTCTTTCCTACCACCCTCCCCAACTAAAACCCTACCTATCACATATCCTTTCTGCTCCGCAGGAAGGGTGAGGCCTTCCATAGGGTGTCATCAGTGTCTATCATATCCTTTGGGATAAGGCCTAGGTCCACCCCATGTGTCTTGGCTCAGGGAGTATCCCTCTATGTGGGATGGGCTCTCGAAGTCCATTCCTATGATAGGGATAATTATTGATCTACTATAGGAGATCCCATAGATTTCCGAGGTTTCCTCACTGACACCCACATTCATGGGGTCTGGATCAGTCCCATGCTGTTATCACAGCTATCAGGCTGGGGACCAAGAACTACCCCTTGTTCAGGTCAACTGTTTCTGTGGGTTTCACCAGCCTGGTATGGATCCCTTTGCTCTTCACTCATCCTTCTCTGCAACTGGATTCCAGTTCAGTTCAATTATTAGATATGGGTGTCTGCATCTACTTCTACCAGCTGCTGGATGAAGGCTATAAGAGGGCATATAAGTCAGTCATCAACCTCTTATTATCTTGGGAGGACTTTTAATGTAGTCTCTCCTCTGTTGGTTAGATTGTTAGTTGGTGTCATATTTGTAGCTCTCCAGACATTTCCCTAGTGCCTGATTTCTCTGTAAACCTAAAATGTTTCCCTCTATTATGGTATCTCCTTTCTTGTTTTCTTCTATTCTTCCCCTGACTCAACCTTTCTGCTCCCTTATGTCCTCTTCATGCCTTCTCATTTCCCCCTTCTCATTCTCCTAGCTCCTCCCTCCACCCAGGACTCCTCAGAAAAATGGGAATCAGTCTACCACAAGATCCAGCAATTCCACTCTTAGGCATATACCCAAAAGTAGCACATTCATACAACAAGGACATCTGTTCAACAATGTTCATAGCAGCATTATTTGTAATACTGAGATCCTGGAAGCAACATAGATTCCCCTCAACTGAAGAATGGATGGAGAAAATGTGGTACATTTACACAATGGAGTACTACTCAGCAGGAAAAAACAATGGAATCTTGAAATTTGCAGGAAAACGGAATGAACTTGAAGAAACAATTCTGAGCGAGGTAACACAATCACAAAAGACAAACATGGTATGTACTCACTCATATGTGGGTTTTAGACATAGAGTAATGGATTACCAGCCTACAATCCACACTGCCAAAGAAGCTAGTAAACATGGAGGTCCCTAAGAGAGACATACATGGTCCACTGGAGAAGGGGAGAGGTTCAAACTCTGCTGAGCAAATTGGGAGCATGGGAAGAGGGGGAGGGAGCTAGGAGAATGAGCAGGGGAGAGGAAGAGGGATGCCGAGGACATGAGGGAGCAGAAAATATGAGTCAGGGAAAGAATACACGAGAACACATTTTTGGTTTACAGAGAAATCAGGCAGTAGGGAAATGTCTGGAGATCTACAAAGATGACACCAGCTAACTATCTCAGCAACGGAGGAGAGGCTACCTTAAATGCCCTCCCCTGATTATGAGATTGATGACTGATTTATATGCCTTCATCCAGCAGCTGGTGGAAGTAGAAGCTGACACCCATAACTAATCACCGATCTGAAGTGGAACCCAGATGCAGAGAAGGACCAGTGAAGAGCACAGAGTTCCAGACTAAGCTGGTGAAACACACAAAAACAGTTGACCTGAAGATCCGGGAACTCTTGCTCCCCAGTCTGATAGCTGGAATACCAGCATGGGACTGATCCAGACCCAAGAAATGTGAGTTTCTGTGAGGAAACCTCAGAAATCTATGGGACCTCCTGTAGAAGCCCAGTATTTATCCCTAGCATAGGTGTGGAATTTGGGAGCCCAGTCCATATAGAGGAAAACTCCCTGAGCCAAGACACACGGGGGTGGGCCTAGGCCAAACCCCAAAGGAAACGAAAGACTCTGATGACACCCTATGGATGGCCTCACCATCCAGGAGGAACAGAAAAGATATGTGACAGATAAGGCTTTAGTTGGGGGAGGTGGGTAGGGGAGGACGGGTGGGAGAAGGGAAATGGGATTGTCATGTAAAACAATCCTGTTTCTAATTTAAATTTAAAAAGTTGGAAAAAAACATTCATACATGGTCCCCTTGAGAAGGGGAAAGGGACAAGATCTCCTGAGCTAATTGGGAGCATGGGGGGGAGAGGAGAGGGATTTAGAAGAAAGAGAAAGGGAGCAGAGGAGGGGAGAGGAGGACAAGAGAGAGCAGGAAGATGGAGTCAAGGGAAGAATAGAGGAGAGTAAGAAATAGATACCATAATAGAGGGAACCATTATAGGTTTAAAGTGAATTCTGGCACTAGGGAAATGTGTCCAAAGATCTACAAGGTTGACCCCAACTAACAATATAAGCAATAGTCGGGAGGCTGCCTTAAGTGCTCTTCTCTGATAATGAGATTGATGACTTCCTTATATGCCATCCATCCTAAAGCCTTCATCCAGTAGCTGATGGAAGCAGAAGAAACACCCACAGCTAAACACTGAGCTGAACCTTAGAATCCAGTTGCAGAGAGGGAGGAGTGAAGAGCAAAGGGGTCAAGACCAGGCTAGAGAAACCCACAGAAACAGCTGACCTGAACAGGGGGTTGCTCATGGACCCCAGACTGATAGCTGGGAAATCAGCAGAGGACTGTTCCAGACCCCATGAACGAGGATGTCAGTTTGGAGGTTTGGTTAATCTATGGGGCCTCTGGTAGTGGATCAGTATTTATCTCTAGCATAGGAATGGACTTTGGGATCCCGCTCCACATAGAGGGATACTCTCTCAACCTAGACACACAGGGGAGTGTCCAGGCCCTGCTCCAAATGATATGACAGACTTCAAAGATCCCCATGGAAGGCATCACTCTCCCTAGGGAGCAGAAAGGGGATGGGATAGGGGGATGATAGGGGACAGAGGAGGAGGGGAGGGTGAGGGATCTGGGATTGACATGTAAATGAAGCTTGTTTCTAATTTAAATAAAAAGGGAAAACATGCATATGCTGTGTGTTAGTTTAAAAAAACTAGTTTAGTTACATGAGTGTGTTTTTATATGTGTGTGTTTATGGGTGTGTGTGTGTGTGTGTGTGTGTGTGTGTGTGTGTGTGTGTGTGTGTGTACAGACTAGAGGACAACTTTAGACATTGTTGCTAAGGAGCAATCCACTTTGAGGAAGAGTTGTTAGTATCTCTCACTGACTTGGAAATCTTCAAGTAGGCTTGGCTAGCTGGCCAGTGAACTCAAGGGATCCTCCTGCCTCTGCGTCTTCAGTACTAGAATATCAAGCAGGGGCCACCACATGGTTATTCTCACAAATGCTGGTCATCAAACTAATGGACTCAGGCCTGTGAATAAAGCAATTTGCTAGTCTGAGCTATCTTCTCACTCCTATGTTTAATTTTTCAGAATGCTTAGTATCCTTAAGTGGCAAAGAATTTGATGTTGAGATGGACATTAAGATGGACATTTAGAACCCATTTACAGAAAAAATAAATGTCAGGGCACTAAGCAGGGATTTGTATGAAAGTGAATGTTCCCTATAAGCAACATGTTCTCAACAAAGTTGCTTTATGAGAAATGGATGACGCATTATATTATGTGTTCCTCTCTTCCTGTTCAGCTTCTTCCATTTTCCCAGGCACTAATCTCAAAGCATTCATTCCTTTATCATGTAAATACAGTAGAAGTCTGAAGGAGTTGGCAAAGTTCCAGAGTGATAAATAAATGCAATATGTAAATATGCCCCAAAAGAATACATTGTACCCCAAGATATTATAACAAATTTATCTTCAATCATTTTGAGATATTCATAGAAATAATAATAACGTGAGTAAGTCCCTATCACATCTCAGGAATTAGAAAGTCCTGAGTGGATAGGACATTGGATGAGAGCCCCATAAACACATAATTTCTAGTATCTAAAGCAGTTTCAAGATAATCATCAACAGTGTTCCCAGGACTCTCATTAAAACCTTGAGTGCTCTAAGCCACACCCTTAAGGAATGCATAAGACATCTTCACAAATTCTAAGACTAATTTCTGAGGCTTGTCACAGACATCCAAGTGGCAAAAGCAGCTTCACTGCTTATATGTACTTTATGAGATGTATAAATTCATAGAAAGAACTGCAAAAGGCCACCCCTGAAATGAGAGATGAAATTCTTCAGATGCTCTCATTTCCTCTTGGTTTTAAGAGAGTGGTAGGTGCGACTGTCCCAACTTAGTGTGCTTGCCTTTGTCAACTCCCCATGTGAGTCCTCACCTCTTGGGATGAGTGGAATAGGGGTGGGATGGGAGGAGGTGAGGGGATCAGAAGAGGGGTGGGAGGGAGAACTTTGGTTGGGATGTAAAATGAAATTTAAAAAAGTAAAAATAAAAGAGAATGAAAGGTAACTTTCTTTCTTGAGAAATTGGGTTTTATTTTTTAAATTTGTTCCTTACAGTTCTTTTTTCTCCATTTTTAAATTTAAATTAGAAACAAGCTTGTTTTACATGTCAATCCCAGTTCCCTCTCCCTCCCCTCCTCCCTTTCCATCCACCAAGCCCCTATCCCATCCCCTTTCTGCTCCCCAGGAAGGGTGAGGCCTTCCATGGGGGATCTTCAGAGTCTGTCATATCCTTTGGGATAGGACCTAGACCCTCCCCTTTGTGTCTAAGCTCTATGTGGAATAGGCTCCCAAAGTCCATTCCTACGCTAGGGATAAGTACTGATCTACTACAAGAGGCCCCATAGATTTACGAGCCCTCCTCACTGACACCCACGTTCATGGGGTTTGGATCAGTCCAATGATGGTTTCCCAGCTATCAGTCTAGGGACCAAGAACTCCTCTTGTTCAGGTCAGCTGTTTCTGTGGGTTTCACCAGCCTGGTATGGACCCATTTGCTTATCACTCCTCCTCCTCAGCAACTGAATTCCAGTTCAGATCAGTGTTTAGCTGTGGGTGTCTGCTTCTACTTCCATCAGCTGCTGGATGATGGCTATAGGATGGCATATAAGTTAGTCATCAATGTCATTATCAGGGGATGGCATTTAAGGTAGCCTCTCCTTTGTTGCTTAGACTGTCTGTTGGTGTTATCCTTGTAAATCTCCAGACATTTCCCTAGTCCCTTATTTCTCTTTAAACCTATAATGGCTCTCTCTATTATGGTATCTCTTATCTTGCTCTCCTCTATTCTTCCCCCAACTCAACCTTCCTGCTCCCTCATGTCTATTCTCACCCCACCTCTTCTCCCATTCTCATTTTCCTTGCTCCTTCTCCCCTCCCCCATGCTCCCAATTTGCTCAGGAGTTCTTGTCCCATTCCCCTTCTCCAGGGAACCATATATGTCTCTCTTAGAGTCCTTCTTGTTTTCTAACTTCTCTGGCAGTGTGGATTGTAAGATAGTAATCCTTTGCTCTATGTCTAAAATCTATATATGAGTGAGTACATACCATGTTTGTCTTTTTGTGACATTTCGCTCAGAATGGTTTCTTCTAGTTCCATCTATTTGCCTGCGAATTTCAAGATTCCATTGATCTCAATACTTTAAAACTAAATATTAGTTTATATAAATACTAGTTTGTCATGCACTCATACATTTGGATTACCTATGTGGGGTAAATGGCCAGCCAAAGAAACACACCCTGATGCAAAACCAGAAACAACAACAACAAAAAAAACACCCTGACCTAAAAAGCAGAGCCAAAGAAACACACCTTTACCCAGAAACCAGAGCCAAAGAAACAAACTCTGACTCCGATTCTAGAGCCAATTCAATGGCTCTGAAATCAGAGCCAAAAAGTTAAAAAGGGCCAGTGGGAAAAAAACACCATGACCCTGAAAGTAGAGACAAGGAAACACACCTTGGTCTGCAACCAAACCAAAGTAACACACCCTGCCCCTGAGCAATTCAGCATGAAACCAACCAATCCCTGAGCATGAAACTAACCAGTCCTTGAGCTTGAAAGCCAATCTCCAAGCATAGGGGTTGAAATCTGACCAATTTCCACACTGAAAATAACTACCCTGGAAAAACTCTGCCCCCAAGAAACCCTGTTTAAACCCTGTACCTGTGCCTCTGAGTTCAAGGGTCCTTCCCAGTTTCTCTTCTAAGAGGTTCAGTGTGGCTGAGTTTATGTTGAGGTCTTTTCTCCATTTGGACTAAGTTTTTGCATGACTATACATATGAGTCTATCTGCAGTCTTCTAAATGTCATTATCCAGTTATGGCAGCACCACTTGTTGAAGATGCTTTTCTTTTTTCCATTGTACACTTTTAGCTTCTTTGTCAAAAATCTGGTGTTATAGGTGTGTGGATTAATATCAGGGTCTTCACTTTGATTAAATTGGTCTACCTGCCTGTTTTTGTGCCAATATTAAGCTGTTTTCATTACTATAGCTCTATATTGACCTCGAAGTCAGGGTCAGGAATTCCAGAAATTCCTTTATTGTACAGAGTTGTTTTGTCTATCCTGGGTTTTTTGTTTTTCCATATAAAGTTGAGTAGTTTTTCAAGATCTGTGGAGAATTGTGCTGGGATTTTGATGGAGATTGCATTGAATCTGTTGATTTTTTTTGCCAAGATTGCCATTTTTACTGTGTTGATCCTACCTATCCAAGAGCATGGGAGATCTTTCCATTTTCTGATACCTTCTTTAATTTATTTCTTTAAAGACTTAAAGTTATTGTCATACAGGGCTTTCACTTGTTGGTTAATTACCCCAAGACTTTTGTGGCTATTGTGAAGTGTGATATTTCTCTGATTTCTTTCTCAACCCACTTATTGTCTATATATAGGAGGGCTACTGATTTTTTGAGTTAATCTTGTATCCTGCCACTTTACTGAAGGTGTTTATCAGCTGTAGGAGTTTCCTGGTAGAATTTTTTGGGTCAATTATGTAGACTTCATATAATCTGCAAATAGTGAACGTTTGACTTCTTCCTTTCCATTTTTTATCCTCCCTATTCTTCTTTGGTTTTCTTATTGCTCTAGCTAGAACTTCAAGTACAATATTGAAGAGATATGGAGAGAGTGTACAGCCTTGTTTTGTTGCTGATTTTAGAGGAATCGCCTTGCATTTCTCTCCATTTAGTTTGATGTTGGCTGTTGACTTGCTGTATATTGCCTTTATTATGTTTAGGAATGTTCTTGTTATCCCTGATCTCTCCAAGACCTTTATTATGAAGGGGTGTTGAATTTTGTTGAAGACATTTTCAACATCTGGTGAGATGATCATATGGTTTTTTTCTCAGTTTGTTTATATGTTGGATTATATTGACAGATTTTCATATGTTGTACCATCCCTGCAAGGATGAATTCTACTTGATCATGGTGGATGACTTTTCTGATGTATTCTTGGATTCGATTTGCCAGAATTTTATGAAGTATTTTTGCATCAATGTTTATGAGGGACACTAGTCTGTAGTTTTCTTTTTTAATTGTATCTTTGTGTGGTTTTTATACCAAGGTAATTGTAGCCTCATAAAAAGAGTTTTGCAAAGTCCCTTCTGTTCCTATTGCATGTAACAATTTGAGGAGTACTGGTATTATCTCTTCTTTGAATTTCTGGTAGAATTCTGCACTGAATCCATTTGGACCTGGACTTTTTATGGTTGGGATACTTTTGATGACTGCTTCTATTTCATCAGGGGTTATAGGTCTGTTTAAATTGCTTATCTGTTCTTGCTTTAATTTTGGCAAGTGATGCCTATCCAGAAAACTGTCCATGTTCTTTACAATTTTTTCAATTTTGTGGAGTACAGGTTTTCAGAGTATGATCTGATGATTCTCTGGATTTCCTCAGTGTTGATTGTTATGTTCCCCTTTTCATTTACAATTTTGTTAATTTGGATGTTCTTTCTCTGCCTTTTGGTTAGTTTGGATAAAGGTTTGTCTATCTTGTTGATTTTCTCAAAGAACCGACTCTTTGTTTCATTGACTGTTTGTATTGTTTTCTTTGTTTCTACTTTATTGATTTCAGCCCTCAATTTGATTATTTGATGGCATCTACTCCTCTTGGGTGAATTTGCTTCTTTTTGTTCTAGAGCTTTCAGATGTGCTATTAATTCTGTAGTATGGCTATTCTCCAGTTTCTTTATGTGGGCAACTAGTGCTATGAACTTTCCTCTTAGTACTATTTCCAAAGTTTCCCATGAGTTTGGGTATGTTGTATCTTCATTCTAATTAAATTCTGGGAAGTCTTTAATTTCTTTTCTGATTTATTCCTTGAGTCAGGAGTGGTGCAATTGAGCATTGTTCAATTTCCATGAATATATAAGGTTTATGCAATTTGTCTTTTGTTGAATTCTAACAAATGGTGATCTGACATTTTTTTGTATCTGTTGAGGTTTGCTTTCTTGCTGAGCATGTGGTCAATTTTAGAGCAAGTTCATTGTGACACTAAAAGAAGGTATATTCTTTTGTGTTTTAATGGAATGTTTTATAGATGTCTGTTAAGTCCAATTGGGCCATAACTTCTGTTAGTTCTTTTGCTTCTTTGTTAAGTTCCTGTCTGGTAGTCCTGTCAAGTGGTAGGAGTGGGTGTTGAAGTCTCCCACTAGAAGTGTGTGGGGTTTTATGTGTGATTTGAATTTTAGCAATGTTTCTTTTACTGATTTGGGTTCCTTTGTATTTGGAGCATAGATGTTCAGAATTGAGACTTAATTTTGATGGAGTTTTCCTGTGACAAATATGAAATGATCTTCTTCACCTCTTTTGATTAATTTTAGTTTGAAGTCTGGTTTGTTAGTTATTAGGATAGCTACACCAGCTTGTTTCTTAGGAACATTTGATTGGAAAATATTTTCCCAATCCTTTACTCTGAGGTAATGTCTGTCTTTGAAGTTGAGGTGTGTTTTTTGTTTGCAGCAGAAGGATGAATTCTGTCTTAGTTTCCATTCTGTTAGCCTGTGTCTTTTTTATAGGTGAATTAAGGCCATAGATATTAAATGACATTAATGACCTTTGATTGTTGATTCTTGTTATCTTTGTATTTGTTGTTGTTGTTGGTATTGTGTGTATTTCCATTTTTTGGCTTTTGTTAATGTGGGATTATCTATTGCCTATATTTTTGTGAGAGTAGCTAAGATCCTTGGGTTGGAGTTTTCCTTATAGTACTCTCCTTGTAGGGCTAGATTTGTGGATGTGTATTGTTTAAATCTGGTTTTGTTATGGAATATCTTGTTTTCTCCATCTATAGTGATTGAAAGCTTTTCTGGGTATAGTAGTCTGGGCTGGCATTCGTGGTCTCTTAGTGTTTGTAGAACATGTACCCAGGACCTTCTGGCTGTCAGTGTTTCCATGGAGAAATCAGGTGCAATTCTGATAGGCCTGCCTTTATATGTTACTTGGCCTTTTTCTTTTGTACCTCTTAATATTCTTTCATTATTCTATATGTTTGGCATTTTGATTATTATTGGTGAGGGGCCTTTTTATTTTTATAACACTCGGTGTTCTGGGAGCCTCTTATACTTTCATAGACATGTCCTTCTTTAGGTTGGGAAAGTTTTATTCTTTCATTTTGTTGATTATGTTTTCTGCACCTTTGAGCTGGGCTTTTTTTTTTGCCTCCTTCTATACCTATTATTATTTTTTAAATTCATTAGTTGAAATTAGAAACAAGCCTGCTTTACATATCATTCCCAGCTCCCTCTCCATTCCCTCCTCCTCTGTCCCCCCAACAGCCTTCCTCCCCATCTCCCATCTGCTCCACAGGGAGGCTAAGGCCCTCCATGGGGGATGCCCAAAGTCTGTCATATCATTCTGGGCAGCGCCTCAGCCCTCCCCCATGTGTCCAGGCTAAGAGAGCATCCCTCCACGTGAATGGGCTCCCAAAGTCCATTCCTACACCAGGGATAAATACTGATCCACTACCAAAGGCCCCATAGAGTGCCAAGGCCTCCTCACTGATATCCATGTTCAGGGGTCTGGATCAGTCCCATGCTGGCCTCCCAGCCATCAGTCTGGGGTTCATGTGCTCCCTCTTGTTCAGGTCAAATGTTTCTATGGGTTTCAATAGCCCAATGTTTACCTCTTTGCTCATCACTCTTCCCTCTCTGCAACTGGGTTCCAGAGTTCAGTTCAGTGTTTAGCTGTGGTGTCTGCCTCTACTTCAATAAGCCACTGGATGAAGGCTCTAGGATGTCATATAAGTTGTCATCAATCTCATTATTGGGGAAGATCATTTAAGGTAGCCTCTCCACTACTGCTTAGATTGTCAGTTGGTGTAGATCTCTGGAAATCTCCCTTATTCCAGGTTTCTCCTTGAACCTATAATGGCTCCCTCTAATATGGTATCTCTCATCCTGCTCTCCTCTATTCTTCCCCTGACTCAACCTTCCTGCTCTTCCATTTCCTCCTCTCTCCTCCTCTTCTTCCTCTCTCTTTCTCCCAGCTCCCTCTTCCCTAACCCCATGCTCCGGATTACCTCAGGAGATCCTGTTTTCTTCCCCTTCTCTGGGGGACCATGCATTCTTCTCTTGGGGACCTCCTTGTTTCCTAGTTCCTCAGGCGGTGTGGATTGTAGGCTGATAATCCTTTGCTGTATGTTTAAAAATCCACATTTGAGTGAGTACATATCATGTTTGTCTTTTTGTGACTGGGTTACCTCACTCATAATGGTTTCTTCTAAGTTCTGAGAATTTCAAGATTCCATTGCTTTCTTCCACTGAGTAGTACTCCATTGTGTAAATGTAACACATTTTCTCTATCCATTTTTTCAGTTGAGGAACATCTAGGTTGCTTTCAGGTTCTGGCTATTACAAACATCGCTGCTATGAACATAGTTGAACATATGTTCTTGTTGTATGAATATGCATTATTTGGGTGTATGCCCAAGAGAGGCATTGCTGGATCTTGAGGTAGACTGATTCTAATTTTCCTGATAAACTGCCATACTGATTTCCAAAGGGGTTGTACAAGTTTGCACTCTCACCAGCAATGGAGGAGTGTTCCTCTTTCTTCACATCCTCTCTAGCATAAACTGTCATTGGTATTTTTATTTTAGCTATTCTGACAGGAGTAAGATGGTATCTCAGAGTCGTTTTGATTTGCATTTCCCTGATGGCTAAGGATGTTGAGCATTTTCTTAAGTGTCTTTCAGCCATTTTAGATTCCTCTGTTGAGAATTGTCTATGTAGTTCTGAACCCCATTTTTTAATTTCATTGTTTGGTGTTTTGGTGGATAGCTTCTTGAGTTCTTTCTATATTTTGGAAATCAGTCCTCTGTCAGATGTGGGGTTCGTGAAGATCTTTTCCATTTTGTGGGATGCTGTTTTGTCTTGCTGAAGTGTCCTTTGCCATACAGAAGCTTCTCAGTTTCAGGAGGTCCCATTTATTAATTGTCAATCTCAGTGTCTGTGCTACTGGTGTTAGCATTCAGGAAGTGGGCTTTTTGCCTCTTTCTATACCTATTATTCTTATATTTGGTCTTTTCACAGTGTCCCATATTTCCTGGATATTTTGTGGATTTACCATTTTCTTTGGTAGGTTAATCTATTTCCTCTAGTGTATCTTCAATACCTGAGATTCTGTCTTTCACCTTTGTATTCTGTTGGTTATGCTTGCATCTGTAGTTACTGATCATTTACCCAGATTTTCTATTTCCAGCATTCCTTCAGTTTGTGTTTTCTTTATTGCCTCATCTTCAGTTTCCAAGTACTGAACAGTTTGAATTGTTTTCTTCGCCTGTTTGATTGTTTTTTTCTTGGCTTTTGGAGGGGTTTCTTTAAAAGATTTGTTGACTTCTTCCATTTTAGTTGTCTTTTCCACCATTTCTTCCTTTTTTTGGTTTGTCTTGTCTTCTACTTCTTTAAGGAATTTTCTCACTTCCTTCTTATGGGCCTCTGCCATCTTCATAAAGTTCTTTTTAAGGCCATTTTCTTCTGCTTCATATGTGTTAGGATGTTCATTACTTGCTGGTGTTGAACCCCTAGACTCTGTTGGTGTCATATTACTATTTATGTTGTTGAATGTGTTCTTACACTGTCTTCTTCCCATCTCTTCTTCCAGTGGGTGCAGGTGGGGTATCTCCTGGTGGGTTCAGGGTCAAGGCTCCAATGGCGGCAGCTCTCCATTTGGATTCAGGTCCAAGGTTTCAATGGTGACAGATGCTGGATGATTTGGTCTGTCCCCATGTCTCTGGGGATTCCATGGGTGGGACAAGGCCTGGTGAAGGGACTCCAATGAGGGAGAAGGGGGCAGAAGAAGGTACACCCCTCACCTCTCCCAATGGGTGTGGTGCTAAGACTCCAATGACAGAAGATCTACCTATGAATTCTTAAAGCTCAACAAACCAATAGGAACACAGATTCATGACAAGGAAGCACTACCAAAAATTCCAAAATATTATAGAAAAATATAAATGATCCATATAACTAAAGGTTGCCATTTTTTGGAAAGAAGTAACATAAACAGACCTTTCTAAGTTCATTGTGCACATTCCATGTATATGTCCAAGCTTACCATCTGACGAGGGCTCACAGCATCTTCTATTCTATGACATTGAGGGATTAATTGATGAAGGAACATGACTATTTTAAGAAGTACTGAAGTAACTGTAATTTGTAGCTTAGGATGTGAACAAGATATACCACATTTAAAACTGAAATTAATTTGAATTATACTAAAATCCTAAAGTAGGTCAATGATCATATATATGCTTAGATACTGATCATGTTTGGCATGACTATTATAACACAGAATATGAATTGATTACTTTATTTCCATGACCTAATACTCAAGAAAATTTACTTAAGAAGGAAAAGGTTTACATTATAATACTGGCAGGATATGAGGTGGCTGCAGTCAGCAAGCAGAGGGAGCTAAACATTGATACTCACCTTACTTGTTTCTTCTTGTGTGTCTTATTAAGTCTAGGATCTCATCCCACAGTATTTTCCCCCTGCTTGTGTGTTTATTTCATGAAGATATTCCATATATTCAGCACATATGTCTGTGGATAATCAGGAAGATGACTTCTCATATACTGAATGAAATTTTTACTAGCACACATACTTGACACTGCTTTGGTGAACAAGAACCAGAGACTATATAGCCCAGAGACTTAGGGTAAAACCAAACACTATTGGTCATAATAAACATAGTGATAAAATGACTCCTAATGATATTGTGCTATAATCATAGACTAGTGTCCCATTCAGCCATCCTCAGAGAAGCAGTGTCAGGTATGTGCTCCATTTTGTGGAATGGATATTAAATCAAATCAGACCTTGGTTGGTTACTCCTGTAAGCTTTGTTGTTATAATTGTATTCATTTAAGCCAAGTCTCTGATCATGTCTTTGGATCCAGGTATTCAGGAGATTCTTGGATTGCCAAGGAAATAATTCAACTCACAGACCACAAACGGCAAGAATTATTGCAACAACAAAAAGTAAAAGTCTACTCCAAAGATTCATTGCAGTGTGGAAAAGTGAAAGTAAATTTCAGAGGCACCTGGAGTCAGCAGATCAAAAAGCATTATCAAGACTGTTCAGAGAGGACAAGAAACTACCTCAGTCCAAGTGATGTGGTCCAAGGTTATGAGCACCACACTTAGTACCTGTTTTCTGGTGAAGAATGGTGACTGAAGTAGGTTTTAGTGAAATTAAAATAAGAAAGTAAATTATATTTTAAAGATGCAGGAACGATTTGTAAACAGAAAATAAATGGCACAGAGACCGATATTGGGGTTCAAACTTCAAGCTGAAGATCAGAAAAGCAAAGCAGCTGGCCACTAGCTGTTACTTCTGCCTCAGAATCTAAGGTGATCTTGGCTCTACCACACCTCAGACTGTAATCCCAGACTGCTATACTCTCCTCAAAGTGGCTAGAAAATCTTGAGATTGAATGCCAGCTCTTCGACCTTGCTCCTGTTTTATGTACCTCTGTAATCCTGGGATTAAAGCTGTGTTATCCAAGGTGGTAGGATCAAAGGCATGAGCTCTGCTACTCTTCACTCTTGTGTATGCCATGGTGGCCTTGAACTAACAGAGATCTATCTACTTCTTAATCTGGTGTCTTGGGATTAAAGGTGTGTACCAACACTGCCTAATCTGTATATCAAAGCTGACTTTGCTTTCTGAATCCTCAGGCAAGTTTTTTTTTCCAAATGGTAAAGAATTTTAATTAAATGTTTTAAATTTCACTTTCTAGATTAGTCAAACAGCAACAAAGCAGAATGTGGCTGAAAGAGGCAGGGCAGAGGGGAACTCGGTGGGTACAGAGTTTCAGTTTTGCAATGAAAGTTATACGGGTTGGCTGCACAACAATGTGAATATACCTAACACCAGCAAACAGTACAGATAAAAATGCTTAAGATGGTAAATAGTGTCAAGAGCATTTTATCATAACTAAAAATAAACAAACTTGAAAAAGGAACCAGTGACTTTTTAGTGTGATGATACCATGTTGGGTTTTAAAATCAAAACAAATACACTAATTAACGAGCTGAGATACACAGGTTGGTGGCTCAGGCAAGTTTTAATAAATCATAAATAATATATCACCACACAGGCTAACTAGACAAGAGGATATCAGAGTGATATTAGAGTTTGACACATTTTTTTTATTAGTTCAAGTTAGGGAACAAGCTTGTTTCACATGTAAGTCCCTTCCCCCTCTCCCTCCCCTCACTCTCATTCCTCCTCCCCCACCCCCAACCTATCCCCCACCCCATCCACCCACCACTCCCCAGGAAGGTTAAGAGGTTTTTATGAATGTTTATGAAGTGAGTGGCATATTCAAGAGAGTGCTGTAACTCAATTTGTCTTTCAAATAATAGTAGATAAGTTTTCTTTTTCAGTGTATTTCTTCCCATGTACCTGTTGAAAATCCTACAAATGAGAGCAAATGCACAATGCTGATGATAATGCAGAGAATTTGAGTCTTTAAGATTCATTTCTTTCAAATTATATATGTGTTATGACTAGATAGATACCCCTAGATAATGACAGGCAGGTCTTTGTTTCTGATGTAGAAAATAACCATTACTTCAAGGATGTTTAGCCACAAAGGTGTATCTTCAATTGTTTTGAAATAAAACAAAAATTTCCTTGATTGCCCAGTGTCTAACTCCTGCACTGACCAATCTCATTCTTATCCTTTTCATGCCTGAGCATTCTAATTTTGTCTTTTATTTTGTGTTGGTAGATCTGACTTATTACTCATATTGTTCATTTTGAACAAAGAACGAGATTTTATAGGTTTTGCTCTATTGAAGTTTAAATATTTTTTTATTAAAACTAGATTTTTCTCTCACACAACACATCCCAAACACAGTTTTGTCTCTTTCTAATTCTCCCACCTCTTCCTTCCCCCAGATTCACTCCTTCTCTGTTTCCTCTTCAAAAAAGAGCAGGCTTCCAAGTAAGGACCACCAGATCTTACAGTGAAGCTGAATTTCAATATTTTTAAAAAAAATTTTATTCTGCCAGCTTTATTTTTAAGAACAAAATGTAAATAACTTAGGTTTCCATTCATAGAGAAAGGATCATATGTTATATTATGTTATACATATGCTACACCATATATATTATACTTGTATAGTATATACAGCAAAATGCAATTTAGTTACAAATGATAGTGAATTATTCATATAGAGTAATTTATTATGGATAAATTTGAAAAAATATACTAGCTGAAAAAGGGCACAATGTTTGGCTTCATATGTATGAAAATTTATGATTAAGCATAGTAAAAAAATAAACAGACATGATAGATGCTTCGCTAGGGAATATGGTAGGGGACATCTCTGTATTATGATGGATGCTTAACTTATATAGTTTATATACTTGTTAGTAACTAATAATTATTAGAATTTTGCATTTTAGTTTTTGTAAATTTTACAGAGTATTTAGTAATTTTAAATTTTAGATATTAATTATGTGGCAGCAACAATTAGAAATTTTCTGATTACCATAAGTTATGTAGAGTAAAATGTCCTTTACTACTGAATGTAGTAGGCATTCTATGTGTTTACCAAGATGACTGTCTTTGATATGGCTCCCACTGTTGTGATAAACACCATGACCAAAAGTAAGTTGGGGAGGGAAGGGTTTATCTCACTTTACAGCTTGTAATACAGCATCCAGGGAAGCCAGGACAGGAACTCAAGGCAGGTACTTAGAAGGAGGAACTTCTGCAGGCATCATGGAGGAATGTTACTTACTGGATTGCTCCCTACTGACTGCTCAGCCTGCTTCAGAACTACCTCAGAACTACCAGCCCAGGGTTGGAATCACCTACAATGGCCTGGGTACTCCCACATCAATCACATAATTAAGAAAATATACCACAGGCTTGCCCACAGATCAGTCTGGTGGGATTATTTTTTAAATTAGCCAACACAATGATGAAGAATGAATGCTTTTAACCAGCAATATGCTAGGTTAATTGGAAAGTAGGAATTGCTGCTGGAGATAGGATTAACATTAAGCTATTCAAGTGACAAAAATCTGTTATCCAAATGGATCCAGTATCATTACAAATGTCTTGGCAGCTGAAAACTTGATGAAGAGGCATGTGAGGGAAGTTATGACTTAAAAAGAAAGATACAAACCTTGCTGACTTTGAACTGAGGAGGAAACCTAGAAGCCAAGAAACATGATAGCTTCTAGAATTTCAAAAACAAGCAAATGGATTCTCTCATAAAGCCTCCAAGAGGAGCTTAATCCTAGTAAGTTTTTGATTAAATCTCAATGAAAATCATACTGTCCTTTTTGATGTTCAAAATTAGAATATTCAAATTACTCAAGGCCATTAATTTGCATAATAGATCAAATAGAGTGAGTTATTTAGTGTAGGAATCCCTCCCTGGATCCCCAGAAATCAATTCTATGCATCGTGGCTTACACTTCTGGTTAAGGCATATTTTTACAAGACAACAACTGAAACTATGGCTGAGATCCTTTAGTTGGCATTATTATGACCTAATCCTTTCCAGGCTGGATCAGATGATAAAGCAGGTTTGTGCTAGGCTGGATTGTAACTGAAATCTTAGGTTGGTATTCAGATTTATTTTTGTGGGAGGTCTGGAGAAAAGTTAATCTGGGATGTATAGTAAAACACTCCAAACAGGAACCTTTTAGAATACTCCCTCCCCAGAAAAGCTCATTTCTCTTTTTGTGCTATATAGTGTATTTTAAACATTTGCATTTGTTAATATAATCAACAATTTAATTTAATTTAATTCATTGAGTCTACCTCACCTAAGTCTTTGTTCTTCTATTGAGGAACAAGACTGTGTGGGGGAATCTGTAGCCATGCCTGCTTAGGGGTTGGCTGCAGGTCTGCCTAACAATGTCTGCAAGGGTGTGGTCAGGGTGACGTAGAATGAGAGGTTCAGGGCTGCATTTCACGTTCAGTTTTCCTTTTTCAGCTTGCTGTACAGACTGCTGCCGCGCCGGCTGGCTAGGTCGCTCTGTAAGTAAGGCTTTTCCCTATTAAATACCCTTATATTTATACTTGGCTCTGTATTGGTAATTTCCCACTTTATCTGGTGTCAGGAGCGGGATTTTGGAAACCTACACCCCATTTGGGACAGGCTGTGGGTTCCACCAGGCCTGCGGCCTAGGACTGGAAAGCTCCCTCTCTCCACAGGTGCTTCTGGCCCCCAGCCGACCTGCTGCACCACACAAGAGCATTCCTGCTGCCGATGAGCTGCTCAGAACCGTCTGCCCAGCTTGGAGACAGTTTCTAGCTGCCTAGAGTAGGCCTCGGCGGCTTTCACCAGCGGCTTCCCCTGGCAGCTGCTGTGGTAAAGCCGCATCTCTTTCAGTGGTTGCAGCCATAAGGCATATACTCTCTAAGATAAGCACAGCTGCTTTGTGACCTCTCTCCACCGCTGACCTACTGCTGCCAAACTCTGTGCCAAGTAGCTGAACGCCTGTGCCACCTGCTTATCAAAGATAGTTACTGCATCTGGAGCAGAATTCAGGTAAAATTATGGTGGAATATTTATCATTTGCTAAAAATGGTAACATTTTTGCTTATTACGTGAATTCAATGTTTGAGGAGGATGCTAATTTGTCAATTACCGGCCTATATGCCATAATGGCAGTTAGCTTGCTGGTACAAATAATATTACTAGCCAGAGGGCTCAGGAACAGGGATAAGTATAACCTAACCACCTACTTACAGGAAATAACAGCTTTACGCAATGAGGTTTTGGAGAACAGACTAGGTCAGACCACAATTGTGCAGCAAGTGGAACAGAAATTGGATGATAAGCTTGGCTCTGTGTCCAATACGCTAAAGACAGAGCTGTCTGTTACCCAAGATGAGATGCCATAAATAAGGTAATTCAACCAATGGGCTCTCTGCAACCTAGAATGCCATTACCTTCCTTAATACCTAAAGGATGGCCTATCATAGTCATTGATCTAAAAGACTTTTTTCACAATATCTTTACAGGAAAATGATAGAGAAAAATTTGCATTTACTGTACCAACTCTTAATAATTCACAGCCAGTTAGGAGATATCAGTGGAGAGTTTTGCCACAAGGAATGCTAAATAGTCCTACTTTGTGTCAGCACTTTGTTCAGCAACCTTTGGAAATAATTCATAAGAGATTTTCACAGTCTCTTGTTTATCATTACATGGATGACATTCTTTTATCAGATTCCAATAAAGAAACTTTGGAACATATGTTTGAAATGGTGAAGGAATTTCTGCCTCATTGGGGGTTATAGATTGCCCCAGAAAAGATACAAAGAGGAGATTCTATTAACTATTTAGGTTACAAGATAGACTTACAAAGAATCAGACCTCAAAAGGTACAAATTAGGAGAGATCGTTATCAAACTCTTAATTCTCTTCAGAAATTATTAGGGGAAATTTCTCAACTACAGATGATTATTGGTGTAGAAGGACATGACTTAAAGCATTTAAAAATGGCCCATAAAGGTGAAAAGGGCCTAAACAGTTTGAGAATATTATCTGTTGAGGCAGAAAAAGAGTTACAATGGGTAGAAAATAGAATATTGGATGTGCATGTAGATCAGATAAACCTTGATTTAGACTGTATTCTGGTTATCTTGCCATCCAGAGAATACACTTCTGGGATTCTGATGCAGAGGGAAGACACTATATTGGAGTGGATATTTCTGCCACATAAACAGAATAGAAAGTTAAAGACATATATAGAAAAGATTTCTGATTTGATTTTAAAGGGCAAATTAAGACTTCGTCAACTGACTGGAAAAGATCCAGCAGAAATTATAGTACCTTTAACTAATGAAGAAATTTCCTCCTTGTGGAAGGATAATGAATATTGGCAAATAGCTCTTACTGACTTTTTGGGAACGATTAGCAACTATTATCCCAAAACTGACAGAATTAAATTCATAAAAAAGACAGTCTGGATTCCTTACGTATTGTAAGACAAACTCCCATTTCTGGAGTTCTTACCTTCTACACTGATGCTAACAAATTAGGTAAGGCTGGTTATAAAGCAGGTGAGGTAAGTAAAGTAGTTCAAAGTCCATATACATCTGTACAGAAGGTATAATTATATGCAATTCTCATGGTACTTATGGATTTTACAGAACTTCTTTATATAGTTACTGATTCTCAATATGCAGAGAGTAGTGTTACACATTGAGACTACAGAATTTGTTCCTGATAATACAGAATTAACTTCTCTGCTTTTACAATTACAGGAAACAATCAGAAACAGAAATAATCCTATATACATTACACATATCAGATCCCACACAGGTCTGCCAGGCCCACTAGGACGAGGCAATGATGAGATTGATCGTTTATTAATTGGAAGTTTACTAGAAGCCTCAGAATTTCATAAGAAACATCATATAAATAGCAAAGGTTTGAAAAAGGACGTCTCCATCACTTGGCAACAAGCCAAGGAGATAGTTAGAAACTGTCCTACTTGTTCCTTTTATAATCAAACTCCATTGCCAGCAGGTTGTAATCCTAAGGGCAATTGGAGAAATGAGGTTTGGCAGATGGATGTCTTTCACTTTGCAGAATTTGGAAATTTGAAATATGTGCATCATACTATAGACACATTCTCAGGGTTCCAATGGGCTACTGCTCTTAACTCTGAAAAACCTGATTCTGTTATTACACATCTGCTAGAGGTGATGGCAGTTTGGGTATACCTGCACAAATAAAAACTGACAATGCTCCAGCATATGTTTCCACAAAATTGGAACAGTTTTTCAAATATTATAACATAAAGCATGTTACCGGTATACCACACAATCCTACAGGAGAAGCAGAGGCTGAGAGATCTAATAGAACACTAAAGGAGATGCTCAACAAACAAGCTTGGAAGACTAAACCCCCCAAACATCGGTTGCATAATGCTTTGTTAACAATAAACTTTTTTAATGCCAATGAAAATGGACAAACAGCTGCAGAAAGACACTGGACTGTGGAAAAAACTGCTGAACTCAATCAGCCTGTATACTTCAAAGATGTACTAACCTCTGTATGGAAACCAGGACATGTGTTACATTGGGGTAGGGGTTTTTCATTGGTTTCCACAGGAGAAGAGAAACTTTGGATACCATCAAAGTCCATCAAGATTCGAGTTGAAAAGGAAAAACCTCTCGACGAGGAGAAATGACAGGTATTCTACTAAGGTATATCTTATAAACTAAATAGAAACCTCCCAAAGGAAAGGGAAGTGCTTTGCTTTTATCTTCACAGGAAAACTCATCTCCAGAAGACAAAGGACACTGCATGGGTAGATACTTAAGAGAAGGTAGCTATAACCATCAAACAAAAGGAATGTGCCATATGTAAACTTACAGCTGTCTCTCAGAGAACTCTATTTCCCCTTATTTCCTAGTCCCTATTCAATTAAATCAATGCTGGATTTAGAGGTGGATTTGGCTTTCCTCCTCTAAAATCCAAGCACGCTGTTTAACTAAACTTTTGAGTTTCTGTATTGTATCAAGAAGCCAATTGATGTATTATAGAATAAAAGAAGAATTTGGGGACTGTCTTTGTCTTTTCTTTTCTTTTTTTTTTTTGAGACAGGGTTTCTCTGTGTAGCTTTGGAGCCTATCCTGGCACTCACTCTGGAGACCAGGCTGGCCTCAAACTCACAGAGATCCACTTGCCTCTGCCTCCTGAGTGCTGGTATTATAGGCGTGTGCCACCAACGCCTGGCTGTCTTTGTCTTTTCTTGCATCTTTCTTTCAAGGTGTGTACCCTCTCATAATTGTTATGCTCCCATGGTTGCCTTCCCCAGTATGTGTACATCACAAGCAAACATTTCTCTGCTAACTGTTTATGTTTGAGTCCCACACAGACAATGAAGATCTGCCTGACAGCAATTCCTGGACACCCTGGAAAGAAAATGGGCCACACCTCCTCGACTGCACTGGATCCAACTTGCTCCATTTTAACTGACCACTCCCGCCAGAGCTTCAGGTACTGAATTCAATCAAGTTGAGGATTTCAATCGAGATCTTCAATCAAGCAAATCCCATCTAACATGGACTGGATACAATCCATTCAAGACTTTCACTGTGGTAAACATTTTCTTCCTACAGGACCCCACAAGGCTATGATCGTCCCATTTCAGCAGGAAGTAACTTGGAGGATGCTACACCCCCTTTCCCCATTGTTGTCACTTAGGATAGTGTATATACTTAGTTAGGGATAGCTTCCTATTGTTTATGGTTGGGATTGGAAGGAGGTGTTCAGGCTTGGACACCTCTTTCAGATGACTCTAGGGTTTAGTTAAAATAGATAGTTAGGATGTGACATAAACAGATTGTTGTGTCTTCTTATATTTCACCTTTATGATTGTTAATTTTGGATACTTTACACTGTTAAGTTTTAATCCTCTTTTAGACTAAAAGGGGAATTGTAGGGGAACCTGTAGCCATGCCTGCTTAGGGGCTAGCTACAGGTCTGCCTTACCATGCCTGAGATGGCATGGTCAGGGTGACGTAGATTGAAAAGTTCAGGGCTGTGTTTCACGTTTGGTTTTCCTTTTTCAGCTTGCTGTACAGACTGCTGCCATGCTGGCTGGCTAGGTTGCTCTGTAAGTAAGGCTTTTCCCTATTAAATACCCTTATAGTTCTACTTGGCTCCGTATTGGTAATTTCCCAGCTAAGACTGGTTCTTTTATTTCCTTAATATTATACCTTAATAGCACTATGCACTTAGTTAGTATATATTAGGTGGATAGGTCAGTTGATGGATGGTCAACTGGGTTGTAAATATGACCATTTTTTCATCACTGGGGCCATAGACACTGATAAGTTGCACCCCCAAGACCTAAGAGAATAAGGGCAGCTGGATATTACAGAGAGATTTGTAGGATGTATACAACATGATGCATGAAATTTGAGGAATATCTAGGAACCTGAATTCACAGCTTAGTGACCACACTTAAAAAAAATACTTAATCACACTTGGAAATCATGTCTCTTAATCTCAGGGTAGTTTTAGCACTCTCATCATTGTCCCATGTCTGTAGAGTAGACCCATACTCCACCACAATCATTTGTTCCTTTATATGTACTCCTAAATATCTGATCTTTCCTGTTATACTCTTCTGCTGGCAAATTCTTTTTTATTTGAATTAGAAACAAGATTGTTTTACATGACAATCCCAGTTCCCTCTCCCTCCCCTCCTCCCTTACCACCCCCTCCCAACTAAAACCCTACCTATAACATACCCTTTCTGCTCCCCCTGGATGGTGAGGCCTTCCACAGGGTGTCATCAGAGTCTATTGTATACTTTGGGATAGGGCCTAGGCCCACCCCTGTGTGTCTTGGCTCAGGGAGTATTCCTCTATGTGGAATGGGCTTCCAAATCCACACCTATGCTAGGGATAAGTACTGAACTACTACAGGAGGTCCCGTAGATTTCCGATGTTTCTTCACTGAAACCCATGTTCCTGGGGTCTGGATCAGTCCCATGCTGGTATCCCAGCTATCAGTCTGGGGACCAAGAGCTCCCCCTTGTTCAGGTCAGCTGTTTCTGTGGGTTTCACCAGCCTGTTCTGGACAACTCTGCTCTTCTCTCATCCTTCTCTGCAACTGGATTTCAGTTCAGTTCAGTGATTAGTTGTGAGTGTCTGCTTCTACTTTCACCAGTTGCTGGATGAGGGCTATTGGGTGGCATATAAGTCAGTCATCAATCTCTTTATCAGGGGAGGGCATTTAAGGTAGCCTCTCCTCTGTTGCTTAGATTGTTAGTTGGTGTCATCTTTGTAGATCTCCAGACATTTCCCTAGTGCCTGATTTCTCTGTAAACCTAAAATGTCTCCCTCTATTATGGTATCTTGATTCTTGTTATCTTCTATTCTTCCCCTGACTCAACCTTTCTGCTCCCTCATGTCCTCCGCACCCCTCCTCTTGTCCCCTTCTCATCCTCCTAGCTATCTCCCCCCTCTTCCTGTGCTCCCAATTTGCTCAGGAGATCTTGATCCTTTCCCCTTCTCCAGGGGACCATGCATGTCTCTCTTAGGGTCCTCCTTGTTTACTAGCTTCTCTGGCAGTATGTATTGTAGGCTGGTAATCCTTTATTCTATGTCTAAAATCCACATATGAGTGAGTACATACCATGTTTGTCTTTTTGCGATTGGGTTACCTTGCTCAGAATAGTTTCTTCTAGTTCCATCCATTATCCTGCAAATGTCAAGATTTCATTGTTTTTTTTTTTTCCTGCTGGGTAGTACTCCATTGTGTAAATGTACCACATTTTCTCTATCTATTCTTTAGTTGAGGGGCATCTAGGCTGCTTCCAGTTTCTGACTCTGATGGCAAATTCTCTCCTTTTTTTTATTAGTTCAAATTCGGAACAAGCTTGCTTCACATGTCAATCCCTTCTCCCTCCCCTCCCCTGCAACCCTCTCCTCAACCCCCCACTTTTCCCCACTCCATCCACCCTCCACTCCCCAGGCAGGCTAGGGCCCTTGACAGGGCTTCCCATAGTCCCCTACATCATCCTTGGCAGGGCCTAGGCCCTCCCCCAGTTGTCCAGGCCAAGAGTGCATCCCTTCACATGGGATCGGCTCTCAAAGTCCCTTTTTACACCAGGGAAAAATACTAATCAACTACCAGGGGCCCCCTAGAGTGCAGAGGCCTCCTCATTGACATCCATGTTCAGGGGTCTGTATCAGTCCTGTGGTGGCCTCCCAGGCAGCAGTCTGGGGTCCATGTGCTCCCCCTTGTTCAGGCCGGCTGATTCTGTGAGTTTCATCAGCTAAGTACCGACCCCTTCGACCTTCATTCCTCTCTGCAACTAGGTTCCAGAGTTCAGTTCAGTGTATATCTATGAATGTTTGCCTCTGCTTCCATCAGCCACTGGATGAGGGCTCTAGGATGGCATAAAAAGTAGTCCTCAGTCTCATTATAGGGGAAGTGAATTTAGGTTATCCTCTCCACCATTGCCTAGATTGTCAGTTCGTGTCATCCTTGTAGATCTCTGGAAATCTCCCTAGTGCCAGATCTCTCCTCGGACCTATGATGGCTCCCTCTGATATGGTATCTCTCATCCTGCTCTCCTCTATTCTGAGGGTAGAGGACAGGGAGCTGCCAGAATGAGAGGAGGAGAAGAGGAGGGGAGAGGAGGAAATGCTGGCAAATTCTTAATCACAGCTAAGTACATCTCTCTGCCTTCTCTAAACTATGTAAGCAGTAACATATGAAGATAACAATACACAATCACCACAAAGGGGTTTACCTAGTTCTAACTGAGAAATATAGGGAGAGTTGAGATTGTTTACAAATAGAATAAAATTTTGATAGATGATGGAGGAAAACCTAAGTCATAATTTTGTGGTTTGATACCTAATATGACTAATTTATTGCCTACTGTTGGCTTCAAATTACTACAGAAAAGCAATCTCTGATATCATCTCATATCTTTGTGTTTTGTGTGAGAGGAGGATAAAGGCTTCAAACTTTGTACTAAGGACATTAAACTGAAGTTGAATTCTGGAAATTACACATATGGAACATATTTATGACAGACATCCAAAACTAAACATTTAAATGGATTTTCATTCTTTCTTTTAGAATCCAGGACCACCAGCCCCCTGGTGGCTCTACCCATAATAGTCTGTGCCTTCTCTCATTAATCACTATTTAATAAATGTTCTACATGTTTGCCCACAGCCTGATCTGGCAGCATTATGGTGGTATCATCATATGTTGCTGTGTTTTATGTGATGGGAACATAAAAGTTTCAAGATCACATATGGAATTCATCCTCTTCTGAACACATTTATGACCCCACCAAAAGAAACATTTAAGTTGATTTTCTTAATTTCTTGTTGATCCTTAAACTCTAGCAAAAATAAAAATGTATGATGTGCACTCATTAAAATAAGTTAGTAAATTTTCTTTACTGCAAACCCAGCCACAATATGTCATCTTTCCCTCTCTTGATACAGTGAGGTATTCCTTTGACCACATCAAGATATTCATGTGGCATTTAGGTATGTAATATTTAGTCCTCAATAAGCACTTCACACACTCCACTCAGGTAGCTATTTCAGTAAAGACTAACAGCTCCTAGTTATTTTGAGAAGAAAATAATTCATGTAATTAGATATTAAAATATTATTAGAAAATCTTAGAGAAATAGAATTTAAGAGATTTCAACCAACCTCACAATTACTCCACTGCTACATGTGGTTGCTATGTAATCTAATATTTAAGGAGTTTAAACGAGATCGTGAAGACTGAAGAAACACTGCTGGGAATTAAGTAGTATTACCGTGGTTTAGTCTTTTGGCTAAAGTCATATGTAGTTTCTGTTTTTATCAGCCAAAATAAAAAAAATCTTGTAATATAACATGTATTAGTATTAATCTGATGTTTATATTTTTATTGAAGACAAAAATAATTTAAAATGTTATATTCTTTGATGAAAATGTATTCACAAAAGATAATTGATATGCAAACACCAACTGGGCAAATAAATTAAACACAAACAATTTTCAAACACAAAATTGATAATTAGTCAGTTTCATGAAAATCATTTCTAATATTGTGACTATATCAGAATTAGGCATAAAATGCTATGAATTTCAAGTTTCAGAGGCATCAAAAATAAATTATTCAAAGTATATGACAGAATTACACAGTTTATTCCAAGACTGAAACAATCCAAGAAAACGGAATCCCTACATCTTCATCACTACAGCAGTTAGATCACCCCAAGTATTCCGAGTAGGATGTCCTGAAAGGGATCCTTTAGGCATTGAGCCCAACAGATTGCTAAAAAAAGAAGGGTCATTAGATGAGGGAAATTTGAGAAACCTCTAGAGGTGGCCGGATAAAATAGCTAGCACAAGAGGAACACTGCTGATAACACAAGATTTCTGTAAAACAGGAGGTCATTTCTTTTGGGGTAAAATCTTGGATGGCAATACTATTCTCATTAAGAGAATTCTGGATGATTCTACAATTCAAACCGAAAGCTGAATTTAAAAAAAACTCAGAGCTTATTGAGAAAATTGTGTTTATGGATGCAGAAAATGGTGGCCAAGGACAGGATTAAAAAAATGAAAATTGCTAAATGTTTCTGTATTAGTGAATCCACTGTTTTGTGATGAAGAAGTTCTTGACAGTAAGATGATAAAATTTATGTCTAAAATATCATTGATATAGTTGTAAATTTCCATAATATAGTGTCCATTCACCTGGAAGTTCAGAGCTCAATACACTGTTTAAAATCCCAGTTATTTGTAGCTATCAGTGAGTATTAGAAATTAGTTTTTTGATGGCCTCTTTAACATCCTTGTTTCTGAGGCTATAGATGATGGGGTTCAACATGGGGATCACCACTGTGTAGAACACAGACACCACCTTGTTCTGGTCTGTGGAGTAGATGGATTTGGGCATCACATAAATGAATGTGATGGTCCCATAGAACAGAGTAACTGCAGTGAGGTGGGAAGTGCAGGTGGAGAAGGCCTTGTGGCGGCCCTCAGTGGAGCGCATCTTTAAAATTGAGACAAGGATATAGACATAAGACAGAGCAATGATAAACACAGTGACCACAATGATGGAGCCTGAAGATATTGCTGGAATGATTTCAGAAGAAAAGTCATGAGAACAAGAAAGCTTCAAAAGTGGTGAATAGTCACAGAAAAAGTGATTAACCTTATTTGGTCCACAAAAGGACAGATTTAATAAACAGCCAGTAAATGTCCAAGCATTCACACATCCACCTAGGTAGGAAGCTCCCACCAGGAGGATGCAGACTGTGGAGGACATCTGTGTGGAGTAGAGCAGAGGTGAGCAGATGGCTACATAGCGGTCATAGGCCATGGCAGCCAGCAGGAAACACTCAGCTGTCCCAAATGTCACTACAGAACAGAGTTGAGCCACACAGCCAGCTACAAGGATAAATGTTTCTTTCTCTAGAAATCCCCTCAACATGATGGGTGTGACAGATGAGGAATACCCAATGTCTACAAAAGCCAAATGGCTGAGGAAAAGGTACATGGGGTTGTGAAGCTGAGGGCTGCCTCTGATTAGCACGATTATGCTGATATTGCCCATTAGGGTGACAGAGTAGATTACCAGAAATACAACAAATAGAATGGCACGGATTGTAGCATCTTCTGTTAGCCCCACAAGAATGAACTCTGTTACAATTGTGTAGTTTCCAGGTCCCATCTATGTTAGGAATACTGCCATTGAGAGAAAAACAGACGGCTAGTAGAATTGAATAAAGCCTTGCAACCTACTGTTTTCATAGCAGCTATGTGATATAAATGACACAAATACAGATACTTTATACATTTTTGGAGAAATATTTTCATGTACTACTTTACATAAATACTAAAATAGTAAATATCAGTTGATGCATACACAGTAAATTTAGTACTTCTTTTTATCTTTATAACACTCACATCATTTGTGCCTCGTGTTGTTAGTTTACATTCCCATGAGGAGTTAGAAACAACTGGAATGGGACAACAATGCATTTTATTTTTTCAAGAATCCAATGTCAGTGAGATGTGTGTGCACACTCATGCAGGCACACACACACACACACACACACACACACACACACACACACACACACCAAACATACACTAAAATCATACAGATGCAGACACAAAAGTACATACACACAGATACATTCAATCACACACACCCCAACACTGGCCTTTTAAAATGGAATGCTCAGACGCCATTACATTTTCAGTTTGTTTAAAAATGATTATTTTCTATTCACTGCACAAAATCATAGGTTTCATGACAGTTTTATTCAAGTATCTCATGTACTTTGATCATACTCACCTCAGTTACATTCTCCATGTCTTTCTTCTTCTTCGCATTATTCTCCTTCCTCTTCTCAAATAGTCCACTGTCTATTTCTACGTTATATATGTGTGTATAAGTGTCACTACTTCTTAATAACACCATATGTGAATTCACTGAGTAATACCAAGCATTATTAATAGTATGCTGTCATAGATCTGAACTTTATTGTATTACTTTCATAACTGCAGAGGTATGAAATTTATTGAAAGAACTTATTACAGAAAATACACAAATATAACTGTATTAAAGCTGAAGTGAGCATTGTATGTCATGGATGCAACACATTATACAGAAATTCCATGACTGATTTAGCCACACAAGCCATGGATTAGGATCTGACTTTG
Organism: Cricetulus griseus; assembly: GCF_003668045.3. NCBI lineage: Eukaryota > Metazoa > Chordata > Mammalia > Rodentia > Cricetidae > Cricetulus > Cricetulus griseus. The sequence continues at coordinate 92,050,595 of NC_048596.1, forward strand.
TCACCAACAATATATGGAACCCTAGATAAGTGACATGCACTATACAACACTCACCGTTGCTTGATTTTGAAACATAGCACCTCATGATATTCTTAATTTGAACAATATAATGTATATTATGCCATGTGTTGATCATAGAAATGATTAAGTATGAAACTAATTTATTAATATATTTAAAATTATCTTTATAATTTCTATTATAAAAATAAGAAATAAACATCCCTGTATTAACAGAAAAGGAAAGTTGTTACCTGGCAGTGTCTGTTCCTGAAGGACAAACAACAGAGAACTGCTGATGTAAAGCAAGGATACATTTTATGAGAAATGGTGTCTTATGGGAAATGACCCCTTGAGTACCTGGCTTCTTGTTAAAATTCCATTGAAACCCCATCAGGACCGAAAATTGCCAAGACTTATGTTCATATAAATACCTGTTATCTACTAGCACCTGTCAACTAAGCTTTGTGTGCATCAACTTTTTAGTTGAAAACTTCATAGATTGATAAACATCCTTCTAACAAGATTGAAAATGTCAATAGCAAATGAGGGTACAGTGCAGTGGAAACATTTTTAGCTCAAAGTTGAAAGCTTTCTGGAAACAAAGTGCTTTTTATACATCTCTAAATGTATAAATGCATTAAGTACTGACCTTATTTTTAAATTTAGTTTTAAAATTTTAACAAGTGAGAAATTCAGAAAGCAACAGTAGGAGATAATACTATAGTGACCCTGTGTGTATTTTGTTGCATTTCTCCACATGTTAGTATAATGTGACAACCAGTATAGTGACACAGACCACGTTCACCACCATGAAGATTTCTCATGCTGTCAATTATAACCACAGGAATATCCCTCTCTTCCCAATGCTTCCCTTCATGTCTGACAACATGCAATGTCTTATTCATCTCTTAGTTTTGTTATTCAAAACTTTTATCATTATAAAACTCCCTTCTATATATGTACCCAGTCATCTTTGTTCTGAGCTGTCAAATATTCATGTGGCAGCTCCTATTTTTATTTAATTAATGTTTACAGTGATGTGGTTTCTTTTCTTAGATCCTACCCTATGTCATTATGTTTGTATGTTTGATGTATCTTTTAGACATTACAGAGTTCAGTTATTTGTTCTTCAAAATCTACAGAAACCGAGCCATATTTCTAATCCCCCATACTGGGTTAGAAAGAATGGGGAGAAAAGGATATTAAAATGATGAAGAGAAAATCCATTGTGTGACCACACAAGTTTTTACTAGTACTGAAGAGATCAAGACTGACTGATGACTCTGGGGAAAAGTGCTTGCCACTCCAACTGGAGGGCCTTATTTCACCCCTTCAAACACCCATCAAAGGCTTGCTGGGACAGTGTGCATCTTCATTCCTAGTGCTTCTATTATAAAATGAGAGCAGAGACAGTGGCAGTGGGTGGAAGACAACCACAGCATCACTATTATGGGCAAGTATGTGGTGGACAGATGCAAGAGAAAGATTCAGTGTGGTTTGTGTGCTATAAAGAGAAGGGGACCTGGAGACATGATGGTGATGAGGAACAGCCTATCTGAGAGGCCTGTGCTGCCACCTTAGGCCATGGCAATGTCCTGTCTGATGCTACTGAGGGCCATGTCTGAGTCCCTGGTCCTATTGTATTAGGGGACTGTGTAGATGTCTGTGGGCTGTGTTGCTACTGCAGGCCACGTGGATTTCTATGGATTTACTGCAACCTGAAATTGTATTCATGCCCAATGACTACACTGAGCTGGCTCTGCCCTTCAGCAGCCAACTTGACATATTGCTAACCTCCAGAGATGTGGGCCCAGGAGATCTGGCCCCACCCATTACCTGGTAGTGTGAGAACTGACTATGGTGGCATGGATATGGTAGAGCTGGAGAGTTGAACAAATCAGCTACCACCCAGGCCCAGATCTAGGGCTTTGAGTTGACTTACCCCAACATCTACTTCATATATGAACTTCTGGAACTCAGGAAGGGGCATGAAGGGGCTGTTCCTTCAGATCTGTAGCCATAGAATATCCACAACCAAGGGTAACATCAGGTTTTCTAAAAGGAGTCTCGGTGAGGGTACAGTATTGCTGGTGTAGCAGAAGCCAGAGGCCTTGAACCAGACCAATGACTTATAAAGTTGTTTGGGCCAAAGGGTATACTCCATGATGCACTACAACTTCCAAGCCCATGAACTAATATGTGATAAACTAATATGTGATAGAAAGGTAGGAAAGACAGAGAAATGGAATGTTAATGTAGAGATAGCTTCAGTTGATAGAGTAGCAGGTCAGTGGGGTCAGCGAGAATTTTTCCTTTTCTAATTTTTATGTTTTTTAAAATTTTTATCTAAGAGGTTCTTTTTTATTTTATTTTAAAAATAATATTATTTTTACATACCAATTCTAGTTCCCTTTCCCTACCTCCCACCCTCCCACTCCCCTGGCCATCTCCCCATCCCACCTCATCCACTCCTCAGAGAGGGTGAGGCCTCCCATAGGGGATCATCAAAGTATGTAACATCATTTGGGGCAGGAATGAGGCCCTCCCCCTGTATATTGGTTGAGCAAGGTATATATATTCCTCCACAGGAAATGGCTCCAAAAAAGACAGTTTAGCACTAGGGATACTAATTTTTATTTTTTATTTTTTTTTCTGGGGAGGGAAGTTACAAGGGTGGAGGGTAGATATGGAAGGACTGGGAAAGGATTGAGGTACACGATGTGAAATTTCCAAAGATTCAATAAAAATTATGCTAACTAAAAATGTTTTTTAAAAAGCATCTTCTGGAAGCTTGATGCTAGCTAATTTGGAATACACAGCAGGACAGAAATAAAAGAAACTATGCTTCAAAACAAGATGGAAGGAGATAACAGACTCCTGGAATGTTATCCTCATACACCTACCTGTTTTCTACATCCACCACCCTGACACAGAAACCAAACTAGAATAAAACAAAACAACAACAGTGTAGCAGAGGAATGCAAAATACAAAACACACCTTCCAGAATCTGTCACTGCTAGGACTTGGAGGTTCATCTAGGGTTCTGTTTTTGTTCTTAGTTTTCAGTAGAATGTTTTAATTGTACTTATCCTGCTTTCAACTGTATTACTGAATATGGTTTTCATTTTTTCCCATTTTGGGTTGTTTTTACACTATATTCCTTTGACTGCTGGGTTAGCAATTTGCTGTCCTTGTTCTCTTTCTGTAGCAACATTTGCTATGGTAAAACATGGACCAAAAACAATTTGGAGAAAAGGTTTGTTAAGAATACCCTTCATTGTGGATGTCAATGAGGAGCCCTCAGCACTCTATGAGGACCCTGGTAATGGATAAGTATTTTTCCTTGGTATAAGAAGGGACTTTGAGAACCCATCCCACATGGAGGGATGCTCTCTCAGCCTGGAAACATGGGGGAGGGCTTAGGCCCTGCCCAGGATGATATGACAGACTTTGGGGGAACCCCCAGGGAAGGCCTTAACCTCCCTGGGAAGCAGAGGGGTTATGCAGTGGGGGGCTTGTGGGAGGGTGGTGGGAAGGGAGGGAGAGGGAGAAGGGATTGACATGTGAAGCAAGCTTGTTTCTAATTTGAACTAATAAAAAATAAAAATAATAAAATAAAGAATACCCTTCAGTGTCACAGTCTTTGAGATAGGAGCTCAAAGATGGCTCCTGGAGTCAGGAACTGAAGCAGAGACCATGGATGAACAGTGTTTACTGGCTTGCTCCCTTTGCTTTCCCTGGCTTGGTCAACCGGCTTTCTTAAACCAGGCAGGACTACCCACAGTAACCAGGGCCTTTCATTAAGAAAGAAATGCCTTAAAGAAGTACTCACAGGCTATTCTGTTGGAGGCATTTTCTTAACCACTGTCCTCTGTTCCCAGATAACTCCAGCTCATGTCAAGTTGAAAAAAAGAATCTAACCTTCACATCATCTCACTAGGCTCCAGGATGACAGGGTGCTCATTTCCCCAGTATAATTGCTGGCCCAGGCAGAGAGATCAGAAAGGAGGATAGGGTGAATCAGCTCTCCATCTCATTGAGCCACTGAAACTGGGTGAGGCAGAGGGTGTTAATTCCTCATTTGTGTTTGTATGAATTATAACAAGTCTTTCTCAAGCATCCATTGGACCAAGGCCAATGTTTAACTGTGCCTTCATTAAGAAGCTCAGGCTTACTGCCTCTTGTCTCTGCCTGTCTGGGGTTCTGGTGGAAGCTCCACATTGTCTTCAGTGAATGAAAACCTGAAACTGAAGAGACTCACTGGTGTGCTATCCCTCTAGTCCTGACGTACTCAAGCTGTTCATCTCCTTTCCTTTGTAATAGTTTAATACTTTTTAAAAATAAAATAATGAGCACCAAAAGTATTTATACCAATTCTCATTCATTTTTAAAGAAGATTAGATTAATACAATCCAACATGGCAGTTCAGAGGTGGAGGCTTCCATATTTAGGATGGAAGGAGATTACCAAGGGCAATGTGTCAAAAACAGGATTCCCTAATGATAGAGACTTCTACAAATCTTACCATTTGCCTTCTCAAGGATTGGGCCTTAAAGGATGGCAAATGTCAGTGGCCATGATCTTTCCTTAGTCTGTAGATACTGTTTAATGCTCTGTAGCATATCCACAACCAGAAGGATCAATGATTTCAGACAGAGAATATAGGTTTTCATTCATTAACTAATATTTTAATTCATTGAAGCTTATTATTTATTTAAGTTTTCTAAGAACCTAGAAGTAATAGGAAATTAGAGTTCAGGAAAAGAGAAAAACATTTTAACCATGTAAATGAAACATCTAATGTTGTGGGAAAACAAGCAATGATTATGGAACAATCAGTACACTATACATTAAGATATAATAAATTCCTTTAGTCAACCTAGTGTGGGCTGTGGAATAGTGTCTCATATTTAGGTTGGCTCTTCCTATCTCAATTAACCCAATCTAGAAACTCCCTCATAGACATGTCCAGAAGGTGATTCTAGATCCTATCTAGCTGACAATTAATATGGACCACAATGATGACCATTTTAAGGATTTCTAAGACATAGTGAATGATGTAGATCTTTTGGGGGCTTTGAGAAAGAAAATAATTTCTTCTGTTTATGGCTATGACTGATGCATGGAGTAAGAACAGAGTAAGTACAGATGAGGGAAGCTGTTTAGGGTTGTAGTAGATTTTCCTATTTAAGCAGAATACACACACACACACACACACACACACACACACACACACACACACACACACACACCACATATAAGCATACTATATAAGCATATACTCATATATGTACATACTCAATAACTTGTCTCAGGAGAGATTTGAAGTAAGTATGCTTGAAATTCACATACACAAATAGAGAGAAGGAGAATGGGCATGGAATGAAGTGGCAGGAAAGACACATAGAAAGAGACAAAAACAAGGGAGGGAGAGATTATATTATATTAGAATCCAAAGTCCTCTTGAAGACCTCAGACATTAAGGCCTTTAGGTGATTGGATCAGGACATCCAGATTGTGTAGAATTATCTGTTTCAGTCAATAAGTACTAAATAGTAATTGCATCTAAATATTATCTTAGGCTCATGTTGAACCAATCATGTGGTCACCACATCCTAGTCATGTCCACACACAATATTAAACCTCTTAATTTATTGTAAAGTAAATGTGAAAAACTTTGGCTTCGGGACTGGGTCAGTGAAGATGCAAAGGAGTGGTATATTCATCATGCCCAGAATATGCAAAGCATTTGCTCTATTGTAGGACTGTAGATAAAAGAGAGATAAAGTACTTTCATGCTTCTGAATCAACAAAGAGTAGATGATGTGGTGTATTAATGGAAGGGAATAACTTGAGAGTAAAAGAGAGTACAGAGAAGTATAAATAAAAGTGTTAATTATTAACATTCTATGGGAAGGTACATAACATAAGTACACAACAAGTACTAGGCTAAATCTGTGCCATTCAAAATAAATGTTTTAGTAGGTATTACAGACCTCACAGGGAGACCAAAGGGGAACACCCCCTAACAAGTAGCTAATATAAGAGTCAGAGAACAGGACAATAATCCAACTCCTGTGGATGTACAAATGCCTTTCTAATAGATGATCCCTTTCAATAAACAGTCTCTGGCAATTTATTTTTCTATTTTATAAAAATCTATATCCTACTTCTCTTTTATTTTGTTTCATAAAGTTAGTCTAATAGAAACCACCATGCCATTTGCAATGTTGGAATCTTGCATTTTTCCTCATCAATTCCTTACACTGAAATGCCTATTTACATCTCTGTTAAATATTTAGAGCCTACTGAGTCGATGATTTAGACAGTGTCTTAGTTAAGGTTTTTATTGCTGTGAAGAGACACCATGACTGTGGCAACTCTTATAAAGAAAAAATTTACTTGGGTTGATTGCTTACAGTTTCAGAGGTTCAGTTCATTATCATCATGACGAGGAGCATGGCAGTATGCAGGCAGATATAGTGCTGAAGAAATAGCTGAGAGTCTTACATTTTTCAGGCAAGAGGAAGCCAACCTCACAGCTTCACACAATGGCCTCTGTACTAGGCCTCTATTTAGAGACACCCTTGACACATGTATGGCTTCAGTGGCTTTATTCCTAACTCCTTTCTTCTATTCTTAACTCTAAAGCCAGGACCATGTGGCTGACACTGCCAAGTTCTTCTCTTTCCTGGGGCTGGAAAATTGACCTTTCATCCAGCTTTCTGTCTTTCACTGTCTAGGCATGGCTGTCCTGAAACTTGCTCTGTAGACCAGACTGGCCTCAAACTCAGAGATTCAACAGCCTCCTGAGGGCTGGGATTGAAGGTGTGCCCAACCATACACAGCTTTAGCTTTTCTTTAGTTTCTTCCCACAAGTTGGAAAGTTACCTGCGTGTGATTTTGCTCTCAGGTCACCATTCCTTTTGTTTCATTTCATAATCCACTTATCTAATTGAACTCAGGACTTAGCTGACTTCTTCTTCCTGGTGCTTTTTTTCTCCTCAAAATGTACATTTTGTAATTTATCCTGCTTATCTTGCTTCTTTTCATTATAAGTCTTCATTAGAGTTACCACTAGTAACCACATGACAGACTCTATACAAGGTTGGTTTGAGATTTCTTCTACCAACAGAATTAATTCAAATCTCTTCACATTAGCCTCAGGCAGACTCTTTGGACAAGGACATAAAGCAGCCAATTTTTTAACCAAAATATAACAAGATCAATCTCTAGGATGCATACTAACATTCGTCTCCTCTGTAACATTTTGAGTAACACCTATAGTTCATAATATCACATTTAATGCCACTGTCTTCTATGCTCTTACTAATATGGTCCATTAAGCAATGCTTAAAGCATTCAATTTCAAATTACTCATTTAACTGCTCAAAAATCCAATCAGAAACAATAGCAATGCACAGAACAACCCCTTTTGGGTTCACCCCATCTCATTCCTGCATGGCCCTAAGTGGGTAATCTTTGAAGAAGATTCATAACCCAAAGTACCAATGTCTAAATTCTTCCAAACAAACATATGGTCCAGATCATCATAAAAAATACTCCACTCCCATAGTGACACACTTTCTCCACAAAGCCATAACCATTTCAACAAAGTCAGACCTCATAATAGCACCATTCTCTATGAGATTACAGGGACCAATTACATTTAAACTACCACACAGAGCAAACTTTCCATTATACATTTGAATATTGAATTTTCTTCATTTATTTAAACTTAATATGCATTAAAGCCAATACTAATAGTATGTGAAAATTGGAAAGTAGAGGAAGAGGACACCATTTTAACTATCAATACAAAATTTGAGCACTGAAAAAACAAGACATAAGCATGCAACACAAGCCCATTGAGGATTAGGAGGGCTGATCATCACATAACGATATCCTTGGTTTAGTGTAGAGTTTACAGCAGTCTTTCTGGAATGCTTACTAATATAAACGTTGGTAGACACAAACTAATCAGAGACTAATATAGACCAATATGAAAGGAACAATGTATTGTGGGTAGTAGCACTATGTGTAAGAGGGTAGGGGCTTGAGGCAGCAGAGAATACAGACAAGTTTATGGTTTTGAAATAAAGCAAATGAGTAATTCCCATAATTCACCTGTTTGTATATTCAGAAAAAAATCATGAGTGATGAGAAGCAACCTGTAGGACTTAAGAATTAGTATAGATACCTGACAAAGCTTCCAAAACACACTGGAGAAAAGACAGCATGTTTAACAAATACTGCTTACAAAATGAGATATCCACATGAAAAAGAAAGAAGTTAGAACCATATCTATCATTTGGGCAAAATCCAAATGAACCAAAACCCTCCATGTGCACCCTGAAACTCTGAATCTCCTAGAAGAAAACATGGACAGTCCTCTCCAAGACATAGGTACTGGAAATGACTTTCTAGATAGGACTCCATTTTCCCATGAATTAATGGCAATCATTTATAAATGACCTCATAATGTTAAAAAGATTCTGAACAGAAAATGAAATCAACATTCATATGCAGAGGAAGCCCAGAAAGTAGGAGAAAATCTTTGTTAACTATACATATGATAGAGGATTAATAACTATAATATACAAAGAATTAAAAGTGCAATAATCAAGAAAACAAACAATCCAATTCAAAAATTTGGAAGATTACAAAAGGATATAGTTTATTTGACTTGTTGATTTATACATGAGCCAATTTAGCATGTGAGGAATAGAAATCAAAAGTTAGTAAGCTGTGGTATCAGCTAGGCTTCCCCAGAGAAATGAGAATATAGACACGTATATGTATATGTATATGTATATGTATATGTATATGTATATGTATATGTATATGTATATGTATATGTACAAGACTTTTATGGGATTGCCCCATAAAATTCATACACAAGGATAAACAAGGAGATGGAAAAGGAGAGGAAAACACACACACACACACACACACACACACACACCCCACTATACAAACATATATCTATAGATACATAGATATATAGATATATAGATATATAGATATATATCTCAACCACATGGTGTGTGTGTTCAATTTTCTCATGAATTTGCATGACTAGTCACTTAAAATCCACAGGGTAAGTGAAAAGCTACTCAACCTGAACATTTACTACCAAACTACAAGTCTAGTTATATATCATATCTTGTATTTCAACCATCAATAACCAGTTTCCTCTTTTCCCAGTTTCCTTTTAATATTATATCTATGATATATCATAGCTACATAGCATATGACAAAATAACAGATTAGAGACATCTCAAGAAAATGTTTTCTTACTAAGCTGTCTCTTCAGAGCACCCTTAATCTCATTATTCCTGAGGCTGTAAATGAGAGGGTTCAACATGGGGATCACCGCCATGTAGAACAGAGACACCACCTTGTTCTGGTCTGTGGAGTAGCTGGAATTGGGCATCACATAAATGAATGTAATGGTGCCATAGTAGAGAGTGACTGCAGTGAGGTGGGAGGTGCAGGTAGAAAAGGCCTTCTGGCGGCCCTCAGTGGAGCTCATCTTAAGGATGGTGATGAGGATGTAGGTGTAAGAAACAACAATGACAAACACTGTGATCACAATCATGGAGCCAGCACATAATGAATCAAGAACTACCAGGATGCTATTATCAGAACAGGAAAGTTCAACTAAAGGAGTAAAATCACAGAAAAAGTGATTGATACTATTTGGTCCACAGAAGGAAAAATAAAAGAAGGAAATGATGAAGGAAGAAGCATTAAGAAAACCACCAATATAACATCCTATAAGTAACTGCAAACAGACTTGTGAGGACATCTTCATGGAATAAAGCAGTGGGTTGCAGATTGCCACAAAACGATCATAAGCCATTGCAGCCAGAATGAAGAACTCAGTTGATCCAAAGAAAGCAGCTGAGCTGAGCTGGATGCCACATCCAAGGTAGGAGATGGTATTTCTCTCCACCAGAAAGCTGACAAGCATATTGGGTGTGGAAGAAGATGAGATGCCTATGTCAACAGAAGCTAAGTGACTCAGAAAAAAGTACATGGGGTGATGAAGCTGGGAAGAAACTATGATGAGAAGGATAGTGCTAAGGTTCCCAGACACAGTCACCAGGTAGATGCACAGGATGATGGTGAAGAGGACGACTCTGAGAACTGGGTCATCTGTCAAGCCCAATAAAATGAACTCTGTCACTGCAGTGTGGTTTCTGTCCTCCAGGAAAGCCATGGGACAGTGTAGCTGCTGCCAGATCAAGGCTGCAATGGAGACATTATAGGAAGGAATTTATAAGTATGTGGCTGCAGTTTCAGTAATACATAGACAAAAGTTATTGCAAACAAATATGGCCTTCAAAATACGTAATTGGGATCTTAAGTTGAACTCTCAGTATTTGCATGTTCATGTGCATTGATGATTTAATTATTCCAAAATGAAATGCTAGAAATTTCCTTCAAATAATGTATCTTTAATTTTCATTTATGTATATAATAAAATGTACCTAAGTGTACTGAAAAGTAAATATGTAAATTGTGAGACTTATGAAAATAACAAAGCAGTATTATATGTACAAGAAAGCATTCAACTTTACAAATACAAAATTATGTAATGAAGTCATAATTTCTGACCTTTAAGAATTCTTTCCAATATTATTTGTAAAGTAAAAGATAACCATGCTACAACCCACAGACTCAGAGATGCTAGTCACTTGCAAATATGTGAATACCCTTTCTAATGACATTAGTAAGTGCTTATTTATACACTCACTAATACTTTTCTAACGTTGTGATATTTTCTAACTTGAGGACAACGGAATGAAATAATGTGATTTTCAACCGAAGACAAGGGGTAAATATTCAGCCTGAAATATTGTTTCCAGGTACACCCAGCTAGGATCTAGAACACTGTCATATCTTGAGAATTTTAGCCTTATATTCTTGTGTTTGTCCGTAGTTCCTGGAGCCTGTGAGGCTAGAGCATTCATTCAGTGCTGGGAGAGTGAATTTTAATTCCCACTGTGTCTCACAATCTGGGACAGATGTGAGAAGCTGGTGTAATGATGAAACTCTGACCACCTGTTTCAAACAAGTGGCCCTGGATAACCTGAGCTGTTTTTTTATCTATGCAGTTTCAGTAGTTTGCAAGAACAATTTTACAGTCAAATTTGTTTCCTTAAGTTTCTGATAATAATGTCAATAATTGACAGTTTGTTGCTTTACCACTTTCTCTTTCCACCCCCTAACTTTTCCACCTGTAAACATCACATACTTGATTCATAGTTCCAATATTAAAAGCAGAAGAATTATTCCAATAAACAAGGTGTTTTCTAATTAGGCACACCTACAGATAGAGCAGCATGCCAGGCTGGCAGCATTGGCAGTTACAGCACCCTGCAAAGTAAAAGAGAATTTTGTCTTTAGTGATTAATGTTTCACATCTGGTCAAATATAAATTCTCACAAATAACTCATTAGCCAAAGCTGAGTCAGTTCATTCCCCATTCTGTACTGTTTTATCTCTCATGGAAGATATACCATGTTTTTTCCTAGTATCCTGTAAACTACATAACTTAAAACTTACTCTCAATATTTGGCACTGTTTGTTCCTTGTTTTCATGCCCCCTTTCCTCTAAGCTTTCTACAGTATTGGCACAGCTATAGAAATGAGGGCCTCATGGATTTCTATGATTCTGCTTCATTTCTTGTTCCTAGACTGTTCCCATTAACTCTTGATATCATCTACTAATAGCATGTCTCCTAGACTTTTGTGGTTAAAATCCTCCTCTCCAAAGCAGTTATGCAGATTTGTAATGCTCTGAACTACTGTGACCCTTTTCAGGCTAGTCACAAAATGTGATGGAAAGGCAACATCATGTTTTTGAGTTCCTGGAATCATGGTCACACTTCAAACATCAAAGGCTTTAGGAGCAGAATCAGGTTCACTGTAAATTATCAATATCATACTCTCTGGCTCATCCAGAGGAGAGTCGTCAGAGGGAAGTTTTCCCTATGTTAAAGCCATTTCATCCATAGCTCTAAGAAAGTGAAACTAGAGACAGCCAGCAATAATTTGTTTAAGGGAAGCAAGAAGAGCAGGTAGCAATAGGCTCCTGAGGTTATACCCAGAATTATGCAGTGAACTATTGGCCTTGCCTAAAATGGTTAAATTCTCTATGGCTTTGCCACAAGGAGAACTTGTTCATGCTATTCTCAGGCCTTCTCCCCCCAAAGATGTCACATGACTCCTAGCAAGTCTATAAACAATTCTGTATTTCCATGGGATTATTGCATGAAATTACCAACCTTTGTGAAAGGTAGTGAATTCATTACAATTTCTTTTGAGTTTTATGCTTACAAGCCACTAGAGGCCATGCAGGTTCCCTGTCTTCTACTTGTGTGGATAAATAAGAACACTTTGAGAGCTAAGTTCTATGCTTAGTTATTCACAAGAATTTGACTATGAAAGTATAAGTTGATTCAGTCAATTTTTTTTGTAATATACCTAAACTAAAATATACATTTTCCAAGAACAAAGTATTCTGCAATGGTAGAGGAAAGTCCGTACACTCACCTTTTGAAATAATGATTCATTTTAAAGTAGAAATTCAAGATAGATATAACCTGTTTTTATAGTCACCTAGCTGTCTCCCAAATCACTATTTACCTTTGAGAGTAAGTCTCTGGGAATCTAGGGATTCAAATATGAATCCAAGTCCCTAGGGACCATTATTTCAGGTGAAAATCAGCCATTCATTACACACGAACCCAAATTTCAAGGAGTCAATCTGGACTTTTTGTTTTTATGTGAGAATTGGTTCACATTTATTGATAATTATTGGAAATGTATACCTTAATATATATTACCTCAAGCAAATGTTGATTTTAGGTTAATTTATATTTCATGTTAATTAATACTGAGATAAAATATACAACTTTGGCTTCTTTCATTCAATATCTTCATTTGTGTAAGTACTCTGTAGTGAGTGATGTAATACACTTCCTTAGGTACCTTGAGAAATATGGGAAAGGAGGAGATGTAAAGTTGACATTTTAAAAATACAATTATTTTTTCTTTCTTTCTTAAAGGAAAGTATTTATTTATTTTTTATTAGTTCAAATTAGGAACAGGCTTGTTTCACATGTCAATCCCTTCTCCCTCTCTCTCCCTTCACCCTCACCCCTCCTACCCCACCCCGACTTACCCCCCACCCCATCTACCCTCTACTACCCAGGCAGTGTAGGGCCCTCAACGGGGGCTCCACAAAGTTCACCACATCATCCTGGGCCGGGCCTAGGCCCTTCCCCATGTGTCCAGGGCAAGATTGCATCCCCTCAGGTTGGAATTAGTCTACCTCAAGATCCAGCCATTCCTCTCTTGGGTATATACCCAAATAATGCACGTTCATACAACAAGGACATATGTTCAACCATGTTCATAGCAGCATTGTTTGTAATAGCCAGAATCTGGAGGCATATATATATATATATATATATATATATATATATATGTTACATTTTTTGTCTATTTCCCTGATTTGTCACTTTCTGGGGATGCTTACAGAATACTTATTTTATAATCTATATTTTAATATTGAAGATATACTGAACAGTTTATTTTTGTTCTAGTGCACCACAGGGCTGATTGAAATGAACAGCATTGTCATTGTTTCAGGTGAAGCCTCAATGCACATGAATGCAATATAGCATTCATACAAGTAACTCACTTGGGTACTGCCTTGTTTGACCCATTCCTCACATTTTTTGTGGAATGGTGCTTTAAGATGTATTGCATTCACTGATACTGTGGAATATTTGTTTCTTGATGCAAAGGTGTGTTGCATTCTTTTATGTTGCATTTGTTTAAATCTGTAAAGCTGTGTTACTTTGCCTGCCTAAAACACCTGATTGGTCTAATAAAGGGATGAACAGCAAATAGCTAGGGAGGAGAAAGAATAGGTGGGACTGGTGGGCAATGAAATTAAATAGGAAGAAAAATCTAGAGAAGAGGGAGGAGAAAAGTAGGAGAGGATGCCAGGGGGCAGCCACCCAGCTACCTAGCCAGCCCCAGAGTAAGAAGGAAAAAAAGATATATAGAATAAAGAAAGAAAGGTAGAAAGCCCAGAAGCAAAATGTAGTTAAAGAGTAATGGGTAAGTTAAGTTAGAAAAGCTGTCTAGAAACAAGCCAAGTTAAGGTCAGGCACTCATAAAGTAAGAATAAGTCTCCTTGAATTTGTCTGGGAGCTGGTTTGTGGGCCCCCAAAGAGTTAAAAAACCCTACATTTTGGCATACCAACATGGTGTTCAAATATCCACCTAGGACCTGAAAATGCTGAAAAATTAGAAAAAAATTTTAGAAGCCCTGTTGTTTAGTGAGCAGCTCTAAATAGAAATAGTAACCCAAGTAAAAACTCTTTTGGCAGCATAAATACAGGCTGCTAGAGGCCAGCCATCTAGCCATCCAGCCATCCACAATGCAAGAAGGAAAGAAAGATAAATAGAATATAGAAAAGTAAAAAGCCCAGAGGCAAAACATAGTTAAAGAGAAATGGAATACTTTAACTTATAAAACTAGCTTGAAACAAGCCAAACCAAGGCTGGGTATTCATAAGTAAAAAACACATCACCCTGTATTTATTTTTGAATTGGGTGGCAGGTACACACAAAAAAATCAACCAACTACACACATCCTACAATCCCTTTCCAGATGTTAGGTTCTCATTGAGACCTGCACTGGAAAAACTTGCCTGTGGTACATAAACTTTACACACATGACCTTGGTTTCTGTTGTTGATTTTTGTTCTTATCAATAGTACTCAACCTCTGATAGTCTAGGTCACTTACCTTTAGTCTTATTGTCAAGATCCTATATAAGAGGATGAATTCTACCCTTGCTAATTTTCATTTGTAACTCCATCCACTGGACTAGACTAACTCACATGTGAAATGTGAGAATCACTGGGCACCATTCTGGAATGTATGAAAATGTAAGTGAGTGAATAAAATCCCATTGCCTTTGGATCTATTGGCAAGAATATGGGATTTGTGTGGACATCTTCATTGAATAAAGCAGTGAGCTACAGATTGCCACAAAGTGATCAAACAAAATACTAGCCAGAAAAAAGCACTCAACTGTCCAAAAGAAAGCAGAAGATGAATATCCTATATCAACAGAACCCATGTGACTCAGAAAAAAATTACAGGGGATAACAGAGCTGGGAAGAGGCTCTGATAAGGAGAATGGTGTTGAGGTTCCCAGACACAGTCACCAGGTAGATGCACAGGATGATAATGAAAAGGATGACTCTAAGGACTGGGTCATCTGTCAAGCCTGATAAAATGAACTCTTTCACTGCAGTGTGGTTTCTATCCTCCAGGAAAGCCATGGGGCAGTGTAGCTGCTGCCAGATAAAGGCTGTGATAAAGATAGTGCAGGAAGGAATTCATAAAAATTACTTCATTTTCATCAACTCAATCATGGGATATCACAAATAAATATTTCATTCAAGAACTGACAGTTTTATCTGAAAAAAAATTAGTCACGACATAGAATGCACATGTATTTTTGTGCATTAATATGATAAAATGGACTTTGGGAGCCCACTACACATAGAGGGATGCTCTCTTAGCCTAGACACATGGGGAAGGCCTAGGCCCTGCTCCAAATGATATGACTGACTGTGAAGATCCCCCATGGAAGGCCTTACCTTCCCTTGGGAGCAGAAAGAAGATGGGATGGGGGTCAGTGGGTAGCAGGGGAGGAGGGAAGGGAGTGGGAACTGGGATTGACATGTAAAAAAAGCTTGTTTCTAATTTAAATAAAAATTTTACTTACAGAAAAAATTTAAAACAAATGCTAACAAGCTTTCTTCAGATAATGTATCTTTCATCTTAACTTATTTATAGTAAAATATACCTAAAATATACCTATGTGGTTTTATAACTAAGGTTTTAAAATGTGAGACTTACATAAAAAACAAAAATTATTATAAAGGCCATGAGATAAAACATGCAATCACAGAATTATGCAATGGACACTTAAATAATGGGTCACCTTACTGAGTGCTTACTAAGCACCAGGACAAGACATACAATTTTATATACAGTTATTTAGTTTCCAACAGGTAGTATTAAACACTTTTATTATTTGTATTTTATTGAGAATATTTAATTTGAAAATTGATATGTAGATTAAGAATAGATAAGAGATCTTGAATGAGGATGTAACTGCTCTTTATGAAAGAATGACAATGAAGTTCAGAACACATTCAAATTTGGGATACACCCCTGGGTATTTTTTGTAGCTATGTGGTTAATACACAAAAGCTGAGCTTCCTTAGCACAATGCTCATATAGTTTATTAGTGAAACAAGGCCATATCACGATAAATGTTCTTACTAGAACTTGGAAAACTAGATAGGAATCAGTGTTTTCTAATGGGACAGTGATGGCATGAAATCATGTGGTTTTCTACACAGTACAGTGGCAAGTAAATATTCAACCTAAGAAGTTAAGAAATTTACCCAGG
The DNA here is from genome assembly GCF_003668045.3 of Cricetulus griseus. Taxonomy (NCBI): domain Eukaryota; kingdom Metazoa; phylum Chordata; class Mammalia; order Rodentia; family Cricetidae; genus Cricetulus; species Cricetulus griseus. The sequence continues at coordinate 92,067,115 of NC_048596.1, forward strand.
TTCTTCTATCTTGCAGCTACATGTACTCTCATGTCAAGGTTTTGACATTATATCTTCTGTTAAACTAAAATATCTGATGTCTGTAATACTAGAACATTTAGCCAATAAGCAAAGTAGGTATGTCTGCAAGATATTATGAACAGTTGTGCCATCAAAACATTTAAAGATAGTGACTTTTTGCCTGAGTAGTAACTTCCTGCACTCTATTTTTTAAGTGGGAACACAATTTTTTAATTGAAATCTACCAGAACCAGGACAAAAACAAACTCAGCCACTCCTCCCACTGGTCTTCATTTTTGCTAGTGGTACAAGGGCTACATCTCATGGTGTGATGACACTGTCTTTAGCTAGGTGAGCGAGTTCTGCCTGTTGCTTGAGAATAACCTGCTGTCACTCTGAGGATAGTTTTCTTTAAGGGGTGCTCATTTCCCTCTCAGCAATCCCCTCTTTGATATGGTTATTCTAAAAAGGCCAGTTCCCTCAGTGTGTCTGGTAACTTTGGCCTGTTTTAAGCACTCCACCCTTTAGAAAGCTTTGGTTGAGTAGCATCTTCCCCCACATTAGAGTTGCTTTATTTGTGTGCTTGCCTTCTGTCCCTCATATGATAGAAATCAACACAATGATTTAGAGTAGACCGGAAGTCTCCCTCTTTCCCTAAGAAAATCTAGAAGGAGTAATGTAGAAGTCTCCACCTTTCTACTCTGCTATCCTTAGCACATGATTTTACCCTCAAATCACTCCACTATCTGTCTGTCATGACAGTGGGGAAGGACAGGAAAAAGAACTTGAGGAATTTTCCAGAAGTCACCAGTACTTGAATTTACATCTCCCATGCTTTTACTGTCCTCAGATGTTCAGGGACATACCTGAATGGACTTTAGGACAAATGTCCTACTTGGCTGACAGCCTTAGACAATCATGAAGATCATGAATGAGGTAACCCAAAGACAGAAAGACAGATAAAGTATGTGCTCACTCATAAGTGGATACAAGATATAAAGCAAAAGATACCTAGCCTACAATCCACAACCCCAGAGAAGCTAGAAACCTCTTCAAGAAACAGATAGAAGCAGATGCAGAAATCCACAACTAATCAATGAGCCAAGCTCCTGGAGTACAATCAAAGTGAGGTAGGAGTGATAATATTAACTAAGGAGTCAAGACCATGATTGGAAAACCCACAGAATCAGATGACCTGAGCTATCGAGAGATCACTGACTCAGGTCTGACAAACGAGGAACTAGACTCCCTTAATGTAAGTGACAATGGTATGACTGGACAATATATGAGGCCACTGGCAGTGGGTCCACGATCTAACATTAATGCACAAACTGACTTAGTAGAGTTCATTCTATATGGAGAGATATCTTGCCCAACTAGACACAGGGGTGTGGGTGTTGGTCCTGCCTCAAGGAGGTGATGGGACAGACTTAGTAGACTTCCCAGTGGAGGCCTTACACTCTCCAAGGAGCAGATGGGAAATGGGGGAGGTGGGGGGAGTGGGAGGAGAAGAGAGAGGGGGAACTGGAGTTAGAATTTAAAAAATAAATTAAAAAAGAAATGTAGATGATGAACAAAATTGACTGAAGTTGACTTAAGATCAAAAAGCATTTTCCAAACATTCCCCTTTCCTTTATGAGAGAGCCCTAAATTGAGGCTGCACACTTCCCATTGTGGGTTATTGCAGGGCAATGAGGAGCACCATATGATCTGCAGTAGTAGGACACAGACTTCCTGAAGTCTTACAGATTATCCTACATTCTGCATTAATCAGTAACTAGATAAGAAAGAAGACCTTAACAATGAAGGTTACCTGGATATTCACAGGAATTTGAATATGGAAATAGAAGTTGACTCATCTCATTTTGGTCTAGTTCATTGCCTTACATCACCTGACTTGTGCATCCACTAAAGCTTATGAATTTGGATACATTTTCAAACAATAAAGAATTCTCTAAATATAAAGGTGAAATCAAATTTACCCACAAATCTCAAAACTTTACTTCTTCCAACAAGAATTCATTGTGAAGTAATAAGGTAAAGGCTACTTTGCTCTTATTGCTGCACAACTGTCTCTTACTGTCTTTGTTTGTCATCAAGGATGTGTCCCTACTGAGCCTCTGGATTCAAGTGTGAGTTCAAATCACTGGAGATTATTATCTTTTTCCCAGTGAATACTGAGCAGTTCATTTTACATGCACACAATTACCTTTTAAGGAGATTATCAGACTCAAATGGTATTTTACTGTTTTTTAAGGGTTAAAATGCTTTCATTGGATAGTTATTCAAAGAACATGGTAAAAATATCTCAGGTGAATATTTGTTTTAAATTTATTTCATAGCTCAGGCTACAGTAGGCTAAACCAATAATACAAATGCATCACTTTCGCTTCTTTCATTCAATATCTGTTTAGTTTATAATTGCTTTGTTATGAATGAAGTAACATACTCTTCTGAAAATTTCCTGAACCTTCTAGGAGTTAAAATAGATGTCTGATTTCATTTCTATGTATATCTGAGCATTGAGCATTGTTTTCATATGCTATTGAAACAGTCACTTTCTTTTTTCTCAGGAGCTGGCTAGTTGTAAACATCTGTAGTACCCCTCCCATTTACAAGGAGAATTTTCTTTTTATGTTCAACTGTGGGTGACAGCAGTAATAATCTTGGGCATGAGCACATATGTTTAGAAGGCAATTTGACAATCACATCACATGTATTTAACAGAACAACAACAGTTGCTTCTTCAATAGGCCTTATACTCTCACCTGCTGTGATCTTTTGACATGGCTTACAATAATTAGATGTCAGAAAGCAGCAGATTGCATACATGCCTTTCATATTCCATTGAATCAGGGTGCACATATTGCTGGGCATATTGGTACTACAGTAGCATACAGGGATCATAACCACTCATGACTACTAGTGACAATTTATGATGGCACCCTTTATGACATCTTCCAAAAACATGAAATCCAGTCAGAAAGGAGGGATAATCCAGTTCAGTACCCACACGATTTCTTTATATCATGCAGCCAAGCAAGTGCTGTCCTCAGGGTCAGGAACTTACTCTCTAGCTCTCACATGGAAGTCAATGCAGTAGCAACAGTCTTAAATTTGTAGTGCTTGGTAGGGGCCCTTCATGAGACCTATCTCAAGAATATACCCAATGTTTTTACTGAGATTTTTATCAAACAAAATCTTTTGGCTTCTAGGTGTGCTCTTTTTCACATATTCATGGTGCCATTTTATAATCTCCTTAATTCTTGTCTTCACTATTTCCAGATGAACTTATAAATCTGTAAGAAACTCAAAAGTTAACCTTATAGAGTAGAACTTGTAAATGGTGGACAGGACCTCTAAATGTTCCCATTGTCAATTCAAAGTATGTGTTCATTGATCTTGGGCACCACAGGAGACACAAGAAGAAGAAGAATGAGGAGGAGGAGGAGGAGAAGGAGAAGAAAAATAAATAAATAAATAAAAAATTTCAGAGTCCTATATGGTATTGCAAGATTTTATATCACTTTGTGAATGGCTCAACCAATAGATCGATGTGAATTTAATGAAGCAGCATATATGGTAGTTCCTACCCAATTTAATACTTATTAATCCATAATTAATTTTTCATTATCCAGTTGGTTTTTCATCCCATGGTGGGAATGCTACTGCCTTGAGACTGCTGCTCATTTTCCCATCTCTAAGGGTTGGGGCTTTGTAAGGTTAGTTCAGGCTACTCAGTCTTGCTCAGGCCCAAGGGGAACAGAGTCATGCTCTATCCTGATATATTTGTGTATATGCACTTCAAACATACTCTGCCATCATCATAGCTCTTGTCTTTTCATATGCAGTACCTGAATGCAGAAAAGGCTCAGGGTGAGTGAATAATCTCTCCTAGTGTATTTTCTTGCAGGAGAGATGCACACTGCATACTCAGCTGATGAATTTTGCTAACACCTAGAAACAGCTTATTCTTTTGCATTTGTTGAATTGTTACTAATGCCTTCCCTGAACTGTAGTTTAGACTTTAAAGATTTTAAAAAGTTCTCTGGGGACCAAAAAAGTAAAGAATTTTGAGTATTTTTAAATACCTGTCCACATAAAATGTCTACACTAAAACACACTGTACTTCTCAATTGTCAATGAATTACATGTAGTATTTGCTCATGAAACTTTAATGAAAAATTATCATTTTTGACTATTAAAAACTTAAGAGGGCTGGGCAGTGGTGACTCACACCTTTAATCCCTACACTCCAGAGGCAAAGGCAGGCAGAGTTCTATGAATTTGAGGCCAGCCTGGTCTACAGAGCTAGATAGGGCTGTTATATAGAGAAACCCTGTCTCAGAAAAACAAACAAACAAACAAAAAGAACTTAAAAGAAACGCACACAAGTGTAACGTGTATTCTTAAGAGGCAGTCGATAAACAGATTTAATAGGTATTACACGCATGTATTGGTAGAATGTGTGCTCTGTATTGGTCACTGTACTTTGACTGAGGATTATTAGGTCAACCACCCATGTCACTATTTTCATATACTCTAAAAGTTGCAATTAGATTTCTTAGTGCTAATCACCAATCCACTACTACTTTCTCTTATGCCTTTTTGAAATTTCATTTTAATGGAAATACTGATGTTATTTTAAAATAATGATGTTATTTTCATCAAATATATTCTGATCATGGCTTCTACTCCTTCATCTCAGGTCCTCCCCACTTCACCACCCTTCCTACTTCACACTTTCTATCTCTTTCTCTTAAGAAGAAAAACCCAGACAAATAAAATGGTTTAACAAACAAGAATAAAACAAAATGAAAAAAGAATCGAAGAAAGAACATAGAAATTCACACACACACACACACACACACACACACACACACACACACACACACACACACACACACACACAGAGAGAGAAGAGAGAGAGAGAGAGAGAGAGAGAGAGAGAGAGAGAGAGAGAGAGAGAGAGAGAGAACAAAAACAGTAAATCTGAAATAATATAATCAGAACACTGATGAAATTTTTAAAGAGTTCAAATAAATCAATAAGAGAAAAAAATCTTCAAAAATACTTTTGATTTCCTGTTGTGTTGGCCATCTACTGCTGGGCATGGGGCCTCCCTGATTCCCTGATACGTTGTTTGTGTACTCAGTGAGATTCCCTTGAAGAAACCAATTCTTCCTCTGTGGAGATTGTTAATTGGAGATAGTTTCTTGCTTGTGGATGGAAGCTTATGTCTGCTTTCCTATTTCACCAACAGTGCTCCATCTGGTTTGCACCTGTCCATTCACTATCCATGCTTCCACAGTCCCTGTGGATTAATATGTACATTAGTCCTGGATGTACATGAAAGACACTGTTGCCTTGGTATTATTCATCTCCTCTGGTTCTTATATTTCAGCATCTTCTGCATAGTTCTGGAAGCGCTGAAGGGAGTTATTGGAAGAAGATATCCTATTTAATACCAAGTATTACAAGGTCTTTCACTCTATACTCTTTCAGTTGTAGCTTTCCTTCTACCTTAGAAGGAAACTTTTCTGATGCTGGCTGGGTGAGACACTGATATATGGATACAGTAGAATGCCATTAGGTGTCATTTTATTGATATGTTACTTCAGCAGAACACTAGTATTTGGCTTTCCCTTAGGTCCATAGATTATTTAGTCTCAGACTCTTGACATCCAGTGTCAGCTATGAGTTCTGTGTCATGGAGTGAACCATAAATTCAATCAGATAGTGCTTGGTTACTCCCATAATGTTTGTGCCAATATTGTACCAGTGTGACATGCAGGAAGGGCACCATGAAAAATTGAAGGATTTTTAGATGAGTTGGTATTTATTTCTCTCTTCTTGTGTGCAGAGTACCTTTCAGGATCATCACTAATAGTCAATACAGGTGAAGGCTCCAGTAAGTAGCAGCTTGTCTTTTTTGTGTTCAAAGGAGATATGTAAGCGTTGTCTTCACAAATATGGATTAACCATCAGTTTTGGACAGCAACAATAACTTGAATTATTTTTTTTCTGTGGGGGTTGTCCATTGAGCCTTTTTGGCCAGAAATTCACTTAGATATAACCTATTCCTGCCACTGGGAGTTTTACTTAGTGACAAGAGATATTTAGCTATGGCCTTTCCTTTCCCATTATTTGGTGGCTCCATTTAATTTTATTTCATATGTGAATATATTTAAAGAAGCTTTATTGTGGCAGGTTTCCATTTGATACCTCAAATTCCCCTTAGTGTTAGTTTCCCTTCCAAATTCCCTCCCTTAGCCTCATCTTTTATCTCCCTGCCCCCTTTCAACTCTCATCAAGTCTTCTATATTTTCTATCTATATATTCTATTTCCATTTCTTTGGGAGATCCTTTCCACCTCCAGTTCCTTACTACATACATAACATTTGTAGATAGCAGCATGGGTATTGAAGACTTAAAAGCTAACATCCACAAGTAAGAGAATTATCATATTTGTTTTTTGTGGGGTCTGTGTTACCTCACCTACAGTGATTTTTTTCTAGCTCCATCTATTTACCTGTGGATTTTATGTTTTAGTTTTTATAAATAGCTGAATAATATTCTATTATGTTAAATGTACCACATTTCTTATCCATTCATCTGTTAGTGGATTTCTAAGTTGTTTTCAGTTTCTGGCTATTATAAATTGAGAAGCAATGAGCAAGGATAAGCAAGTGTTTCTGTTGTAGGAGGCAGAGTTTTTGGGTATATGCCAAAGAGTAATATAGCTGGATCTTGAGGTGGATTTATTCCCAGCTTTCTGAGAAAACAATAAATTGATTTCTACAGTGGTTGTATAAGTCCTCACTCCCACAAAAGTGTTTCTCTTACTACACATTCTAGCCAGCATGAGTTGTTACTTGTTTTTATTGATCTTGGCCATTTTGACAGGTATAAGGTAAAATCTCAAAGTAGTTTTGATTTGCATTTCCCTGATGACTAAGGATGTTGAATATTTCTCTAAGTGTTTCTCATCTGGTTTTGTTTAATATTTTGAGACGTCTCTTTTTAGTTCTGTATTCCATTTTAAATTGGGTTGTCCAATTTCCTTAAGTTCTTTTTATATTTTAGATATTAAGTGTCTATTGGATGCTTAATTGATGAAGATCTTTTTCCATTCTGTAGCCTGCAACGTTGTGTGAATGATGGTGTCTTTTGAAGTACAGAAGCTTTTTAGTTTATATGGTTCCAATTACTAATTATTAGTCTTAGTGTCTGTGTAATTGGTGTCTTGTTAAAAGTCTTTTCCTATGCCAGTGAGTTCAAGGCCACCTCCCAGTTCCTAAGGGAACCACAAAGAAGAGGATGTAACAGTGTAAGAGACAGAAGGGAAGGAGACACCAAGAAAACAAGACTCTCTAAACCAACAGAATTGATACCCATATGAACATAAAGAGACTGAGGTAGCACACACAACATTTGCATTGGTCTGAAAAAGGTGGGGTTCTAGAGCTTGAAAGAGACATGGGTGCATGCACCAATCCCTAACTCAGCAGAAATATCCAATTGATAACCACTTGCAAATGAAAATATAGTTTTCTCCAAAGAAGTCTCTCTGGATAAAAAACCAACCACAGCAGCAACAACAACAACAAAACCCAAAACTATTTTTAAGGGTAGGCTATATGAGCAGCAGTAGGTGTCTAACCAAAACCAAATTTAAGGGCATCTTTGGAAGCTCTTATCTCATATTGCCAAGTAAGGGCCTTTTCTGTTTAAAACTTCTACATTAGCCAGGTGTGGTGGCACACACCTTTAACTCCACCACTTTAATCCCAGCACTTGAAGACAGAAGCAGGTGTATATCTCAGTTTCAGGCCTTGTCTGCAAAGTGAGTTCCAGGAGAGCCAAGGCTATGAAGATAAATTCTGTCTCAAAAATCTAGATTCATCTAGATTCATCAAGTGAGAGACCTGATGGCAGGCTGCAACACCACCTCTGACACCCACTGTACTCTGTTCCCACAAGACCCACTTTGCCACTCACCCTTGCTTACCCCAGCATCCTCCCTTTGATAATCCTCTCCAGCAATATCAGCAGACTCTATCGGCACAAATACTACCCACACAAGTTGTAAGAACAGGTGAATGACCAATTTCCCAGGTGAACTGCCCCAATCTCCAGGCCATAACCCCCCAGGCACATCCCTTGCCCCCCATCTCAGCCTTAGCAAGGCAGTTAGACTCTGACTCCATCTCTGGTGGAATTTCACTGCTCTGGTGCAGATCCCAGTTGCAGTCCAGCAGGTGAGAGATCTGTGGGCAGGCTGTACCTCCACCACTGTGACCTGTAACAAGTCTTTCTGCCAAGCCGCTGAGTTCTGCCTGACACCACGTTAAAGTCCCAAGTAACACACAGAGACTTATATTAAGTACAAATGCTGCTAGGCCAATGACTAGGATTTCTCATCTGCTAGCTCAGTCTTAAATATCATAAATCTATATACTTTATAAGACTTATCTCATGGAGGACACCTTCTGCTGGCGTCCTCATCCTGGGATCGCATGGTGGCTCAGAGCAGAGAGCAGGAGGAAGAGCAAAAAGGAGCAACTTCCTTCTTGCCCTTGCTTATATATTGAGTCTCCCTGCTGTGTCACTTCTTGCCTGGATCACCACTTCTTTACTACATTTCCCAGAATCCTCCTTGACTCCTAGTCTTGCCTAACTTGCTGTCTCATTGCCAAACAGTACTTTATCACCCAATAAGACAAACACATACACAGAAGCACTTCCCCCATCAGTGACCCACTGGATTCTGTTCTCACAAGATCCATTCTGATGTCCAACCACACCTACCACAGCATCCTCCACACTGACAGCCCTCTCTGGCAAAATCAGGAGGCCCTATAGGCACAAGTGCCACCCACACAAATTGCAAGTATAGCAGCCCTTATAGGCATAATCAACATCTACACTAGTTGGAAGAACAGATAGGTAAATGCCAGTGTAAAAATACATCCACCATGAGTTGATGTGTCAGGAAACCAATGCTAGCAAAATGGATTTGATATCCCCTTCCTTGTGTGTCTTATCTTATTGTTTTGGTTGTTAATATGGTGGTAATTGAAAGTCAAGTTGAAATTTAAATATTAATATTCCTGATTTATTGAGCTTTGAACTGTGCCGCCACACTTATGTAAAAATGAACGAACAATGGACATTAATATCCCTAAATGTCAATGGTCTTAACTTACTCATTCCTATTTTCTTGAGTCACCATACTGATCTGCAAAATGGCTGTACAAGTTGGCACTCCCACCAGCAGTGGAGGAGTGTTCCTCTTTCTCCACATCCTCTCCAGCATAAACCGTCATTGGTATTTTTGACTTTAGCCATTCTGACAGGAGTAAGATGGTATCTTAGTTTGTTTACATTCCTACAGGGAATCTCTTAAACTGGTATTGGAAAACTTACCCCCCACCCCCATTGTTGTGTATCTGTATTACTTCACAGAACTTAGGGTATTAAGTTTCCTTACATAAAATGTTCCTTTGTTAGGGGGAAATCATTCTTAGAAATTATGTGTATGGATATTTTGCCTGCATGTCTGTTTAACACTGTCTTCCTGGTGCCAATGGAGGCCAGAAGAGGGTGTCATGTTTGTTTAACACTGTCTTCCTGGTGCCAGTGGAGGCCAGAAGAGGGTGTCAGATCCCTTGGAAATGGAGTTAGAGACAGTTGTGAGCCTCCATGTGGGGCTGGGAATTGAGTCCTCTGGGAGAGCAGCAGGGCTGAGTCATTTCTCCTACACAGAAAGAAGCATTTAAAAAAAGCTTGTGGTCTTGACTGAGTGGTAAGAAGTAAAGAGGATGAGTTTCTTAGATTCACCTGATAGTACTTCAGTGATATGCTGGGGTGTGAAGCTCAGTGCTAGAGCACCTCCCTACCTTACTAGAGGGCCTGAGTTCAACCTCAATACCAACAACCATAACAATCTGGTTTCCTATGACAGGAAGCAATAAGTACAATCTGCTCTTTGAGACCCAGGCTGGCCTAGTACAAACTGTGTAGTCCACGTAGATTTGTGGCAATCCTCCTGTCTTGGTTTCCTTAATACTGGGATTATGGGTATCAACTACCATTTATAGCTGTAGCAATCATTTCTTAGTCATTTATTTGAACCCGAATGCAAATATATCTTAAGTAATAAGTGCAAACTAATTTTTAACCTTTAGTTTTGAAATTTATGAACACAGGGGAGTTGTTGGCTTTTATTAAATTTACCTACTTGAATTAAAAAATACATACACCAACATAAAGGGCAATAAGGCACCACCAGAACCTAGTATCCCTTAAACAGCTAGATCTGAATATCTCAATGCAGATGAAGCAGAAGAAAATGACCCCAAAATAACTTTATGAAGATAATTGAGGCCCTTGAGGATGAAATGAAAAATTCCCTTAAGGAAATCGAGGAAAAGACAACCCAAAATTGGAAGAAATAAATAAATCCCTTAAAGAAAGCAAAGAAAAAAATCAAACAGGAGAAGGAAATGGTTCAAGACTTGAACACTGAAATTGAGTCAATAAAGTAAACACAAACCAAAGAAGTTCTGCAAATGGAAAATCAGGGTAAAAGAACAAGAAGTACAGAAGTAAACATCTCCAGCAGAATACAAGAGATGGAAGAAAGAATCTCAGATGTTGAAGACATAATAGAGGAAATAGATTCATCAGTCAAAGAAAATGTTAAGTCCAACCAATACTTAACAAAAAATATCCAGGAAATCTGTGACACCATGTAAAGACCAAACCTAAGAATAATAGGGATAGAAGAAGGAGAAGTCCAGCTCAAAGGCACAGAAAAATAAATTCAACAAAATCATAGAAGAAAAATTTCCCTACCTAAAGAAGCACATGCCTATGAAAGTACAAGAAGCTTATAGAACACCAAATAGATTGGACCAAAAAAAGTCCCCTTGTCACATAATCATCAAAACATTAAGCATGCAGAATACAGAAAGTATATTAAGGGCTGCAAAGGAAAAAGGCCAAATAGCATATATAAAGTCATATCCATCAGAATTATACCTGACTTCTCAAAAATTTTTTAATACAAAACATCCAGGAAATCTGTGACACCATGAAAAGACCAAACCTAAGAATAATAGAGATAGAAGGAGAAGCCCAGCTTAAAGGCACAGAATATATATTCAACAAAATTATAGAAGAAAACTTTCCCAACCTAAAGAAGGACATGCCTATGAAGGTATAGAATTACCAAATAGACTGGACCAGAAAAAGTACCCTTACCACATAATAATCAAAACATTAAACATACAGAATAAAGGAAGAATGTTAAGAGCTGAAAAATAAAAGGGCCAAGTAACATATAAAGGTAGACCTATCAGATTTGCAACTGACTTTGCAATGAAGATTCTTAAAGCCAGGAGGTTCTGGACAGATGTTTTGCAGACACTAAGGGATCACTGATGCCATCCCAGAATACTGTACCCAGCAAACTTTTCAATCATCATAGATAAAGAAAACAAGATATTCCATGACAAAACCAGATATATAAATCCTATATATAAAAATCCCTATCACAAATCCAATCCTACCGATAGTACTAGAAGGAAAACTACAACACAAAGGAGTTTGCTGCACTCAGGAAAATACAGGCAGTAGATAATCTCACAACAGCAAAACATAAAGAAGGGGTACACACACTACACCACCACCACCACAAACAAAACTAAAAAGTAACTGGAATTAACAATAATTGGTCATTAATATCCTTTAATATCTATGGCCTCAATTTGCCTGTAAAAAGATACAGTCTAACATAATGGATACAAAAGCAGGACCCATCCTTCTGCTACATGCATACAAGAAACACATGTCAACTTCAAAGACAGACATTACCTTAGAGGAAAGGTTGGTAAAAGATTTTCTAATCAAATGGACCTAAAATGCAAGCTGGTGTAGCTATTATAATATCTAACAAAGTAGACTTCAAAATAAAATTAATCAAAAAAGATGGAGAAGGATATTTCATACTCATCATAGGAAAAATCCATCAAAATGAAGTCTCAATTCTGATCATTTATGCTCCAAATACAAGATCACTCACATTTTTAAAAGAAACATTACTAAAGCAAAATCACACATCAAAAACTACACATTAATAGTGTGGGAGACTTTAACATCCCACTCTCACCAATGGTAAAAGTTCACATAGATAAAGTTCTCTCCAATATCTTCTTTTTTCAAAAAATTATTCTCCTTTTACTTTTTTATGTGTATGAGTACTTTGCCAGCATGAATATACACCATGTACATGCATAGTCCCTACAGAAGACAAAAGAGTATTATGAACCTACTAGACTGGGAATTACAGATGGTTGTGTACCACAATGTGAATTCTGGGAATGGATCCCAGGTCCTCTATGAGAGTAACACATGTGCTTTTAATCACTAAATCATCTCTCTAGTCAATCCAATCTCCTTTTAATTCTACACAGAATCCCTTTCTCTTGTAGTATTTTTCTTTGTCTAACCTGTTTCTTTATTGTTTTTTGTTTAAGTGTGTGCCTGTGCATGTGTGTGTGTGTCTGTGTGTGTAAGCGTAGAAATTATGGTTTCTTCTAGTTCGATCCATTTGCTTGCGAATTTCAAGATTCCATTGCCTTTTTTTCCCCCGCTGAGTAGTACTCCATTGTGTAAATGTACCACAATTTCTCTATCCATTCTTCAGTTGAGGGGTATCTAGGTTGTTTCCAGGTTCTGGCTATTACAAATAATGCTGCTATGAACATAGTTGAACAGATGTCCTTGTTGTAGGAATGTGCTTCTTTGGGGTATATACCTAAGAGTGGAATTGCTGGATCTTGTGGTAGACTGATTCCCATTTTCCTGAGGAATCTGCATACTGATTTCCAAAGTGGCTGTATGAGTTGGCACTCTCACCAGCAGTGGAAGAGTGTTCCCCATTTCTCCACAACCTCTCCAGCATAAACTGTCATTGGTGTTTTTGATTTTGGCCATTCTGACAGGAGTAAGAAGATATCTCAGAGTTGTTTTGATTTGCATTTCCCTGATGGCTAAGGATGTTGAACACTTTCTTATGTGTCTTTCATCTATTTTAGATTTCTATATTGAGAATTGTTTATTTAGTTCCTTACCCCACTTTTTAATTGGATTGTTTGGTGTTTTGGAGACTAGCTTCTTGAGTTCTTTGTAAATTTTGGAGATCAGCCCTCAGTTGGATATGGGGTTGGTGAATAAATAATTGATGTGATGGAACTAGAAGAAACCCTTCTGAGCGAGGTAACCCAATCACAAAAAGACAGGCATTGTATGTACTCACTCATCTGTGGATTTTAGACATAGAGTAAAGAATTGCCAGCCTGCAGCCCAGGCTGCTGGGGAGGATGGTAAACAAGGAGGACCCTAAGAGTGACATACATGGTCCTCTGGAGAAAGGGAAAGGGACAAGATCTCCTGAGCAAATTGGGATTATGGGGGGAGGGGAGAGGGAACTAGGAGAAGGAGAAGGGGAGAAGAGGAGGTGAGGAATACATGACGGGACAGGGAGGTTGAGTTGGGGAAGAAGAGCAGAGATCAAGATAAGAGATAATATAATAGAGGGAGACATTATAAGTTCAAAGAGAAATCAGGCACTAGGGAAATGTCTGGAGAGCTACAAAAATGACACCAACTAACAATCTAAGCAACAGAGGAGAGGCTACCTTAAATGCACTCCCCTGATAATGAGATTGATGACTAACTTATATGCAATCCTATAGCCTTCATCCAGCAGCTTGTAGAAGTAGAAGCAGACACCCACAGCTAAACCTGGAATTGAACTGAAATCCATCTGTAGAGAAGGAGGACGGATGAGCAAAGGGGTCCATACCAGGCTGGTGAAACCCACAGAAACAGCTGACCTGAACAAGGGAAAACAGACTGATAGCTGGGAAAACAGCATGGGACTGATCCAGACCCCCTGAATGTGGGTGTCAGTGAGGAGACCTTGGAAATCGATGGAGTCTCTTGTAGTGGATCAGTACTTATTACTACCATAGGAATGAACTTTAGGAGCCTATCCCACATGGAGGGATACTCCCTGAGCCTAGACACAAGGGGGTTGGCCTAGGGCCTATTCCAAAGAATATGACAGACTTTGAAGACCCCCCCCCAATGGAAGGCCTCACCCTCCCTGGGGAGCAGAAAGGGTATGGGATAGGTAGTGCATTAGTTTGGGGGGGCAGGGGAGAAGGGGAGGAGGGGAGGAAGAGGGACCTGGGATTGACATGTAAAATAATTTTCTTTCTAATCAAAAAGAGTAGAAATTATTTGAATTAGTTCTTTCTTCCCACATATACATCCCTGGGATCAAAGCCAGATCATCAGGCATGGTGGCAATGACTTTACCTGATAAGCCTCTGCTTCTTTCATCTTAACAACTCTTCATTTTGGGAACTTTATGCCTTCCTTTCCTGACAGTTTGTTCCTAGTCTTTTTACTCCTCAAACATCTCAAAATGTCTGGTAAATATTTAGGCATCTGGCTATATGATTCCTTAGAACTTTAGTCATATAAATCCCAAAATCTTGAAATAAAGAATAGCCTCTCCATAAACACTGAATCCACATCTCTTAGGTCAGAATGTTCCTGTTTTCTGAAATTTACATTAGGTATTAACTGAGCATGGATAGCTGAGAAATAATAAATTAATGACCAGTAAGAAATATTAATATACATATCATTGACAATTTCAGGCTTATACTTTGCATATTTGAGGATAGTTTAGGAAGAAGGCAGGGGGAAGGCATCCAAAACCAGTAATGTCTTTCTTCATGACTTAAAATTATTTCTGGAACATTGCATCAGTTTTGGAATTATTTCACAGGTAGATACAGGAATACCACTGAGACATTAATTCCATATAGTTTCTATGAGTATTTATTATGTTTTAGAACAAAGTAGATATTATATATATGTTTCTGAATGAAACAATTTTCATGAAATTGATATGTCAGTGGAGAGTAGACTAAGGAAAATCATGTTTTTCATCTTAGAAGGTGGTGAAGAAGAATAAATGGAGCTTGTATGAAAGATAAAGGTAACTGTTGAGGGGCTGGGTGGTGTTAGCTTGTGTAGGCTAGCAATGAAATTCCCAAGGGGCAAGTGATATTGAGCAGGAAACTAAGAAGGGCTTGTACATATGGAGAATTGGCAAACAGCTTCTAGATGCAAAATTGCAAATGCACTCATCTGTACAACCTTAAGAAATAAATAGCACTAGTCAGGGTAATTCAAGGAGAAAAATCATGATAAGAATCTGGAGTCTATTCTAAAGCTAATGGAAAGAATTAAAATTTTAAAATAGAAGTAGCCTAATATAAATGTGCAGACAACTTGCCTTGTGAACTTTTCAAGTACAATAACCACCTGTCTGGAAAGACATGCCTACTGGTGCTATGTGGCATAAATATCATGGAAGTAAGCATCATGATTTTCTTACTAGATCTAACTCTACAAGATGAAATTCACAGCTAACAGGACTCACCTGTGCTAGACATAGAATCCACCATCATTACTCCCCTAAGTGGGCATAATATTAAACTAATTTAAAATGACATAGATTAGTTCATCTTCCAAACCTCATCAGCACAGCTTCTTTTTGCAGTAGATGGTGATTAACATACAACTGTGAACAGGTAGAGAATTAGAGTCTATGGAGGGATCAGCACTAGGTCTGTATCATGCCTCTTTTCTCCAAGATCAGGAATCATTGTGAAAGAGTGGGTAGAATGATTTAAGAGCCAGAGCTGGTGGATGACTATAAATAAATGTTTTCAGGACACAACAGAATGATTGGAGATTTGAACTCATGTTACCCGTGTCAGTATGCACAAAGCCAAATTATACCAAGACCCAGCATGGAGAAGGGACATGAGCATGATGTCCACCTATAGCTGAGGAGTTGACAATTAGTATCTTCTAGGATAGGAGTCAGTTTTTGTAAGGGTATGGCCATACATACGTCAGTGTAAGCATGTACAATTAACTTTATACAGGTAGCACAAGCTGGATTTAATAAGAAAGAATAGTTAGGTGTGTAAGAGAGGGAGTTATAAGGAGAGTAGTTGTGAGAAGGGGTGAACATGACAAAAATAGATTGCATCATGTCTTCAAAGACACATTTTAAAATACAAAAAGATAAATGCGATAAATGCAATATCTATGTATACTATGAGGGCAAAAGGTATAAAAAGAAGCCTACTATCCAAACATGACATAGTGGCCTCATTGGTCTTGGGTAATTATCATTGTTGTATTAAGTTTTGCAAAACAATAAGTTAGCCTAAGAAAATATTTTCTTACCAAGCTGTCTCTTCAGAGCACCCTTAATCTCATTATTCCTGAGGCTGTAGATGAGGGGGTTCAACATAGGGATCACCACCATGTAGAACACAGACATCACCTTGTTCTGGTCTGTGGAGTAGCTGGATTTGGGCATCACATAAACAAATGCTACAGTCCCAAAGTACAGAGTGACAGCAGTGAGGTGGGAGGTGCAGGTGGAAAAGGCCTTCTGGCGGCCCTCAGTGGAGCGCATCTTCAGGATGGTGATGAGGATGTAGGTATAGGAGACAGCGATGACAAACACTGTGATCATGGTTACTGATCCAGCAGAAAAGGAGGTAACAAGTCCAGAAACACTGACATCAGAACAGGAGAGTTCCATCAAAGGAGCAAAATCACAGAAAAAGTGATTGATTCTATTTGGACCACAGAAAAGAAAAGAAAGAATGGAAATAGTGAAGATGGAAGCATTAAGAAACCCCCCTATGTAAGATCCTACAACCAACTGGATGCAGACTTGTGTGGACATTTTGGTTGAATAAAGCAGTGGGTTACAGATTGCTACAAAACGATCATAAGCCATGGCAGCCAGAAGGAAGCATTCAAGTGTCCCAAATAAAGAACCTGAGCCAAATTGTATAGTACATCCAAGGTAGGAGATGGTATTTTGATTTACCAGGAAATTAACAAGCATATTGGGTGTGACAGAAGATGAGATGCCTATGTCAGCAGAAGCCAAGTGACTCAGAAAAAAGTACATGGGATGATGAAGCTGGGAAGAGACTCTTATTAGGAGGATGGTGCTGAGGTTCCCAGACACAGTCACCAGGTAGATGCACAGGATGATGGTGAAGAGGACGACTCTAAGCATTGGGTCATCTGTCAAGCCCAATAAAATGAACTCTGTCACTGCAGTGTGGTTCCCATCTACCAGGAAAGCCATGGGGTGGTGTAGCTGCTGCCAGAACACAGCTGTAATGGAGACATTATGTGAAGAAATTTATAAATAGATCACATGATTTCATTTGATACATACATGGAGAACATTACTAACTAATATATTTTTAAAAGTTTCATCAAAAATGAAAGAGTTAAATAATTGCTAATTTTTATTAAGTGCTTACTACATCACCAGAACTGTATTTAAATATAGTATATATATATAATATGATGATATGATTAAGATATATATAACTTGTATAATATAGTATATACATATATATATATATTATTGAATTGAATATTTCAATTGAATAGTATTATTTTTTATTATTTCCATTTTACAGCAGAAAAACGTTCAAAACTGTGTAACATATACATAATAAGTAACAAAATTAGGGGGCTTCAGAAATGATTCAGTAGTTAAGAGTACTTGTTGCAATTGCAAAGGACCAGTGTTTGATTCCCCCAGCACCCATATGGTTTCTCACAGCAGCTTGAGGTTCTAGTTCTGGGGACCCAATATCCTCTTCTGATCTTCACAGACACTACAAATATATATGACATACATATGCATATGCAAACAACATTCATAAACATAAAATAACAACAACAAATCTTTTAAAAAGTAAAGTAGATATGAACACCAGGTGGGTTGAACTCAAAGTATCCCTGTTAGTAACTACACATAATCGTGGGTGGCCATGCAATAAGGGTACATAAAAATTAGGGACAGACATCAGGGTGGCATTTAAGCTTTCAGATGTTTAATACATAGAGTGGTGCAGTGTTGGTGACACTGGCCACAAGGTTTATCATTTCTGTAAATAAGGTCATGTCTTGGTCAACTTTTAAAAACAATATAAATTTTCTTATTATAACTGAGAAGAAATAGAAGAGAGATCACACTAAAATTTCAAATGCAATTTCCTATTGTAAGCTCATTAAATATTTTAAGTACTTCTAAATTGATCATCACTCCTTAAAGTACCTTGAAATATTACTTTCAACATCATGTAAGATCTCAATTACATTTAGCACAGTATTACTAATTTTTATTAAAACATATCAATCATTTCCATTGTCACAGTGTTTTCTAACAGTAGTGTGATGGCATAAATTCACATGATTTTCAACAATGAAGACTAATTTATAAATATTCAAATAAGAGGTTAAGAGGCTTATGATGGTTCACCTAGCATGGCACAGATTGACTCTAATCCACTCACATTCTATATTTACATCATTTGGCCATAGTGATGCCTATGATACTGGAACTTTCAGTCCATAAACAAAATATATCTTTGCACATGATATGTGTCCCTGATAGTAAGCCACCAAAGCATTTCAAAGCTAGTGAACTTGTTAGTCTTTTGGCTGAATGCTATGTGTGCACAAATTTGAAGGTCATGTTGGTTTCTGGTCTTACCAGTGGATGGGTAAGTAAGGAATCTTTGAAAACTGCGAGGTATCTAGGAGGAGTGTAGGAAGGGGAAACTGGTCAGGTTGTAGTGTATGAGAGAGGAATCAATTTTCAATAAAATATAGAAAGAAAACTTAATTTATACTCCTTCATTCTGAATAAGTTCACTTATGGAAATATAAGGTGATTCCATAAATGTGTGTTTATTTTCCTTCTGCTGTATGATTGCCTGATTCCATCTGACTTGTTTCTCCACCATGGTTTCTAAATACAGTACATTTTCAAAGAATAAAGTATCTCCATTTACCAACAAGTCAAAATCTTACCTCTTGTAGTAAAAATTCATTTCAGAGTAAGACATTTAAAGTCACTATAATTTTATACCTAATAGTCTGTCTCCATTGTCATTGTCACTGAGGACAAGTCCCTAGTGAAGCTCTGGATTCCAGTATGAATTTAAATCATTAGGGATCATTACTTTATTCCCAGTGAGTGCCGAGAAGTTCATTTCACACAAACACAATTGGTTTTCAAGGGGTGTGTGAATCTCAAGTGATCTCTTGTTTTCCTGTTCATGTGAATAGGAACTTTCAGTTGGAAATTATGGGAGGTTCGTGACAACCAATTATCTTAGGTAAATATTCAAGCAAGTTGTTATTTGATTTGGTTTCCTTCACATTAAAAGATTTTATATTACTCATTAATATGTTTTTTAAATTTGTATATCTAGTGAATTATATTTATTGATTTTTGTATATTGAATCCACCCCAAATCCCTAGGATAAAACATACTTGACAGTTGAATCAGACATGACCACTCCTTGGTATGGTTGAGGAGAAGGTTTTATTGTAGAGATGAGGAAGATCACAGCCAAAGGCATCTGGTAGGCCATGAGATGGGAGGGAGAGGAGGAGAGTAAGAGAAAGAGAGGAAGAGCAAACGAGGGAAGATGAGGGAGGGCAAATGAACAAAGAGAGGTCCAGAAGAGGGGTCCACAGCAGAACCAACAGAGTGCATAGCCAAAATGACTGAGTTAATAAGGAAAGAGAAGCTGAGGGTAGGGAAGGGAAGCTCAGGGGCTGGAGAGTTTTAAGTTAGAGGGTGGGTTATGCCATCTAGAATGATTCTATAACAGGTACTTGTGGGTAGAGACTGTTGGAACATAGAGGCAAGTATAGACCTTGATACAATAATAGACATCACAGACATAGGTTAATGGAAAAGTCATGAGTCCCCTTTCCCAGATATGAATAATTCATTTTAGCAAGTAAGAACTATCTTCTTAAGTCTGAGGGAATTCTGGCCTTTGACTTTGAAACAGGATTTTTCTTGTGCAACAATTCTTTTTGTTGAAGATAAGAAGTGATATGATCTTTTGTATAACTGATTCTGACCTGAAATTGGGGCTTCCCTGTCTTGGGGTGGGCAGGAAAGCTGGGATATTGGTCAAATAATGGAGAGTGAGAAAGGACTGCAGGATATAGGATGTCTGTTTCACTCAGTATCTGGATTCTGTGGAAACATATGGGACTAGTGAAGTGCAGGCAGCTTTGGAGTCCTCTGTGATGCAGGGTCTCAGGTTGGTTGGAAATTCTATCAGAAACATCTGGGTTTGACACATTTGGGCAATATGTAGTCTTCAGTTGATTGGAAATCTGCTGGGACACACACACACACACACACACACACACACAACAACACACACACACACACACACACACACACTCAGCAATTCAAAGGAAGAAGGTTATATAGACAGAGAGTTCAGGAAAAGTGGGGTTTGAAGCCTGATTGTACACATGAAATTAATTGAACAGGCAGCTGCAGTCTTGGGAAGGAGCTGTTTTGCTTGCTGTTGTTAATGTGAAGCTACAGTTAGCCATTAATATCATCAGATATCTGAGAAGGATAAAATATAACAGGAAATCCAAATGGCCTATGTATCAATTAAAATAACATATACTTACCCTTTACCTATGTGGTTACCTAGGGACATCTGGCCTTGGTGGTTTTGTTGGGAGACAGAAGTGGTAGTTCTTCAGGGGTCACATGGGAGAGCTTTACATCATCAGTTGCTGCACAGGTCAGCATAGGCCTTTGGCTGTCAGACCCAGAAGGTCAGAGATATTTTCTTGTGGAGGATAAACCTAGAAAAACTGACCTACTTTGACAAGGCAGAGTAGGGAAGTTAAATCAAAAGTATCCATAGTATGTGCAGGATATGACTGAAGCATAAGGCATTTCTTTTAAGTGGAGCATTACCACAATTCAGGTGGCATCGTCTATTTCCTATTGTCTTCTTTGGAGACCTTAGAGTTGCTTCTAGGAGCTGATATTTCTGTCTGTTATGAGAAGTTTTTGCATTAAACACTTTAAATGCCATATTCACAGATCTCTGAAGATTTTGAGAACATTATCTATTAAGTATTCCTGATTTTAAACAAACTTTATTTGGTTGTAGTTACTTGATTTAGGCCTAATCTTGAAAACACATACAGATAGCTAAATAAAGCTTGTCATTGTAAATGAATTGCATTTTATATTTAGCATGATTGAGAGCATAGTTCTGAGAACATTAAAGAATATGATCATTTATAAGGTGACTGAGGATTAACTTGGATTTCTTAATTATCTTTACCAGTTTATAACAAGTTAGCAGCTCATATAAGATAAGGATTTTACAGCCTTATCCCTGTTTAGTTTGAACCCTAAAAATTTGAGTTGAAGATTTAATTGAAGACATTTTAGAATCCAAATAAAAATTTAAATGGAATCTTTAGAGAAGAATCTGGACTCTTTACTAGACCATAACTACAGTTCACACAGAGACTGAAAACCTTACTTTTCTGGTCCTTTCATAGTGGACTATTACAGAATAACACAACTTCTTGTATGACTCAGTTTATCCAAATAGCTAAAGCTTACCAAAGTGAGCATAGACAATGAGGTGAGACAAATATCTTCAAGTTGATAACTATTAACCTGAGTAGACCTTATGAATTTATAAACCTGATTTGTCAAATATGCCTATTCATCAGATATATGTTGTTTCTTACCTAAAGTTTTTAGGAGCATAGTGTTGACCAGTTAGCAAGGACTTAAATATTTGGAACTACATCTCTAAGTCATGTTCTGTTAGCCTGAATATGCTTTAGGAACTTATCCATATATCAAAGTCCATCTGAATCCAAAATTATGGAGACCTGCTATGGTCTCCTTAGTCTAAAAAGGAGATGAAATGATAAAAAATGGTTCCATAGGACTCAGACACTTTATGATTGTTGCATTCATAGCATTATATCACATGCTCATCTTTTTTTTTGCTTGTTTTTTCGAGACAGGGTTTCTCTGTGTAGCTTTGGAGCCTATCCTGGCACTTGCTCTGGAGACCAGGCTGGCCTCGAACTCCCAGAGATCTGCCTGCCTCTGCCTCCCGAGTGCTGGGATTAAAGGCTTAAACCACCAACACCCAGCCACATGTTGATCTTAATCATGATGGTGAAGTTACATGGCATGTACCCTTTATATTTAGTGAAGTTGGCTTCCAGCCACACGGTTCCTTTCATCCTGATAAAGTCATCAGCCAAGATGGAGGAGCAATTAGCCATATGGTTCCTACTTAAAAACATCTATTTTTCTACTAGATCTATTTTTGAAACAAGAGATGAATGCTACAACTCTATACAATATCTACGGATATTGTAAATGGGAGTTGAATCATATATATGTATGTACACATATGTGATATGCTGTAGCAAATTAAGATTACCAGTGTAAAGGTTTTTAACTGTTGAGCATTTGTTAATTGTTTTAAGCTAAATTTGTTACCCAATAAATCACATATTTTATAGCATAGTCTTTAGAGATTTTATTTTGAGAGCAGAGAACAAAGAAATTGTAGAGATAAAAGATTTTTAAGTTCTAGTTTAGTAGGTGACACCATTTCATTGTCAAAAATTGTGACAATGTCACACAAATGTTACCTTTTTGCTACTACTAGACCTAAGAACTAAATCTTTTTCTGGTCATTTATGAGTTCAAACCCAGCCTGAACTACATAGCCAAGACCTAGAACTGTGATAGAATAGTTGTTTTAACCTCTACAGTCCAGTGGTAGAATACTTGTTTTGGGAACCTTATAATACAAGGTCCTGGGTTCAATCCCTGGTACTGTAATGAAAAAAGTGATGGTTTCTATGTGTTTCTTTATGCCTTAGATATATTTTTATGCTATTTAGACAAACCCCAGATCCTTAATCACTGCATTCCATTCTATTTTATGGGTGCAATATAATTTAATGAATGGGTCTCTAAATAATTTCTGTTTTTTGTTTGTTTTGTTTTCTGTTTTAAACAGTGACTCAGTGAATATCTGGACATTCCCTACCTATGTTTGTCCACAAGTGATAAAGTTGTAACTTAGATTAATAAAAATAGAAATTAAACAAAAGACAAATGTTTCCAAGTTGCCATCTAAAACTATTGCCTTGGCATACTCTCTCATAGAGCACATGAAATTTTTATTCTTTTTTTTCCAATCAAATAGACTAGTATTCAATTTGCATATAAAATCTATTTCTTCTGGGAGACTTTTTTATTTTTATAATTGTAATTAGACCAATTTTAAATTAGAAACAAGCTTCTTTTACATATCAATCCCAGTTCCCATTCCCTCCTCTCCTCCCCTACCCCCCAGGGATGACCCCCTATCCCAAATCCTTTCTGCTCCCTGGGTAGGGTGAGGCCTTCCATGGAGCATCTACAAAGTCTGTCATATCATTTGGAGCAGGGCCTAGACCCTCCCCTGTGTGTCTAGACTTGGAGAATATCCCTCTATGTGGAGTGGAGATAATTTTAAAATTAGAAACTCATTTATTTAAAAATTACATGCTCCTTTTAAAGTTTTGTTCTTCTCTCATCTATTATATCCTGAATTCAGTTTCCCCTCTCTCTCCTCCTCCCAGTCTCTCCCACCATCTCCTCTCTTGGCCAGATCTACCTCACCTCTGTCTCCCTTCAGGAAAGAGCAGGCCTCCCAGGGATATCAACCAAACATGGTATGCTACAATAATATCAGGCACATACCATCACATCAAGATTGGACAAGGCACCCCAGAGGAGGAATAGAGTGCTACAAGCAGGCAAAATTTTCAGAGAGACTCCTTGCTCCCATTGTTAGAAATTCCACAAGAACACCAAATTACTCAGCCATAACATCTATGTAGAGGATCTAGGTCAGATCCCTACAAGCTCCTTGATCTCTGGGAAACGCCCCGAGTTCCAGTCTGTTGATCCTATAGGACATGATCTTGTGATATCACTGTCTCCTCTGGTTCCTCCGATCCTTCCTCTCTTTCTTCAGGACGCCCCAAGCTCTGCCTAATGTTTGAGTACAGGACTTTGCATCTGCTCCCATCAGTTGCTGGATGAAGTTCTCTGGTTCCTTTGATGATGACTCTGTAAGGCCCAGAGGGTTCCAGAACACTCTGCATGCAGAAACTGTCGATTGAAGGTTTTGTGACTGGGTCGGTATCCCAATCCCTCCTCTTGAGGCCTTGTCTTGTTGCAGAAGATGATTGGTTCAGGTTCCATGTCCCGCATTACTAGGAGTTTTTGCTAGAGTTACTCTCATATCATAGATTTCTGGGAGTTTCCATTGCCCTAATTTTCTATCTTGCCCCTAAATTCATCCCAATTCTGGTTGTTTCATCCAATATTTTCTTTCCTCCCAACTTGATCCCTTCTATTCCAATTCCCAGTCCATGCATGAAATCTATTCTTTTGCCACTTCCTGGGGAGATTCTTATGTACCCACCTTAAGCCCTCCTTGTTACTTAGTTGCTCTGGGTCTGTGGACTGTGGTATGATTATCTTTTACTTTACATCTAATAACTACTCATAAGTAAACACATACCATGCTTGTCTTTCTGGGTCCGGGTTACTTCACTTAGGATGATTTTTTAAAGTTCCATTCTTCTGCCTTCAATTTTTTATATCATTGTTTTTAACAGCTGATTAATACTTCATTTTGTAGACACACCACATTTTCCTTAACTACTCTAAAGTTGAGAGACAGCTTAGACAACAGAGTTAAAACACACTCTGTGTGAAGGAGGAATCCTGCTAACATGCCAGTAAAACCATGCTCTACTAATCTAAACACACACAACTGCAGCTACAAGTACTTTACTAGATGCTTACTCAGGAAAAACATACATTATGCTAAAAAATCCTAAAAGGAGAAAAGTCAAATTCAAAGTAATGAAAATCACCTTAAAGACTATATACAAAATACATCACTACTGTGTGAGGGAGGATTTCAATGTCTGCATTTTTTCAGAATATATCTGTTATGAAGTAACATATGAACAAGGGCATATTAGAAACTGAACTTGTCTGTAATGCATATGCCAAAGGGTTTTCAAATAAATGTAGTTGCTGTGCAAAAAAAAAAAAAAGGAAATTAGAAAAACATTAGAGTTAAGGGACCTTTGGGATAGTAGTGCAGAGTAAGTTCAGATAAAAGAACTTTGGGACCATTTGTTTTTACAGTGTTGTTTACCATATGAGAAAATTTGCAAATGTAATATGTCAATCTTTGGCCATTGATTGAGCTGTATTGAGACCAAGGCCAAGCCATTTGCAGTATGACAGTAAAATCTTTGATAAAATATCTGAGTAGAAGGAGGAAAAGAAAAAGTGTCATATAAGGACCAGGAGTGGGTAATTAAGAGACAGAATAGGCAGCTGTAAGGGGGTGGGTGAGGAAAAGGGTCACAGTGTGGGCTCAGGGGGCATAAAGAAGTTCCAGGACTTCCAAGAGGGAGCTGAGAGTGGAAAGGGTTGCACAATATAGGAACTCCATCTGAGAGAGGATTTCAATATTGTAGAATCTGGAGGTCTTAAGGAAGAGATGGAGTAGCAATTCTGAAGGGGAGGAGAAGAAAATCTAGGAGTGTGCTGAGAACATGGGGGAGGAAAGAGTATGGTCACAGGACCAGCAGGGCATAAGGAAGTTGTAGGACTTCCAAGAGGCAACTTACAGGGAAAGAGGTCACAAAGTACAGGGACCCTGCCTAAGGGCAGATTCCAATATGACAGAAGCTAAGGAGAGTATAGAGATGATGCAGGACTGCAGCTCTTAGGGGGAGGCAAGGAAGCTCCAGGAGGGCTGAGCACAAAGGTAACAGAAGGGGTAATTTTGCAGTGACAAGAATTTCCATCTGAGTATCCCCAAGTAGATTGAGAGAACTGTCAGAGTGAAATGTCCCAAATCATGGAGGAAAGGTATCTCTATCCACATGATAGGAGCCCAGTATGGTGAGAGGAGCATCCAGGCACACACTGGTGAGGCTTTCTTAGTACTAGTAGACAAAACAGGCAGATACAGGATGACAATTACCCAGGAGAGGAGGAGAGGAGAAAGCAGCTGGAGAGACAGACTGAGGGAGGCTTTGGGAAATGTGTGTGTGTGTGGGGTGGTGGTGGCTGTGGTAAGTGTCTTAGTATAGAAGCCTCTGAGGGCATACCAAACCAGAAAAATGCCCAGACATGCTATCCAAGAAGGTGCAGCAGGGTATAGGATCCAGAGAGACATAGATGTATAAGGAGTGCCCAGGAGCTCTAGCAAGCTGTAGGAGCCAGAGAGTTACTTACTGAGTAGATGAGGAGAAACATATGGTTAGAGTAGGTGGATGGAAGAAGCAGCTGAAGAGGCAGACCCTAGAATTTGGAGTCAAATATGGTGGGTGGCACAAGAGAGAGGAAATAACTCATCTGAATATACCTTAAGAGAGTCAAATTAGCAGCTTGGTTGGAGGGGAACAGTCCCTTTGATAAGAACTTAAATATGCCACTCCTGTGTTTTGGGCAGCAGATGAGTGAAAGTGAACAGTTATAGGTGTTATGATAAAGCCTGAGGGGGACCTTGGGTGATTCCATGACAATCAATGGTGACGGAGGACGGGGACAAACATGCCAGGCAGACAGAGCTTAGTGAAAAGTTTTATTAGAAAGAGGAAGGGGAAGAGAAAAGAGGTGAGGAGACACAGAGACAGAGAGAGGACAGAATAGAAGAAGGGGACAGGAAAAATCCTGTCTGCCCCAGGGGTACAGTGGGAAATAGAGAGGGAAGGACAGAGTGGGAAAGAACTGAAATGGGTAGAGGTTTTTCTTTTAAAGGGGTCCTTTGAACATGGGCTGAACAAGGAACTGCCTGAGTGCATTCTGCCAGGTGACAGGAGCAGGTCATCATAATGCCTGAATCCTTACAATAGGAATGGTCAAACGGAAGGTTTTATTGGAGATATGAGTCAAAGCTCAGCCAGAGGCATCTGGATGGGTCCAGACTGTACCAGGCCAGAAGACTGAACTGGGTTATGAGAGGAGACATAGAGGGCAGAGTGAAAGAAGAAGAGTAAAGAGAGGGAAGAGTTTGGGGGGCAGGAGGCTTAGAGGAGATCTTTGTGATTCTTGGGATTCATTAGGGATCCAGTTAGTTCAGAGAGACAGAAACATGTTTTCTGCTACAGAGTTGGGTATGAGATTCAGGGTACTGGTTCTGGAGGAGAGGAAGGAGAGGTGAATATCTACAATCTGTCTACTTGATTCCCTTTCATGAGTGGCCTTTGGGTTCATAGAGAGTGCCTGCTGGAGTTGGGGCCTGAGATAAAGCAAAATGTACTGGGGAGGAAAGTTAGGAAGGGAGAACTCTGGGATCTACAGTAGATGGGTTCAAGTAGGGAAGGGTGTGGGAGGTGTTCTGTTGGAGAGCTAGTGATATGACTGGGGATTGAATTTGGAGAGGTAGGAGCAGTGTAGGCCTTCAGTTAGCTTCCCTGTTTCCCTGGCCTGACCAACTAGTATGTTAAAAAACCATATTCCGATTCCGGCCCCCACCGAGTGTGGAGAGTCCAGAGGTGAGCTGATTCGGCCCCTAACTTGGGCCCAACTTCCAGCTGCCCACCCTGGCAAACCCTCCCCAGGAATCTTCGACAGCACGACTCGAACCCTGAGGACCAAGTAACCCAGAGTCTGCTGACATCTCTGAGCCAGTGCTGCTCTCACCCACCCGGAGAGCGAATGCCTCAGACCTGCCTGCACCCAACTTGAAACCCATCAGAGTATCAAAGTCAATTGCACACACCTGAAGAGAACACCAGACCCATACACACCAGGAAAGGAAGTGACACCAACTATACCCACTGGAACAAGAGATGGGAAGATGACAATATAAGAACACATCCAACAACAGGAAAACCAATATGATACCACCAGAGCCTAGGGACTCTACACCAGCAAGACATGACCATCTGAACACAGAATAAGCAGAAGAGAGCAACCTTAAAGACAACTTCATGGAAATGATAGAGAATCTAAGAGAGGAAATCAGAAAATCCTTCAGAGAAATGGAAGAAAAAAACAAACCAAAAGATGCAAGAAATCAAGGAAAGCCAAAAAAAGTCAAGAAAATACAATTAAACAGCTGAAGGAAACAGTTCAGGACCTGAAAACTGACAATAAAGAAAACACAAACTGAGGGAATGCTGGAAGTGGAAAAGCTTAGTAAACAATCAGGTACCACAGATGCAAGCATAACCAATAGAATACAAGAGATGGAAGACAGAATCTCAGACGCTGAAGACAAACTAGAGGAAATAAACTCGTCAAGCAAAGAAAATCTGAAGTCTAACAAAACCATAACACAAAATATTCAGGAAATTTGGGACACCGTGAAAAGACCAAACCTAAGGATAATAGGTATAGAAGAAGGTGAAGAAACCCAACTCAAAGGTGCAGAAAACATATTCAACAAAATCATAGAAGAAAACTTTCCCAACCTAAAGAAAGACATGCCAATGAAAGTACAAGAAGCCTACAGAACACCAAATAGAGTGGACCACAAAAGAAAGTCCCCTCGTCACATAATAATTAAAACACCAAACGTACAGAATAAAGAAAAAATATTAAGAGCAGCAAGGGGAAAAGGCCAAGTAACATATAAAGGCAAACCTATCAGAATTACACCAGACTTCTCCATGGAAACTCTGAAAGCTAGAAGGACCTGGATAGATATTCTACCAACTCTGAGAGACCATGGATGCCAGCCCAGACTACTATACCCAGCAAAATTTTCAATCACTATAAATGGAGAAAACAAGATATTCCACGACAAAACCAGATTTAAACAATATGTAACTACTAATCCAGCCCTACAGAAAGTACTGGAAGGAAAACTCCAACCCCAAAAAGTTAATTACAACTAGAAAAATATAGGCAATAGATAATCCCACTTTACCAACAGCCAAAAGCAAAATGGGGTGGAAATCCACACACAATTCCACCACCAAATCCAAAACAAACAAGAATGAACAATCAATGGCCATTAATATCCCTCAATATTAATGGTCTTAACTACCTATAAAAAGACACCGTCTAGCAGAATTTATAAGAAGACAGAATCCATCCTTATGCTGCATACAAGAAACACACCTCAGAGTAAAGGGTTGGGAGAAGATTTTTCCAATCAAATGGACCCAAGAAACAGGCAGGGCTAGCAATCCTAATATCTAACAAACTAGACTTTAAACTAAAATCAATCCAAAGATATGAAGGAGGTCACTTCCTACCCATCAAAGGAGAAATCCATCAAAATGAAGTCTCAATTATGAACATCTGTGCCCCAAATACAATGGCATTCATGTTTCTAAAAGAAACGTTATTAAAGCTCAAGTCACACATAAAACCTCACACACTTATAGTGTGATTCTTCAACACCCGAGTCTCACCACTAGACAGGAACACCAGACAGAAACTTAACAAAAAAACAAAGGAACTAATAGAAGTTGTGGCCCAATTGGGTTTAACAGATATCTACAGAACATTCCATCCAAACACAAAAGAATATACCTTCTTCTCAGTGCCACACGGAACCTTCTCTAAAATTGACCACATACTTGGCAACTTAGCAAACCTCAACAGGTACAAAAAATTTAAAATAACCCCCTGAATCTTATCAAACTAACATGCTTTAAAGTTAGAATTCAACAACACAAACTGCAGAAAACCTACAAAATCATGGAAATTAAATAATGCCCAATTGCACCATTCCTGGGTCGAGGAAGAACTAAAAAAGAAATTAAAGATTCTTAGAATTCAATGAGAATGAGGACACAACATACCCAAACATATGGGACACTTTGAAGGCAGTGCTAAGAGGAAAGTTCATAGCACTAAGTGTCCACATGAAGAAACTGGAGAATAGTCACACTAGAGAATTAACAGCGCAACTGAAAGCTCTAGAACAAAAAGAAGCAGACTCACCTCAGAGCAGTAGAATCCAGGAAATAATCAAATTGAGGGCTGAAATAAATAAAGTAGAAACTAGAAAAACATTACAAAGAATCAATGTAACGAAGAGTTGGTTCTTTGAGAATATTAACAAGATAGACAAACGTTTATCGAAAGTTACCAAATGGCAGAGAGTGAATATGCAGATTAATAAAATCAGTAATGAAAAGGGGGACATAACAACAAACACTGAGGAAATCCAGAGAATCTTCAGGTCATACTTTGAAAACCTGTATTCCTCAAAATTTGTATTGTTTTCCTTGTTTCTGTTTTATTTATTTCAGCATTCAATTGGATTATTTCCTGTCATCTACCACTCCTGGGTGAGTTTGCTTCTTTTTGTTCTAGAGATTTCAGGTGTGTTGTTAAGTGGCTAGTGTGAGATTTCTCAGAATTCTTTATGTAGGCAATTAGTGCTATGAACTTTCCCCTTAGAATTGTTTTCATAGTGCTCCATAATCTTGGATATGTCGTGTATTCATTTTCATTGAATTTTAGGAGGTGTTTATTTTCTTTCTTGACAGAGTGGTGATTCAGGGAGGGTGAGAGCTTCCATAGGGGTTTTCAAAGTCTGTCATATACTTTGGGATAGGGCCTAGACCTACCCCCTTGTGTCTAGGATCAGGGAGTATCCCTCCATGTGGGATGGGAAAGCATCTTCAGCAAATGGTGCTGACATAACTCCATGCTGGCATGTAGAAGATTGCAGATAGATCCATATCTATTGCCATGCACAAAACATAAGTCCAAATGGATCAGAGACCTCAACATAAATCCAGGCACACTGAACTTATTAGAAGAGAAAGTAGGAAATATCCTTGAATGACTTGGTACAGGAGATCATTTCCTGAACATGATACCAGTAGCACAGACACCGAGATCAACAATTAACAAATAGGATCTCCTGAAACTGAGAAGCTTCTGTAAGACAAGGGACACAGTCAACAAGACAAAATGGCAGCCCACTGATTGGGAAAACATATTCACCAACCCCACATCTGACAGAGGGCTGATCTTCAAAATTACAAAGAACACAAGAAGCTAGTCTCTAAAACATTAAATAATTTATTAAGTAATCCAATTAAAAGGTGGGGTACAGAACTAAATATACAATTCTCAATAGAGGAATCTAAAATAGATGAAAAACACACAAGAAAGTGTTCAACATCCTTAGCCATCAGAGAAATGCAAATCAAAACAACTCTGAGATACTCAGAATCAGAATGACTAATCAAAAACACCAATGACAGTTTATGCTGGAGAGGATGTGGAGAAAGGGGAACACTCCTCCACTGCTGGTGGGAATGCCAACTAGTACAGCTACTTTGGAAATCAGTATGGTGATTCCTCAGGAAAATGGGAATCAGTCTACCACAAGATCCAGCAATTCCACTCTTAGGTATATACCCAAAAGAAGCACATTCATACAACAAGGACACTGTTCAAGGATGTTTATTGCAGCATTATTTGTAATAGCCAGAAACAGGAAACAACCTAGATGCCCCTCAACTGAAGAATGGATAAAGAAAATGTGGTACATTTACACAATGGAGTATTACTCAGTGGAAAAAATGGAATCTTGAAACACATAGACAAATGGATGAAACTAGAAGAAACCATTCTGAGCAAGGTAACCCATCCACAAAAGAAAAACAGAGTATGTACTCACACATATGTGGATTTTAGACATAGAGTAAAGGATTACCAACCTACAATCCACACAGCCAGAGAAGCTAGTAAACAAGGAGGACCCTAAGAGAGACATACATGGTCCCCTGGAGAAGGGGAAAGAGACAAGATCTTCTGGGGAAATTGGGAGCACTACCGGATGGGAGGGGCAGCTAGGAGAATGAGAAGGGGAAAAGAGGAGGGTTGAGGAAGACTTGATGGGGTGGGGAGGTTAAGTTGGGGGAAGAACAGAAAAGAGCAAGGTAAGAGATAATATAATAGAGGGAGACATTATAGGTTTAAAGAGAAATCAGGCACTAGGGAAATTTCTGGAGAGCTACAAAGATGACACCAACTAACAATCTAAGCAACAGAGGAGAAGGTACCTTAAATGCCCTCTTCTGATAATGAGATTGATGACTAATTCATATGCCATCATATAGCCTTCATCCAGCAGATGGTGGAAGTAGAAGCAGACACCCACAACTAAACCTTGAACTAAACTAAAATCCAGTTGCAGAGAAGGAGGACTGAGGAGCATAGGGGTCCATACTAGGCTGGTGAAACCTACAGAAACAGCTGACCTGAACAAAGAAGATCTCTTAGTTCCCAGACTGATAGCTGGGAAACCAGCATGGGACTGATCCAGACCCCCTGAATGTGGGTGTCAGTGAGGAGACCTTAGAAATCTATGGGGCCCCTTGTAGTGGATCAATTTTCAAGCCTTAATGTTTCCATTACCTGGTTGATTGTTTTTCCTTGGCTTTCTTTAAGGAATTTATTGATTTCTTCCAGTTTTTTGTTTGTCTTTCCCTCGATTTCTTTAATGGAATTTTTCGTTTACTCTTTCAGGGGTTCTATCATCTTCACAAACATAATGTTTAAGGTCATCTTATTTTGCTTCATCTGCGTTGGAATGCTTAGGTCTTAATACTGGAGAACAATTAGGTTCCAGTGGCGCCATGTTGCTCTTTACATATTGAATAGTTTTTGCATTGCTATCTACCCATCTCCTCTTCCAATCAGTTTAGGTGTTATCTGTGCCTCTGGGAGCTTCCATTCCTCCAATAAGTGTAGGCAGTCCTTGTGCTTCCTGGGGCTGCTTATGTCACAGTGATGGTTGGATTTGTGGAGTGGAATGGTACATATAGGTTACAGTGCACAATAGTAGGTGGGGGTGGTGGAGTGGCCTGCCTGCAGGAATCTTTCCTGCTGATCATCTAGTGAGGCTGTGATGGGTGGGAGGCATGGGATGCACCCCAGGGTGTAGGGCCTAGAGAGGGCTGTCCATCAGGGAGAACAGTCACTCATCTCTTCCTCTAATCAGTGCAGGCAAACCATTACACATAGATATTAAGTATTCATTGTAGAGCCAAGTAGACACTAGAAAATATTACTGAACGGAATAATTCTCATGAAATTATAACTTCAGTAGAAAGTACATTTAAAACAATGTGGAGAAGAATATATGGAAATAGTATGAACTGTAAAGGTAGCTGTAGCGGGGGTCAGTGTTTTTAGCTTGGATAAAATAGCAATGAAATTTCCATAAGGCATTTGATATTTGATCAGAAAACCAAGAATGGATTGTAGTATGGAAAGTGGGCTTAAATATCCAAAGTAGAAAATAGCAAATGCACTGATTCTGATGATGGGGAATGTACTTCTTTGTATGTTTTATCTTATTGATTATTGACTAAAATACTGTTTGGCCAATGAGACAGCAAGTTAGACAGGACTAGGAGTCAAAGAGGATTCTGGGAAATGTAGTAGAGAAGTGGTGATCCAGGCAGGAAGTGACATAGCAAGGAGACTCATATTTAAGCAAAGGAAACAGGAAGTGTCCCTTTTTCCCCTCTGCTCTTCCTCCAGCGGCGCCATGTGAGCCACCGGCAAGAGAGGGTGCCAGCGAAAGGCATCCTCTATAAGATAAGTCTTATAAAATATATAGGTTTATGATAATTAAGACTGAGCTAACAGATGAGAAATCCTAGTCATTGGCCAAGCAGCATTTGAACCTAATACAAGTCTCTCTGTGTATTAATTTGGGTTCTAACTCGGGCAGGCAGCTGTCGTAAAGCACACAGGTGGCGGAGGGGCTTGGCGGCTTTTGGCGGAAAGATTTATCGTAACATCCTGATATTCTCAAGAAATAAAAAGTAGTCAGGTTGCCTCTCAACTATTGCTTAGATTGTTAGTTGGGGTCGACCTTGTAGATCTCTGGACATTTCCCTAGTTCCAGAATTCTCTTTAAAAATATAATGGCTCCCTCTATGATGGCATCCCTTTTCTTGTTCCCCTCCATTCCTTCCCTGACTATATCTTCCTGCTCCCTCCTGTCCTCCCCTTTTCTCCTTCTCTTTCTTCTAAATCCCTCTCCCCTCTTTACATGATCCCCATTAGCTTAGGAGATCTTGTCCCTTCCCCCTTCTCCGGTGGACCATATGTGTCTTTCTTAGGGTCCTCCTTTTTCCTAGCTTCTCTGGCAGTGTGGATTGTAGGCTGCTACTTCTTTGCTCTAGATCTAATCCATATATGAGTGAGTACATACCATTTTTGTCTTTTTGAGACTGGGTTACCTCACTGAGGATGGTTTCTTCTTGTTCTTTCCATTTGCCTGGGAATTTCAAGATTCCATTGTTTTTTCCCCACTGAGTAGTACTCCATTGTGTAAATGTATCACATTGAGATTGATGACTTCCTTATATGCCATCCTATTGCCTTCATCCAGTAGCTGATGGAAGCAGATGCAGACACTCACAGCTAAACACTGAGCTGAACTCTGGAATCCAGTTGCAAGAGGGAGGAGTGATGAGCAAAGGGGTCAAGACCAGGCAAGAGAAACCCATAGAAACAGCTGAACTGAACAAGGGGTCATGGACATTGTCTGAACATGAACATGTGACCCCAGACTGAAAGCTGGGAAACCAGCATAGGACTGTTCCAGACCCCCTGAAGGAGGAAATTAGTTTGGAGTTCTGGACAATCTCAGGGGCCTCTGGTATTAATCAGTATTTACCCCTAGTACAAAATGAACTTGGGAGCCCTACCCTCATAGAGGGATACTCTCATAGCCTAGACACTGTGGGGAGTGTCTAGGCCCTGCTCCAAATGCTATGACAGACTTTGAAGATCCCCCAAGGAAGGCCTCACCTTTCCTGGGCAGCAGAAAGGGGATGGGATATGGGGGTCGGTGGGGGGCAGGGGAGGAGGGGAGGGAGAAGGAACTGAGATTGATATGTAAAAGAAGCTTGTTTCTAATTTAAAAATCTATGTTTAAAAAAAGTAGTCAGGTTAATCTAAGAACAGAATCATGGAAGACAGAGAAGTATCTGAATTCTATTTTGAAGTGAATGGAACGAATGAAAATTTGTAAATAGTAATAGCCAAATATAACCATATTTATAAACATCATGCACCATTTATAGACAATTTGTCTTGTGAAACTTACAAGCTCAAATAACCATCAGAATCACAATACATGCCTATTAGTGTTATAGTGGCACAAATGTCATGCAAATAACCAAATATTTACTGACTGTGTCTAAGGTTAGGTCCACAAAATGATACCTACAATTAACAGCAGTATCAGAGACAAAAACTAAGCTATACAGTTCATAGGACCTAGAGAATATCCTGCTACCATTATTCTACTAAAAAGACATAATATCAAACCAATTTGAAATGGCTTGCCATTATACCAAGACTAGTTGATCTTCCACCCCTTAACAGAGCAGCTTCTTTTTGTAGTAGATAGTGATTAACACACAACTGTTTAATATGCAGATAATTAGACACTATGGAATACTCATCTTCAAGTGGAACATCTTTATCACAACCCTTCTCCCTAGCCTCAGAATCATTGTGAAAGAGTGGCAGAAGTGGTAAATGACTACAAAGAAACATTGTTTGCAGGACACAAATAAGGGTTTCAGGTATGAATTCAAGGTAGCTGTGTTAGCATCTACAAATTCAAACCAGAAAAAAATCCCACCAGCATGGAGAGTAATCAAGGGCATGAGGTACACTCCTAGCTAAGGTAATATTTGCAATTGATATCTTCCAGATCAAGGAAAGTCAATTTTCCTTAAGAATACAGCCTCAGTAGGCTAACCATGTGTCAATAGATGTCTATATAACTACATATAGGTCTGTATATAGGTCTGTATATACGTAGTTGGAGTTGACAAAAAAGCATATAGTGTTGGGTGTGTAGAAGATGGAACTGTAAAACTGAGAAGAGACAGGGTGAGCATGATCAAATTACATTGTATAATATTCTGAAAGACATCTTAAAACATATAAAAGAGAAATGCAATAAAATATAATAACTATAAATACTGAGAGAAATAGATTAGGGCAAAAGGAGTAATCAGGTTAATAACCAACCTGGGATGATGGTCATATTGGTCTTGCTGATTGCCATTATTATATTAAGTTTTACAAAACAACTGAATACTCTTTGAAAATGTTTGCTTATAAATTTCTCTTTTCAGAGCCTCCTTAATCTCATTATTCCTGAGGCTATAGATGAGGGGGTTCAACATAGGGATCACCACCACATAGAATAAAGATACCACCTTGTTCTGGTCTGTGGAGTAGCTGGACTTGGGCATCACATAAATAAATGTGACAGTGCCATAGTAGAGAGTGACTGCAGTGAGGTGGGAGGTGCAGGTAGAGAAGGCTTTCTGCCGACCCTCAGTGGAGTGCATCTTGAGGATGGTGATGAGGATGTAAGTATAGGATATAAATATGACAAGCAATGTGGTCATAGTGACTGATCCAGCAGAAAATGAAATAACAACTCCAGGGACACTGACATCAGAACAGGAGAGTTCCATCAAAGGAGCAA
This sequence comes from Cricetulus griseus, assembly GCF_003668045.3. Taxonomy (NCBI): domain Eukaryota; kingdom Metazoa; phylum Chordata; class Mammalia; order Rodentia; family Cricetidae; genus Cricetulus; species Cricetulus griseus. The sequence goes on from NC_048596.1 coordinate 92,103,679, forward strand.
AATCACAGAAAAAGTGATTGACTCTATTTGGTCCACAGAAAAGAAATGAAAAAAAGAAAAGAGTTCCAAAGGAAGCATTAAGAAATCCTCCTATGTAAGATCCTACAACCAAATGGATACAGACTTGTGTGGATAATTTGGATGAATAAAGTAGTGGGTTGCAGATTGCCATGAAGCGATCATAAGCCATGGCAGCCAGAAGGAAGCATTCAACAGATCCAAATAAAACAGCTGAGCTGAACTGCATGCCACATCCAAGGTAGGAGATGGTACTTTGATTTGCCAGGAAATTAACAAGCATATTGGGTGTGACAGAAGATGATAAGCTTATGTCAACAGAAGCCAAATGACTGAGAAAAAAGTACATGGGTTGATGAAGCTGAGAAGAGACTCTGATGAGAAGGATGGTGCTGAGGTTCCCAGACACAGTTACCACGTAGATGCACAGGATGATGGTGAAGAGGTCAACTCTAAGTGCTGGGTCATCTGTCAAGCCCAATAAAATGAACTCTGTCACTGCAGTGTGGTTCCTATCCTCCAGGAAAGCCATGGTGCAGGGTAGTTGCTGCCAGAACCAGGCTGTGATGGAGACATTACAGGAAGGGATTTGTAAATAGGTCAGGTTATTTCATTAATACAAACACAGAGAGCATTACAAATTAATATATTATTCAGAACATTGGACCAATGTGGATGTTTTCCTCAGTTTTCATTATTTATACATTTCTGTGCAGTATTTCAAATTATTTCATCAGAAATTTTGAAAATGTGATACAAATAGCAGATAACTTTCATTTACATTTATTTATAATAAATCATTCTTAATTGTTATTAAAGCTAAAGATTTAAAATCTCAAAACAGCCTGGTGAGATGGCTTGTTAAGGTAATGTTCTTGCCACCAAATCTGACATTTGATTCCAGGAATGCATATGATAGGAGGAGAGAACCAAATGTTGACATCCACACCTATGCTGTGTTACCTGCACTGTTTCTTCACAGAACTAATTAGATAAATAAATGTTAAATAGTATGTGTCTTTTGAAAATAACAATGTGTTTATTAAAGCATAACTAAGGATTAAAATGTAAAATAATACACACATGTAACAAAGACTTATTGCTAAATTTATTGAATACTTACTAAATCACTAGCACAAGATTTAAAAAATTGTATGTATTTCTATTTTTATTTCCATGAAATAGAATTTAGTTCTTTTGTAATTTTTATTTTACAGCAGAAAAATATTTTAAGTACCATATATAGAAGTAACAGAATTATGGGGTTCAAGAGATTGCTCCATGGTTAAGTGCACTGGATGCACTTGCAGAGGACCTGGGTTTCATCCCCAGCACCCAGATGCCTTTTCACAGCAGTATCTTTTTACAGTTCTGTGGAGCAATGCATCTTTTGATTCTCCTAGACACCATGATACACATACCTGCAGGAAGGCAACACTCATATATACAAAGTAAAGATAAAAACAAGATATGAACCCCAGGTAAGTTGAACTTAGTTTATTATTTTTAGTAATCACACCATAAATGAATGGTGGCAATTCCATTCAGAGCATATGTAGATTAGGGAAGGACAGAAAGATAGCATTTCAGCTTTCCTATCATTAGTACACAGAAAGATAATTTGTTGGCAGTATTATTCACAAAGTCTTTAAAACCAAAAATTCAAATTTATATTAAATATTTTTAATACTTCAAAATGGATCATTGCTATTTAAAATAATCCAAAATATCAATTTACTATCATATAAAATTTGAATAGCATTTAGCACATTGTCATTATTTTTTTATTTAGGCACACCAAATCCTTTACCAATATTACAGTATTTTCTAACTGGAGTGTGATGGAATAAGTTCACATGATTATTTTTCAGCAGAGGACACTGATCAATAAATATCCAAACTTAGAAGTTAAGAGGTGCATCAAGGCTCACTCAGCATGGCACCAATAGACTCTCCTTCCTCACATTCTGTATTTATATCCGCATTTGTCCACAGTGATGCCTGTGATGCTGGAACATTCAGGCCAAACAAAGAAGGATTTTGTATATGATATTCACTGACAGTAAGCCACCAAAGAGTTTCAAAGCTAGTGAACATGTTAACTTTTTGGCTGAATGATACTTGTACATATCTTTGAAGGTCATGTTGGTTTCTGTCTTCCCAATGGATGGATAAATAAAGAATCTCTGAGAACTTATTTTATACCTCATTATTCTAAATAATTTATTTATATATTTAAAAGGTGATTTTATGAAAGTTTGATTCTTTTTCACCTTCTGTTACATAATTGCTTGATTCCCTCTGACGTGTTTCTCCACCATGATTTATAAATACAGTTCATTTCAAAGAATTAATGATCCTCATTTACCAACAGTGACAAAATCTTACCTCTTAGTATAAGAATTCATTTCAGAATAAGAAATTCAATGCTATTATGATTTTATAGCTGCAAAGCTGTCTCCACTGTCATTGTCAATAGGGATAATTTCCCCTGAGGCTCTGGATTCAAGGGTGGATTCAAATCACCAAGGCTCATTTCCTCAGTCCCAGTGAATATTGAGGAGTTCACTTTACACAAACACAATTGATCTTTTAAGGAATCTGTCAATCTCAAATTATCTCTTGTTTTCCTCTTTATGGTATGATAATTGTGGAGGTACATGATAACCAATTATCTTAGGTAAAACATTTAAGTTGGTATTTGATTTAGGTTATTTTGTGTTTGAATACATTAAACCAAACATTAAATGAACTATTTTGTTTTTTCATTTATGTGTACTTATTTTTCTTTTAGTATTTCAGTGATTGATGTAACATACTCTATTAGGTACTTTCATAGATATAGGGATGGATGAGATACAAAATTGAATGATTATTTGAGGCACACACAATTTTTATAGGCAAAAATATAAAATACTAGTGACTTAAAAATTGGTAGTAGAGTGAACTGTTCCCTATCCCTTGTTTCAATATCCCAGGCAAAAAATTCAGAAGAAGACTTTGACTTTACCAGAGGCAGGCCAAATCTAGGAACCCCAGGTAATACACTGCCCACCTGCAAATACACTATAAAGACATGCTACAACCCCAGTCTTCTCCTTTTTCCCTGGGATCTATATTCTGGCCTACAACTTTGGAAGGAAACTTAGGCTATACTGGAGGCCAGGGTGGATCTAGGCACCCTAGCCCCAGCAGAAAAAATCCTGGTCAAGAATAGGTTTGAATTTTATGACTGTAAGTCAAACTGAAATAGTCAATTTGTGGACTCCCACACTTCAGGATAAAAGTCTTGGAAAATTCAGGGATAAAAGGAACACAATAAACATAATAAAAGCTATATATAGCCAACATAAAAATTAAATGGAGTGAAACTCAAAGCAATTCCACTAAAATCAGGAACAAATCAAGGCTGTCCACTCTCTCATATCTATTCAATACAGTACTTGAAGTTCCAGTTAGAACTGTAAGACTACTACAGAAGAACAAGAGGATACAAATTGGAAGGAAGAAGTCAAAGTATTGCTATTTGCAAATGATATGATAGTATACATAAATGACCTCAAAAATACCACTGGGGAACTACTACAACTGGTGAACACTTTTCATTCTTAAGCTTCTGAATCAACACAGTGAGTAGATGATGTGGTTTATTACAGGAAGGAAATGAATTAGAAGTAAAAGAGTGCAGAGAAGTATAAATAAAAGTTTTAGTTTTTAATATATATATTATATATTATATAAATCAACATTCTGTAGGAAGGTGTATAATCCACAGCAAGCAGTATGCTCAATCTGCACCATTCAGAATACATTTTTTCCTAAGCATCACAGATCTCAGATGAATCTGAATGTGGACCCCGCCCTCCCCGTCCCGCAAACAAGTAGCTAATATGAGTCAGAGAACAGTACAATAGTCTAACTCCTATGGATGAACAAATGCTCTTCCAATAGATGATATTTTTCAATAAAAACTTTCTAGAAATTTATTTTTATATTTCATAAAAATATATACCCTGCTTCTCTTTTATTTTGTTTGATAAAGTTAGTCTAATAGAAACCATTTTACCTGAATCAGAGAGTTGAAAGATATATCAGTAACCTAAGCTCCACAGTGGCAAAAATCTCTCGACTGTTTTCTCGTTTTACTCATGTGAGTAAAGGATGTGAGTTAAGGATGACAGATAAGAGGATTTCCTTGACCCTGACCTTTCCCTTACACTGCAGTAACTCTTTACACCTTCTGTCAAATATTCAGACTACTGAGTCTGAATAGCAAAATTTCATTTAGCCATTTATATATTTAATTTTTTTCATTTACTTCAACTGAATGAGCATTAAATCACACTCAGATCCTAGAACGGTGTGAAATGTAGGGAGTAGGGAAAGAGGACATTCTTTAACTGTCAATGCAAAATTGCACTGTACAGAAAAAAGACAGGAGTACACAACAACAAGCACTCTGAAGATTGGGAGGACTGGTCATCATATAATGTGTTCTTGGTTTAGAGTGGAGTTTAAAGTGGTCTTCCTAGAAATACTCAACAATGACAAGTTGGAAGACATAGATTAATCAGAGTGTCACCGACATGAAAGGAAAAGTATGCTGTGGGTAGTAGTAGCACTATGTGTGAGGGGGGTGTCTTGACATAGCAAAGAATATGGACAAGTTTAAGATTTTGAAACAGTAGCAAATGATTAATTCCTGTAGTTCATTTTCATCTCTCAAGATTTTTTCTAAATACACAAACACAAACTAATTCAGAGTTTGAGGGATAGAAATCAAAAGTTAGTGAGCAGTTGTATCAGTTAGGCTTCCCCAGAGAAAGAAGCCTATACATAAATATAGATACATAAATGTGCATGTATATAGATGTGTACACAGACACACTCACATACATCATGTCTTCTGACAGGTTTTTGTGGGATTGCCTTATAAAATTTACATACACAAGAGAAACAGGGAACTGGAAAAGGAGAGGAGAGGAGAGGAGAGGAGAGAGAGAGAGAGAGAGAGAGAGAGAGAGAGAGAGAGAGAGAGAGAGAGAGAATTTTTTTCATGAAATTTCATAACTGTATCTAAAATACATAGGGAAGAAAAACAGCTACAATATACTGAAAGGAGTTGGTATTATAGCTTATAGTTTAAAACCATGTTGGAGGCAGAAGACTCTCCTCTCAGAGGCCCTAATACTTAAAACATTGACCTGATCAGAAAAAGCTTTGAGAGATAAAAACATTAAGTGATCATCTGCTTTATTCAGTGAGTGGAGATTCTAATTACCTTCCCACACCATCCAAGTCTTACTTGCACTGGTATTGGAGCAAACATCTGGGCATCACATCATAGTCAAGGTGACAGAGTATATTAGCCATCTTATTGGCACATTTATTGTGAAAGACATAAGCCTGAAGTAGAGACACTGACAATAAATAGCAGTAGACCAATGTTTGTCTCAAATCTATAAACTTTCGGCAAAGTAGAACAACAGAGAAGGGGAGAGAGAAAAATACACTTATGTTCCTACAGAAATGAACTGATTCAATGATGGGGCTCTTAAGCATAAGGAAATAAGTTGGGAGAGAATGACAAATATGGTTGTTATTATCATACAGAGATGAATAAATATCCTCAGGTAAGCTGAGCCTATGGTTTACAGTTATATCACATAGATTCTACCAGGCTCTGGATTCCACTCACATAATTTAAAAAATATTCCCTAGGGCATCACATTGATCAGCAATATCTCACCCCCAAATGGGACACCCCTCTCACAAACTGCTAGTTTTTGCATCAGAAGATTGTAACACGTATCTAATGCCTATGAGTGTGAAAGTCCCACCCAAATAGAAGTTTCCACTGCAATAAAAAAATTACCTCTAACAATTTTATTGTCTGCTCCACATTGTTATTTTTCTCTCTAAATGTATTTCTTTTAACTATAGTTGCTATATACACTTAAGGGTAACTATTATTGAAAATGGACACAGACTTAAAAATTATGTAGTCAGCAATTTCTACATAGCAGGGAATTACTTTGAGATGTGAATACAACTGAAAATAATTTTCAATATCTGATTTTTGGAAATATTTTTGGTTATGCATGAAATGAATATCTCTAGGAAAATGTATTCTTACTAAACTGTCTCTTCAGAGCACCCCTAATCTCATTATTCCTGAGACTGTAGATGAGTGGGTTCAACATGGGGATCACCACCATGTAGAACACAGATAATACTTTATTCTGGTCTGTGGAGTAGCTGGACTTGGGCATCACATAGATGAATGTGACAGTCCCATAAAACACAATCACTGCAGTGAGGTGGGAGGTGCAAGTGGAGAAGGCTTTCCGGCGACCCTCAGTGGAACGCATGTTAAGGATGGTGATGAGGATGTAGGTGTACGAAATGGCTATGACAAACACTGTGATCACAATGATGGAGCCTGCAGAAAATGAATCAAAAACTATGAGGACACTATCATCAGAACAGGAGAGTTCAACTAAAGGAGTAAAATCACAGAAAAAGTGATTGACTCTATTTGGTCCACAGAAAAGAAAAGAAAAGAAGGAAATGGTGAAGGAGGAAGCATTAAGAAAACCACCAATGTAGGATCCTACAAGTAACTGGACACAGACTTGTGCGGACATTTTGGTTGAATAAAGCAGTGGGTGACAGATTGCCACAAAACGATCATAAGCCATGGTAGCCAGAATAAAGGCCTCAGTTGATCCAAAGAAAGCACCTGAGCAAAGCTGGATGGCACATCCAAGGTAGGAGATGGTAGTTCTTTCTATCAGGAAGTTGACAAGCATATTGGGTGTGACAGAAGATGAGATGCCTATGTCAACAGAAGCCAAGTGACTGAGAAAAAAGTACATGGGGTGATGGAGCTGAGAAGAGACTCTGATGAGGAGGATGGTACTGAGGTTCCCAGACACAGTCACCAGGTAGATGCACAGGATGATGGTGAAGAGGACAACTCTAAGGACTGGGTCATCTGTCAAGCCCAATAAAATGAACTCTGTCACTGAAGTGTGGTTCCCATCCTCCAGGAAAGCCATAGGACAGTATAACTGCTGCTAGATCAAGGCTGTGATGGAGACATTACAAGAAAGGATTTATAAATATCTAGCTACATTTTCAATAACACATATCTAGTATAAACAAACATGTCCTTCAAAACATATATTTGGGATATTAATTGGACTACCAGAGTTTCCATATGTGTGTGTATTAATTATTTTACAAATTTAAAAGTGAAATGCTAGCAAGTTCCTTCTAATGATGTATCATTAATTTGCATCATGTATATACTTAAACATACCTAATTGTATTTAAAACTAAATGTGTAAACTGTGAGGTTTTTGAAAATAACAAATCAGAAAGAATTAAGCTTTGCAAATGTAAAATTATGTAATGAACTCTTTAATAATTTATGACCTTTAAGAATCCTTTGCAAATCACCTGTACTCTATTTAATATATTATGTAGTGTCTACTACCATTTACATGAAATGTTAGGACTCTTAGTGATTCAATTTTATGGTTGATAAAATATGTAATTTGAAAATGCTAAGTAACTTAATGTTACATAAGAAACACTAGATTGAAAACACAAACCACAGACAGAGTGGTTTGAAGAGTGACAATAAAGTGAGGAGCATGTATTAATATAGTAGTGACAGCAGGTCAGCTTTCCAAACAGAATGCCCATAGTTAGGGATTTGGGTTGTTAAGTCAATCAACTGCCTGATTATCTTAAGGCTAGTTTTTATAGCGAGAAATAAAATTTCTTGGAAGAACTAGGAAGAACTAAAATGTCAAATGGGAGAACTTACTATAAATTTACTACATACTTTAAATACTAACTAATTAAATCATTGTCTTATCACCAGTCACCAAATCCTCTCCTTACATAATGATATTTTCTAGCTGGAGTACAATGGAATGAAATAATGTGATTGGTTACAAAGTACACAGGTAAATATTCAACCTGGAATATTAAGTTTACCCAGGTTCTCTATCTAGGAGTAGGCTGACTCTTGTGTTTTGAGATTCTTAACCTTATATTCTTGTGTTTGGAGTGCCTGGAGTCTGTAACCCTATCGTTTCTGATTAGTAAACAAAGTCTGTCTTCCCATGAGGTATTTGTCAGGAAATCACCAATGTCAAAGCAATGTCAAAATTCATTTGCATTTTTCTTGAGTTTTGAGCTAACATGACATTAGAGACCATGTGGATTTCCAGTCTTCTAAGTGCATGGATAAATAAGAAAGCAATGAAAACTAAATTTTATGCTTAATTATTCACAGGAATTTCACTATGGAAATATAAATTATGTTAATTTTTCTTTATTATACATGACTTGTTTCTTGACTACAACTTATAAACATATACATCAAAGAATAAAGTATTTTCCAATAGCAGAGGAATGTCTTTACACTTACCTTTTGAAATAAGAATTCATTCTAAAATAGAAAGTCAAGATAATTATAGCATGGTTTTATAGCCTTCCTACCTGTATCCCACAGTCATTGTCTACCATTGAGAGTAAGTCTCTGAAGAGTCTGGGGATTCGAATGTGAATCCAAAACCCCAGGGACCATTATCTCAGGTGAAAATGAGCCATTCATTATACATGAATACAAATGTCAAGAAGCAAATTTGGATAGTAGTTGTATGTTTCTCTCTTGACTACTTGTTACCTGATATCTAGCATCTGCTCCTCAAATTACCACACAGAGGCTTATATTAATTACAAATGCTCAGCTGATAGATCAGGCTTGTTACTAGCTAACTCTTACATTTAAATTAACCCACTGATATTAATCCATGCTTACCCACTTGGTTTGCTACATTTTCTCATTACAGCATGCCCATCTTGTTCTCTCTGCATCTGCCAGCGACTCTCTGACTCTGCCCTTCCTCATCCCATCATTCTCAGTTTGGCTTTCCTCCCTAACTATATATCCTGTTTATGTATTAGCCAGTCAGCTTGTTTATTAAACCAATCACAGCAACATATATTCACATAGTATAAAGGAATATTGAACAATGTTTAATTGCATCATTCCTGGGTGAAGGAAGAAATAAAGAAAGAAATCAAATGACAATGAAGGCACAACATGACCAAACCTATGGGGACACTCTGAAAGCAGTTCTAAGAGAAAAGTTCATAGCATTAAGTGCCTACATGAAGAAACTGGAGAATAGCCATACTAGAGAAATAACAGAACACCTGAAAGCTCTAGAAAAAAGGAGTAAAGTCACTCCTTTATTATTCCAGGAGGAATAAATGCCAAGAAATACTCAAATTGAGAGATGAAATCAATAAAGTAGAAACAAAGAAAACAATACAAAGAATCAATGAAACAAAGAGCTGGTTCTTTGAGAAAATCAACAGGATAGACAAATCTTTATCCAATCTAATCAAAAAGCAGAGAGAGAACATGCAAGTTAACAAAATCAGACATGAAAAGATGGACATAACAACAGATACTGGGGAAATCCAGAGAATCATCAGGTCATACTATGAAAACCTGAACACGAAAAATTGGAAAATTTAAAGGAAATGGATGATTTTCTGGATAGATATCACTTACCAAAATTAGATCAAGAACAGATAAACAATTTAAATAGACCTACAACCCCTAAAGAAATAGAAGCAGTCACCAAAAGTCTTCCAACCAAAAAAAGCCCAGGGTCAGATGGTTTCAGTGTCGAATTCTACCAGAAATTCAAAGAAGAGATAATACCAATACTCTTCAAATTGTTCCACACAATAGAAACAGAAGGATCATTGCCAAACACTTTTTATGAAGCTACAATTACCTTGGTGTCCAAACCACACAAAGACACAACTAAGAAAGAGAACTAGAGACCAATATCCCTCATGAACATTGATGCAAAAGTACTCAACAAAATACTGGCAAATCGAATCCAAGAACACATCAGAAAAATCATACACCATGATCAAGTAGGCTTCATACCAGGGATGCAGGGATGGTTCAACATATGAAAATCCATCAATGTAATCCACCACATAAATAAACTGAAAAAGAAAAACCACAAGATAATGTTACAATAAATCTTTCCACCACCCATTTGAGTTCTGCCCGCCATGTGGATGGCCAAAATAATATACAGAGACTTATATTAGGTACAAATGCTGCTTGGACAGTGACTAGGATTTCTCATCTGCTAGCTCAGTCTTAATTATCATAAACCTATATATTTTATAAGACTTATCTTATTGGATGCCTTCCGATGGTGTTGTCATTCCCAGGATCACATGGTGGATCAGAGTAGAGAGCAGGAGGAAGAGCGAAGGGTAAAAGAACCACTTCATGCTTGTCCTTGTTTAAATATGAGTCCCCCTGCTATGTCACTTCCTGCCTGGATCCCCACTTCTTTACAACATTTCCCAGAATCCTCCTTGACTCCTATCCCATCTAACTTGCTGCCTCATTGGCCAAACTGTACTTTATTCAACAATCAATAAGATGAACATACACAGAAGTACATTCCCCATTACTGGTGTAATGTTAAGGAAGCAATCTCCTGTACCAATTAATTCAAGGTTATTTCCTACTTTGCCTTCTAATAGGTTCAGTATGGGTGGATTTATGTTGAGGTCTTTTGTCTATCTGGACTTGAGGTTCACTGTGGCTGGATTTATGTTGAGGTCTTTGATCCATCTGGACTTAAGTTTTGTGCCTGGAGATATACATGGATCTATCTGCAGTCTTCTACATGACAGCATCCAGTTATGCCAGTACCATTTGTTGAAGATGCTTTCATTATTCCATTGTATAACTTTGGCTTCTTTGTCAAAAAGCAGGTGTTTATATGTGTGGGGGTTAATATAAGGGTTTTCAACTGGATTCCATTGGTCTACCTGTCTATTTTTGTGCCAATACCAAGATGTTTTCAGGACTATAGCTCTGTAATGGAGCTTGAAGTCAGGGATGGTGATGCCTCTGGAAATTCCTTTATTGTGTAGTGTTGTTTTGGCTATCCCTTTTCCATATGAAGTTGAGAATTGTTCTTTCAAGGTCTGTCTGTGAATAGTTGGATGGAACTAGAAAAAACCATTCTGAGCAAGGTAACCCAGTTACAAAAAGACAAACATGGTATATACTCACTTATATATGGATTTTAGACATAGAGCAAAGGATTACCAGCCTACAATCCACACCACCAGAGAATCTAGGAAACAAGGAGCACTCTAAGAGAGACATACATGGCCCCTGGAGAAGGGGAAAGGGACAAGGTCTCCCAAGAAAATTGGGAGCATGGGGGAGGAGAGAGGGAGCCAGGGGAATGAGAAGGGGAGGAGTGGTGAGGAGGACATGAGGGAGCAGGATGGTTGAGTCCAGGGAATAATAGAGGAGAGCAAGATAAGAGATACCATAATAGAGGGAGCCATTATAGGTTTAAAGAGAAATCTGGCACTAGGGAAATGTCCAGAGATCTACAAGGTTGACCCCAACTAAGAATCTAAGCAATAGGGGAGAGTCTACCTTCAAAGCCCGTCTCCCATAATGAGATTGATGACTACCTTATATGCCATCATATAGCCTTCATCCATCAGCTAGTGGAAGTAGAAGCAGACACCCACAGCTGAACACTGAACTGAACTGGAATCCAGTTGCAGGGAAAGAGGAATGATGAGCAAAGGGGTCCAGACCAGGCTGGTGAACCTCCAGAAACAGCTGACATGAAAAAGGGGGAGCTCTTGGTCCCCAGACTGATAGCTGGGAAACCAGCATGGGACTGATCCAGACCCCATGAATGTGGGTGTCAATGAGGAGACCTTGGAAATCCATGGGGCCTCTTGTAGTAGACCAGTATTTATCCCTAGCATAGGTATGGACTTTGGAAGCCCATTCCACATAGAGAGATACTCCCTGAGACAAGACATACAGGGGTAGGCCTAGGCCCTATCCCAAAGGATATGACAGACTCTGAAGATCCCCCTATAGAAGGCCTCACCCTCCCTGGGGAGCAGAAAGGGTATATGATAGGTAGCGTTTTAGTTGGGGGGTGGCAAGGGAGGAGAGGAGGGAGGGGGAACTGGGATTGACATGTAAAACAATCTTGCTTCTAAGAAGTTGTGTTATTCTGTAATGGTACACTACTAAAGGACCAAGAATGTAAGGTTTTCAGTCTCTGTGTGAACTGTATTTGTCGTTTAGTAAAGTTCCCAGTTTCTCTACAGACTCCATTTATGATGGTTTCAAGTTTTGTTTTGATGTTAAAAAGTCTTAAAATTAATTTTCAACTCAAAATTTTAAGGCTTAAACTTAACAGGGATAAAGCTACAAATTCTTTATAAAAAACAACCATATGTTTCCTTCCACCCTAATGAGGTCATCAGTCAACATGGAGAAAAGCCATATGGTTAGACTTAAAAGCATCTACTTTTCTACTAGATCTATTTGATTCCAACTTACATACACAGTATATTCTAAACAAGAGTTGAATCAGATGTATAGTATGTTGTGCCAAATTAAGATTATCCATACTCAGACTTTTTAAAACTATAAACTGGGCATTGGTGGTACACGCCTTTAATCCCAGCACTTGGGAGGCAGAGACAGGTGGATCTCTGTGAGTTTGAGACCAGCCTAGTCTCCAAAGCAAGTGCCAGGAGAGGCTCCAAAGCTACACAGAGAAACCCTGTCTTGAAAAACCAAAAAATAAAGAACTATATGCCTTTCATTGTAAGTTTTAAGCTAAATTTTGTTACCGATTTTAAACTATGTCCAATATACTTATATAACCTGAGAAAGTTTACTGCACCATCTTAAGAGCTTTTATTTTGAGAGCAGAGAGCAAAGAAATCATAATAATGACAGAATTCTTAGAATGAAAAGTAGAGAAAAAAAAACCTTAGATTTAAGGGATCTTTGGGGTAGTAGAACAGAATAAGTTTAGTTACAAGAGCTTTTGTGACCATTTCTTTGTGCAATGGCAGAAGTTGTTACCATATGAGAGAATTTGAAAATGTTGTGTGTCAATCTTTGGCCACTGATTGAGCTGTATTGAGGCCAAGGCCAAGCTTTGGGCAGTAAGACAGTAAAGCTTTAATAAAATATTTGAGTTCAAGGAGGAAAAGAGAAGGTATCATATAAGGTCTAGGATGGTGAAAGGAAACTAGAGGCCTAGGAGGGTATAAGGAAGAGACAGAGCAGGCAGGTATGAAGGTGGGGAGTGAGGAAAAGGGTCACATCATAGGTTCAGGAGTTCATAAAGAAACTCTGGGACTTTCAGAAGGGAGCTGAGATTGGACAGTGTTGCATGGTAGAGGAACTCCAACTGAGGGAGGATTCCAATATCATAGAGGCTGGAGGGCTTAAGGAAAAGACAGAACAGTAGCTCCAAAGTGGAAGAGAGCAAGCTCCAGAAGGGAGCTGAAAACATGTGGGAGATGAGGGAATGGTCACAGGCCTATGAGGGCATAGGGAAATTATGGGACTTCTAAAAGTTTACTGAGAGGAAACTAGGTCACAAAGTAGAGGAACTCTTCCAGGGGAAGAATTCCAATTTGCAGATGCTCAGGAGGGCAGAGGGAAGCTGCAGGACTGCATCTCTTAGAGAGAGGTTATGAAGCTCCAGGAAGGAGCAGAGAACAAGGGGAACAGACGGGGTAAGTGTCATGGCAGCAAGAATTTCAATCCCCAGGTAGACTGAGAGACTCGTCAGAGAGAAATGTCCCAAATCACAGAGGAGCAGCATCCCTTTCCACATGACTGAGGGCCAGTAAGGTGAGGGGAGCACCCTGGAGCAGTCAAGTGTGGCTTTTGTAGTACTAGTAGACAAAGCAGGCAGTTCTGGTGTGACATTTATTCACTTAAGCAAGAGAGGAGGAGGCAGCTGATTAGGTAGACTGGGAGACGCTTTTTGGAAAGGGGAGGGAGTGTCTTACAACATAAGCCCATGAGGTCATAGCCATCCAGAGAGATGCCCAGACAGGGACTCCAAGAGGGTGTAACAGGCTACAGGAGTCAGAGAGATCAAGATAAATGAGTACTGCCCAAGAGGTGTACCAAATTTCAGGAGCCAGAGAGACACTGAGTAGATGAGGAGAGAGGGATAGAGATGAGTGGTTAGAGAAGGTGGAGGGAAGAAGCAGCTGAAGAGGAAGACTCTGGAATTTGGAGTGAAATAAGGTGGGTGGCAGAAGAACTAAAGGATCCATACATACCTTAGGAGAGTCAAATCAGCAGCTTAATTCAAAAAGGCTGAATCCCATAGAAAAGAACACAAATGTGCCACTCCTGTGGTTTTGGCACCAGATCAATGGAAATGAGGACTAGGCCACTCGTAGTTTGAGGAAAAGGTTTTATTTTAGATATGAGGGAGAGTACAATCAGAGGCATCTGGGTCAGCAGACAATACTGGGCCAGGAGGAGTGGGAAGGGTGAGACAGAAAGAGAAAAAAGGAAGAGTTGGGGGAAGGAAGCTTAGAGAAGAAGATCTTTGTGATCCACTGGAGATCTGGTCAGTTCAGAAAGGGAGACTGCAACAGGTGATGTGCTACAGAGTTAGAGATGAGAGTCAGGGGATCGGTTCAGGAGGACCAGAAGGAGAGGTGAACATTTGCAGTCTGCCTACAAGATTCCCTTGCAGGAGTGATCTTTGGGTTGTAGGGAGTGCCTGATAGAGCTGGTAGATGAGATAAAGCAACAAGTTTAGGAATGGAGGCTTGAGGGGGGATTATGGAATCCATAGTAGATGGATGTAAGTGCTCAGGGGAGGATACAACAGATACTCTGTTGTAGAGTTAGGGTGAGACGGGGGAATTGAATTTGGAGGAGAGGAGGGTGTGGTGAAGGTCTTTGATTAGCTTATCTGTTTCCCTGGGCTGATCAGCTAGTGTGCTAAAAATCCACATTCCATGATAGAGCTGATTTTAAATACTATTTATCTATAAATCCAGCCCTACAGGAGGCAATAAAAGGAAAATTCCAACCTAAAGAGGTTAATTAAATTCATGAAAATATAGGGAATAGTCTCAGACCAGAGAAACCAAGAAGGGAAGTACACACACACACACACACACACACACACACACACACACACACACACACACACACACACACACACACACACACACACACACACACACACACACACACACACACACACACACACACACACACACACACCTGCCACAACAACTACCACCAAGACAAACTACAACCACAAAAATCATTGGTCATTAATATCTCACAGTATCAAGTCCCCAACAAAGATACCAGACTAACAGAACAGATGCTAAAATAGGATTGGTCCTTCTACTGCATCTAAGAAACACACATTAATATCAAGGACAGATATTATCTTCAAATAAAGGGTTAGAAAAAAACTCTAAGAAAATGGACTTAAGAATCAAGCTAGTGAATCCATTTTAATATCTGACAAAATAGACTTCAAACCAAAGCTAATCAGAAGAACTAGGAAATGACACAACAAACTAACCAAGGGAAAAAAAACCCACCAAGATAAAATTTCAATTCTTAACATCTATGCCCAAAATATGAGGGCACCCAAGTTTGTAAAATAAACACTATTACAACTAAGATACACATTGATGTTCACATACTAACAGTGGGAGTCTCAATATACTATTCTCAACAAATTCTTGAACAAATTAGCCTCCCCATAAACACTTAATCCAAATCTCTGAGGTCAGAATGTTTAACTGTTTTCTATATTTCGCATTAAGTATTATCTGAGCTTTGATAATTGATAAATAAAATGTTAATGACCAATAAGGAACACTAGTTAACATATCTGTGAAGATTTTTAGCTTTCTTTTCTGGACATCTTTGAGAATAGTTTAGGAAAAAGTATCAAAAACAAATTATGGAACAGTCTGTTGCATATTAGAATTGTTTTACAGGTAGATGCAGCATAAGTAATGAGCCATTCAATTCATCTAGATATTGAGTATTTATTGTAACATAAAGCCAAGTAGGTACTGACATATCCTAAAAATATGTTACTTCTGAAATAATTCTCATGAAATTGATACTTCAGTAGAAAGTTCCATAGAGAAGAATCAACCATTTAAAACTTAGAACATTGTGGAGAAGAATAAATGGAAATATTATCAGTGGTAAAGATAGCATTAATGAGGGTGTTGCTTTTAGTTTAGGTAGGATAGCAATGAAATTTCCATGGGAAAATTGTATTTAGGCAGCAAACTGAGAAGGGCTTGTAAGTATGAAGAGTGGACTAAATCCACCAAATAGCAAGTACACTGATCCTGATAATCTCTAGAAATAAAATGCAAGTCAGGGTAATTCAAGGAGAGAATTATAGAAGATAGATGAGTATCTGAATTCTATTCTGAAGTGAGTGGAAGGAATTAAATTTGTAAATAGTAACAGCCTAATATGATCATCTTTATAAACATTATATGTGTTGTCTTTTGAAACTTCCAAGCTAAAATAACCACTTGCATGGCAAGACATGCCTACTGGTGCTATAGTGGTACAAACATCATGGGTGTAACTACACACTGACTGGATCTAAAGTTAGCTTCACAAGATGAAACCCACATCTAACAACACTATCAGGACAAAAACCTAAGCTAAACGGGTTGTAGTCCCTTGGGAATAACCAGTCACCATTATCTTGCTTAAAAGACATATAGTATAAAAACCAATTTGCAATGGATTGTAATTATGCCCGTAGATTAGTTTATCTCCCAACCTTTATTAGAGCAGCTTCTTTTTGCTGTAGATGGTGATTAATGTAGAACTTGACAATGTGCAGATAATTAGAGACTGTGGAATTGTCATCTCTAAACAGGATATCTTCATCATACCCCCTTCTCTACCAGTTCAGAATCATTGTGAAAGAGCAGAAGGAGGGATGGTAAAAACTAGAGGTATTGGATGACTACAAAGAAATATTATTTTCAGGATACAACAGAATGGTTGTAGATATAAACTCATGGTAGATGTAAGGATCTACAAGCTCAAACCAGACAAAATCCTACCATGGAGAGAATTGGGCATACAGTCTAGCTCTAACTGAAGTGTAATAGGTAACTGATGTATGCAAGAGAGAGTCAATTATCTTTAAGAGTGTGGTCCCAGGAGGCTAACCATACATAACTGATGGATACATACTTAAGCATATACAGTCCAAGTTAGATCTGCCAAAAAAAGGACATAGTGTTTCGTGAGTAGGAGATGGAGCTACAGGACTGAGAAAAGTTGTGGAGAGGATGTGAATGTGATCAAAATACATTGTATAAGATTCTGAAAGACACATTGAATATTATAAAACAGAGAAATGCAATAAAATACCCTAGCTATATATACTGGAAGAAATATGAGATTAGGGCAAAAGGTGTAACAAGAAAGCTAAATAACCAAACCTAAGATGAAGGTCACATTGGTCTTGCTGATTGCCATTATTTTTTGATTTTGTATGTCTTTTAATTTATATATATATATACATATATATGTATATATATACATATATATATGTATATATATATATATATAAATTAGAAAGAAAATTATTTTACGTGTCAATCTCAGGTCCCCCTCCCCTCCTCCCCTGCTCCCCCAACTAACACCCTACCCATCCCATACCCTTTCTGCTCCCCAGGAAGGGTGGGGCTTTCCATGGGGGTCTTCAAAGTCTGTCATAGTCTACGGGATAGGGCCTAGGCCAACCCCTTGTGTCTAGGCTCAGGGAGTATCCCTCCATGTGCGATGGGCTCCTAAAGTCCATTCCTATGGTAGTGATAAGTACTGATCCTCTACAAGAGGTCCCATAGATTTCCAAGGTCTCCTCACTAACACCCACATTCAGGGGATCTGGATCAGTCTCATGTTGATTTCCCAGCTATCAGTCTGGGGACCAAGAGTTTTACCTTGTTCAGATCAGCTGTTTCTGTGGGTTTCACCAGCCTGGTATGGACCCCTTTGCTCATCAGTCAGTCTTCCTTCTCTGCATCTGGATTTCAGTTCAGTTCAAGGTAGACACCCACAGCTGATTGCCATTATTATATTAAGTTTTACAAAACAACTAATTACCCTATGAAAATAATTTCTTACCAAGCTGTCTATTTAGAGCACCCTTAATCTCATTATTCCTGAGGCTGTAGATGAGGGGGTTCAACATAGGGATCACCACCATGTAAAACACAGACACCACCTTGTTCTGGTCTGTGGAGTAGCTGGATTTGGGCATCACATAAATGAATGTGATGGTGCCATAGTAGAGAGTGACTGCAGTGAGGTGGGAGGTACAGGTAGAGAAGGCTTTCTGGCGACCCTCAGTGGAGTGCATCTTGAGGATGGTGATGAGGATGTAGGTGTAGGATATAAATATGACAAGCAGTGTGGTCATAGTGACTGATCCAGCAGAATATGAGATAACAACTCCAGAGACACAGACGTCAGAACAGGAGAGTTCCATCAAAGGAGCAAAATCACAGAAAAAGTGATTGATTCTATTTGGTCCACAGAAAAGAAAAGAAAAAAATGAAAGGGTGTATGACAAAGTGTTAAGAAAACCCCCTACATAAGATCCCAGAACCAACTGGACACAGACTTGTGTGGACATTTTAGTTGAATAAAACAGTGGGTTGCAGATTGCCATAAAGCGATCATAAGCCATGACAGCCAGAAGGAAGCATTCAACAGATCCAAAGAAAGCAGCTGAGCTGAGCTGGATTCCACATCCAAGGTATGAGATAGTATTTTGACTCTCCAGGAAGTTGACAAGCATATTGGGTGTGACAGAAGATGAGATGCCTATGTCAGTAGAAGCCAAGTGACTGAGAAAAAAGTACATGGGATGATGAAGCTGGGAAGAGACTCTGATGAGAAGGATGGTGCTGAGGTTCCCAGACACAGTCACCAGGTAGATGCACAGGATGATGGTGAAGAGGACAACTCTAAGGACTGGGTCATCTGTCAAGCCTGACAAAATGAACTCTGTCACTGCAGTGTGGTTCCCATCCTCCAGGAAAGCCATGGAGTGGTGTAGCTCCTCCCAAAACAAGGCTGTGATAGAGATATTACATTTATAAATAGGTTACTCCATTTCGTTTAATACAGACATGGATTACAAACTGATACATTATTCAAAAACTAGGACCAATGATAGATATTTTAATCATGGATTTCATTGTTTTCACACTTCTGTGTAGTAAGTTCCTCAAAGAATTTAATCACAAATGCTAGAGATATAGTACAAATATTGTGGTAAATGTTCTTATCACCAAGCCTGACACATGATGGCCAGAGTTTGTTTCCTGGAACTCTCATGGTGGGAGAAGAGAACCAAATCTTGCACATTGTTCTTTGACATCCACACTTATGCTATGTTGCCTGCAATATTCCTTTCACTCAAATAGAGAAATAAATGTATTTTACAAATATCAAAGCATTTATTATAAGTATAACAAAGGATTAAAATGTAAAATCATAGGATTATATAATGAAGACTTAAATCATTGCTAAATTTATTGAATATTTACTAACTCACCAGCGGATGATTTTAAAAAATTGTATGCATTCCTATTTTTATTTTTATGAAATAACATTAAGTTTTTTTATAATTTACATTTTACAGGAGATACACACATATAAATGTATGGTCTTTAAAATATATATATATATATACTACACTTACAGAGGACCTGGGTTTCATCCCCAGCACCCAGATAGCTTCTCACAGCAGTTTTTACAGTTCTCAAGACCCAGTGCCTCTTGTGGTCCTCACTGGCATCAGGCATACACATGGTACACATATCTACAGGCAGGCAGCACTCATATACACAAAATAAAAATAACATATGTTTTAAAAGAGTATTAGTTATGA
This sequence comes from Cricetulus griseus, assembly GCF_003668045.3. Classification (NCBI taxonomy): domain Eukaryota; kingdom Metazoa; phylum Chordata; class Mammalia; order Rodentia; family Cricetidae; genus Cricetulus; species Cricetulus griseus. Next base: position 92,123,556 of record NC_048596.1, read on the forward strand.
ACAGCAGGCAGGTTGAACTAAATCTATTTTTTTGTAGCCAGAGTATAAATAAATGGTGGCAGTTCCCTTCAGAAATACACAAATTATGGGCAGACAGAAGGATCGAATTTCAGTTTTCTTTTTCCCATTTTTTCCTTTTTGCTCACATCAGACAGGTAATGCATCCATGTCCTAACAAAGTTTAATGAGTGGCACCTGTCACTCATTGACATGAATCCTTAATCATAATGCTTATGAACCAAAAAAGGATCAGCCATTTCAGCTTTCTAATGATTAGTACATAGAAAGGTGTTTTGTTGGTGATATCGATCCCAAAGTCTGTCAAACTAAATAAAAATCACACTAAATTTATAAATGAAACTTCCTGTATTAAGCTCCTTAAATATTTTATTAAATACTTCTAAATAGATCATTGCTCTTTAAAATAATTTGAAATATGAATTTTATTATCATGTAAAATATGAATAACATTTAGCACATTATTATTATCATTTTGTTTAGGTACCAAATCCTTTCCCAGAGTCACAGTATCTTCTAACTGGAGTGTGATTGCATAAATTAATGTTTTTAACACAGGTCAATTGTCAAAAAACATTCATATTAAGAAGTTAAGGCCTTTTCCAAAGCTTATCCAGCGGGGGGGGGGCAGATTGATTTCCATTCTTCACATTCTATATTTACATCCTCATTTGTCTGCAGTGATGCTTGTGATGCTGGAACATGCAGCCCACAAACAAAGTAGGTCTTTGCAAATAATGTTTGCTACCAAAGCATTTAAAGGTTGGCTGAATGTTACATGTATACATCTATGAAATTCATGCTGATTTCTGTCTTATAAATTAGAAATATATGAAAACTTATTTTAAGCTGATCATTATGAATAATTTACTTATGGAAATATAAGGTGATTCTATGAAAGTTTAGGGTTTTTTTAGCCTGTTGCATAATTGCTTGATTTCATCTGAATTGTTTCTCCACCATGGTTCATAGATACAGTACATTTCAAGAATAAAATATCACCATTTACCAACAAAGTCACAATCTTACCTCTTGGTATAATAATTCATTTCAAAGTAAGAAACTCAATGTTATTATGATTTTATAACTGTATACACTGTCGTTGTCACTGAGGATAAGTCCCCAGTGAGGGTCTGGATTCCAGTGTGAATTCAATTCACCAGGAATCATTACCTCATTCCCAGTGAATGCTGAGGAGTTCATTTCATACAAACACAATTAATTTTCAAGTAATCTGTTAACCTCAAGTGATCTCTTGTTTTCCTCTTTACAAGAGTATTGGTGTTCTTTCACTTAGTAATCATGAGTTAATGATAACAAATTGTCTTAGGCAGTATTTGTATCAGTTGATAATTGTTTCAGTTTAGGTCAAATTAGAAGATAGTAAACAAATTGTTAAAATGGACTATTTTGGTTTCTTTAATTCAATGTGCATTGGTTTTTCTTTTTATATTTTAGTGGTTGATATGACTCTATTAAGTACTTTTATGACTGTAGGGAGGGATGAGATGTTATATTGAATAACAATTCTTTGAGGTACACACATTTTTATAGGAAAAAGTACAAAATATCTTTAAAATAGAAAACAGTGAGTAGAAAGAGGTGTGAATTATTTCCAGGTAAGAATAACCATTTCACAATTCATACCCCAACAAGTGACAGTTTGTGTCAGCTTATATGATATAGTATTGAACAAAAAGCACAGTTGCCTTGACAGGTCAATTCAACTCTCACTTAACTTAATTCTATTAAGTTTAAAATCCATTTACTCTTCCTAGATGATACCATTTCTCTATTCATGTCATATATTTGTGTTTAAAGTTTGTTACCTTTTTATTTGTAACAGAGAATCTTAAACAAATTACGTATGAATTGCCTCTGCAATAACAAACCACATTTTGATCAGCATGCATTCAGGGCTTAATTCTATTGTGTTCCTTATCTTTTTTCAGGACAGAGAGATGACCTTTATTGATGAACTTATCTGGAAAGAGTAAAGGGGAGGAATACAATCAAGTGGCTTTTAGAAATTCTTAAAACTTTCCATCATTTTTTGTGTCGGTGCAAACAAAATGTAACTAAGAGCAATAGTAGATAACACATATTTATATGAACATAGTACCTGTAATTTTCTCCGTCCTGATGAATTTCAATGAAATTTTAACAAGTAGACCAGATACTCAACAAGGGTTATATCCCATGTGTGACATTCTTATAAACACAGTCTTGCTCTACACTGATAATTGTTTGCTATTTGTCCTTACTGCTGAGGCACAGACAATGACAGGTAACAATTATGCTTCTCTTGTAATTGATTCTTTCTGGAGAATGGCAAATCAGTTTTCTCCAGTGGGGTGGCACTGGATATATCAGCCACACTTCAGGACAGTTTCTATGCCCAGAAGTATTTAACCAACAAGAAAAAGACTGTATGATTCTTATTTTGATTTTGTATTTTTTGTTTTATTTGATTTTTTTAGACAGAAATAGAGGACATGAAAATGGGTGATTTTGGAAGTGGAAAGAATCTGAGAGGAGCTGGCAAATGAACACAATCAAAATACATTAGATGGATATTAAAATTAATATTAAAAATAGAGATAAAGTAAAATACATTTAAAGATAAAAGTAAAAAACAGGAGGAAAGACAAAATATTACCAAATATTTTTCAAAATGTATAAACAAGTTATGTACAAATATGAAGCAGGTTGGTGGGACAGGGGAAGAAGAGCAAAAAGGACTGAGCTCTGGAACAGCTCCTGGTCCTCATGAGCTGGTGGCTGTGGGATATAGGTAAATTTGTTAACTCATCTTTCCCATGGTTTTTGTTGGTGCTGTTTATATTTCCTGTTTTTGGTGCCTATCAGGGCTGTTTTCATGTCAGTAGCTTTTTCTCTGTGTACTTGGGGTCTTGTCTAGGAACATTTAGTTTTTAAATCTGTTGTCTGAGTATGTACTTTCACCCTCTGGAGTTTCCAGGTTTCAGGTTTTATTCATTAGGATGTCTAACATTTTAGCCTGACCTTTCAGCTTGAGGATATTTCTCAAGTGTGAGATGCAAAAAAAAAAAAAAAAAAAAAAAAGGACTGAGATCTATAGAAGTGAGGGATCTACTTTTAAACTTACAAAATCTCCTAAGTACGGAACAACCTCATGGAGGGATTCATTTCAGTGTTCATGGGATTTAGAGCAGTGAATGGCAGATAGATGACTCCAGAGATTGAACTACCTGCACACTTCAGGCTTAAAGGTGGTTATGTAAGGAAACTTCTGCAACCTGTATTTTGTAGCCTGACAGTTTCTGGTTCTTCCTGTTCCCACAACTGCCTTCCAGGTCTGTCTCTCACTGTAGAACTGTGGAAGGCTAAGCTTAGCATCTCTGACTTGTGGTTGCACCATGTTCTAAGGGCCCAATGAGCAAATCAATTTTAGATAGATTGCCTGTTAAGATGGTATCTGGCTACTGTCTTCTGAGTTATACAGAATGACAAATGTGATCTCTCAACTGGTAATCCATCTGCCAGGGAAATTAGTCTTACTGAAACCAGTAACTGGATTTGAGGTTTGTGAGGGCAACAGGCTTGTCCTGACAGTGGAACCATCAGTTCTTTTCACCAGGAATTCCTGACTTATCTATTAAAGGATTTTCTGCTACCCACATCCTACTGTGGGTACCTAGTTGTCAGAACTCTATCCTAATTGGTTCATTTCCTTTAGGTATATCACCTGTATTCAAATTTATTTTTTTTAATTTTTGATATTATGATAAAATTGCATAATTTTCTCTTCCCTGCCCTCCTTCCAAATTATTCAGAGTCTCAAGCACAGGCAAAAGAGTTGGAGATATGCCTGCTCCCACTGTTAGAGTACCACAAAATCAAGCCAAGAGCCATAACATTTCATATATGCAGAGCATCTGGTACAGACCCATGCAGGCACTGTGCTTGCCATGTCAGACACTGTGAGCCCATGTGAGTCATGCTTAGTTGATTTGGTGAGCCATGTTCTTCTGGTGTCCTTCATCCTCTCTGATTCCTACAGTCTTCCTCATTTTCTCCTCAGGGTTCTCCAATCTCCAAGGAGAGAGATCACTGCAAACACTCAGTTTAGACTCTCTACATAATGTCTGTGATATTATGAAGCTCAGTTTCTACCCAAGGCCCTTAGTTACAGCATTCATAGAGATAAAACTTCCTTCAAACAACATTATTACATTTCTTAAGGTTTATCAATTGTCTATCAGAAATAGTAAACACAGGTATTAAGTATCATGAGACTGCATTAATTATTTAACAATTTCAAATGTTTTTACTAGTTACATAATTTTTTATGGGGACGATGCAATGACCATATGCAGAGCAACAATTTCTTTTTTTATTTTCCAATGAATTTTATTGTATTTTTTTCAACTTTTTTATTTGAATTAGAGACAGGATTGATTTACATGAGAATCCCAGTTTCCTTCTCCCACCCGTCCTCCCCTACCACCACCACCCCAACTAAAACCCTATCTATCACATATCCTTTCTGCTTCCCTGGATGGTGAGGCCTTCCATAGGGTGTCATCAGAGTCTATCGTATCCTTTGGGATAGGGCCTAGGCCCACCCCCATGTGTGTTGGCTCAGGGAGTATTCCTCTATATGGAATGGGCTTCCAAAGTCCACACCTATGCTAGGGATAAGTACTGAACTTCTACAGGAGGTCCCATAGATTTTTCCAGGTTTCCTCACAGAAACCCATGTTCCTGGGGTCTGGATCAGTCCCATGCTGGTATTCCAGCTATCAGTCTGGGGACCAAGAGTTTCCAGATGTTCAGGTCAGCTGTTTCTGTGGGTTTCACCAGCCTGGTCTGGACCCCTGAGCTCTTCTGTTGAGAGATATTTATATTGTTTCCAGTTTCTGGCTATCATGAATAGAGCAGCACCAAACATACTTCAGCAAGTTTCTCTGTAGTAGGATGAAGTATCCTTTAGGCTTTTTCCCAAGAGTGGTATAGCTTGATATTGAGGTAGATCAATTCCCATCTTCTAGTGGAAATGCTACATTGATTTCCATAGTAGTTGTACATGTTTGCACTCCCACCAGCAACTGATGAATGTTCCCCTTATTCCACATCCTTGATAGCATCTCCTATGCCTTGTGGTATTGATCTTAGCCAGTCTTATAGGTGCCAGGTGAGATACTGATGTAGTTTTGATTTGCAGTTCCCTGATGGCTGAGGACGTTCAGCATTTCTTTAACCGATTCTTGGTCATTTGAGTTACCTCTATTGAGAATTCACTGTTTAGATCTGTACCCCATTTTTTAATTTGATATTTTTTGGTATCTAGTTTCTTAACTTCTTTATATATTTTGGATTTTAGTCCTCTATCAGATGTGAGATTGATAAAAATCTTTTCTGATTCTGTAGGGTTGTGCTTATCTGTCCTGGAAGAAGATGTCCTTTGACTTACAGAAGCTTCAGTTTCATGAGGTCTTACTCACTAATTGTTGGATCTTAGTACCTGCAATAATGGCAATCTGTTCAGGTCTTCTCCTGTGTCAAAGGGTTCAATGTTATTTGCTACTTTCTCTTCTGTCAGGGTTGGTGTACCAGTTTTTATGGTGAGTTATTTGATCCAAAGTCCACCCTGACATCTTATACACACAAACAACAAAACAAGTCCTACAAGTTTGTGTGTGTGTGTGTGTGTGTATAGATATAAATATATATATATATATATATATATATATATATATGTATGCAACAATTATAATCAAGAAAATTAGCTATCAACTTGAGAGTGAAAGTGAACATGGGAATGATTGAAGGGATTTAAGCTGGGAGGTGCTAGAGGGAGGAAAGGGAGGAAGCAAAATAAAGTATTATATTTGAGTTAAAAATATATTGAAAAAATAAAATTAAAAATCCAGCTAACAGGACACTTAGAAGCAATGTCTGGGAAAGGACTGTTGCAAAAAATAGTGTCTTCTTTAAGTGACAGCACAGTTGAGCCAGGACTCACAACAGATCTAGATGCCTTCACAAAATCTGTACACAATAAAGCCACTTAACACTTCAGCATGAGCATCACTGGGATACAAGGTTCTTGTGCTAATCTTTGAGACAGTTTAATTCATCTCAGCTGTTTACTGAGCATTTATAAAGCAACAGACATTGTATGGATTCCAAAATACCCAAATTGGCATTTGGCCCCCACCCAGAAATAATACTGACTTGGGTCATCAAACTATTACAACATTATATAAACCCATATACAATGTCTAGAGATATTTTGGTATTCATGTTTAAGGTAGTACATGTCACAAGAAGTAGAAGACCCAAGTGAGGGTGCATTTTTCTCAATCAGGATTGTAGAATAGCACTTTACATAAAATAAATCACACAAATAAAATCTTAAAACATAAATAGATAAAAAGATTAGGGTAATGGAGATATGAGAAGCCACACTAGAAATAGAAGATTGGAAAGAGCTGGGTGTGTATGGAGTGACATTTATGAAGCAATATATATATATATATATATATATATATATATATATATATATGCAACCTTATTTTACATATCAATCCCAGTTCCCTCTCCCTACAATCATCTCATAGCCCCAACGACCCCCACATCCCATCTCCAATCCACTCCCCAGAGAGGGTGAGGCCTTCCATGAGGGATCATTAAAATCTGTCAGGTCATTTGGGGTAGGGCCTAGGCTCTCCCCTGTGTATCTAGGCTAAGAGAGTGTTCATGCATGGGAAACGGGTTCCTGAAATCCGTTCATGCACTAGGGTCTGCATCCTGGTTCCACTGCCAGAGACCCCATGGAATGCCCAGTGCTCCTAACCGACACCCAGGTTTAGGGATCCTGGTTTTGTCCTATGTTGGTTGCCCAGCTGTCAGACTGGGGTCCATGAGTTCCCGATTGCTCAGGTCAGGTGTTTCTGTGGGTTTCCCCAGCGTGGTCTTGACCACTTTGTTCATCACTCCTCCCTCTTTGAAACTGGATTCCAGGAGTTTGGCTTAGTGCTTGACTGTGGATCTCTGCTTCTGCTTCCATCAGCTACTAGATGAAGGCTCTAGGATGGCATTTAAGGTAGTCATCATTCTCATTATAGGGGGTGGACATTTAAGGTAACCTCTCCACTATTGTGTAGGGTCCTAGTTGGGGTCTTCTTTTTGGATCTCTGTATAATTCCCTAGTGCCAAATTTCTCTTTAAACCTATAGTGGCTCCCTCTACTGATGTGTCTCTTTTCTTACTCTATTCCTCTCCCTACTCAGGATCTCCCTGATCCCTCATGTTCTCCTCCCCCTTCCTTTTCTCCCCTCCTCTTTCTCCTACTTCTCTCCCCCTCCCCTCATATTCCCCATTTGTTCAGGGGCTCTTGTCCCTTTTTGCTTTACTGGGGGACCCTGTATGTCTCTCCTATGATCCTCCTTGTTTCTTAGCTTCTCTGGAGGTATGGATTGTAGGCTGGTACTCCTTTTCACTATGTCTAGAATCCATATATGAGTGAGTACATAACATGTTTGTCTTTCTCTGACTGAGTCACCTCACTTAGGATGGCTTCTTCTAGTTTCATTAATTTACCTGCAAATTTCAAGATTCCATTTTCCCCCTGCTGAGTAGTACTCCATTGTGTAAATGTACCATATTTTCTGTATCCATTCTTTGGTTGAGGGCACCTAGGTTGCTTCCAGGTTCTAGCTATTACAAATAATGCTGCTATGAACAGATGAACAGATGTCCTTGCTGTATGAATGTTCATCCTTTGGGTATATGCCTAAGAGAGTAATTGATGGATATTGAGGTAGACTGATGCCCATTTTCTGGAGAAACTGCATACTGATTTCCAAAGTGGCTGTACAAGTTGGCACTCCCACCAGCAATGGAGAAGCATCCCCTTTCTCCACATCCTCTCCACCATAAAATGTCATTGGTGTTTTTGATTTTAGCCATTCTGACAGACATAAGATAATATCTCAGATTTGTTTTTGATTCGAATTTACCTGATGGCTAACAAATTTGAGCACTTTCTTAAGTGTCTGCAGCCATTTTAGATTCCTCTGTTGAGAATTCTCTGTTTAGTTCTGTACCCCACTTTTTAGTTGAATTATTTGGTGTTTTGGTGATTAGCTTCTTGAGTTCTTTGTATATTTTGGAGATCATCCCTCTGCCAGATGTGGGGTTGGTGAATATCTTTTCCCAGTCTGTGGGCTGCCATTTTGTCTTTTGACTGTGTCTTTTGCCTTACAGAAGCATTTCAGTTTCAGGAGGTCCCACTTATTAATTATCAGTATCAGTGTCTGTGCTACTGGCATAATGTTCAGGAAGTGGTATCCTGTGCCAATTCGTTCAAGGGTACTTCCCACTTTCTCTTCTAAGAGGCTAGATTTATGTTGAGGTCTTTCATCCATTTGGACTTAAGTTTTGTCCATGGCGATAGATATGGATCTATCTGCAGTCTTCTACATGTCCTCATCCAGTTATGCCAGCACCATTTGTTGAAGATGCTTTCTTTTTTCCATTGTATAGTTTTAGCTTCTCGATCAAAGACCAGGTATTCATAGGTGTGTGGGTTAATATCAGGGTCTTCAATTTGATTCCATTGGTCTTCCTGTCTATTTTTGTGACAATATCAAGCTGTTTTCATTAATATAGCTGTATAGTAGAGCTTGAAGTCAGGGATGGTGATGCCTCCGGAAAGTCCTTTATTGTATAGGGTTGTTTTGACCATCCTGGGTATTTTGCTTTTCCATATAAAGTTGAGAATTGTCCTTTCAAGGTCTGTGAAGAATTGTGCTGGGATTTTAATAGGGATTGTATTGAATCTGTAGATTGCTTTAGGTAGGATTGCCATTTTTACTATGTTGATCCTGCCTATGCAAGAGCATGGGACATCTTTCCATTTTCTGGTATCTTCTTTCATTTCTTTCTTTAATGACTCAAAGTTCTTGTCATACAGGTCTTTTACCTATTTGGTTAGGGTTACCACAAGATATTTTATGTTGTTTGTGGCAATTGAAAAGGGGATGTTTCTCTGATTTCTTTATGCACGAAAGTGTCATCTGTATATAGTAGGGCTACTAATTTTTTTTAATTAATCTTGTATCCTGCCCCTTTGCTGAAGGTGTTTATAAGCTGTAGGAGTTCCCTGGTAGAATTCTTTGGGTCACTATCATATTATCTGCAAATAGTGAAAGTTTTACTTCTTCCTTTTCAATGGGTAAAAGTGGTTAATATTTTCTCAATTTTATATGTGCATGCATAAGATTGTTAAAAATGAGATCCATTCTGTGATATTCATTCACTAATGAAAAAGATATAAAAAGAGAATTGTGTTGATGATTGAGTTGGCATGTAGTGAGAGATGGTGTTCATGGGAAATAGGTTTTAATAAGCCACAAATTCCATGCAAAGTAATATTTATTCATCTCAGTACTACTTAAAGGTTTCATGCAAGGTAATAAAGTGGTTAGATGTGTTCAGATAATTTTAACACCTATCACTCCATGAGACTGACTAGGCAGCAAACTCGAGGTCTTCCGGAGACAGAGGCCATGTAACTCAGTTCTGTTAAGAGGTTAGAAAATAAGGAAAGTATATATTCAAAAATATTTCATGACAGAACTTTCTGACTGTTAAATAGGGATCAATCAAAGAGACAGGGGTACCATTTCTCCCACAACCCAGATGTGTTGAATGGATTTTGTGATCCAAACTATTTTCCTTATGAGGTTCCAAGACTAAGTAGAAAAATCAGAGGCTAAAAATGTATCAGTAAAACCTGTTTTCCTAGGAAATAGCACTGTGAAATTCAAGACCTGTGTAAAGGAGAGGAATTCCTTGAGTTCCCATAGACCAGCTATCATCAAAATCCACTTTCTTCTATTTAAAAAGAATTATTTATTTTTACTTTTTTATGTGTATGTGTGCTTTTCATGTGCAGATATACACCATGGCCATGCCTATTCCCTGCAAATTTCAAAACAGTGTGATGAATTCCCCAGACTTGGATGTAGATGATTGTGAGCAACAATGTAGTTTCTGGGAACTTAACCAAGCTCATCTTCAAGAGTTGTTAGTGCTCTTATTCACTGAGCTACTTCATCCAATCTCCTCTTAATTCTGACCTATATCTCCTTTTCTTGTATATCTATTCTGTCTTGCCTTTTTCTTTAATTGCTTTTTCCTTCATTGTGTGTGTGTGTGTGTGTGTGTGTGTGTGTGTGTGTGTGTGTGTGTAAGTCAGAGCACAACTTAAGGGAGTTTGTTCATTCCTTCTATTTGATAGGTCCCCAGGGTCAAAGTCATGTTATCAGACTTGGTGGTATTGACTTTTCCTGCTGAGCCTCTCCTTCATCTTAACAACTTGTATATTGGGACTTATATACATATATATCCTAATAGCATGTTCCTAGTATTTATTACTTGACATACTGTAGGAGGTTTCCTGTCCTGCAGCCACTCTCAAATTGTCACTCTGGGTGTAATATTAATTACAAATGGTTGGTCAATAGCTCAGGCTTGTTACTAGCTAATTCTTATACTTTAAATTAACCTACATTTCCTATCTACCCTCTGGTATGTGATTCATGGGTTGTTACCTCATTTTCTACATGATCTGTTCCCATGTATCTGTTGGTGTCTCTCTAACTGCCATTTCTTCCTCCTAGCATTCTCAGTTTGGTTGTCCCACCTATACTTCCTGCCTGGCTACCAGCCAGTCAGTTCTTTATTAATCAATGAGATCAATAAATTTTTACAGTGTAAAGGTTTATGCCACAGCAGCACACATCTCAAAATTTCTGATAAAATTTTAAGGTAAATCTGAATACACAAGATCCTAGAATTTTAGTCATGTAAACCCCAAATTCTTCAACAGAAAAATTAACCTTCTCAAAAACAGTAAAGCCTCATCTCTGAGGTCAGAATGTTCAACTGTTTCATTTATTATATATCACATGGAGCTTGTATAACTGAGGAAATAATAAGTTAAGGACCATCAATTTACATAACAATGAAGATTTCTGGCTCATTTTTGACATGTTTGATGATAGTTTAGAAAGAAGGCAGAGAAAAGACATAAAAACAATGATATCTGCCTTTACAATTTAAAATTCATTCTGGAATTGTTTTACAGGTAGATACAGGATAACCATTGAACCATTCATTCCATCTATTTACTATTTATTATATCCTAGAACTCAGTAGACACCCAAGATATGTTACTGAATGAAATAATTCTCATGAATTTGATTCTTCAGTGGAGAGCATACTGGAGAAGAAACAACCTTTTAAAATGTAGAATGTGGTGGAAAGAAATAAATGAAACTGATATGTTAATGATAAATCTTTCTGCCAAAAGGCTGCCTGAGCCCCACCGCCACGTGTGAGCTTTACGCCAGCCGCCCGCCCAAGTTAGGCCCAAATGAATACACAGAAACTTGTATTAGGTTCAAAGCTGCTTGGCCAATGACTAGGATTTCTCATCTCTTAACTCAGTCTTAACTATCATAAACCTATATATTTTATAAGACTTATCAGACGCCTTATTGGCATCCCTCCTTGCTGGTGGATCACATTGTGCCGCTGGAGCAGGAGTGGAGGGGAAAACAGGGAACTTCCCATTTCTCCTCGCTCAAATATGAGTCTCCTTGCTATGTCACTTCCTGCCTGGACCACCACTTCTCTATTACATCTCCCAGAATCCTCTTTGACTCCTATTTCCGTCTAACTTGCTGTCTCATTGGCCAAACAGTATTTTATTCAACAATCAATAAGATAAACATACACAGAAGTACTTTCCCCGTCACTGATATTAATGGTAGCTGTGGCAAGGATAGGTGGTATTAGCTTGGGAAGGCTAGCAATAAAATCTCCATGGGGCAAGTGATATTTGAGCAGGAAACTGAGAAGTGGTTTTAGGTATGAAGAGCAGGCAAAAGGCTACCAAATGGAAAAATAGCAAGTGCACCCATTCTGATAACCTCAAAAAATAAAAAGCAAGTCAGAGTAATCCAAGGAGAGACTAATAGAATATAGGAGTTTATCTGAAATCTATTCTGAATTGAATCAGAGTTAAAATATTTCAGGATGAGTAAACTAATATGACCATGCCTTTAAGTATCATTTGTGTTGTACAGACAATTTGTCTTGTGAATACTACATCATAATCACCAGCCTGGCATGACATACTGACTGGTACTATAATGAAACAAATGTCATGAGAACAACCAACCACTTTTTGACTGGATATACAGCTAGCTCTTAAAGATGAAACCCACACCTAATACTGCCATCTATCCCCAAACTTGTGATAGACAGGTCAAAGGCCCTATCAAAGAACCTATCATTATACTGCTACATGGACTTAGTATTAAATCAATTTGCAATGATATACCATTATACTCATAGTTTAGCGAATCTCCAAGTTCTTATCAGAGAAGCCTTTTTGTAGTAGTAATAGTTACTAGTTAGTGCACAACTTGCCAACATGCAGAGAAGTACAGACTGTGGAATTCTCAGCACTATATGGGACATCTATATTATACTTCCTTCTCTACAATCTCAGAAACTGTGAAAGAATCGGTGGAAGGATTGTAAGAGGCAGACCCAATTGATATCCACAAAAAAACCTTGTTTTCAGACACAACACAATGGGTATAGTTGTGTCAGCATGTAAAATATCAACAGGACAAAATCCCAGCATGGAAATGGGAGGTGAGGTGAAGTCCATCCATAGCTGAGAAGTTATTGGCAGTTGATATCTTCCAGGAGAAGGAGAGGCAATTTTCTTTAAGGGTTTGGTCTTTGGTAGGATAAACATGTTTTAGTGGTTGCCTATACACCAGAGTGTAAAAAGGAAGCACAAGTATTATTTGACAGAAAAATGGTGTTGGGTGTGTAAGAGAAGGAGGTAAATAACTGGAAAATGTTGTGGAGAAAGGATGAACAGGATCTAATTACATTATATAACATTCTCAATAACACATTTTAAAAAACACACAGAAAGGGAAATGGAATAAAATAAAATACAAATATGTATTGGGAGGAAATGAGATGAGGGGAAAAGGAGGAATGAGAAGACACATGGTCTTGCATGATTTTCATTATTTTATTGTTTACAAAATAACTAGTTACTCTATGAAAATATTCTCTTACCAAGCTGTCTCTTCAGTGCATCCTTAATCTCATTATTCCTGAGGCTGTAGATGAGTGGGTTTAACATGGGGATAACCACCATATAGAACAAGGAGACCACCTTATTTTGGTTTGTGGAGTAGCTGGACTTGGGCATCACATAAATTAATGTGATGGTCCCATAGTAGAGTATGACTGCAGTGAGATGGGATGTGCAGGTGGTGAAGGCCTTCTGGCGGCCCTCAGTGGAATGAATCTTCAGGATAGTGATGAGGATACAGGAATAAGAGATGGTTATGACAAACCCTGTGATCATAATAACTGAGCCAGCTGAAAATGAGGTAACAACTACAAATACAGTGACATCAGAACAGGAGAGTTCCATCAAAGGTGCTAAATCACAGAAAAAGTGATTGATTCTATTTGATCCACAAAAAATAAAAGAGAAAAAGTAAACTATAGCAAAGGAAGCATTAAGAAATCCCCCTACATAAGATCCCACAACCAAATAGACACAGACTTGTGTGGATAATTTGGTTGAATATAGCAGTGGGTTGCAGATTGCCATGAATCGATCATATGCCATGGCAGCCAGAAGGAAGCATTCGACTGACCCAAAGAAATCAGCTGAGCTGAATTGGATGCCACATCCAAGGTATGAGATAGTATTTTGACTTTCCAGGAAGTTGACAAGCATATTGGGTGTGACAGAAGATGAGATGCCTATGTCAACAATAGCCAAGTGACTGAGAAAAAAGTACATGGGATGATGGAGCTGGGAAGAGACTCTGATGAGAAGGATGGTGCTGAGGTTCCCAGACACAGTCACCAGGTAGATGCACAGGATGATAGTGAAGAGGACGACTCTGAGAACTGGGTCATCTGTCAAGCCCAATAAAATGAACTCTGTCACTGCAGTATGGTTCCTATCCTCCAGGAAAGCCATGGGACAGTGTAGCTGCTGCCAGGTCAAGGCTGTGATGAAGACATTACAGTAAGGGATTTATAACTGGTCATTCCACTTCATTTAATTCATACATGGAGAACATTATCAACTAATATATTATTCAAAAACTAGGACTAACAATGGGCATTTTATTCAGGGTTTTCATTGCTTATATATGCCGGAGGCTGTGGGAGTATACAGCATGTGACAACGACTATTCAACAGGCCAACCTACTAGATGAGTTATTCTCTGATGGGGAACACACTTGGAAAACTCCGTTTGGTCACTGACTGTGAGTGACTTTCTATATAATTTTTCTCATGTGCCACTAAAAACAACTATGGTTGTTATTCCCACTGCTTGTGTGCGTATCTCATGTATATATTCCATCTACTGGGCACACATATAGCAGGGGATCATCAGGAAGATGATTCCTGCTTAAACTATGTAATTTCTGATGAATAGAAATAATGGGATATTTTTCATTACTCAGACTGACATACAAAGTAATAGTATTCTCATACACAAAGACAGATAATTTTAAACTTCAGAACAAATTCATAGCAAGCTGGTTGATCCATGGAGAGAAATACCTGGTTTCCCCTAGAGACATATACATGAGGTTAATTCACAGGTATTTATTGCTGATTCAAAGTCAGAACATGAAGCAACTTTAGTAGACATAACTTTCTCAAGTAATAGACTTTCTGCAGTACTTCCCAACCTCAAGATTCAGCCAACTAACTGCTTATTGTTTAAGTCCTGAATTTCAATGTCGCTTTTGTCTGGGAACCCTGACTATTCAGAGTTGCATGCTTACATTACTCACTAGCTGGTCAGTCTGACCTCCGTTGCCTGTGTGATTGCCTTGGCTCTGTTTCTTATTGTTTATTCGAGAAGAGCTGTGTGACCCTGAAAGATGTGATTTATTTTTGTTCAGAGGATTTGGCTGTGAGAAGCAGGAAAGGTGTAGGGGGAATTCGGAGAGAAATGTGAGAGAAGTGCATATGTGTGTGTGTGTTGGTAGGAAGACATAGCTGAATATGCAGAGAGAGAGAGAGGTGCAAGGGAGGAGTAGGAGAGATGAGAGAGATGTGGCTGTGTAAAGAGAAAGAAAAAGTATGAAAGTCTGTAGCAGTGTGAAGAATGTGTGGAGAATATAACTAAGAAAGTAGATGTAACTGTGTATAGAGACCTGTGGCTGTGTAGAAATTAGATGCAATGGGGAAAGAGATGTAACTACGTGAAAGATGTAACTTTGTGCAGAGATGTGTGGCTGTGCAGGAGAGATACAGGTATGTAAACAGAGATATGTAACTATGTGTAAAGAAATGCAACTGTGTAGAGAGATTGTTAAGAAAGAGATTAAGTTGAAGTCAAAGAGAAGGTTACCATCAGGAAAGTGTGTGCTTGTTCATTTTTTTCTTAAGTTACTATCAGATAGCATGTGTTTCCTTATTTACCTCTCAGATACAAAAGTCTCACCCAAAGATAGGGAAGAAATATTTCCTAAGTTCCTTGCTGATCTAGAAGGCTGTCTTTGCTACCCCAGGTGCAGTTCTGGGAGCTGGTCTCCCGGGCTGTTACATGCATGTTTGTGTGAAATAAGGCCTTCAAAATTGATTAAGCAGAAATGCTAGAAATATGTTATCAGTAGTATGTAATTATCATTTATATTCATTCATAATAAAATATACTTATTTGTCATTAAATCTAAAGACTTAAAATTATGAGATCTTGACTGGTGAGATGTCTTTTCAGCTAAAGTTTCTTGCCACTAACCCTGAAACCTGCCAACCAAAGTTTGATTGCTGGAGCTAACATGGTGGAAGGAAAGAACCAACTACTGAATTTGGTCCTTTGGTAAATACAAGTGTTATGCTTTCTGCCCTATTCTGTTCACTCAAATAAAAAGATGAATATATATTGAGTCTTAATAACAGTGTATTCATTATAAATGCTGCAAAGTGTTAAAATGTAAAAGCATAGTATTATTTAATGTAGACTTAAGTCTGTTCCAATTATTGAAATTTTGTCTATTTTTATGTCTATGACCCATTGATTTATTTTATCATTTCCATTTTACAGAAAAAAGTAGTTTTATGGTAATAACAAATATGAGAAGTAAGAGAATTATGGGGCTGAGGAGATGGTTCAATGGTAAAGAGCATTTGCTAGACTCACAAAGAATCCAGCTTTAATATCCAACACTCACACAGTTTCTCAAGACAGTCTGTGGTTCCAGTTCTAGGCAACCACTGATCTTTTCTGGTATTCACAAGCAGCAGGCATGCACATGGTATGCATATATATGCACATGCAGGTAACACTCACACACAAAGTTAAAATAATAAATCTTTTAAAAGAGAATTAAATATGAACACAAGACACTATAAATAAAGGGTAGCAATGCAGTTGAAGGTACATACAAATTAACAACAGACGGCAGGATATATTATTTCAGCTTTCCAATGGCTAATACATAGAGCGGTTCTATGTTCATGACATTGATCACAGTTTATCATTTCCATAAATAAGGAAATGTCTTGTTCAACTTTTTAAAAGATGATAAATTTTGTTAGATCTGAGAAAAAATAAAACAGAGATCACACTAAATTTACAAATTGAACTTCCTGTTACCATCTCATTAAATATTTTTAAATGATTCTAATTAGATTATCAGTCTTTAAAGTACCTTAAAATATGAATTTCCTCAACATGTAAAGCATGAATAATACTCAGCATAATATTATCATTAATTTTTAATGAAAACACAAGAAATCCTTTCCCATTGTCACAGATGGAGTGTAATGGAGTAAATTCATGTGATTTTCAACAAAGGACACTGATCAATAAATACTCAAACTAAGAAGTTAAGAGGTTTATCAAGTTTCCCCAGAAAGAGGGTTGATTGACTCTCATCCCTCACATTCTATATTCATGTCCTCATTTGTTCACAATGATGCCTGAGATGCTGCAACATTCAGTCCCTATGCAAAGCAGGTCTTCACACATGATAGTCACTGACATAGACCTCCGAATCATTTAAAAGCTAGTAAACTTTTAGTCATTTGGGTGAATACTGCATGTGAACACCTTTGAAGGTAATGCTGATTTCTGGTTTTACTAATGGAAGGATGAATAAGGGAACAATGAAAACTGGGGGATATGTGGGAGTAGCAGAGAGAGGGGAAACTATGGTTGGGAGAGAAAAATCTATTTTCAGTAAGAAAAGTTAGCTTCATGCCTAATCATTCTCAATAACTTATTTGTAGAAATATAACATGATTCCCTAAGTTTGCTTATTTCCCTACTGTTACATGATTGCCCAACTCCATCTGACTTGTTTCTCTATCACAGTTCATAGATACAGTACATTTTTAAAGAATAAAGTATCTCCATTTGCCAACAAAGTCAAAATCTTACCTCTTGAAATAAGAATTCATTTCAAAGTTAACAAGTCCAAAGTTATTATGATTTTATACCTGCAAAGCTGTTTCCACTGACATTGTCTGTCACTGGGGATAAGTCCCTCTGAGTCTCTAGATTCCATTGTGAATTTAAATCGTGAGGGATCATTACTTCATTCCCAGTGAGTACTGGGAATTTCATTTTACACAAATGCAATTAATTTTCAAAGAGTCTATCAATATCAGGAAATCTCTTATTTTCCTCTTCATGTGAGAATTGGGGCACTTTCATTTGGTAGTCATGGGAGATAATGATAACAAATTATCTTAGGTAAATCACCCAAGTTGATATTTGATTCAGGTTAGTTAATGTTAGGAGATATTAATCCAAGTATAAAAATGAGCTATTTTGGTTTCCTTCATGTGCACCAATTTTTCTTTTAGTATTTAGTGGTTGATATAGCTTATTCTATTAGGTACTTTGGTGAATATATGGAGGGATGAGATGAAAAGTTGAATAATTATAGGGAATATACATAATTTATGTAGGCAAGGGTATAAAATATCATTGTTACCTAGAAAATAGTGAATATAAATATGTATTGGTATTTTCCAGGTAAGAATTAACATTTCATAATTCTTAACTCAAAGAAGTGACATTGGTTTTAGCTTTTATACTATAATGGAGGATAGAAGGCACAGTGATCTTATACCCAAAAAGTCAGCTCAACTCTCTCATGAATATGACTTCCCTTAAGTCCTACACTGTACCCCTGATATTACTTT
Source organism: Cricetulus griseus (assembly GCF_003668045.3). NCBI lineage: Eukaryota > Metazoa > Chordata > Mammalia > Rodentia > Cricetidae > Cricetulus > Cricetulus griseus. The sequence continues at coordinate 92,141,857 of NC_048596.1, forward strand.
GATAAAAGCCTCTCCCTAATATTACTTTCATTAAGTCTTACACTGGACCCTTGATAGCACCCTGATAAAAGTGGTTGACCACTGAGCATCAATCTACTTTCATTCAAAGTGTCTCCTGTCCTTACTGGCACAAAAGAGGTAGACACAGGCCCATCAATGAAAACTCCCTGGTTCACTAGCCTGGAAAATGGAGCAATGAATGACAGAAAAGACCTTCATATGTATACTATGGCATGCATGCATCTGGACTCATATGAATGCACACACACACACACATACACACACACACACACACACACACACACACACACACACACACACACACACACACACACACACACACATACACACACACACCATGCATATAAACTTCATAAACAGAATATACACAAATAGCAGTCAAAGCTGCCTTTGCTAAACTGCATATTTAATACTTCAGATAAGTTATCTCTTTGTTTATAAGATGGTCTCAGATAAACCAGGTTGACTTTGAACTTGTTAGGCGGCTAAGGAACATCTTGAAATTCTGATCTTCCTGTCTCCATCTCCCAAGTGCTTACTTACAAGCATCCCACACTCAGCTTATGGGGTATTAGGGTTCTAGCGCAGGACTTTACTCATATCAGGCAAGAATTATACAAGTTGTACTACTTCACAGGTCATAGTTCAGTTTAATGATTTGAACACTCACACACACACACACATACACACACACACACACACACACACACACAATCTTCTCTTTTACAGATGAGAGTGAGCAGAGGTTGAGTTTAAACTACTTTTATAAATGTATTCGTGAGGGCTGGGCATTGATGGTGCACACCTATAATCCCAGCACTCGGGAGGCAGAGGCAGGTGGATCTCTGTGAGTTTGAGACCAGCCTGGTTTCCAGAGCAAGTGCCAGGATAGGCTCCAAAGCTACACAGAGAAACCCTGTCTCGAAACCCCCCCCCCCAAAATAAAATGTATTCGTGAGTTATATCAGAATTAATTTAGGATTATGATGCCAGAAAATGTATAGTTTGAAAACTGTCACCAATGAGACTTCACAACAAGATGTAGAAAAATCATTCATTCATTCCTTTCAAAAATATGTGTTGAATATTTTCTGTATTTTAGAAACTGGATAACACTGAAGATAGGTTAAGGAAAATGGACCTCTTGGAAAATTTATACTTCAATGGATAAACCACTAGAGAATGAATACCAAACATGGCAAGTATTGAGGAGGAAACATCCAAGAAATGTCTTAAAGGATCTCTGGGATGCTCTCTCAGACTATACACATGGGGGAGGGCCTAGGCCCTGCCCTGGATGATATGACAGACTTTGGAGATCCCCATGAAGGGGGATGGGGTGGGGGGTTGGAGGATGGGGAAAGAGGGAAGGAATAGGGAACTGGGATTGACAGGTGAAGCAAGCTTGTTTCTAATTTAAATTTTAAAAAGGCTGTAATTATAGGCAAAAGAAAGAAAGAAAGAAAGAAAGGAAGAAAGAAAGAAAGAAAGAAAGAAAGAAAGAAAGAAAGAAAGAAAGGAGGAAAGAAAAACCAAAAAGGATCTCTTGCACTCCAAACATACCCTATCTTACTTCCATTATTGAGAAGCTATCGAATTTCCACTTGGAAAAATGGATCAACCACACCTCCTAAAACTGTTATTTCTTTCTTAGCCTGTTTGTTTAAGAGAACTAGAAGCTCAAAGCAGTCCAGAGATAGTTTAAAATTATAGTTCAATGGAGTGTTTGTTGTGGCTCCTGGAAGGAGTACGTCTGCTCTTGGAAGCAAAACTTCTAGGCCAACAGAACACAAGGTCATAGTATCAGGAACAAGAAGGAAAAAAATTTCCTAGTGGGTCAGTATGGGTGATAATGAGTGGAACTGTGGAACTATTCCTTTTTCTACACCTTGGTTCGTGAACTTGTAGATCCTGTATATAGGAGAAACCATACCATACATTTGATACTGATTCAAAGCATGCTCTGCCTTCTGAAGAAACCTGCCCCTGTCCTTCATGTAGCTGCCACATACTGGTGCTCTAACTATCTTCAAAAGGTTATTCCATTCTTCTATCAGGTCAGCAGCTTCAGAATGATGGGGAATATGGCAAGACAGTATATTTCATAACTATAGACCTATTGTCACATCTGTCTTGCTATGAAGTGAGTTCCTTGGTCAGAAGAAATACTGTGTGGAAAATCATGATGGTGGATAAGGCATTATGTATGTCCATGGATGGTGTTTTGGCAAAAGCATTACATGCAGGAAAAGCAAATCTATAACCAGAATAAAGATCTACTCCGGTAATGACAATGCATTATCCTTTCACGAAGGAAATGGTCCAAGGTAGGCTGCCACCAGTCACTGCCACCCTGGAGAGTGGACATACATGTGTGTGTGGGGTGGGGAATCATTCCTATTTTGTGCTGTTTGCATATTTGATGCTCAACACCAACAGTAATGTCAGCCTTGTTGAGTGGAATGTTGTGAATCCCATGTATCATATAAATCTCTGCCATCATGTCCACATTGTTCATGGACGCAGGTATAGCTAGGGGAAAGAGACTGACTGTCCACAGAATGAGTAGTCCTATCTACTTAATTATTGAGCTCTTCAGGTGAAGTCACCTTTTGATGAGCATTTACATTGAACACAAGTATCTTCACATCCTCATACATTTGGAGAGAACTACTCACATACTTCACACACAGATGTCTTTCTCACTAATTTTCTAATTATTCTCTTTCAAGACTGTAACCATCTAGTCAATCCATTGGCTATAGCCCATAAATCAGTGAATAATTGCACATCTGTCTATTTCTCTTTCAAAACAAAATGCACTGCCCAAAGCTCTGGCCACTGTGAAAATTTCCCTTTGTTTGTGTCTTTCATGGTTGTCACAGAAAGTGGCTGAAATGCTGCAGTTGTTTACCTCTGGCTGGTGCCTGCATATATGCCGAGCCATCAGTAAATCAGCCCCTACTCTTCTTATACTCAGTTGACCTATTATAGGGAACACCCTATGAGGCTTAGGTACATATCTGGCAGCAGACTGCACTGTAACAGGAATGGAAACCACAGGAAATTGGGAAAATTAATCATGTAGCTTGCTTGTTCCTTCAGGGCCTGCTTAGACTATAATATTCACCATGTGATAGTATATTGCTGCTCTGTAATCCTATCTTATGACTTGGTGGGTCAGATAACATCCAGCTCTTGATGGGCATCTCAGGTTTCATGGTAACTTATCGACCCATTGTCAAGCATTTAGTTTACACTAAGGCCCAATAGCAGGCCAAGAGCTGCTTTTTGAATAAAGAATAATTGTCTGAAGATAATGATAGAGTCTTACTCAAAAAACATAAAGTGTTTCTTCTGTGGTTCCAATAAGGGCCTTCCAAAGGCTCCAAAGGGGCATCCTTATCTGTCACTGACACATCAGTGTCTGCTGAATCTTATGGTCTAAGTGGCAGAGCAGCCTGCATAGCCATATGGACCTGTTAAAGAGTTGTCTCCTATTTCAGGCCCCACAGAAAGCTGCCTGCTTTCTGAGTCACTTGATATATGGGCTGCAGTAAAACATCCAAGTTAGGAATGTGTTGTCTCCAGAACCCAAATAGGCTTACTAAACATAGTGCTTCATTTTTGGTGGTGGGAGGGGCTAGGAGCAATAACTTATCCTTCACCTTAAATGGAGTATCTCTTCAGGCCTCACACCACTAGACTCCTAAGAACTTCATTAATGTAGAAGGTCCTTGAACTTTGCTTAGGTTTATTCCCCATTTTCTGGTGCTTGTAAAGTGTTATCAGTGAGTTCAATGTGGTTGCTACTTCCTGCTCTCTTGGCCCAATCAACATAATGTTATCAATACTGTGCACTTATGTGATATTTTGTGGAAAAACACATGATCAAAATAATTTCTAAGTTATAACACAGAACTGGAGAATTAACATATCTTTGAGGTAAAATTGAAAGAATATTAGGTTCACCTTGCCAACTGAAGCAAATTCCTTCTGATGGTCCTTACAGGGGTACCACAAAAAAGGAATTTTCTAGATTACTAGCTGTATATAGACAGGGAGATATGCTAATCTGCTCAAGTAAGGAAACCACTCTGGTACAGAAGCTGCAATTGGAGTCACTACCTGATTGGGTTTCAATATTCAACTATGATTCTCAACAATACATCTGTCTTTTTCACTGGCCAGATAGGAGTTGGTAGATGTGCTGGGAACCACAACTTCTGCATCTTTCAATTCCTTGACCGTGGCACTAATTTCTACAATTCCTCCAGGGATGTGATACTGTTTTTGATTCACTGTTTTCATTGACAGGGACAACTGTAAAGGCTTCCATTTAGCATGTCCAATCATAATATCCATCACTCCACAGGACAGGGAACCAATGTGAGAATTTGGCTAACTTCTAGGTATATTTTTCCAAAATATACATTCTGAGACTGGGAAAATTACCACAGGATGAGTTCAGGGACCCAACAATCTACTGTGAGTCATATTTCAGGAAAAAATCCACAAACTCCTTTAATTACCTGACCTCCATAGTCCATACTTTAGTTGCTTAAAAGTACTGAGCTTCAATGGGGTCTTCCCATAAATCCCCATCCCAAGTTACAGGATCCCAATTGGTAAAGCCCTTGCTTTAACAGCTGACACCCTCTGAGGCTGTGATTTCCGGTTTCAACTGTAACTCAGCCAACCTTATAATGATGGCTTCAATTTGATTTTATACAACTTGAGGTCTGTGACTGAAGAGGAGAAAATTCTCTTTCAGAGCAAACTTATAAACCTTTCAAATGTTTTTGCAGAGGGGAATTGCTCTTCTAGTCCCGTCTATTTGGCCTTCTCTATGCTTCTTGTACGTTTATAGGCCTTTGTTTCTTTTGGATAGAAAAATTTTCTTCTATCATTCTGTTGAAAAAATTTTTGGGGCCTTTGAACTGGGTTTCCTCTTCTATTCCTATTATCCATTGCTTTTTCTGGTATTTCAAATTTCCTGGATGTTTTGTGTCAGGAGTACTTTAGGGTTAACATTTTCTTTGACTGATGCATATGTTTATTTTTCTATCATATAATCATAGTTTGGGTTTTTATTGCTTGAAAAGACACCATGAGCATAGCAACTCTTAAAAGGAAAACATTTAACTGAGGTGATAGTTTACAGTTTCAGAGGTTAAGTCCATAATTATAATGATGAGGAATATGGCAGCTTGCATGCAGATATGGTGCTTGCTACACTTTGATCAAAAGCCAGCAGGAAGTCGACTGACACACTCAGCAGTATCCTGAGCAAATGAGCCCTCAAAGCCCACTTCCATAGTGATACACTTCCTCCGACAAGACCACACACTCCAACAAAGCCACACTTTCTCATAGTGCCACACACTTTGTGGGTCATTCTCTTTCAAACCACTGCATATATCTTCAATGTCTGAGGTTCTCTCTTGCCATATTTTGGTTGCTATTGGTGAAGCTTGCCTCTGTAGTTACTGCTCAAATTCCTAAATTTTTCATTTATGAATTCCCTCAATTCAGATTTTCATTATTGGTGCCATTTTTATTTTCAGGTCTACAACACAGTTCCCTAACAGGACTCATTTATGTAAACTATCATATTATCTGCAAATAGTTAAAGTTTGACTTCTTCCTTTCCAGTTTGTACCCCTTGTTCTCCTTTTGTTGTCTTATTGCTCTAGCTAGAACTTCAAGTACAATATTGAAGAGAAAGGGAGACAGTGGACAACCTTGTCTTGTTCCTGATTTCAGAGGAATCGCTTTGAGTTTCTCTTCATTTAGTTTGATGTTGGCTGTTGGTTTGGTGTATATTGCTTTTATCATGTTTAGATATGTTCCTGTTATTCCTATTCTCTCCAAGATCTTTATCATGAGGGGATGTTGGGTTTTGTCAAAGGCATCTCCTTTCTTGACCTCCTCTGTTCCTCCTCTGTCTCAGTACTCTTGTTCTCCTCCCCCTACTCTGCTTCTCCCCTTCCCACCTTCATCCTCTCTCCCCCCACCCATGCTCCCAATTTGCTGAGGGTTTCTTGCCCCCTCCCCTTCTTCGAGGAACTATGCAATCTTCTCTTGGAGTCCTCCTTGTTTCATAGCTCCCCTGACAGGATGGATTGTAGGCTAGTAATCCTTTGCTCTATGTCTAAAATTCATATAGGAGTGACTACAAACCATGTTTCTCTTTTTGTGACTGGGTTACCTCACTCAGGATGGTTTCTTCTAGTTCTATCCATTTGCCTGCAAATATCAAGATTCCATTTTTTTCTGCTTAGTAGTACACCATTGTGTAAATGCATCTCATTTTCTATATCCATTCTTCAGTTGAGGGGCATCTAGGTAGCTTCCAGGTTCTGCCTATTACAAATAATGCTGCTATGAACGTAGTTGAATATATGTCATTATTTTATGAATGTACATTCTTTTGGTATATGCCCAAGAGATTAATTTTAGTTTGAAGTCTAATTTGTTAGATATTAGGATAGCTACACCTGCTTGCTTCCTAGGTCCATTTGATTGGAAAATCTCTTCCCAACCCTTAATTCTGAGGTATCATCTATCTTTGAAGTGAGGTGTATTTCTTGTATGCAGCAGAAGGATGGATTCTGTCTTCAGATCCATTCTGTTAACCTGTGTCTTTTTATTGGTGAGTTAATAACATTGATATTGAGGGATATTATGACCATTGATTGTTGACTCTTGTTTGTTTTGTATCCATTTTTGGTGGAGGTATTTTGTGTGAGTTTTCCCCCTATTTATGAATTTTGGTAAAGTGAGATTATCTATTTCCTATGTTTTTGTGAGTATAGTTAATTTCTTTGGGTTGGAGTTTTCCTTCCAGAAGTTTCTGTAGGGCTGGATTTATGGATATGTATTGTGTAAATCTGGTTTTGTCCTAGAATATCATGTTTTCTTCCTCTATAGTGATTGAGAGCTTTGCTAGTTATAGTAGTCTGGGCAGGAATTTGTGGTCTCTTGGTGTTTGTAGAACATCTATCCAGGACCTTCTGGCTTTCAGAGTTTCCATGGAGAATTAGGGAATAATTCTGATTGGTCTGCCTTTATATGATACTTGGCCTTTTTCCTTCTCTGCTCTTAATATTCTTTCTTTATCCCATATGTTTGTTGTTTTAATTATTATGTGGCAAGGGGACTTTTTTTTTGATCCAGTCTATTTGATGTTCAGTAAGCTTCTTGTACTTTCATAGGTGTGTCCTTCTTTAGGTTGGGAAAATTTTCTTCTATGATTTTGTTGAATATGTTTTTTGCATCTTTGAGCTGGGCTTCTTCACCTTCTTCTATATCTACTATCCTTTGGTGGTGGTGAGGTCCATCTTTGTATATGTTTGCTTTATTGGTTGATAAAGCCCTGTTGGCCAATGGGGAAGCAAGTTAGGTGGGACTAGGAAATAGGAAGGATTCTGGGAAATGTAGGAAATGGACAGAGTTGCCATGTGATCCCAGGAAGAGAGGACACATGCTGCTGGCATCCTCAATAAGATAAGTCTTTATAAAATATATAGATTAATGGTTATGGTTGAAACTTAAGACAGAGCTAGAAAATAAAATAAGAAATCCTAGTCATTGGCCAGCAGCATTTTAACTAACATAAGACTCTGTGTGTTATTTGGGTGCCCCAATGTGGCAGCAGAACTCAGGTGGCTGGCGGAAGAGTTATTGTTACACTTAGGTTTGGTCTTTTCACAATGTCCTATATTTCATGGATATTTTGTGTTAAGGGTTTCTTGGACTTAAGAATTTCTTTGATTGATGACTCTATTTCCTCTAGTTTACCTTCAGCATTTGAGATTCTGTCTTCCATCTCTTGTATTCTGTTGGTTTTGCTTGCATCTGTAGTTCCTGATCGTTTACCCACATTTTCTATTTCCAGCATGTTATGCTTGCAACTGTAGTTCTTGATTGTTTATCCACATTTTCTATTTCCAGAATTCCCCCAGTCTGTGTTTTCTTCATTGTCTCTATTTCAGTTTTCAAGTCTTGAACTATATGAATTGCTTCCTTCACTTGTTTGATTGTTTTTTTCTTAGCTTTCCTTGCTTTAAGTGATTTGTTTATTTCTTGCATTTTTTGTTTGTCTTTTCCCCTATTTGTTGCATTTTAGTTTGTTTTTTCTTCCATTTATTTAAGGGATTTTTCCCATCTCTTCTTTGAGAGTCTCTTTCATCTTCAGAAAGTTATTTTTTTATTTTTCTCCATTTTTTATTTGAATTAGAAACAAGATTGTTTTACATGTCAATCCCAGTTCCCTCTCCCTCCCCTCCTCTCTTTCCCCTCCCCCCCACAACTAACACCCTACCTATCCCATACCCTTTCTGCTCTCCAGGGAGGGTGAGGACTCCCATAGGGGGTCTTCATAGTCTGTCATGTCCTTTGGGATAGGGCCTAGGCCTACCCCCATGTGTCTAGGCTCCATTAGCATCCCTCTATGTGGAATTGGCTCCAAAATTCCATTCCTATGCTAGGGATAAGTACAGAACTACTACTATTACGGGTCCTGTAGATTTCTGAGCTCTCCTCACTGGCACTCATGTTCATGGGGTCTAGATCAGTCCCATGCTGATTTCCCAGCTATCAGTCTGGGAACCAAGAGCTCCCCCTTGTTCAGGTCAGCTGTTTCTGTGGGTTTCACCAGCCTGGAATGGACCCATTTGCTCATAATTCCTCCTTCTATGCAACTTGATTCCTGTTCACTTCAGTGTTTAGCTGTGGGTGTCTGCTTCTACTTCTACCAGCTGCTGGATGAAGGCTACAGGATGGTATATAAGTTAGTTATCAATCTCATTATCAGGGGAGTGAATTTAAGGTTGCCTCTCCTTTGTTGCTTAGAATGTTAGTTGGTGTCATTTTTGTAGATATCCAGACATTTTCCTAGTGCCTGATTTCTTTTTAAGCTTATAATGGCTCCCTCTATTACAGTATCTCTTATCTTGCTTTCTTCTATTCTTCCCCCAACTCAACCTTCCTGCTCCCTCATGTCCTCCTCACCCCTCCTCTTCCACCCTTCTAATTCTCCTAGCTCCTTCTTCCCTCCCTCCATGCTCCCAATTTGCTCTGAAGACCTTGCCCCTTGCCCCTTCTCCAGGGGACCATGTATGTCTCTCTTAGCATCCTTATTCCTAGCTTCTCTGGCAGTGTGGATTGTATAATATATGTCTAAAATCCATATATGAGTGACTACATACCATGTTTGTCTTTTTGTGACTGGGTTACCTCACTCAGAATGGTTTCTTCTAGTTCCATCCATTTGCCTGTGAATTTCAAGATTCTATTCTTTTTCTCCACTGAGTAATACTCCATTGTGTAAATGTACCACATTTTCTCTCTCCATTCTTCAGTTGACCGGCATCTGTGTAGCAACATTTGCTGTGATAAAACACTAGAAAGGGCTTAGTTGGCTTTTACTTCAATGTCACAGTCTGTCATTGAGGTAGGAATTCAAAGATGGAATCTGGAGGCAGAAACTGAAGCAGAGACCATGGAAGAATTGTGCTTACTGGCTTGTTCTCTCTGGATTTCTCAGCCAGCTTTCTTATACCACAGGTTGTCATCTGCCCAGAAGTGGCATCACCCACCATGATCTGGGTCTTCCCACATCAACCATTAAACAAGAAATCCCACAAAGAAGTGTCCACTGATCTGTTCTGAGGGAGACATGTTCTCAAATGCTGTCCCCTCCTCCTCTCAGATAACTCTAGCTGGTTTCAAGTTGACAAAAATTCTAACCAACATATTATGCCACTAGACTGTGGGATGACAGGGGGCCTCATTTCCCAAGTATAGTTGCTGGCCTTGGCAGAGAGATCATAAAGGAGAGGATGAATCAGTTCTCTATCCCATTGAGTGTCTGAAACTGGGAGAGTTGGGCAGTGTTTGTGTGAATTATAGCAAGTGCATCCGAAAGAGTTTCTGTTAGCTAAGGTCACTGTTTCACCATTTTTGTAAATTAGGAAGCTCAGGCTTGTGACTTTGCAGTGCCTATATGGGGTTCTGGTTTCGAAGCTCCACATTATCACCAGGCTCTGGATTCCACTCTCATAAATAAAAACAAAATGATTTTGCATGGGATTTTTTTGGTTATGCATGAAATGTATTAGGTACAACTTATTATGAACATATAATTTACTTTATGATTGTAAATACTCACACTGTACCTTTACTACAAAATTCCAAGTCTGGTGAAATTTATATCATAACATTTATTTCACCAATCAATACCCATTTTCCATTTAATACACTATATATGATGTATCATTACTGCACAGCATGTGACAACATAATGGATTAGGAGACACATCTAAGAAAGTATTTTCTTACTAAGCTGTCTCTTCAGAGCACCCTTAATCTCTTTATTCTTAAGGCTGTAAATGAGGGGGTTCAACATGGGAACCACTACCATGTAGAATACAGACACCACCTTGTTCTGATCCATTGAGTAGCTGGACTTGGGCATCACATAGATGAATGTAACAGTCCCATAGAACAGTATGACTGCAGTGAGGTGAGAGGTACAGGTGGAGAAGGCCTTGTGGCGGCCCTCAGTGGAGTGCATCTTCAGAATAGTAATAAGGATATAGGAATAAGAGACAGCTATGACAAACACTGTGATCATAGTGACTGATCCAGCTGAAAATGAGATAACAACTGCAGAGACACTGACATCAGAACAGGAGAGTTCCACCAATGGAGCAAAATCACAGAAAAAGTCATTGACTCGATTTTCTCCACAAAAGGAAAGACAAAAGAAGCAAAACATAAAGGATGAAGCATTAAGAATACCCCCTATATAAGATCCCAAAATCAACTGGACACAGACTTGTGAGGACATTTTGATTGAATAAAGCAGTGGGTTGCAGATTGCCATAAAGCGATCATAAGCCATGGCAGCCAGAAGGAAGCATTCAGATGCCCCAAAGAAAGCTGCTGAGCTGAGCTGGATGCCACATCCAAGGTAGGAGATGGTGTTTTTCTTTACCAGGAAGTTGACAAGCATATTGGGTGTGACAGAAGATGAGATGCCTATGTCAACAGTAGCCAAGTGACTGAGAAAAAAGTACATGGCATGATGGAGCTTGGGAGAAACTATGATGAGAAGGATGGTGCTGAGGTTCCCAGTCACAGTCACCAGGTAGATGCACAAGATTACAATGAAGAGGACAACTCTAAAGACCGGGTCATCTGTCAATCCCAATAAAATGAACTCTGTCACTGCAGGGTTGTTCCCATCCTCCAGGAAAGCCATGGGACAGTGTAGCTGCTTCCAAATAAAAACTGTGATAGAAGCATTACAGGAAGAGATTTATAAATGTGTGTCTGCATTTTTATTAACACACACACACACACACACACACACACACACACACACACACACACACACACACACACATATATATATATATATATATATATATATCATTACAAAAGAATATATTGGTGGGAAGAATTTCACTCATGAACCACTGCACATTTCTAAGCCTGATAGACTCAGGAGGACAAACACAACTCTGTCCCAGGTCTCTAGAACTGGGCAGGAAGAATTTCACCCACAAAGATCTGGGTGTTTCTAGGTCTGGCAGACTCTAGATGACAAGCACAGCTTCCCTCCCTTGTATTCCATGGGATGGCATGGGTAAGGGAAATATGCCTTCTCCTACCACTTGCCACCTGTGAAAGGAAGGAGAGTTGACCCCAGGGACCTGAGAACGGAAAAGCTGGACCTGTACCTCACCTGGGCAAAAAGTATCCCTGGTGTTGTGAGAGCAAGAGAACTGGTACCTCTCCTTGACACCTGATACATTGTGGGAGCTAGCCTGGAAAATGCTGGAGAACTCACCTGGTTGGTGATGATGATGGAAAGCTGGTAGTCTGGCCAACCCAGCTACCACTCCAACCCAGAAGCAGGAATATGAGGTATCCCACCCCAACATTCAACTCATCTATGAACTGCTAGAGCATGTGAAGAGGCCAGACATGCAGATCCAAAGCTACAGGATATCCATGACTCAAGGCAACAATAGTACATCCAAGAGGAGTCCCAGTGAGGGGCCAATATTGAGGGTGTAGTAGAAACCAGAGGCCTCAAACTAGACCAATGACTCATTACAATGAACACTTACAAGAAAGATGTATAGGCTAAAGGATATACTGTGTGACTCACTGACACACTAGCACTTCCGTACCAAGATTTTTTTAATTCATTATTTGTTTTCTTGTTTATCTGGTGTTTTTTGGCTTTTAGGTTTCAGTTTTAGAGTTGTTTTGGGAGGCAGGTTGCAAGAGCAGAGAAAGAAAGCAGGTGGGGGGAAGGCAGGAAGATAAGTGGGATTGGGATGTATGATGTGAAATTCACTAGGAATCAATAAAAAGTTAAAAAAAATATATCATTCAAAATATATATTGGGTATTACATTGGTTACTCAGTGTTTATATATTCATATGTATTGAATCTCTCATCAATTTCAAAATGAAATGTTAGGAATCTTCTTTAATGTATCTTTCATTTACATTTAATGTATATAATAAAGTGTATCTGTGGATTTAAAACTAAGGATGTTAGTGTGAGTGAGGTTTATGAAAATAATAAACCAGTTATCATATGTACAAGAAAAAATAAATTTTACAAGTGTAAAATTTGTAGTGGTTTTAAGTAATTTATGACCTTTAAAAATCATTTCCAAATTAATTGCACTGAATTTAATGTAATATATGGCATTCTATTTCCATGGAACAATATTAAGATGCTTATTGATTCAGTTTTATAGCAATTTGAAAATGCTAAGTAAGAACATAACATAACCTACTGTTACATAAGAAGCACTAGAATGGGACACTAAGTATAGGCAAAGTGAATTTAGTATACTCTTATTACACAATGATTGAAGAGTGACACTAAAGTGAGGAGCATATGCTAATTTGGGAGAGACAGCAGGTCAGCTTTTCAAACAGAAAGTCTGTTGTTAGAGGCATTGGTCATCAATTCTGTCAGCTACCTGATAGCAGTAAGACTAATTTTTTCATTCATTTGTTTAGCTCATAAATAGTCATGCACAATTATGATACACAATACAGTATGTTCACAATGGCATGGCTAAATTAAACCAGTTAACATGTTATATCACACATATTCATCATTTTTTGTTTTGAGAACACTTAAAGTATACTATCTCACAACTTTTAAAATATAGCATATTGTTATCAACCATATTTATCATGCTCTCAGTAGGCCCCAAGACCTCACAGAGTCCATGCCTCTTGTCCAACTGAAGTTTTATATCCTTAAACCAATTATTTCCCCATTGTTAAAAGACCCTATAGTAAGGAATAAAATTTCTTAGAAGAACTAAAATTATAAATAAGGAACCTACTATAAATTTATTAAATACTTTAAATATTTACTAATTAGACCATTACCTTATCATTAATCACATATAAATATGTGAATACTTTTTCTAATAATATTAGTAAGTACTTATTCACACACATACCAAATCCTCCACTAACATAATGATGTTTTCTAGCTGGAGTACTACAGAATGAAATAATGTCATTGCTTACAAAGTACACAGATAAATATTCAACCTGGAATATTAAGTTTACCCAGGTTCCCCATCTAGGAGCAGGCTGACTCTCATGTCTTGAGATTTTTTACCTTATATTTTTGTGTTTGTTCACAGTGCCTAGAGACTGTGACCCTATAGCATTCAGTCAGTAAACAATGTATGTCTTTCCATGAGATATTTGTCAGGAAATCACCGGTGTCAAAGCTAGTGAAATAATTTGCAGTTGTTCTTGAGTTTTAAATTTATGTGCCATAGAAACTATGTGGGTTTCCAGACTTCTCAGTGTATGGATAAATAAGAAAGTAAGTTCTATATATATCTATATCAAATTCACAGGAATTTGACTATGAAAATATAAATCATGCTAATTTTTTCTTGATTATACCTGACTTGTTTTTCATGACAGCTTATGTATATGTGTGTGTATGTATGTATGTATTCACTAAATATATTCACTAAAGGCAGGGGAAATTCTTTACACTCACCTTTTGAAATAAGGATTCATTCTAAAGTAGAAAGACAAGATAATTATAGCATGGTTTTATATCGTCCTAGCTGTCTCCCACAGTTATTATTGAAAGTAAGTCTCTGAAGAGTTTCATGATTCAAAAGTGAATCCAAATCCCCAGGGACCATTATCTCAAATGAAAATGAGCCATTCATTACACACAAATTTAAAGGAGTAAATTTGGATTTTAGTCAGATGTTTCTTTCCTAACCACCTGGTCTCAAATACCTGGCAGCCTCTTCCCAAATTACCACATAGAGGATTATATTAATTGTAAATGCTTGGCTAATAGATCAGGCTTGTTACTAGATAATTCTTACATTTAAATGAACCAATTTCTATCAATCTATGTTTAGCCACTTGGTAGCTTTTCTCAGTATGGCATGCCAACATTGCTCTCTGCATCTGACTCTGTCCTTCCTCATTCCATCATTGTCAGTTTGGCTTTCCTGCCTAACTGCATCCTGTTCAGCTATAGGCCAGTGAGCTTGTTTATTAAACCAACCACAGCATCATGCATTCACATAGTATAAAGGAATACTCCACAGCATTGGATTTTTTGTTTTTATGTAAATACTGATGCACTTTAATTTGATATTCATTGGAAGTATATGATAACAAAATTGCCTCAAGTAAATATTGATTCTAGGCTCACTTTACATTTTATGTTATTGGATTCTGAGATAAAAAATATACAAAATTATTAAATGAAAGAGATATTTCATACCTTTTCATCTGTGTGTTTTGTACTGAGTGATGTAATACACTTCCTTAGGTACCTTGAGAAATGTGGGAAGGGAAGAGTAAAGTTGATTTTTTTTAAAAAAAACAAGTATTTAAGAAACACACTTTTCACAGCCAAAAATACAAAATATTGTTATGTAGAAAACTGTGAATAAAAAGATACACGACTTATCCTCAAGTAAGAATTAGTATCTCATAATTCCCACCTCAAAGAGATTTTAGCTTTTACATTGTGATGGAATTTAGTACAGTGTTCTTCAGGTTGAAGACCCAATCTGACTCCTGCTAATCTCAATTTTTTGGACTCCTTCACTCTATATTTGATGCCACATTGAGGCAGTGGGTGACCACCAAGCACTAACCAACGTTCAAAACTCTACTGCTCAAGCTGTCTTGTTCACTGTCCAATTCCCTAAGTACAGTGATTCTTTTTATTTAAATTAGAAAGCAGCTTGTTTTACATGTCAATCCCAGTTCCCTCTCCTTCTCCTCCAACCCCTTGTCCCATCCCCTTTCTGCTTCCCAGGGAGCTTGAGGCCTTCCATGGGGGATCTTCATAGTCTGTCATATCATTTGGAGCAGGGCCTAGGCTGAGAGAGTAACCCTCTATGTGGATGGGTTCCCAAAGTACATTCGTATATTAAGGGTAAATACTGATCCACTAGCAGAGGCCCCATAGATTGCCCAGACCTTCTAACTGACACCCAGGTTCAGGGGGTCTGGATCAGTCCTATGCTGGTTTTCCAGCTATCAGCCTGGGGTCTATGAGCTAACTCTGAACAACCCTTGCAGGGACTATAAAAAATATCTAACCACTATTAACATATCCTTCTTCCAAAGAGCCAAGGGGCTATTAGCCAGGCTGCTCTTCTGCTTTATAGCCACTGGAAATACAGCCAATACACCAAGAGGAAAGTACTATTCAAAGAGAAATGTCTGCTGTAAGTACTGGTATGGTGAACTTTTCAGTTATGAAGCTCCATATTAATTCATTTTTCATTTTCTGTTATTCAATATTTTTAGCTGACCATTACCTTCTTAGTGAATGTAAGGTATGTTAAGTTTTTTCTTTTTTATTTAGATTAGAAACAATCTTATTTTACTTATCATCCCATCCTCGCATGCTCCCTGGGTATGTTAAGTTTTATATCTTAAATCCTAGTGGTTTCTCTTAGGCATATACCTGAAAGATGCATATTCATACAACAAGGACATCTGTTCAAATATGTTCATAGCAGTATTATTTGTAATAGCCAGAACCTGGAAGCAACCTAGATGCCCCTCAAATGAAGAATAGATAAAGAAAATGTGGTACATTTGCACAATGGAGTTCTATTCAACAGGAAAAAAAAAACAATGGAAACTTGAAATTTGTAGGCAAATGGATGGAACTAGAAGAAACAATACTGAATGAGGTAACCCAGTCACAAAAAGACAAACATGATATGCACTCACTCATATATGGATTTTAGACCTAGTGAAAAGGATTACCAGCCTACAATCAATACCTCCAGAGAAACTAGGAAACAAGGAGGACCCTAAGAGAGACATATGGTCCCCCCAGAGAAGGGGAAAGGGATAAGATCTCCTGAGCTAATTGGGAGCTTGAGGGGAGAGGAGAGGGAGCTAGCAGAAAGACAAGGGGAGAAGAGGAGGGGAGAGAAGGACATGAGAGAGCAGGAAGATTGAGTCAGGGGAAGAATAGAAGAGAGCAAGAAAAGAGATACCATAATAGAGTGAGTCATTATAAGTTTAAAGAAAAATCCGGCACTAGGGAAATGTTCAGAGATCTACAAGGATGACCCAAATTAACAATCTAAGCAATAGTGAAGAGGCTACCTTAAATGCCCTTCCCCTATAATGAGATTGATGACTACCTTATGTGCCATCCTAGAGCCTTCATCCAGTAGCTGATGGAAGCAGAAGCAGATGACACCCACAGGTAAACACTGAGCTGAACTCCTTGAATCCAATTGCAGAGAGGGAGAAGTGAGGAGTGAACTTGTCAAGACCAGGCTGGAGAGACCCACACACAGAAACAGCTGACCTGAACAAGGGGGAGCTTATGGACCCCAGACTCATAACTGGGAAACCAGCATAGGACTTATCAACCCCTGTCAGTTTGGAGGTCTGGGCAATCTATGGGGTCTCTGGTAGTAGATCAGTGTTTATCCCTAGTACGCGAATGTTCTTTGAGAGCCCACTCCACATAGAGGGCTAATCTCTCAGCCAGACACACAGGGGAGGGCCTAGGCCCTTCTCCAAATGATATGACAGACTTTGAAGATTCCCCATGGAAGGCTTACCCTCCCTGGGGAGTCTAAAGGGGCTGGGATAGGCGGTTGGAGGGGGGGCTGGGGCAGGGGCAGAGGGGAGGGAGAAGGAACTAGGATTGACATGTAAAACAAGCATGTTTCTAATTTAAAAAGAAAGAAAAAATTCCTAGTGGTTTGTTTCTCTTATACACTGACATTGTTTTCTCTTTTTTACTATCTTGTGTTTCCATTCAGTAAATCAATATTTTTCTCTGCTTTTGACAGGGTAATTGAGGCTTTTCTAGCCATTTACTTAATTAGTCCTGATATACCACTTGTTCTTGAATATATTAGACCCAAGTTCAAAGGCTGAGTTCCATATCCCACTATAGCTGCATTGGTGCAATGTTTGTTTGCCTGAAATTTTCTACATTTGAGGATGTTTATGATGTCTATTGATTATTTATCTCCCAAGAAATGCCTGTTTATGTTTCTTCCTTCTCTCACCCTCATCCCACCTTAAATTCAATTAAAGTTTATAGTATTTTCTTCTAAATAGTCAAGTTATCTCATTAAAAAGAAAAATATATTTCTTACTGTAGCAGGTGAAGTCAGGGGATTTTCTCTCTCCTTCTACTTTTATGTGGGTTACAGGAAGTGAATTCAAGCCATCAGGGTTTTGTCATGGAGATTTAACCTGTTTATCCATCTCACTGAAACTACACACACACACACACACACACACACACACACACACACACACACACACACACACACACAGTCTAATTCCCTGATTTGTCACCTTCTGTGGATGCTTAAAGAATGCTTATTCTGTAAGCTATAATATAATGTTGGACATATACTTAACATTTTATCATTTGTTCTAGTTATGCACCACAGGGTTGATAAAAGTGAAAGCTCTGTCTATTGATGTGTCTCTTTTCTTGTTCTCCTCTATGCCTCTCCCCACTCAATCTTCCTGATCATAGGACCAACCCCCCCCCAAATATGGGTGTCAGGAGCACTGGGCAGTCTATGGGGCATCTGGCTGTGGAACCAGGATGTCTCTCTAGTGCAGGGAAGGACTTTGGGAGACCATTTCCCATGGAGGGATCCTCTCTTAGCCTAGATACACAGGGGAGGGCTTATGCCCTGCCCCAAATTACTTGACAGATTTTAATGATCCCTCATGGAAGGCCTCGCCCTCCTTGGACAGTGGATGGAGGATAGGATGGGGGGAATGTTGGGGGTATGGGAGGATGGGAGGGAGAGGGAACTTGGATTTATCAAATAAGATTAATTAAATAAGATTATTTCTAATTTAAATAAAATTTATATAAAAGTGAAAGCTATGCCATTGTTTAAACAGAAGGCTAAATACACATGAGTACAGTATTTCATTGACACAACTTATTCCCATAGGTAGGTACTACATTGTTTGACATGGTCCTCATATCCTGCAATCCTTTCTTAGGTTTTATGTTCTCAATGACACCTGGACTATGAAATCCTTGCCTGTGGCATATCAATCCCACACACATGACTTTGGCTTTGTTGTTGATTTTTGTTTTATCAACAGTTCTCAGCCTCTTCAACTAGTCTAAATCACTTACCTTTTAGTTTTATTGTCAAGATCATACATTAGGGGATAAATTACACACATGCCAGTTTTCATTTGTAACACTATCCGATGGGCTGGACTAACATCTGAAATGTATCACTAGACAACATTCTGAATTGTTTGAAAATGTAAATGGATGAATAAAAACATCAATGCCTTTTGTTTTATAAACAAGAAGTTGCAATTTGTTTCTGAAACACTAAAGTGGATGGGAAAAGATGTGATCATCATCCATATGAGAAGAATAATTGCATCTCTCCTGAAGGTAGCTAGACTGTTTCAAAGGAGACAAAGGAGACATGCTCCCATCTGAACATGGGATGATGGTCTTGACCATGAAGTCTTTCTAAAAATCTCCTCTTCATAGCCTCACTGTTGGACTTAGAAACTTGGCTCTTTGGTAGCAAACTATTTCTGCTGTTGTTCTAGTGTTTTGCTTCTCTTGGTCATTGCAATCTCAAGAATAAGATTCAATCTAAAGTAGGAATACAATGTTTGAACTTGACAGGAATTCAGATTAACCAGAGTAGGTTTTCTTGTTTTTCTGTAAACCTCACAGTACCACACAGAGGCTTAAACCACATGTCAGATTTTTATGGATACACAAAACTCATATCTCAGAACAACTTTTCTATAAAAATACTTCCAGCAACTTTACCCCCTAGTTGTTTCTTATCATATCTTTTACACTGCACAGAGATAACCATACTTATTAGGTTTATCTTAGGTAAGCCTGGAACCAGCCATACCATGAAGTCTTGTGATAGACATTAGTAAGCTTTCTATTCTTATAACAAGTGGTGAAGCTAATCAATTACCACCGAAGAGAAAGGCTTATTGTTAGCATGAAGTTTTGAGGCCCAAATTCCTTATGAATTGATTCCACTGATGTGTATCTCTGGTTGTTGTACATTACCAGGGGAATAAATAGTAGAACAAAAGTCTTCATTTTATAGTCAATAAAGAGAAGAGACAAAAACCATTCTGAATGCCAAATCGCCTTTATGGCATGCCTCTAGTAAACTAAGGATTGCCCACTAGACTCAACTCTCTGATTCAAGCCCTTCCCAACAGAACTAGAAGATATATATTTAAGAAACACATGAGACTTTTGGGACAGTAATGATGCAATATGTGACAAAGTTGACTATGAAATATTTCAAAATATGAAAATAACTTCAGAATATTGTGGCATATTATGTTTTATATGAATCACCCTTTCTGTTATTAAAGACTTTATTTAATTTTGTTAAATGTAACTTATTATGTCCCTTTTATTTCTTCTGTAATCTAAAAATTGAACTCTGATATTTTATTGCAATGTTCTTTATTGTTAATAATAATGACACTCAACTTTCATTAATATATACATAAGACATCATTGTAACACCAAGTCCTACAATATAAAAATGTTTCTAAGAAAATATTTTCCTACGAAGTTGTCTCCTCAAAGCATCCTTAATCTCATTATTCCTGAGGCTATAGATGAGGGGGTTCAACATGGGGATCACAACCATGTAGAACACAGACAATACTTTATTCTGGTCTGTGGAGTAGCTGGACTTAGGCATCACATATATGAATGTGACAGTCCCATAGAACAGAGTGACTGCAGTGAGGTGGGAGGTGCAAGTGGAGAAGGCTTTCTGGCGACCCTCAACAGAGTGCATCTTAAGGATGGTGATGAGGATGTAGGTGTAAGAGACAACAATGACAACCACTGTGACCACAATGACAGTGCCAACAGAAATAGTGGCCAGAACAATAGAGATACTGTCATCAGAACAGGAGAGTTCAACTAAAGGAGTAAAATCACAAAAAAAATGATTGATTTTATTTGGTCCACAGAAGAAAAAAGAAAAGAAGGAAAAGGTGAAGGATGAAGCATTAAGAAAACCACTTACATAGGTTACTATAAGCAGTTGGACACAGAGTTGTGTGGACATCTTCACGGAATAGAGCAGTGGGCTACAGATTGCCATGAAGCGATCATAAGCCATAACTGCCAGAACAAAGCACTCAACTGTCCCAAAGAAAGCACCTGAGCCAAGCTGAATGACACATCCAAGATAGGTAATGGTACTTTTGTCCACCAGAAAGTTGACAAGCATATTGGGTGTGACAGAAGATGAATAGCCTATGTCAGCAGAAGCCAAGTGACTGAGAAAAAAGTACATGGGGTGATGGAGTTGGGAAGAGACTCTGATGAGGAGAATGGTGCTGAGGTTTGAAGACACAGTCACTAGGTAAATGCACAGGATGATGGTGAAGAGGACAACTCTCAAGACTGGGTCATCCGTTAAGCCCAATAAAATGAACTCTGTCACTGCAGTGTAGTTCCTATCCTCCAGGAAAGCCATAGGGCAGTGTAGCCGTTCAAGGATCTACTAGAGGCATTACAGGAAGGGATTTATAAAAATGACATAATTTTTAGCAACTCAGACTTGGGGTATCACAAATAAATATATCATTCAAAGACACATGATAGTTTTAGTTGACAATATTTTAGACAGGATCTGGGTACACATAAAGTTTTGCATTTAATGTGACTCAAATTTTAAAACAAATGCTAACAAGCTTCTTTCCAATAATTTATCTCTTGATTTTTAGTTTTATATAGTAAAATATACCTATGTGGTTTTATAGCTAAAATTTAAAAATGTGAGACTTATGTAAGAAACAAGTTATAAATACCACAAAACAGAAAATATGCAACCACAGAATTATGTGGCTTAAATAATGGCTCACCTTACTAAGCACCAAGGCAAGACATAGTATTTTATATATGGCTCCTTGTTTCCAACAGGTAGCATTAAGAAATCTTATTAATTCTATTTTATTGACAGTATTTAATTTGAAAATGTCAAGAAGTCTAGAGTCTGCATTTGAACCTCAGGCAGACTGAACTTTATTTAAACATTTAATAACTATTACTTATGAAACCATTACAATGTAGTTCAGAACACTTACATGTTTCAGATGTACAATAGAGTACTTTGCAGGATGTGCTTAATACACAAAATCTGAGCTTCCTTAGTACAAATTTGACACAGTATGTTAGTGAATCAAGGCCACATCAAGATAATTTTTCTTACTCTAGCTTGAAAAATGAGAAAGGAATCAGTGTTTTAGAAATGGATTGTGATGGAATGAAATCACATGGTTTTCTACATAGTATCATGGTGAGAAAATGTTCAACCTAAGAAGTTAAAAAGTTTGCCGAGGTTCATCCAGCTCAAGGCTACATACACTCTTCTCTCAAGATTTTTGACATTAGTCTTCTGTTTGGCTAAACTGTGATACTAAAATTTTCTGTCAATAAGCAAAGCAGGCATTACCACAAATAGTTACCAATAGTTCACCATCGAAGCATTTAACAGTAATGACTTCATTTCCCTAAGTAGTAACTTTCTGTGTTCTTAAAGTCCCTGCTGGCCTCTGTTTTCATCAGTAGCTAGATAAATAAGAAATCTTTAACAATGAAGGTTACCTGGATTTTCAAAGGAGTCTGAGTGTGGAAGTAGAAGTTGGTCCAGCTATTTTTTTTGTTCAAGTTTATTGCCTTATTTCACCTGACTTGTACATCCACTAACACTTATAAATTTAGATACATTTCCAAAGTATAAAGTATTTTCCAAAGATGAAGTTAAAATCAGTAAACCATGTTGGCCCAAAAATCTCAAAATTTACCTCTTCCAACAAGAATTTATTGTGAAGAAATAAGGTCAAGGCTACTTTGCTCTTATTGCTGCACAGCTGTCTCTTACTGTACTTGTTTGTCATTGAGGATGTGTCCCTGCCGAGTCTCTGGATTCAAGTGTGAATTCAAAACACTGGGGATTGTTATCTTTTTCCACTGAGTACTGAGCAGTTCATTTTGCACACACAGGACTACTTTTCATGGAGCTTGTCAGTCTCAAGTGACATTTTCCTCTTTTGTAAGAACTAACCTGCTTCCATTTGATAGTTATTCCAAGAATAAGTTAAAATTATCTCAGGCGAATATTGGTTTTAAGTTTATTTTACAGCATGAACCAAAAATACAGATTATCAATTTTGCTTAACACACACTTCTGCAATTTTTCTGAACCTTCTAGTATGTAAAATAGAAGTTTGCTTTCATTTCCATATACATCTGGATGTTGTTCTCCTATGCTATAGATACATTCACTTATTCTCAGTGTACCTATGTAGTACACTTCCCATTTGTAAGGAGAACTTCCTTTTCATGCTAAACCGTGAGTGACAACAGTTATAATCTTGCACATGATGACACATGCTTAGAACGCATTTTGACAATTATATCACTTAACAGAACAATAACAAAAACTTCTCTATTGGAACCTATGCACACAATGCTGTGGCCTTTTGACTTGTTTTATAGTAACTACCAGATGTTAGAAAGCAGCTGTTTTCATATGTGCCTTCCATGTTCTGTTGAACCAGTATACACATATGACCTAGCATAGCATTACTAGAGTACCATACAAGGACCACAAACAACCAGGACAATTAGTGACAGTTTCTCACAGTACCCTATATGGCATCTTCCAGCATGATGAAATCCAATCAAAGGTAGGATCATCCAGTACAGTACCACTCAAAATTTCTCTGTCATGCTGCCAAGTAAGTGGTGTCTTCAGCTATAGGACCTACCATCCAGCTCACATTTGCTACTCAATGCAGTAGACTTAAGTTTTGTAGTTTGTAGTGCCTTGAGGGATCTTCATGGGCCATAACTTTTGTAGAATAGCCCGAAACTTTTACTGAGATTTTTACCAGACAACCTTTTGGCTTCTGGGAGTGCCCTTTTCCACTCATGCATAGTGTCTTTGTGTAAAGTTCTTGACCTATGTCTTCACCTTTTTCCAGATGAATTTACAAATCTGTAAGAAACTCAAAAGTTAACATTATGGAGTAAACTTATTACAAATGGTGGACAGAACCTCTAAATGTTCCCAGTATCCATTCCAAGTTTGTGCTCATTGATCTTGAGCAGCTCCTGAGATAAATAAAAAAGAAATGTTTTCATGGTCCAATACTGTAGTTAATATCTCACATAATGTCTGTTAATTGTTCCACAAGAACATTGATAATAAGTGAAGCAGAATACATGGCAGTTCCTACTCAAAGTGTTTATCTAATCACTCTTATCAATAAAAAAACTGGGAGTCAGATATTAGGATAAGAACCTGAATGATCACAGAAGCTACAGAGAAGCCACCAGTGTCTTTCTATCTCCTCAGTTCCTGCAGTCCCCCCATCCAAAAGGGTTGAGATTTCCTCTCATCCCCACCTTATTACTTCCTGTCTCCTATCTTTTCTCATCCTCCAAAACCTCTATGGTTAATTTTGGTCAGCTAATGGCTATCTTTGCCCTCTGACTCAAAGTAAGCTTTATTGTCAGAATGTGATCAAAATACCACACAAAATTTCCCCGTTTTGTCTAAATACAAAGGGAAGGTTAACTCTAACATAGTAAAACTATTTACAATAAGCATAGTTATCAGGTAAGAATTACATTCACAATGTCCAGTCCATTTGCTTTTGGCAAATCCAGAAAGAATATTTTATTATCTATTCTATCTCATTGAATCCAAAGTTTTGTACACAATTCACTTTCTATCCTAATTTCTATTATCAACCCAACACTACCCTTTTATGTCTGGTATATTTCTTTTCTGAGTTCCTTTTCTCCACGTGGAAAACTATTACTAGCTAGTTTTTATCTCAGAGATCAGAGAAGGATATAGTATTACCTGAGTAAACAGTAAGTGCAGGACAAACTATTTCAAAAAAAATGTGAGAAATGACAGAAATAGCTGGCTTTCTGGACAATCACCCAAGGTTCCTCTGAAACTTTAGGGCATCCATTTTAGGTCTACAAGCATAAAATATCTGACAGACTTTTCTGTGAAGTAGGAATTTTGAAGGCATGTCCCACTTTGTCTTGGCGAATTTTGGCAGCCACTTTCTTTTGTGTCCTGCTTGTCCAATTTGGAGAGCATGCCATCAGCAGTTGAAGCAAGGACAGTTTCCTGCCCAGTGACTAGCTTTTGCAAGAAAGAAAGCAAATTCCATATGGAGTTTCTTCTATACCAGCATCTCTGAAGTAGATTGGTGCTGCCAGGGCCAGACATGCCTCATTGTCATATAAAAAAGAACCTGTTATTAAAACATCTTAAATGCCATATTTGATAGACCTCTGAAGTGTTTGAAGATGACCTGTCTATCTAAAACATATCTCTGTTTAACCTTCAAAACATACCTAATGTGACTACAAGTTCAATTGTAATAGGTGACTAACTACTAACCTGCATTTCTTGATTATCCTAAATAGTTTGTACTAATAACTTTCAAGGACTACAAACTTACATTACATTGATACAAGGTACAATACCTTGAACAAGATTAGAAATATATGTATAGTGTGTTCTAACAAAAATAATCTTAAATTTGTATCAATATACAAAGATCCATAACAATGAAAATATTTAAAGCAAGTAATTACTTGTTTTGGTTTAAAAGTAGATACAATATTCTACCTTTTATCTTATTTCTATGCCTCCCTTTTGATTTTCAGAGTAGATTCAATAATTTACCCTTCTATCATTATCTATATTCCTTTTTTTCCTTTTTTATTTGAATTAGAAACAAGATTGTTTTACATGTCAATCCCAGTTCCCACTCCCTCCTCTCCTCCCCTACCAGCACCCCAACTAACACCCTACCTATTACATATCCTTTCTGCTCTCCAGGGAGGGTGAGGCCTGCCATAGGGGGTCATAAGAGTCTATCATATATTTTGGGATAGGGCCTGGGCCCAACCCTGTGTGTCTTGGTTCAGAGAGTATCCCTCTATGTGGATTGGGCTCCCAAGGTCCACATCTATGCTAGGGATAAGTACTGAACTACTACAGGAGGTCCTGTAGATTTCCGAGGTTTCTTCACTAAAACCTATGTTCCTGGGGTCTGAATCAGTCCCATGCTGGTATCTCAGCTATCAATTTGGGGACCAAGAGCTCCAACTTGTTCAGGTCAGCTGTTTCTGTGGGTTTCACCAGCTTGGTCTGGACCACTTTGCCAATCACTCATTCTTCTCTGCAACTGGATTCCAGTTTAGTTCAGTGATTAGATGTGGGTGTCGGCTTCTACTTCCACCAGCTGCCGGATGAGGGCTATTGGGTGGCATATAAGTCAGTCATCGATCTCATTATCAGGGGAGGGCATTTAATGTAGCCTCTCCTGTGTTGCTTAGATTGTTAGCTTATGTCATCTGTGTAGATCTCCAGACATTTCCCTAGTGCATGATTTCTCTGTAAACCTAAAATGTCTCCCTCTATTGTGGTATCTCGATTCTTGTTATCTTCTATTCTTCCCCCGACTCAACCTTTCTGCTCCCTCATGTCCTCTGCATCCCTCCTCTTCTTCCCTTCTCGTTCTCCTAGCTCCCTTCCCTCTCTTCCTGTGCTGTCAATTTGGTCAGGGGATAGTGACCCTTTCCCCTTCTCCAGGGGACAATTTTTGTCTCTTTTAGGGTCCTCCTTGTTTAACTAGTTTCTCTGACAGTGTGGATTGTGGGCTGGTAATCCTTTACTCTGTCTAAAATCCACATATGAGTGAGTACACATCTTGTTTGTCTTTTTGTGATTGGGTTACCTCGCTCAGAATGGTTTCTTCTAGTGCCATCCATTTTCCTGCAAATTTCAAGATTCCATTGTTTTTTTCTGCTGAGTAATACTCCATTGTGTAAATGTACCCCATTTTCTCTATCCATTCTTTGGTTGAGGGGCATCTAGGCTGCTTCCAGTTTCTGGCTATTACAAATAGTGCTGCTATGAACATCGTAGAACAGATGTCATTGTTGTATGAATGTGCTTCTTTTGGGTATATGCCTAGGAGTTTGCTGGATTTTGTGGTAGACTCCATTTTCTTGAGGAGTCACCGTACTGATTCTCAAAGTGGCTGAACGAGTTGGCACTCCCACCAGCAGTGGAGAAGTGTTCCCCTTTCTGCATATCCTCTCCAGCATAAACTGTCATTGGTCTTTTTAATTTTGGCCATTCTGGCATGAGTAAGATGGTATCTCAGAGTTGTTTTGATTTGCATTTCCCTGATGGCTAAGGATGTTGAACACTTTCTTATGTGTCTTTCAGCCATTTTAGATTCCTCTATTGAGAATTGTTTGTTTAGTTCTGTAACCCACTTTTTAATTGGATTGTTTGTTGTTTTGGAGACTAGCTTCTTGAGTTCTTTGTATATTTTGGAGATCAGCCCTCAGTCAGATGTGGGTTTGGTGAATATCTTTTCCCAGTCTGTGGGCTGCTGTTTTGTCTTGCTGACTGTGTCCTTTGCCTTACAGAAGCTTCTCTGTTTCAGGAGGTCCCATTTATCAATTGTTGATCTCAGTGTCTGTGCTACTGGTGTTATGTTCAGGAAGCAGTCTCCTGTACCAATTAATTCAAGGGTATTTCCCACTTTATATTCTAATAGATTCAGTGTGGCTGTGTTTATGTTGAGGTCTTTGATACATTTTGACTTAAGTTTTGCGCAGGGCGAAAGGCTTGGTGTATCTGTAGTCTTCTACATGTCTGCATCCAATTATGCTGGCACCATTTGTTGAAGATGTTTTCTTTGTTCCATCATATAAATTTGGATTGTTTGTCAAAAATCAGGTTTTCGTAGGCGTGTGGGCTAATATCAATCAGGGTTTTCAATATTATTCCAATGGTCCACCTGTCTATTTTTGTGCCAATACCAAGCTGTTTTCAGGACTATAGCTCTATAATAGAGCTTGAAATCAGGGATGGTGATGCCTCCAGAAGTTCCTCTATTGTACAGGGTTGTTTTGGCTATCCTGGGTCTTTTGTTTCTCCATATAAAGTTGAGAATTGTTCTTTCAAGGTCTGTGAAGAATTGTGTTGGGATTTTGATGGGGATTGCATTGAATCTGTAGATTGCTTTTGGCAAAATTGCCATTTTTACTATGTTGATCCTACCTACCAAGAGCATGGGAGATCTTTCCATTTTCTGGTATCTTCTTTAATTTCTTTCTTCAGAGACTCAAGATTCTTAAGGTACACATCTTTCACTTTTATGGTTAGTGTCACCCCAAGGTATTTTATGTTGTTTGTGGCAATTGTATAGGATTATGTTTCTCTGATTTCTTTCTCCACCAATATGTCATCAGTATATAGTAGGGCTACAGATTTTTTTTAGTTAATATTGTATTCTGCCACTTTGCTGAAGGTGTTTATGAGCTGTAGGAGTTCCCTGGTAGAGTTTTTCGGGTCACTTATGTAGACTATCATATCATCTGCAAATAGTGAGAGTTTGACTTCTTCTTTTCCCATTTGTATTCCCTTGATCTATTTTTGTTTTCTTATTGCTCTAGCTAGAACTTCAAGGACAATATTGAAGAGTTATGGAGAGAGTGGACAGCCTTGTCCCTGATTTTAGAGGAATTGCATTGAATTTCTCTCCATTTAATTTGATGTGGGCTGTTGGCTTGCTGTATATTGCTTTTATTATGTTGAGATATGTTCCTGTTATCCCTGATTTCTCCAATACCTTTATCATGAAGGGATGTTGGATATTGCCAAAGGCTTTTTCAGCATCTAGTGAGATGATCATATATGGTTTTTTTCCTCAGTCTGTTTATATGGTGGATTACATTGATGGATTTTCATATGTTGAACCATACTTGCATCCCTGGGATGAAGCCTACTTGATCATGGTGGATGATTTCTCTGATGTGTTCTTGGATTCTATTTGCCAGTATTTTATTAAGAATTTTCCATCAATATTCATGAGGGATATTGGTCTGTTGTTCTCTTTGTTAGTTGTGTCATTGTGTGGCTTGGGTATCAAGGTTATTGAAGCCTCATAAAAAGAGTTTGGCAATGACCCTTCTGCTTCTATTGTGTGGAATACTTTAAGGAGAATTGGATTAGCTGCACCTTGAATTTCTGGTAAAATTCTGCACTGAAGCCATCTGGCCCTGGGCTTTTTTTGGTTGGTAGACTTTGGATGGCTACTTCTATTTCATTAGGGGTTATAGGTCTATTTAAGTTACTTATCTGCTCTTGATTTAATTTTGATAAGTGAAATCTGTCTAGAAAATTGTCCATTTTCTTTAGATTTTCGAATTTTGAGGAATATAGGTTTTCGAAATATGACCTGATGATTCTCTGTATTTCCTGTGTCTGTTGTTATGTTCCCCTTTTCATTACTGATTTTATTAATTTGCATGTTCACTCTCTGCTGTTTGGTAAGTTTGAATAAAGGATTGTCTATCTTGTTGATTTTCTCAAAGAATCAACTCTTTGTAATATTGATTTTTGTATTGTTCTCTTAGTTTCCATTTTATTGATTTCAGCCCTCAATTTGATTATTTCCTGGCATTTGCTCCTCCAGGGTGTATTGGCTTCTTTGTTTTCTAATGCTTTCAGTTGTGCTGTTAATTCTCTAGTGTGATTATTCTCCTGTTTCTTCATGTGTGCATACAGCACTATGAACTTTGCTCTTAGCACTACTTTCAAAGTGTCCCATAGGTTTGGGTATGTGGTGTCTGCATTCTCATTGAATTCTAGGAAATCTTTAATTTTTTTTTTTTTTTTTTTGGTTTTGCAAGGCAGGGTTTCTCTGCGTAGCTTTGTAGCCTATCCTGGCACTCACTCTGGAGACCAGGCTGGCCTTGAACTCACAGAGATCTGGCTGCCTCTGCCTCCCGAGTGCTGGGATTAAAGGCATGCGCCACCAGCGGCGCTGTGAAGAAGGTAAATTGTTTTGTATTTGGATGGAATGTTCTATAGATATCTGTTAAGTCCAATTGTGCCATAACTTCTATAAGTTCCTTTGTTTCTTTGTTAAGTTTCTGTCTGGTGTTTCTGTCCAATGGTGAGAGTGGGGTGTTGAAGTCTCCCACTATAAGTGTGTGAGGTTTTATGTGTGATTTGAGTTTTAGTATTGTTTCTTTTACAAACATGGATGCCTTTGTATTTGGGGCATAAATGTTCATAATTGAGACTTCATACTTCATCCTGATGGATTTCTCCTGTGATGAGTAAGGAACGACCTCCTTCATCTCTTTTGATTGATTTTAGTTTAAAGTCCAATTTGTTGGATATTAGGATTGTTACCCCTGCTTGTTTCTTGGGTCCATTTGATTGGAAAATCTTTCCCCAACCTTTAATTCTTAGGTACTGTCTGTCTTTGAAGTTGAGGTGTGTTTCTTGTATGCAGAAGAAGGATGGATTCTGTCTTCTTATCCATTCTGCTAATCTGTGTCTTTTTATAGGTGAGTTCAGACCATTAATGTTGATGGATATTAATGACCATTGATTGTTCATTCTTGTTTGTTTTTGATTTGGTGATGGTGGTGAGATTATGTGTGTGATTCTATCCCTTTTTCCTTTTGGTTGTTGGTAAAGTGGGGTTATCTATTGCCTATATTTTTCTGGTTGTTGTTAACTTCCTTGGGTTGCAGTTTTCATTCCAGAACTTTCCGTAGTGCTGGATTAGTGGATATGTATTGTTTGAATATAGTTTTGTCATGGAATATCTTGTTTTCTCCATCTATATTGATTGAAAGCTTTGCTGAGTATAGCAGTCTGGGCTGGCATCCATGGTCTCTTAGTGTAGGTAGAATATCAATCCAGGACCTTCTGGCTTTCAGAGTTTCCATGGAAAATCAGGTGTGATTCTGATAGGTTTGCCTTTATAAGTTACTTGACCTTTTTCTTTTGCTGCTCTTAATATTTTCTCTTTATTCTGTATATTTGGTGTTTTGATTATTATGTGGTGAGGAGAGCTTTTTTGGTGCAGTGTATTTGGTGTTCTGTAGGCTTTTTGAATTTTCATTGGCATGTCTTTCTTTAGGTTGGGAAAGTTTTCTTTTATGATTTTGTTGAATATGTTTTCTGTGCCTTTGAGTTGTATTTCTTCACCTTCTTCTATATCTATTATTCTTAGGTTTGGTCTTTTCACAGTATCCCATATTTCCTGGATATTTTGTCTTAGGGATTTGTTTGACTTAAGATTTTCTTTGGTTGATGAATCTATTTCTGCTAGTGTGTCTTCAACTCCTGAGATTCTCTCTTCCATCTCTTGTATTCCGTTGGTTATGCTTACATCTGTAGTTTCTGATCGTTTACCCAGATTTTCTCTTTCCAGAATTCCCTCAGATTGTGCTTTATTTATTGTCTCTATTTCAGTTTTTAGGTCTTGAACTGTTTTCTTGAGAGATTTGTTGATATCTTGTATTTTTGGTTTGTTTTTTCTTCATTTCCTTAAGGGATTTTCTCATGTTCTCTTTGGGGTCCTCTTTGATGCCCTCTATCATTTTCTTGAAGATGTTTTTAAGGTCATTCTCTTCTGGTTCATCTGCATTGTGATGTTCAGGTCTTGCTGGTGTATGGTTCCTAGTCTCCGGTGGTGTCATATTGGGTTTTCTGTTGTTGGATGTGCTTTTACCTTGTCCTCTTCTCATCCTTTCTTCTGGTGGGTGTAGCAGGAGTCTCTTCTTCTCCTGGTGGGTATGGTACCAAGGTCCCCTTCTGGTAGATGCAAACAGATCCAATACTGTGATGTCTGTTATCTTCTCATGGATGGAGTCAGAACTGCCACCAGGGCCTCGGGAGTGTCCGGTGTGTCAGATTCTGCCACTGAGTTCAGATCCAATGAGCAGATCCCTGGCTTCAAATGTCTCTGAGCAGTACCGCTGACTCTATATTCCTGTTTAAAAAAAATTAACCCTGAATCTAACCTCCCTTTTCAGCTCTTTTTAAACCATTACCAATAACAACTTGTAACCACCACCCAAACAATGACCAATACTCGTAACCCATTGAATAAGCAAAAAACCTCTCATTCTACTTCTTGGGGATGTGGGCTTTTTGTTCTTAAATTTATTTGCTGCTGTATGGGTGTGACTGTATCTTTAGGGGATCATGAAAAGAAAAAAAAATTAGGTTAATTGTCAAGTCCTGGGAGATGCAACTGTATCATTTGTTGTCCAGTCTCTACAGATTGGGAAAGTAAAGGACTTGTCTCAAGTCCTGAATAGAGTAGTCTGTGAGGCTGGACCATCTCAGCTAGCCATGTTGAAATTGTTCTGAGCAGTTTGTTTTCCAAATCCTATCTTTAGGTGGTGGTTTTC
This sequence comes from Cricetulus griseus, assembly GCF_003668045.3. Lineage (NCBI taxonomy): Eukaryota > Metazoa > Chordata > Mammalia > Rodentia > Cricetidae > Cricetulus > Cricetulus griseus. Next base: position 92,173,751 of record NC_048596.1, read on the forward strand.
AGCTTAGTGGTATTATCATAGTCCTGGTGGAATCATCATTGTGGGGCCCCATCATCCATTTGGAGACTTCAAATGTTGCTGTTAGGTATGTTCATAGTTCACTGCATAAAACTTAAACATGCTAAATGTCATATGCAGCAGATCTCAAAGAAGTTGAAGTATCAATATTTGCTATGCACATTAAGAGTATCAAAACTTAATTCCTAGTTACATAATAACGACTAAAACCCAAAACCATGTACAGGAAACTAGATGAAGTATTTTCTAGTATCATTTAGTACTCTATATGACCATTAATATCATAACAAAAGTTTCATATGTAATTATTAATCTTATAAGTTTTGAGATAAAATTTATACCTTAAGAAAAGTATTAAAGATTCAAAATAAAACTAAAGGATTATTAGATTGGTGGCAATAAGATAATCCCTTAGTTTTTTTTTGCTTTTGTACCATATCAGGTGGCTCTTCTGGCATGAAACAGACTTTGGATTTTACTTTAATAAACATGTTTGGGTTTAGAGAAAGACAGATGCATGCCAACTTCAAAGCCAAATTTAATTTTTAATTGGACTGGGACTACAAAAAAATTGGCATCATATGTCTTCAGAGAAAAGCAAAAACAAACATTTGGGAAGATTTATGAAATTTTATACCATTGGAGATGTGCTATACTAACAGGCCAATTTACTCCTTTTCTTGGAACATTTTTCCTGGATTATTTGTCTTTTTTTCTTCATATGTTTTATTTGTTCTGAGATCTTCAGTTTCCTTTCCTGGAGGTCTTCATTCTCCAGAAAAGACAAAAACCCTTCCTCAACCCTAATTTTGGGGAGGTTCTCTTTTAGCAAGTTATATTTGATAAAATAAAAGCATTTGTTACTTTTGTAGCTTAGTCTTAATTAAGCTGCATCCTGCTTGATGAATTATCATCTCTTCTAATTAAGAGGTCACTGGTTCAAGTTGAATCTTTATCAATTTTGATGGGATCTATAGGTTTTCTTCTGTGGAAACAAAAATAAAACCCCTTCGCCAACTTAACACTTATCCAGGTTTTCATTCTGAGGTCAACACATCTTTAAAGTATACAGGCTGATTTAATTCCGTAGCTATTTCTATTATCCAATGTCTCTCCACAGTTATTATTGCTTTCTCATTAGCATTTACAAAATCCAAGTTTAATAAAGCATTATGCAATCTATTTCTGGGGGTCTTTATTGCCCCTTTCTGTTTATTTTGCATATCCTTTAGAGTTCTTTTTTTAACTTTCTATAATTGCTTGCCCTGTAGGATTGTGGGGTAAACTTGTAATATGTTTTATAATGTAATAACCAAAAAAACTGTTTTATTTTACTAGACACATGTGATAGAGCTTTGTCAGTCTTAAATTGTCCAGGTATTTCCATGATGCCCACAACTTCTAGCAAATGTGTGATTATAGAATCAGCCCTTTCAGAACTCAAAGCAGTGTCCAATGAAATCCTGAATAGATATCAATGGTGTGGTATACATATTTTAATTTTCCAAATTCTAAAAAGTAGAACACATTCATCTACCAGATTTCATTCCTTTGAGTACTTTTTGCATTTCTTCCTGCAGATAGCAGAGTTTGGTTAAATAAAGAAGCAGGACATTTCCTGATAATATACTTGGTTTGTTGATAAGTGATGGAAAAGTCTTTTTACAAAACTTTGCTATTAACATGATGGTTTTATGCAATTCTGAGGCCTTTGTCACAGTTCCCATCGAGAGTTGATTAATTTCATTATTACCTTGTTCTAGATGTCCTGGCATATCCATATGGAATCGGATGGGATATATATATATATCCTGTATTTGTTATTAAAAAGAAATCTTGAAAATGGATCATGATAACAGATCTAATAGCTATTAAAGGTGATTCAGCCAATGGACTCTCTACAGTCTGGAGTTCCTTTGCTTTCTCCATTACCTAAAGGATGGCCTGATTTAAAAGACTGTTTCTTCACTATACCTTTACAACAAAAAGACAGAGAAAAACTTGGCTTCATGGTGCCTACTTATAATAATTCTCATCCTGCTAAGAGATATCAATAGAAGATTCTTCCACAAGGAACATTAAATAGCCCCACCATATGTCAATATTTTGTATGGCAGCCATTGGATATAATACATCAGCAATTTCCTCAATCTATAGTTTAGGTGGATAACATTTTACTAGTTGATTCAAATGTAGATACTTTAGAAAGTTTGAAGAAGAAAAGAAAAAAATTGCCTTGTTGGGGATTACAATTTGCTCATGGAACATATGCAAAGAGGAGATTCTATAAATTCTTTACAATATAAAATAGGTCTACAAAAATTAGACCATAAAAGGTACAAGTTGAGAGAAATCAACTGAGGACTATTAATGACTGTCAAAGATTACTAGAGACATTTCCAATTTATCTTCCAATATTGGAGTAAAAACTGATGGACTGAGTAATTTGTTTAAAACCTTAAATAGTCCAAGAGAATTATCAGCGAAAGCTGAGAGAGAATTGGCTTTGGTGGAAAAGAAATTACAGGATGTACATGTGGATCATTTGGATCCAGAGCTTGACTGCATTCTGTTTATTTTACCCTCTATGCATTTTCCTAGAGGAATATTAATGCAGATGGAAGGTATTATCCTAGAATGGATCTTTTTAACACATAAACAGAGTAAAAACTTAAAAACCTTGGATATGGGGAAAGGTATCTGGGTTGATTCTAAAAGGAAAATTGTGACTTCATCAGTTAGGAATAGACCCAGTAGAAATTGACAAATTATGGGCAGAAAGTGAACCTTTGCAAAAGACTTGAAGTAAATCTTTGGGAGAGATTAACAACAAAATATTCCCAAAGCATGAGAATTCAATTTATGAAGAAAGCTAATTGGATTCTTCCTCACATTTTAAGGGGAACACCAATAACTGGAGCCCTTACATTCTATACTGATGCAAATAAATCAGGAAAGGCAGGTTATAAATCAGAAAACTTATGTAAAGTGGCTCAAATCCTTTATGATTCTGTTCAAAAGTCAGAATTATATGTTATTCTTATATAATGGTATTAATGGATGTTATGGAACCTCTTAACATAGTTACTGATTCACAATATGAAAGAGTTGTTTTTCATATTGAAACTGCTGAATTTATACCAGATGATACATAATTGACTTTTTATTTATATCAAGGAACAGTCAAGGCAGCTCCTGTACCAGCTGTTCTAAGACCAGCCATTTCTCTACTGTTAACAGCCATTGCTCAACCCAACCTATTTTAAAGGTAGGGATGTTGGTGCCTTTGAAAATTAGCGGCTTTTGTGTCCTTTTCTTGTACAATCTGAATGGTCAGTGACTATTTTTTTATAAATACATTCTAATATTTTTCATAGAAACATATATTTATTTAAGATTTGTTTCTAAGATTAGAGGGATGTTAATCTGAGTATTCCATCGCTGTAACAAATCATGTCCCTATGAATTCATTGCTATGTTAGCCACAAATGAATTTAATTTTTCTTCTTTTATTATAAATTTTTCTTTAAATTAGAAACTATATTATTTTACATATCAATCCCAGTTCCCTCTCCCTCCTATCCTCCCATGTCCCCCACCAAACCCCATCCCATCCACCATCCAATCCCCGGTTAGGGTGAGGGCTTCCCTGGGTGAACCTCAAAGTTTGTTATATCTTTTGGGCATGTCCTTAGACTAAATTTTCTGTCTGTCCTTCTGGCTCTACATTCAACCCATTTCATACTCTGTTTTTCCTGAGATAATGTTCCAATCCCTAAAAGCTGATCATTTACTGCCTGAAGGGGTCAATTTGAATGCCAAGATTCTGGTGTCATTATTGTTACATCCATGCCTATATCTAAAAGACCTTCAATGATGTCATTTATTAGTATTTTTCATTTTGGTTAATTTATAGAAGTTTGACATATTTGCTTTACAGTTTCTCCTGAATTTTTTGTTCTCTATTTTTTTTAATTTAATTTTACTTATTTATTATGTATACAAACTTCTGCCTGCAGGCCAGCAGAGGGCACCAGATCTCATTTAAGGTGGCTGTGAGCCACCATGTGGTTGCCAGGAATTGAACTCAGTACGTCTGGAAGAACAGTCAGTGTTCTTAACCTCTGAGCCATCTCTCCAGCCCTTTTGTTCTCTATTTTATAGCTGTTCTATCATTCCAAGTATTTTTTCAATAGGCATTAGATTCTTTAGTTGCTTTGAGAAGGAGTATCCTCCATAATGACAGGAAACAACTGAACTGAATTTGGCATAGGGACCTCTGAAATGTCCCTCAAGGAGTTTCCCAGTGGCAAAGGGTTACCTGACCATCCCTTGTTGATATATATTCATTATTCCAATGCCTGCCTTTGCCACACCTTCTGCAAAATCCACTGTTTGGATACTGCTTAGAAAAAACATTGTTTCTAGGAATGCCCTGTTTACAATCATTTTTTGAACTAAGGGGAATACCACACTACTGCTGGTTGGAGTGCAAAATAGTGTAGCTACTTTGGAAATAAATATGGTAGTTTCTCAGAAAAATGGGAATAAATCTACCTCACGACCCATCTTTACCAATCTTGGGCATATATCCAAAGGATGCTCAATCATATCACAAGCAGTATTATTTGTAATACCCAAAACCTGGAAACAACCTAGATGTCCCTCAACCGAAGAAAGAAAATTGTGGTACTTTATAAAATGGAGTAATATTAAGCTGGAGAAAAAAATGACCTCATGAAATTTTAAGGCAAATAGATAGAACTAGAAAAAATAATTCTCGAGTGAGGCAACCCAACGAGAAAAACAAACATGAAATGTACTCATTCATAAGTGGATATTAGGAGTAAAGTATGGGATAACCAACCTACAATCCTCAGCCACAGACAGGCTAAGGAACAAAGAGGGACCAAAGAGGGATGCATGGATTTACCTGAGAAGGGGGAATAGAAGAGAGATCCTGGGTAGAATGATGTTTGCCATTGGGGAGATGGGGGGCTGGGAGCATGTGTGAGTATATTGTATGGGCTTGTGCAGGAGGTGGTTTGGGGGCAGCACAGAGAGCTAGGGAGAAACCTGGTGCCAGGGAAATTCCCAGGAATCCACAAGGATGACCCCAGCTAAGACACTTAGCAATAGTGGAGAGGGTTCCTGAAGTGGCCATCTACTCTAATCAGATAGAGTAATACAAAATATATAATGGATTAATCTGGCTTTGTCTGGTGAGTTGATTGTGAAAACCCAGACACTATCTGATGGTCCAGATAAAAATATTAACCACAAGAAAGAAAATGTTCTCTCACTTTGCATGACAGTGTAACCACATGTACCTCAACAGAGCACACTCTTCTACCTGAAGGTGTATATAGTTGGAAAAGTTCCTTTGTAGCTTGCAAAACTGTTTACACTTCTGATGGTACAGATATAGATCAAAATATAATGGCTACTGGTTGGACAGTTTGGAGACAGAAGGGGAAATAGGCAAGGAACAAACTGGTAACTGTTGTAACCATTTTCAGAAACATAGGAAGTAAAAGCTAGTTGTAAAACTATTCATGCAAACCATTGAATCTGTATAAATAAATACAGCTCAGGATATCCAGGGCCACTTGCTTGAATGTCAACAGGGGGGTCAAAATTTCTTCATGGGGCCCACTCCACACATTCATACCAAGTCAACAATGTTATCTGGAACAAAGCCTCCAGAAGCCAGAAATGTGGCAGCTTGTATACCTAATAAGACTCCTCTGAAGAAACTAATTTTTTCCTTTTCAAGTGTTTGTTAATTGGAGATAGCTTCTTGGTTGGGGATGGGAGCTCATGTCTGTTTCCTAATATCAACAATGAGACCTTATCTAATTTTGACCTGTTGAAGCCCAGTCCTTCCTCCACAGTTTCTGTGGATCAATATGTGCACTAGTCCTTCAGTGTCTGGCAGACATTGTTTTCTTGGTTTTAGCCTCCTCTTTTACATAGTTCTCGTATCCCTAAGGGGAAGCATTTGACTGAGACATCCAATTTAAGATTGTGTATTCCAAGGTCTCTCACTCTGCATATTGTTTATTTGTGGGGTTCTGTATTAGCTCACTTCTACCAAAGAAGAAGCTTCTCTAATGACACCTGAATGGGAAACTGATTTATGGATATAGTTGAAAGTAATTAGGAGTAATTATACTGATACATTACTTCAGTAGAACAATAGTACTTGGTTTATGTTTAGGTCCATGGCCTATCTAGTTTTTTATTCTTGATACCCAGTGTCAGGCATGTGTTCTGTCTCACTGAGTGAGCCACAAATACAATAAGATAGTGGTTGGTTATCCCCATGATGTTTGTGCCATGAAGGGTGTATAACTGGGTTCATATCTGTAGCATCATCTATCCTTCCAGTGTATTTGTGTTAGTGGCCACAACCCTTTGGGCGTGGCTTCAGATGAAGACAGAACCAGAAGGAAGGAAGTTGGGTCACAGATCGCATCATAAGTGCAGAGAAAGCCTGCAGCAGTTCTTCATTGTTTTCTGTATAAATTGTTCCCCAATAAAACAAACATTTATCACTTATCTTCAGTCTAGTGAACTCACATAAACCCCACCTTCATGTATCTATCTTCTTCTCTGGTGTTCAGAGTAGCATCCAATACCATCAACACTAATCACCAGGGGTGAAACATCTAATTAGGCACCAGCTTGAATTCTTATTCAATGAGATATGTAAGTATTGTTTTAAGCAATATGGTCTGGCCATCAGTTTGTGAAGAGCAACCAACAGTCTTGATTGCTTGGGGTTTTCCATGGAAACCTTTTTTCCAAAAACTCAATTAGATGTAATCCATTTCTGGCACAGGAGGTTACACTTGGCGATCAGAGATGTCTAGTTGGGGCTTTATCCCCCTATTATTTGATGACTACATTAGATTTCTTTCATATATGTATATTTTTGAAGACACTTCTACTGTAGTGGGTTTCCATATGACCTTTCAAATGACCCTTAGTGTTAGTTTCCCCTCCTTCATTTCCTCCTTTTGCACCCTTTCTTCCTTCCCCTTCCCCATTTAATCCTTCCATTCCAGTCTCTCCTCTTTTCTGCCTAAATATATATTCTATTTCCATTTCCTTAGGAGATCCTTTGTTCCCCCACTAGCCTTTACTATGTGACTAATCTCTGCAGTTATTCAAATAGTAGCATACCTTTTGGAGGCTTAAAACATAACATTCAAAAGTAAAAGGATACACATAATAATTCACATTGGAATAGGATAAAACAAACAACCAGAAGGAAAAGAGTCCAGAGGGCAGAAGAAACAGATATAGACAAATAGACCCACTCATCCACACACTTAGGACTACTATAAAATCACTAAACTAGGAGTTATAATATATATGCAAAGGGTCTTTAAGGTAGAAAAATGTTCTCAAAAGTAGGAGCTGAAATCTTTGAGATGAGTATTTTTCTAATGCTGGGATGTCTTTTCAAGTTAGGGGGTTAAATCATTTTTTTCTAATTTCAAACTTCATTAAAAAAATACCTTCAAATTACTCTCATAGACGATGCAGAAAGAATGAAGGAGCCAGAGGATGAGATTTACAGCAGAAAAGTGTTGTCTGGACAGGTCGTTTGCCATTGTACTCATGAACTCATTGCAGTGTGGTTACCTGCATAAGACCTGTCCAAAATTTGGCCTGTCAATGTTGCATTACTGATGAGAAGGGGTCTAAGATGCTTTGCCATTTCAGAATGGATTATTGGCAATTTGTGGTTGTTTGATGTGTCTTTCTTCAGTGGTACAGCTTTCATCCAGTAAATAACCACTCACCCATGTTCAAACAAGAAAATCTAATTTGATTTAATCTAATAAATATAATCTAATAAGGCGTTTGTTAACTTCACACAAACCTAAACAGATCTGGAAATCGAGAGCCCTAATTAAGAAAATGCCTTCATGGGCCTGGCCTGGTAGTAGGTCTTGATTAATTGTCTTGATTAATGATTCATGTGGATTGGGGAAGTATTTGAGATGTAACCTGGCCTCACATCTTGTTCTTGTTCTTTCTCAGTGTAGATGAAATGTGATCAGTAAGTTTCTTGCTCCTGCCCCAGGCCAACTCTGTCTCTTACTATACCTTCTCTGCCAAGATAAACTGTCTGTGTAGAGTTGTAACCCAAATTAAACCCTTGTACCAGCAGCAGCAGCAGAAGGAGGAGAAGAGGAGGAAAAGGAGGAGGAGGAAGAGGAGGAGGAGGAGGAAAAGGAGGAGGAGGAAGAGGAGGAGGAGGAGGAGGAGGAGGAGGAGGAGGAGAAGAAGAAGAAGAAGAAGAAGAAGAAGAAGAAGAAGAAGAAGAAGAAGAAGAAGAAGAAGAAGAAGAAGAAAAAGAAGAAATGAAAAATGATGACAAATAATACATAAAAGAATTAACTGCCAATTTTACCACACAGTGGACACAGAACCTCTGTGGTTGAATACCTTCTTCATGAATTTTTTTATAGTGTTGCACTGGCATTATGACTGGACAAGCCTAGATAGAAGCCCTGTATCCCTCTGATACAGTGTATCTTAAAATACATCATGTATGTTTTCAGGGTCCCTTCAAGGGTTGTTTTGGGTCATAGAAATCAGTGAAGTAGTGAAGCAAAAGGCATTATACAGGAAGTTATATGTGTGGTCCTTTTACCCCTGATGTAATGTATCATGAAATAATAATTTTATTTTTGTCATAAAGACAGTAAAGTGGATAAAGGCATTTGTTATCAAGCCTGAAAACCTGCTTTCAGTGCCTGGGATTACTTGGTAGACAGAAAGAACAAACACCCCCAAGTTGTCCTTGGAATTCTAGTTCTGTGCTGTTCTGTGTTCCAAAGATAATAAATAAATATAATAGACAGAATTATTTTCATTATAAAACAATATTCAGCCAACATATCCATTTATAAAAACTGTGGAATTACGGGTTTCATCCATAGTCAGATCATGTCAGAATATTTTATTAACCCTTGACTCTACAGAATATGATATAGATCATGTGGGATCATTTTTGAACCATCATTTCTGTTCCATTGATGAACATATCTGTCCTTTCACCAATATCATACTGTCAACATTAATTTAATTTAATGGTATTCCTTAATTTATATGAAGGAAATTATCTGATTTTGCTGTTTTATTCATGTTATCATTAACGCTGATTACTTTGTACATCATTGCATAATCACCTTCTTATTTTAAACAAAAATTGAGTGTTGACTTCTAACCTGAGTGCCCTAAGATGGAGCAATTTTGGAGAATTGGTACTTTGTCAATATTGGGGTTTAAAGTACTTAAACATGGTATATCTCTCTGTAATTAGTAAAACGCTATTTAATTTCTCTTCAAAATTTCGATAAGAAATTTCATAGATGCTTATACATTATACATTCATTCTTTTCTCTGTGTTAACAATTACAGGAACATGAACCTAAATTATTTTCATATATGTGGAATTTCTATGCTAATAATATAATAAAGTATTTATAGGTTTATTACTATTTACTAAATCAACACAAATATAGGGAGTTTGATTTCTTTTCTACATCTTTCTTTATTCTTTATTATTTTTCTTGAATCCTGGGATTTGGCTTTAATGTTTCATGGAAGAGTGAGTCATAAGACCTTTATCCCAAACACTGATGGATATGATTCACCATTTTACCACTAGGCATGATGCTGAGTCTCTTTATAAAGTTTTTAATTTCATCATATTTTATCACTTCTTATAATTACTTGAAGTGAATTTTTTAATTTATTCTAATTTTTCTATTGGCCTTTTAGGCATGACTCTTTGAATTGCTTTTAAAATGATTGATTTTGGCTTCCTTCCCTTTCCGAGGACTGATCCACAATGAAGTGAGTGAGCCCCTGCACTTACCCAACTACCACCCAAAGCCCCACCAACCCTGATCTCCCCAGGCCTGCTCCTGCTTGGGGTAGACCTGCCCAAGCAGTGAGGAACTCCCTGAGTCTGGAAACACCCCACTCCTCCCTCCCATCCCCCCACACACTCCTGACCCCTACAGAGGCCTAACTCCTTCAGAGTGAGGAGACTACCAGGAGAGGCAAGACTGTCCAGAGCTGTGGACATTGAATTCCTGGCCCCCACACACCACTAGGTAACAAGAGGAGATAGAGAGACCCCTCCTGCACTCACTGGAAGAAGATATGGGGAGAAGACAGAATAAGAACTCACTCAACAACAGAAAGACCAATATGACACCACCAGAATCTAGGGACTCCACTCCAGCAAGATCTGAAAAGCCCAACAACAGTGTATGAAGAAGAGATGGACCTCAAAAATTATCTCAGCAAGATGATAGAGACCTTTAAAGAGGAAACAAGAAAATCCCTTAAAGAAATACAAGAAAAAGCAAACAAAAAATTACACAAAATGGAGGAAAAGACAAACCAAAAAATTCAAGAAATAAACAAATCTCTTAAAAAATCCAAAGAACCCCAAGAAAAAACAAAATACACAATCACTAAACAAAGTCTCATAACGCAAGTCTCCTGGAACACTCATAGTTTCACTGCAAATATGAGCACCAGCTGTATTTTTTAAGACTACACTCAACAAGAGTAATAAGATGAGCTCATAGCAATGAATACCGCTGCGGTTCCCACTGCGTTGCGACAATTAGAATATAGATGATAAACTGAAGCGATCTAAGTAAAGATCATATCTACTAACTAAAGACACTCAGTAATCTACTCCCGGTAACACTCCTAATATACTAACACATATACCATGACAAGTATGAATATGATACTATGATAATCTCAACATCATTATCAGAAAAGCACTCTTGCAGTCTAGCAGAGGATATACATTCATCGCATACCTCCTAAATTCTACAACTACGTCCCTCATAGTCCAACAACTTATATCCGCTAATACACAAATTATCCAGAATATGGAGACACCCGTGAAACAGACCAAACCTAAGCTTAATAAATTAGTTATAGTAAGAAGGTTGAAGAAACACTCGCTCAGAAGTCCAGGAAACATATTCAACAAAATCAGTTAAAGAAAATTTTCCCTAACCACAGAAGGATATGCCTATGAAATCAAGAAGGCTTACAGACACCAAAACAGACACTTGACTCCACAAAAAGAAGGTCCCTCACATAATAATTCAAAACATCAAACCTACAAAATAATAGAGAAAATTATTAAGAGCAGCTATATCATAAGGACAATCCGTAGATAGCCTCTTACCATATACACGATACGTTCGCAGCGCTGATAATCGCTCCTAACGCTCAAAAGCACCAAATGCAGAACTCTACTTATAGCCAAACTTCTCAATGGAAACTATGACCTATAGTAACGAAGTACACTAGTAGAATCTCATCTAGGACGTTAGCTATAACAGTTACTAGACGCGACCTCAATATGAGACCCTAAGGCTAATAGCATCATCGCGCTATTTCTAACCCTCTGAGCTGAAGCAACAACCCTGGAGGCTTGTATTATATGTTACTGCCACACAGCAAAACTATGACAATCCACTATTAGACTGGAGAAAACATAATATTGCCACGACAAAAACACATTTCAAACAATACATTATCTACACCATTCCAGCACTTACACACATATGTCTCGAGGAACGGAGAACACCTTGCATCGTATGCCAAAATACCGGTCGCTCTACACACTCTCCTGCATTTATCTAACACGCTCTACTACTTACACTCTACACCAACAACACCACATGGCTCAATATATGATGTAATTCTATACATATTTTGGAACAAATATACTATCCCCACACATAAGCCTGAAATGCAGCCAGAATCCTGAAATTCACATCACAACACTCTACTCATATTAATAACGCTCTTGTACCACACACACTTTAAAGCTTAAACCAGATCACCAATAGAAAGTCCATACGATGAACTCTGCATACATCCATGATACACGACTTACAGTACACTCAGTATAATCCAGTATGTCATATCAACCTCGCGTTAACTACCATAAAAACAAGATATACGCTAAACTAGAATGGAATACTAAGACAGAATCCATCCTTCTGCTGTATACAAGAAACACACCTCAAATTCAAAGACAGGCATTACCATAGAGTAAAGGGTTGGGAAAAGATTTTCCAATCAAATGGGCCCAAGAAACAATCTGGTGTAGCAATCCTAATATCTAACAAATTAGACTTCAAACTAAAATCAATCAAAAGAAATGAAGAAGGGCATTTCATACTCATCACAGGAAAAGTCCATCAAGATGAAGTCTCAATCCTAAACATCTATGCCCCAAATATGAAGGCACGTACATTTGTAAAAGAAACGTTACTGAAGCTCAAACCACACATAAAACCACACACACTTATAGTAGGAGACTTCAACACCCCCTTATGCCACTAGACAAGACCACCAGACACAAACTTCACAAAGAAACAAAGGATCTGAAAGAAGTTATGACCCAACTGGGGTTAACGAATATCTATAGAACATTCCATCCAAATTCAAAAGAATATACCTTCTTCTCAGTGCCACATGGCACCTTCTCTAAAACTGACCACATATTAGGCAGCAAAGCAAACCTCCATAGTTACAAAAGTATTGAAATAACCCCATGTATCTTATCAGATCACCATGCATTAAAACTAGAATTCAACATCAATATGAATGGCAGAAAACCTATATACTCTTGGGAAAAGAATAACACCCAATTGCACCATTCCTGGGTTGAGGAAGAAATAAAAAAGAAATTAAAGACTTCCTAGAATTTAATGAGAATGTAGACACCATATACCTACACTTATGGGAAACTCTGAAAGCAGTGCTAAGAACAAGAGCTCCAAGTTTCAATAGCACTAATGTCCCTGACATATTAAATATAAAGCATCTGGCAGAAAGTGCACATTTAGATGATATGCCACTCTATATATATCAACACTCGCATCACATTCGCACATCTATCAGAGCGTATATGTACAGCAAAAGAGATTCAACCCTAATGCTATAATCCAATATAACCCTTAAGAAGGATCAGTAAGACGCCCACTACCCATAATCCAACCATCTGCCTTAGAAGTCTAAATCAACTAAATCAATATGAAACTAGTAAAACTATCTAACATATGATCAAAGAACTCAAAGAGCACTCGTCTCGCCCTCTATTGAATCTAATGCTATCGAGTCAACTATCAGCATAGGACAAATCCTCATCCAAACTAATACCAAACATGAAGGATGAGGGCATGCTAATTGACAAATATCAGAAACGGAATGAAGTACTCCTGTTCGACCGTTATATTTACGTCATCGAGAGCGGATGTGAGAAAATCAAATCTTCAGCGCCGTTCGTACACGTGTATTCTCATACATCAACTCTCTGTACTCCACAAAATTCGAAAATCTAATGGAAATGGACAGTTTTCTGGATAAATATCACTAAACAAAATTAAACCAATATCAGATAAACAGTTTAAATCGACCCATAACCCCTAATGAAATAGAAGCAGTCATCAAAAGCCTCCCAACCAAAAAAAGCCCAGGGTCAGATGGCTTCAATGCAGAATTCTACCAGAAATTCACACAAGAGCTGATAGCAGTACTCCTCAAACTGTTCTGCACAATAGAAGCAGATGGGATATTGCCAAATTCTCTCTACGAGGCTACACTCACTTTGATACCCAAGCCACACAAAGATATGACTAAGAAAGAGAACTACAGACCAATATCCATCATGAACATCAATGCTAAAATACTCAATCAAATATTGGCGAACCGAATCCAAGAACATATCAGAAAAATCATCCACCACCATCAAGTAGGCTTCATCCCAAGGATGCAAGGATGGTTCAACATACGAAAAACCATCAATGTAATCCACCATATAAACAAACTGAAAAAGAAAAACCACATGATTATCTCACTAGATGCTGAAAAAGCCTTTGACAAAATCCAATTGTCTCCCAGTATTCCTCTCATTGCTATAAAATCTGTATTGGATGTCTGCATATATATCTCCTTCGAGAACTATAGCTCCGTCCACATCAATTATACCCGTTATCCCTGTAACTCTCCTCTCATCCAAACATGGAAAACCCCTAATAACACCAAACCAAAAGCCAAACATCAAACTAAATGGAGAGAAACTTTCAAAGTGTTTCCCTCTAAAATTCTAGGAACAAGACAAGGCTGTCCACTCTCTCCGACATATCCTGTCACTTCTTCTGACTCTCAATTCATGCTACCTGTCTAGATATACCGCCGACTATCGTAAAAACGGCGCACTATCAACCAGGATCACATACTTGAAAAGGAAAATCACAAAGCTCTCCGTACCTATCCTGCACGATGACATATAGTCACACTAGTTAGAACTTCCCGGATATACTCAAACTTCTCCACCTACGATACCTCAGACACTCTCCTTTCGATTGTACGGCTGATCATCAGATCCAATCCTTGATCTCAAACTTCCCGTACTACGCATCATTCAGTCCGGTACAGTGGACTCACAAATAATTAATTCCCAAATCAAATTCTCGGACTTAGTCCTTGCCTCTCATACCAGTATATCAGGCTATCTGTCAGTATATCCCAGTCATATGCAGCATACCGAACAATTTCTCATGTCGAAACATCACCTTTCACAATATCCACAAGCAACATAAAATATCTTTGGGTAACACTAACCAAAGAAGTGAAAGACCTGTACAATAAGAACTTTGAGACTTTAAAGAAAGAAATTAAAGAAGATACCAGAAAGTGGAAAGATCTCCCATGCTCTTGGATAGGTAGAATTAACATAGTAAAAATGGCAATCCTACCAAAAGCAATCTACAGATTCAATGCAATCCCCATCAAAATCCCAACACAGTTTTTCACAGACATTGAAAGAAAAATACTCAACTTTATATGGAAAAATAAAAAACCCAGGATAGCCAAAACAACTCTTTACAATAAAAGATCTTCTGGAGGCATCACCATCCCTTACTTTT